>NC_039251.1:28002987-28615487 GCF_003368295.1 Carassius auratus
GCACATTTGCTCATTAGTCAATTTCTTCATACCCTCTTGAACGTCTGGACATATCTTTCTGCCAAACCATTTGTTGCTGGGTGTTTTGGTGCACTTCTGGTATGCATAATACCATCCTGCTTCACAAATCTTTGGAATTCATCAGAAGTAAAAGTAGTTGCATTATCAGTCACGATTTGTTCAGGTAATCCATATGCAGAAAACAATCTCTTCAATCTGGTAATAGTAGCTTGAGAAGTAATCTGTGACATACGAAAAACTTCCAACCATTTAGAATGAGCATCAACAATGATCATAAACATGTTGTTCAAGAACGGACCAGCAAAATCCACATGCAACCTTTTCCAACACTCACCCGGGAATTCCCAAGGATGAAGAGAGACGTGACTTGGCATTCTTTGTTCTTGTTGACAGATTTGACACTCCTTGCAAACTCTTTCTATATCCGTATCAATTTTAGGCCACCACACGTATTTACGAGTCAGAGCTTTCATTTTAACAATGCCAGGGTGTCCTGAGTGAATTTCCTGTAACACTGATTTTCGAAATTTGAATGGTACAATCACTTGTGTGCCCCATAGCAGACATCCCTGTTCTACTGACAGTTCATCTCTTTCGTGTAGAATACTTTCAAATCATCTGACACTTCAATTGGCCAACCTTCCATGACATAACGAAACACTTTAGAAAGTTCTTGATCTGTTTCTTGTCATTCTGGCAATCTGTGCTGCATTTAGAGGAGCTTCTTGAAGATGGTTTGTCAAAAGTGTGTTGATATTTGCTGAAATGGCTTCTGTTCCTACATCGGTAATGTCAGGTAATGGAATTCGTGACAAGCCATCTGCATTTCCATGATCTTCTGCCTTGCGATACATGATATGATAATCATATGCCGACAAAATTATCGCCCACCACTGAATGCGAGCGGCAGCCATCATTGGGAAATGCTTATGTTCACCAAACAGAGTCACTAATGGTCTATGATCAGTTATCAAATTAAAAGATCTTCCCCAAAGATACTGATGGAATTTTTTAACTCCATAGATCACACTCAAAGCTTCCTTCTCAATCTGTGAATATTTCTTTTCAGCAGGGGACAAAGTACGTGAAGCATATGCAATGGGATGCTCGTCACCATTTGGCATGATGTGCTGAAGCACCCGCACCAATTCCATAAGCGGAAGCATCACATGCTAAAGTCAAAGGCAGTTGTGGATCATAGTATACTAGCACTTTGTCACTGGTGAGCAATTCTTTACATCTACTAAAAGCACCTTGTTCCTTTTTCCCCAGCACCAAGCAGTTTGTTCTTTTCAACAGTCTATACAGTGGTGCCAACACTGTGCTCTGCTGTGGTACAAAGCGTCCATAATAATTTACCAAACCTAAAAAAGCTCGTAGTTCCTTCACATTTGATGGTGCTGGCGCATCTTGAATAGCTTTTACCTTGTCTTTTGTCGGATACACCCCTTTTTCATCGATCACATGACCCAGGTACTCAATCCGTGTTTGTCCCCACTCACATTTACATTTCTTTACTCTTAAGCCTGATTCTTGAAGACGCTGTAAGACCTTGCAAATGTTTGTTAGATGCTCTTGCTCATTTTTACCTGTGATCAACAAATCGTCCAAATACACAATCACTTTCATCTTTCATCAAATTTTCCATTATTCGTTGAAAAATGGAAGGGGCTGAACTGATGCCAAAAGCAAGACGATTATACACATATAATCCCTTGTGAGTGTTGATTGTCGTATACTTCTTAGAATCATTATCCAGCACGACTTGTTGATATGCTTGTGCCAAGTCAATCTTGGAAAACAAACTTCCCTCCACTCAAAGTGGCTAACACTTCCTCGATCCGTGGCAAGGGATACACTTCAGTGTTGGCAGCTTGATTAACAGTGACTTTGTAGTCTCCGCATAAGCGAATTGTGGAATCTTTTTTTATAACAGGAACAACTGGAGCAGCCCACTCGCTGTATTTTACTGGGGATATAACATTAGCTTTTTCCAGTCTATCAATTTCCTTCTCCACACGCTCTTTCATAGCAAAAGGAAGAGGACGACTTTTAAAAAACTTGGGTGGCACATCTGGTTTCACTGAAATAGTGGCTTTAATGTCCTTTAAAGTGCCCAGCTCATCCTTAAAGACTTCACTATATTTGTCCAGCACTTCTTGAATGGACCCAGGCTGCTTACTCACATGTCGAATTATCTTCCAATTCAGTTTTACTTTCTGAAGCCAGTTTCTCCCACACATGTTTTGGACCATTCCCTTTGACTACGATCAGTGGTAACTCATTCACTTGATCCTCATATTGTACAGTAGCTATGAATTGACCCAACACTGGAATGCATTCACCGGTGTAGGTCTTTAACTTGACTCTAGCTCCCTCCAGTGGCAAATGGGCAAACGATCGTCTATACTCTTGTTGTGAAATGATGCTTACAGCCGCTCCTGTATCAATCTCCATCAATAAATCCTGCTGATTCACAGTAAAATTTACTCGGAAAGACTGTTTCTCAGTATCACTTAACATGGAAAACATTTCCAGCTCCGGCTCTTCAGCATGCATATAAGCTGTTACTTTGTGCTTGTTCTGTTGTTCAGCATATTTACTGTTAGGATGTGACTTCATTTTAACTTTACAAGCTCTCTTTATATGCCCAATCACACCACAATTGTGACATTTAGAGTTTTTAAAATAACACTCCTGTGCATTATGGTTTTTTCCCTTTACAACGATAGCATTGTCTCTGGTTATAAACAGTCTTTGCATTTAACTTATGCACTGTTGTCGCTGAATCCTCTGTTTTCCTCAGCTGTTGCGTATCTCGATCTGCAGTTTCCATACTGTGAGTACTTCAAGTGCCCGTGCAAAAGTGAGTGTGTCTTCCGAAAGCAATCTTCGTTGACATGCTTCACTTCGGATTCCGCTGACAAAACGATCACGTAGAGACTCATCCAAACTTGCACCAAAGTCACATTTAGATGCACATTGTTTCAGTTCAGCAACATACTGGGACACAGTTTCATGGGGCTTTTGAACACAGCGCTGAAATCGGAAACGCTCAGCTATTATTAACGGCCTTGGTTCAAAATGGGCCTTCAGAATGTTCACAATTTCTTCAAACGTTTTATCCTTTGGCTTCGCAGGCTGAACCAGATTCCGTAGTAATCCATATGTGGACGCTCCCACAGCACTAAGCAAAGTCGCTACTTGCTTCGTATCATCCACATCATTTGCAATCATGAACAATTCCGCTCGTTCAATATATGCAGACCAGGACTCATTTTCCGGTTTATACTCATCCAATCTTCCGATTTGCGCCATGTCTTCTCACACTTTATCCTCGTCGCCAATTTATGTATATATTCATGAGGCCAGCCACCAAATGCTATCAAAACATACTTTACTGGTGTTCAGATCACATATTGATTACATCACATTTCACACGTGCAAATCACATCACGTGATTTAAATACCCTCTTCCCAGGCATAGGAACCAATGACTGTTCATCATGCATATATACACATTATCCCAAATACACCACATAAACTTTTTCAAAAGCGATCATTTCCATGACTTTACTGAGTAAAGGTAATAGACTGATAGGTCGGCTATTCTGTCCTGTAAATGTGGCTCTTTTATTTTTAGGCAGTGGTATAATTTTAGCCTCCTTCCATTTCTCTGGAAATATGCCCTGCAATAAACTTAAGTTGACCAAATGAGCAATGGGAAAGGACAGAGCTTCAGCAGCCACCCTGATTAGCCTGGAGTTCAAATGGTCCATGCCTGATGCCTTTCCATCAAGGAAGAGCTGCAAGAATTTTTCCAAACAGAAACCTCTGTCAACTTGACTAAATGAGAAAGTGACAGAATGGTTCTTCTCACTCATTATCTTTACTTAATATTGCATCATAAGATGCTGAGGTATTGGACACATACCAGATCGAAATTTCTCTACCTCACTAATAAAGTAATTGTTGAAATAATTAGCAATTCCCTCTGGATCTGTAATGAACACTCCATCATTTTCAAACATATGCAAATTAGATGGGAAAAATGCAATCCCTACATCAACATTGGGTCATCCTTAATATTTTTATAATTGACATAGTCTATATCTTTTAGCAATTTTAAGATATAGCCTTTTGAATTAAGATGTCAAAATCAAACGTTTTTAGGAAAAACCTCTGGCGCCTAAAGGGTTAAGTCTCGTGCTGCTTCTCTTCCTCCGCATCGTCCCTATGACTGTGCCATAGATTTACTGTCAGGTAAGTCTCCGCTTAAAGGCAAATTATTATTCACTTTCTGTTCCAGAAAGGGAGGCTATGGAGAAATATATTTCTGATTCTCTAGCTTCGAAGTTCATCCGCTCTTCCTCCTCTCCAGCGGGGGCGGGGTTCTTTTTTGTGGGGAAGAAAGACGGATCGTTGCAACCTTGGCATTGATTACCGGGGACAGAACACATCACGGTAAAGAATACTTATTCTTCGCCGTTAATGTCTTCAGCCTTCGAGAGGTTGCAGGGAGCGTCGATTTTCACAAAATTGGACTTAAGTAATGCTTATCATTTGGTCCGCATCAGGGAGGGGGATGAATGGAAACCGCTTTTAACACCCCCAGGGGGCACTTTGAATACTTGGTCATGCCCTTTGGGCTTTCCAACTCCCCAGCGGTCTTCCATGCATTCGTCAACGACATGCTGCAAGATATGATTGATCAATTCATATCCTCCTGAGACCCAGCCCATTAACTTATGTCCACTGTAGTGGACATTTGAGTTTCATCCTCTCCTTGGAATCTTTTGTGCAAGTCTCTTAATTCCTGCTGTACTGTACAGAGGACATCCTGGGCTTTTCAGGGATATGTTATTTGATTGGCTGGGAGGCCGGGAACCCCCTCAACCTTTCAATCCAAAATGGCCGGCATAGGAATAAGCACATTTTATGGAAAGATAGAAGGTGAGTAAAATATTGTTTGTCTATGGTTTGTTTCTATGATAATCATATATTTTCTTGTTCATTAAGGTGTTAGGAATCATATATTTAGTTCTGATAACAAATACATTATGTATCTTTTGAAAAATTAGCAATTTTATGAATGTCAATTATAGAGGACATCAGGACTATCTTCATGTAAATAATGACTCCACATTGTTATAGGAAATAGAACTGAAGCAGAAAGAATTCTTTACAAAACAGTCGAGGGAGATTCAGATTTAGAGTTGTCAGATGACGAGAGAGATGAGGATGAGTTTCAACCAGTGAGAGAAGACAGTGATGAAGAAGAGGAAGATGATGCAGAAGGCTCAGGTGAAGGGACAGATGCAGACACAGACAGGGATGAGCAGGAAACTCAACCCCCTCTGTGGGCTAGGAGTAATATGTATGTTTTATGCAGTTCCACAATTTTACATGCAGCTGCATTGAGTATTTAAAACTGTTATTATTTATTATTTATCATTTATTATTCTTTTTTTTCCTTCATATCAGATTTGCACGTGTAACCTGGGGCTTCCAGTGTGTCAAGATGACCCTACAACACATGCAGACTGGAGTCCAATTGAATATTTTGGATACCAAGCATGCAGAAAGATGCAGAAATAAGGGCTCCAAGAGCAAGGACGTACATGAGATGTACCAAATGCAAGATGTTCCTCTGCATTACCAAAAAGAGAAATTGCTTCCTGGACTATCACAACTAACAAAAACATACTAAGAATAAAATGAAAAGTGAAGGAAAAACTAGATTGGATTCAGTTTGACAGAAGGAAAAAAAATCCCCCTCCAAAAGTTTCACATTAGTTCTATGTTCATTGTTCGAATGACACTAAAAGGATTCAAGGGGACCAATAAAAGGATACGGACATAACAAAGTGTTAAGCTCTAATAGTAAAGATATACTTGCAAAATGTAAGGAAAAGGATTCAAGAATGATAAATGTTTATATAATCAAAATGTCTGTATTCTTGGATAATAATCAATTTACAGCCCAAAATGTAATCTTAGTTAAAAAAAAAAGTATAATCTGGTAAAATTGTTATCTACCAAATGTGTTTGTTTTCGTACTAAAATGATCCTGTTGTCCACTACAGTGGACATGCTGTAAAACAAAAATAAAAAATAAAAATAAAAATGTCTAAATTGTAGGATGTTTTTTTAACCCTAAACAGGTATGGAATCACAAAAAAATAGGATTAGGAAAAAAAATATTTTCCTTGGTTCTCAGGAGGATATATGTCTACCTGGACGACATATTGATTTTTTTCCTCTTCTCTCCAGGAACATGAGCAGCACGTTCGACGAGTGCTTCAGAGATTGCTAGAGAATGGGCTTTTTTGTCAAGGCGGAGAAATGCGAGTTTCATGCACAGTCGGTTCCGTTTCTTGGGTATATCGTGTCGACTGAGGGAATATGCATGGATCCCGAGAAAGATAAGGCTGTGGTAGAGTGGCCAAGTCCAGATTCCCGTAAGGCCCTACAGAGGTTTCTGGGGTTCGCCAACTTCTACCGGCGTTTTATTCGCAACTTCAACCAACTAGCCGCACCTCTGACCGCCTTGACCTCCCCAAAACTATGTTCAGGTGGTCAGACACAGCGAGGCTGTGTTTGCCAAACTGAAGAGATGCTTTGTTTCAGCCCCTATCCTGATCACCCTTGACCCATCACATCAGTTTGTGGTGGAGGTCGACGCGTCAGAGGTGGGGGTAAGGGCGGTGTTATCTCAATGTTCTCCCTCAGACGATAAGGTGCATCCATTCGCGTTGTTCTCTTATCGATTATCCCCTGCCGAACGAAATTATGATATTGGTAACTGAGAATTGTTGGCAGTCAAGATGGCATTGGAGGAATGGCACCACTGGTTAGAAGGGTCGGGGGTTCCTTTTATAGTATGGACCGACTACAAGAATTTAGAATATATTAGTACTGCCAAAAGGTTGAACTCCAGGCAGGCTCGGTGGGCACCTTTTTTCGGACATTTTGACTTTACTTTCTCGTACCGCGCCCGGGTTCCAAAAATATTAAACCCGATTCCTTGTCACGTATTTTTGACCATTCTGAATGCCAGTCCACTCCCGAGTGCATTTTTCCTGAGACATTAGTGGTCTCCACACTCACATGGGAGATCGATTCGAAGGTCAAGACAGCCTTAGAAGGGGTAACGCCTCCGCCCGGGTGCCCACTGAATAGGTTATTTGTGCCGGAGGGATTACGGTCCAACGTCATCCAGTGGGGGCATTGCCCCTGATGGGTTACTTCAACTGCTGCCGGTCCCTTCGATACCCTGGTCCCACATCACACTAGATTTTATTACCACGGTAGTTTTGACCGCGGTGGACCGGTTCTCGAAGGCTGTCCACTTTATTCCCTTGCCCAAATTACCCTCAGCCAAGTATACAGTGTTGACCATTCTAGATCACGTCTTTCATTTACATGTCTTCCCGATAGACGTGGTTTCAGACAGGGGACCCCAATTTGTGTCGAATTTTGGTGAGTGTTCTGTAGATTACTGGGAGTGACAGTTTAAGTCTGTCCTCAGGGTTTCATCCCCAGAGCAATGGTCAAACCGAGAGAGCAAACCAAGATTTGGAAAGGGTGTTGTGATGTTTGGTTTCCAAGAATCCTTCCTCCTGGAGCCAACAACTGTCAATGGTTGAGTACGCCCACAATACCTTACCAATATCAGCTACGGGACTATCTCCATTTGAGTATAGTGTAGGTTACCAGCCACTTATTTTTCCCAGTCTGGAATCCGAAGTCGCGGTCCCCTCCGTTCACGCCTTCGTCCAGAGGTGTCACTGCACTTGGACTAGAGCCCGCGAGACTCTACTCCAAGTGGGGGCGCGCATCAAGGCTAAAGCCGATCGCCACCGGTCTAGGCCTCCCATATACATTGTGGGTCAAAAAGTGTGGCTTTCTACTAAGAACATTCCTCTCCGTTCCATCTCAAATAAGTTGGCTCCCAAATTTATTGGCCTGTTCACTGTCAGCAAGATCATTAGTCCGGTGGCAGTCCCCCTCAAACTTCCTCCAGCGTACAGGAGAATTCATCCCACCTTTCATGTATCTAAAATAAAGCCCGTATTTCATTCTCCTGTTAATCCGCCTACCTCGTCTCTTGTTTGTCAGATCGTTGGTTGAGGTCCTCCGTGCTTCATGTCTGTTCGTCCTCCAGTTCTACTGCTTCGTGCCTTGTTCCTGTTCAGCCAACCTAGGATTTCAGTCATCATCACGGATCTCTCACCACCACCACCTCCACCAGCGCACTCAATCAACTACTCACCTATCTGTGCTGCCGTCGAGGTCCCTGCGTCACCCACCAGCAACTCCTCATCATTACTCATCTTTAATAAACATTCTATACTTGCATTTGCCTCCTGTCCTCAATCGTAACGTCACAGGCAGCCAACCATAAAACTTATAACCTAGCTAACATACAATTTCATTTTGTCAGTAGGCTAATGGCCAAAATTAACTACTAATCATAGACTGTATAAAAACATGGAAATAGTTTGACGTCACCTGTATATTCCTAAAGAGTATTTCTGGAGTGCAAAGTGGGTGGAGCGGTCTGTCTATGGGACTGAGTCCCTTTTGCAGCCAGCCTCAAGCGGCCAGTCGGTGAATTGCAGTTTTAGTCACTTTCTTATTGGCTTCACGAGAGAGAGCAAGAGGTTGCGGCTTGCTACTAACACCTTAAAAAAACATTTGTTAAAAGTAATTTTAATTCAATAAGCTGACAAAAGTCATTTGAAATGACAGCATAATTTACCTTAGTAACATTTGTTACTGCTATGTTGACGTGTAAATGTTACTAGGTTAAACTGGTGTGAAAAAATCATGACACACACAGAGAAACGTACATATATTTTTTACCTTGCTTACTTGACTTACTCTCTTGTAAGTTACATCGACACACAGCGCAGATGTTCTACAGAACTCTCCTACTCTCGCGGGTTCATTTCCGGGCAAAACCCTTGGCACTGCCCTGCAGGATCTGTGTCTTCCTCGAATGCGAGTGGCGCACCGCGTCCCAACTCGACAAAAGGCTGCTGGCCCTGATGGCATTCCTGGACGTGTGCTTAGGGCATGTGCAGAGCAGCTTGCAGGGGTCTTCACAGACATTTTCAACCTGTCCCTCATCCAAGCAACTGTGCCTACATGTTTTAAGTCCACATCCATTGTGCCAGTACCGAAACACTCCTCCCCAACGTGCCTCAATGACTATCGCCCCGTAGCACTCACACCCATCATTATGAAGTGCTTCGAGCGACTGGTCCTAGCACACCTCAAAGACTGCCTCCCACCCACACTGGACCCACACCAATTTGCCTACCGCAGAAATAGGAGCACAGAGGATGCAGTATGCACAGTGCTGCACTCTGCACTCACACACCTTGACCATAACAACACATATGTTAGGATGTTGTTTGTTGACTTCAGTTCAGCATTTAACACCGTCATTCCCTCCAAGCTGACCACAAAACTTGGAGACCTGGACATTAACACCTCCCTCTGCAACTGGATAATTGACTTTCTGACCAACAGGCCTCAGAATGTTTGGTCAGGCCACACCCACTCCACCACCATCACACTTAACACTGGCGTACCCACAGGGCTGTGTGCTGTGCCCATTCCTCTACTCCCTTTACACCCACGACTGCAAGCCTGTGCATGGATCCAACTCCATCATTAAGTTTGCAGATGACACCACGGTGATTGGCCTCATCAGTGACAACGATGAGACTGCCTACAGGGAAGAGATACAGCACCTGGCCACATGGTGCGCTGACAATAACCTGCTCCTTAACACCAATAAGACCAAGGAGCTCATTGTGGACTTCAGGAAGAAGAATGGAAGCACTCATGACCCCATCCACATTAACGGGCTGGCTGACATATGTTAGGATGTTGTTTGTTGACTTCAGTTCAGCATTTAACACCGTCATTCCCTCCAAGCTGACCACAAAACTTGGAGACCTGGACATTAACACCTCCCTCTGCAACTGGATAATTGACTTTCTGACCAACAGGCCTCAGAATGTTTGGTCAGGCCACACCCACTCCACCACCATCACACTTAACACTGGCGTACCACAGGGCTGTGTGCTGTGCCCATTCCTCTACTCCCTTTACACCCACGACTGCAAGCCTGTGCATGGATCCAACTCCATCATTAAGTTTGCAGATGACACCACGGTGATTGGCCTCATCAGTGACAACGATGAGACTGCCTACAGGGAAGAGATACAGCACCTGGCCACATGGTGCGCTGACAATAACCTGCTCCTTAACACCAATAAGACCAAGGAGCTCATTGTGGACTTCAGGAAGAAGAATGGAAGCACTCATGACCCCATCCACATTAACGGGCTGGCTGTTGAACGTGTCTCCAGCTTCAAGTTCCTGGGAACCACCATCTCGGAGGAACTGTCCTGGGCCACAAACACCTCCAGCCTGGTCAAGGAAGGCTCACCAGCGCCTTTTCTTCCTCAGGACACTGAAGAAGAACCAGCTGTCTTCATCCATCCTGGTGAACTTTTACCGGTGTGCGATCGAGAGCATCCTGACCAGTTGCATCACAGTCTGGTATGGGAACTGCTCAGTGGCTGACCGCAAGGCACTGCAGAGGGTGGTGAAAACTGCCCAACGAATCACAGGGAAACCACTTCCTGCTCTTGAGGACATCCAGAGGAAACGCTGTCTACGTCGAGCTCGCAGCATTCTCAAGGACTCCTCTCACCCTGACCACAAACTGTTTAACCTCCTCCCCTCCGGGAGGCGTTTCAGGAGCCTCCGGACAAGGACCACAAGATTCAGGAACAGCTTTTTCCCTAAAGCTGTCTCCTTGCTGAACTCTGCCCTCTGACACCCCTCAACACCCCCCACACCACACATAGACTCCTCCCCCTCTTCAACACTCTGATTTATTTATTTACTCACAACAAGCAAAAAGTAACTTGTTATTACTTGCACTACTGCCTGTTCACCCAGGAACACTGTATAATCCATTTGCACATGGAAATATTTTTTCTATGCACTTTACTGTCCATTGCAATACTGTAAATTATGTTCATAGTTCTGCCTATAGTGTACGTACACTTTTACATAGCCCATCTGTATAGTATGTTCATAGTACACCTATCTGTATATCGTGCTTATAGTATTTAATATCTGTAAATTATGTCCATAATACTTACCTGTATAGTTATTGTACATATTATAGACCTTTATTCTGTACTTACTGCTTATTGCACTTCTGGTTAGATGCTAACTGCATTTCGTTGCCTTGTACCTACATGTGCAGTGACAATAAAATTGAATCTAATCTAATCTAAAAATACATTATAGAAACCATTATACTATCTACAGTGAATGCAGACAGTAAAGTGATGCCCCAGTATATTTCTGACGTACAGATGTACTCCAAGCACTCGTGTTGTTTCTGACAGTAAGGATAAATGGATTTTCCAATCATTACAAGTAATGTAACATCCAGTGTAGTCAGTCCCAAGCGGCATTGTAAGCACGGTGTAAGTCAAATCTCGTCAATCCAAATGTGAGAAATAAGGAAAAGGCCAGTAAGGCAAATATAGTAGTATACAGCAAATGAAAAAAATACAGTAAGTCACTGTATGTGGGGTTTGACTCTAGGTGAAAAGGAAATATATTGAGATTGCACTTTTACATACTTAATATATTTAAATAACACTATACTAAGTGCATATATAATGTATTATTTTGAAACAATTTTAAGTATATTACGAGTATTTCAAAATATGTTTCAGATTATTTTTTAAGGTATTCGCAATATATTTACTCTATTAAAATTGTGTTAAATTGGAACCACTATAAGTATATTTAGTGTTCAACTACACTGCTCGCAATTGTATTTATATTACTTCTGTTGTACTAGAAGTACAATAGAAATTTATTTTAAGCTAATCATTATTTTATTCCCAGTATATCTTACATATCATATCAGCTCATTATTTTCATGACACTAAAAGAGCCACTACTAGTTTATTAAAAATATGTTTTTAGTATGACAATACCTTTTTCATATATTACATATATAATCCAAATCTTTTTTCTGTAAATAAACATTAGATTAAAATACATGTACATTTTCAAAACAAAAAAACTTTATTTTAATTTTGGACATTTTAGTCTTTAGCCCAAATATGTTCACATAACAAAGATCAGTGATCAGCAGAGCTACATTTAACAAATAATAATAATAATAAATATAAAAACAAATCAATGAAGTGCATTTTTAGCAAACTAGCAATGGCTTAAAAGAGCTGAACCAAATATGGAACCACATAAGTCAATAAAATGTTTTTTTAACAAACTAGTAATAGCCATAAACAGTTAACCAGGAACTGTAACAACTCAAACATCACTATTTTGAGAATATGAAATCAGAATATGAACTATCCCTTTTCAGAACCTTTCTGTGAGATCATATGTACCAGACAATAATAAAGTCATTTCCTGTGCAATAGATCATGACACGAGTTAAATTATTAAATGTTTCTGTAAATTTACACCCACATTTAACCGCAAAATCGAAAATTCAAGCAAAGATATCGGATAGAGTAAGATGGGCTAGTATGTTTGGAGATAAATGCCGATATGCAATTGTATGTTTAATATTTTTAAAAAAGTTATTATTTATCAGTGTAGAAGTAAGCTATTTTATTTTTTATTTTATTTTTTTTAGGTTGCTAAACGCAATGACTGATTCAATCAACAGTCGACGGTAATCCATTACTAACAAATTAAATATTGTATATGCATTTACTTAATGAAGATTAGACAAATTAAATAACTGATTCTTTGCTGCAAATGTTATCAATAATAATCTTGCATAGCCTATTCCACAGACAAAAAAAAGTTTGCAGTGTTTTCTGTGCATGCTTAAATGTGTTTGTTATCGTGGGTGCAATAGCCTTTTATTACCCCGTTTGAGTAGCATTCCCGTGGTCAAGTTTCTGTGGCTTTCCTGCCATGTGAATGTCTGGTTAAAGCAGATTCATCCTGAAAATCAAATGGCTAACATAAATCTATTTACTGATAGCTGTTTATGATGCTAGATAGTTGGTCTAAGACTGTATTTGACGAATTCATGTCAGCTGCTCGTCTTTGATAAATTATAGTTGTTTGGGCTACCAGACATGCTGGTGTGACTATTTTATGTGCAGGTTCAGCCTATCAATGAGGTAAATCCAGAGTTGCCAGATTGGAAATGTCCAAGTATCATATCAGAAGTTCAAAATTATCGTATTTGGAAGAAAATTATCGTACACGAGTCAAAACACTTATCTATCTATTCAAAACCAACTACATTTCTGATACGACCTGCAATTTACCACAATAGATAACTAGGCGTATGGTTGGATGGAAGCAGTGCGACAAAATACTATCCCATTATTTTCAGTGACTGTCTGCATCGCAGTGAATATTAAAACATATTAAAATTATTTTTTAACTCTTGCTTTGTCGTGTCCATTGTAGGCGGAATTTAGCTGTTGCTGTGGTGCAGTTAACTCCACATCTGAGCCACTGTCATCGGAAGACTGCGTATTGCCAGATGTTGAAGGGGTTCTTGCTGTCATGTACCGCAACCAGTGCTCGTTGGCTTTAAAGCAGGGCACTCTCCTGCATTCTTAACACACCCTCAGGTGCACACAAACGCATTTAGAGTGTCTGTAATGAGCCGATTTCTTGTATGAGTAAAGAAGCCCTATGACTACTACTACCATCATTTACATTTTCATCAAATTCTGAAATTATCGTACATTACGGGATCTTTTTCATTATTGATCATACATCGTACAGAGGTAAAAATTATCATACAAATACAATAATTATCGTAAGTCTGGCAACACTGGGTAAATCCAGCAAAAACAATACTGATCTGGCTAGTGTAGTGTAGTGAACAGCTATTTTTTAGTGCATTGGCATAGTGCACCCTATTTTGTGTTTTTTTTATGTATTGATTATCATTGAGTTGTAAGTCAATGTTTACATTTGTGTTTTTTTTTATTACAGATGTAGATGCAGGGTACTATCCCTGATCAAACTGCTGTTCAAGATGATATCCCAGGATTTATATCTCAGAACCAGGAGGAAATTTGAATGGTTTCTTACTCATTAACTTCATTAATATTGTGTTTAATTTGTTCTATGTCCTAGGGATATGCCACTGCAGCTGACCTTGAGAATTCACCTTCTATACCTGCAACTCCCCGTCTGATACTTCTTGGTAAGTTGTTTTTAGATAGGACAGTTGGCTTTAGTGTTGTGTGTAGTGAATTCATTGGTATCAAACCAAACATTATTTAAAATGAAAAATAAAACTGAAATTTGACAGTTAAAAGGAGAAAAGGGAAGCCGCTTCCATCGCTGGATGATCAGCCTTGAGGGCCAAATAGTTTGCGAAGGGATCCAGTCCACCTTTGTGACAGGGCTGGCATCTTTTTTTCCCCGTTTTTACATCTTTAACCTACAGTACCAAGAGGAGGCAGCCTGTACATTTGAATTACTCCAGAGGTAAGATATTGTCTGCTAACACCTACATTTTTTCTGGCCAAGCTGTGGCTCAAGCATGGTTTAAACAGGTCTGGTGATTAGGGATGCACCGGTCGACCGGCCATAAATCGGAACCGGCCGACAGACTGATACATTTCGAATGTTTATTTCTTTTAAATTTGATGATTATAACTGACAACTAATGTTAAAATATATCAGTTTGTGTGTAATGAATGATTGTAGCATACAAGTTTCACTTTTTGAATGGAATTAGTGAAATAAATCAACTTTTTGATGATATTCTAATTATATGACCAGCACCTGTACATTGCACATGTTCAAACAGCAATGAATAAGGAGGCTGGGGAAATTAAATCTAATGTTAATTCTCAACTGCCTTTCAACGTTAGAATGCTGAACTCCTCTTCCATGCTCTTTTGCCATTCTTTTTTTGTTCTTTCAATGAATTGTACTCATCACACTTTCTATTATTTTATAATAGAAATTCGTTTTTTTTTTCCCTCAAATTAGCTTTTGTTAGGTCAAGCAATGTGATATAATTTTGGATTAAAAATGTTATGGTTAAGTTATGAAACTCATCTGTCTCTCTCTCGCTCTCATACAGACCCAAGACTTTGCAGAGGATCCTCATTGTGTGCTTTGACAAAACGGTTAGTGATCTAAGCAGTGACAGTGTGTTTGTTTATTGCTCTTTATCGATGAAGAGTTTCATTAAGTTTTATGTATTGGTTTGAATGTATTCATACATGTTGAATTTTATTGGTTTAGGTAACACTAAGTGTTGAGGTACAGTATTTTGTCATAATGAACAATGTTTTTGGGTTTAAAAACGTATTTGATACTTTTTAAGCTATGAACATGAGAAAATGAGATGTCAGCAATGAACATTATATACAATATATTTCTGTGATTGGTCTGATCCATGTGTGCCTACTTTTGTAAGTATTTACCATCCAGTGTTTTTGTAGTACAATAAAAAAAAAAGTTAATTTTAACACGGAACTATTCGTTCTCTTTCTGATAATCTGATGGATTATGCCTATTCTTGTATTAACTCAAGATAGAATATGTCTATAACAATCAGTGGTACACGTTACTATGCTAAAAATAATTAACAATATTTAATGGAAACAAAATAAATGGTAATTTAACAGGAAAATAATGGTAATACTGCTGCCTGTTGTTTCCTGTTTTTTTTTTTTTTTTGATACACAGTAAATTCCTGTTGAAAAACATTACGGGGAGTGCACTGTAAAAAACATTAACAGGAATTAACTGTTAAAATAACAGGAAAATAATGGTAACCCTGCTGCCAGTAATTTCCTGTTATTTAACAGGTAAATAATTAACAGTGAAGGTAATGTGTTTGATGCATATAAAAGCATAAATGCAACTGAAGAGTTAATATGTACAACCCATCTGAAGTTTTTATCTAAATTTAATTTTTATCAGGCTGCTATATTTATGTTCAGTTCTTTGATTTTAATTGCATAGAAGCAGTTTATTAATGTGTATTGGTTTCAATACTGTCTGTTCTGGTCTATTCATTTGGTTATATTTTGCTATAACTTTTCTGGGATGTGAACCACCACTTTGCAAATGCTTTAGTTAATTAATCAATTATTATAATTTGATTTATTTTTTGCTAAAATGTATGTCTGTCTGTTCTTGTAACGATGACTGACTCGACATGGGATCCATTTGCAAGCTTTTATTAGAACACTCGTAGTCGTACAGGCGAAGGGTCAGGATCAGCAAACACAGTATAATAGAGATATCAGAATCGTAGTCAATACCAAGCAGTGGGTCGGGGTAACCAGCAAGTATCACAGTCCGTATAACAATCTGGGTTCAAAGGTAGGCAGCAAAGGTTCTAGGATCGATAAACAACAAGGGTTGGCAACTGGGATAGCAAGACAGGGTAGAACGCTCAGAAATGTTAGCCGTGGCAGAAACAAGACTTCGCAATGAGGTGACGCCAAGGTCTGGCTTATATGGCAGTCTCTGATATGGAACACCTGGCCGGTGATCAGTCCAAGGTACGGGGCTGTTGGGTAATGTAGTGAGTATCAGTGTAAGTGAGTGTTTGGATGCCTGTAGGTGTCAGTATTCGGGCGATGGTGCCCTCTGCTGGCCTCTGGAGGGACTCACGGGGTTCGTATTCGTGACAGAGCCCCCTCCCTGCGAACGCCTCCTGGCGTGAGGTGGAGGGCGACGTCGGGGTCTTCCTCGAGGTCGAGGGGCCGGTTTCTCTGGATGTTCTCTATGGAAATCAGTGGTTAAGTTGGGGTCAAGAATGTCCTCGGCATTGACCCAGGAATGTTCCTCTGGACCGTACCCCTCCCAGTCAACCAAGTATTGGAGAGCTCGTCCCCGACGTCTTGAATCAAGCAGCTCTCGCACCTGATAGGTCTCCTCGCTCTCCACCTGAACCGGTTGGGGACTCTGCTCACGGGACCTCCCCTCACCCTCCTCCTCAGGGGCAGCAGCGGGCTTGAGCAGTGACATGTGGAAAGTGGGAGAAATACGATATGTGTCAGGCAAAGCAAGGCGGAATGACACAGGAGTGATTTGTTGTGTGATTTTGAATGGACCCACGTACCTAGGACTTAGCTTTCGGCATGGCAATCTCATCCGAAGGTCTCTGGTGGACAGCCAGACCCATTGACCAGGTTGGTAAGTGTGTCCAGGGCGTCGACGACGGTCGGCCTGTTCCTTCAGGCGCCGTACAGCTTGTTGAAGATGTACATGGGCCTGATTCCATGTGTCCTCGCTTCGTTGAAGCCAATCAGTAACAGCGGGAACATTGGTGGGTTCACCTGACCAGGGAAACATGGGTGGTTGGTACCCTAGAACGCATTTGAAGGGGGTGATTCCAGTGGAAGGCTTGATCAGGGAGTTCTGAGCATATTCGGCCCATAGGAGAAAACGAGACCAGTCCTCTTGATGGGAGCTGCAGTAGGAGCGGAGGAACCGAGTGAGCTCCTGGTTGAGGCGTTCCACTTGACCATTGGCTTCGGGGTGATAGCCAGACGTGAGACTTACGTTGACCCCTAGGGCTTGAAAGAAATCCTTCCATAAACGAGAGGTGAACTGAGGACCTCTATCCGAAACGATGTCGTCAGGTATGCCGTAAAACCTGAACACCCAATTACACAGGAGTTCGGCGGTCTGAAGAGCAGTAGGGAGTTTGGGTAGAGGTATGAGGCGACAAGCCTTGGAGAATCGATCGATGATCGTGAGTATGACCGTGTTACCCTGGGATAGGGGTAAGTCTGTGATGAAGTCTATGGCAAGGTGTGACCAGGGTCGTTGAGGGATAGGAAGAGGTTGAAGGAGTCCAGCTGGCAGTTGACGAGGGGTTTTGTGCATGTTACACGTCTGACAGTTCTGGATGAATTTAATAGTGTCGGGGTTAATGGTCTCCCACCAGAAGCGGTTCTTGAGGAGATGGAGTGTGGCTGTGATGCCGGGGTGACCGGAGGCAGGAAGACAGTGAATATGACTCAGGACCTGATCACGGTGAGGGGCAGGTACGTAGGTTTTATCCGGTGGACAGGCGGCTGGTGGTGCTTCTTGTGAATTGTGTTGTTCAATAAGAGTCATGATATCCCACTGGATGGGAGCAACCACCACATGGAAGGGCAATATGCGTTCGGGGACTGAGATGGAAGGGTCGTCATCATGGATACGTGACAAAGCATCGGCTTTAGTATTCTTGGAACCTGGGCGATAAGTGACATTGAACTGGAACCGGGAGAAGAACAAGGACCATCTGGCTTGGCGTGGGTTGAGTCTCTTGGCGGAGCGTAGGTATTCCAGATTTTTATGATCCGTAAAGACGGTGAAAGGATGAATAGCCCCTTCGAGCCAATGTCTCCACTCTTCAAACGCTGCCTTCATGGCTAACAGTTCTCTATCACCCACATCATAATTCCTCTCCGCTGGGTTGAGCTTGCGTGAGTAGAAAGCACAGGGATGAAGTCTCTCCTGAGGGCCTGGTCGTTGTGAGAGAACGGCCCCAATGCCAGTATTGGAAGCGTCAACTTCGACTAAGAAGGGAAGAGAGGGGTCAGGGTGATGCAGGATAGGAGCGGTGACAAAGCGTTCCTTTAATTCCTTAAAGGCTTGACGGGAGGCTTCGGCCCAGGTGAGACGATGGGTACCTCTTTTGATCATGGAAGTGAGAGGACTGACGACTGTACTGAAATTTCTGATAAAGCGTCTGTAGAAATTGGCGAATCCCAGGAACCGTTGTAGCTCCTTGAGAGTCTGAGGCTCTGGCCACTTGAGTACAGCAGAGACCTTACTGTCGTCCATAGCAACTCCCCCCGGACTGATGACATAACCCAGGAAGGTAGTGGATGTGGTGTGAAACTCACATTTCTCGGCTTTGGCGTACAGTTGATGTTCGATGAGGCGCTGTAGCACAGTTCTGACGTGTTGAATATGATCCTGTAGGGTGTTGGAGTAGATGAGAATATCGTCAATGTAGACCACAACAAACTTGTTCAGCATGTCCCTGAAGACATCATTAATGAACGCCTGGAAGATGGACGGACTATTGACCAGTCCAAACGGCATAACCCGGTATTCATAGTGACCGTTGGTTGTAGAAAAGGCCGTCTTCCACTCGTCACCCTCTCTGATGCGAATCAGGTTGTAAGCACAGCGTAAGTCAAGCTTGGTGTAGTATTGAGCTGTGCGAAGTTGTTCTAATGCAGCTGGAACCAGAGGAAGGGGATAACGGTACTTCACCGTGATCTCGTTGAGACCACGGTAATCAATGCAGGGTCTTAAACTGCCGTCCTTCTTTTTGACGAAGAAGAAACCAGCGGATGCAGGGGAAGTGGAAGGACGTATGAAGCCCTTCTCCAACTCCTCCTTGATGTATTTAGTCATGGCTTCGGTTTCTGGGAGTGACAGTGGGAACACACGACCCTTGGGTGGATTGTGACCTGGAAGAAGATCAACAGCACAGTCATGGGGTCGATGAGGTGGTAAGGTGTTTGCTTGGGTTTTGCTGAAAGCTGCCTTGAGGTCGTGATATTCCGCTGGTAGGTTGGGAACCTCGAATGACTCCTTGTTAATCGCCAACGAGCGCACTGGAAGAGGAGAAACGGTAGATAGGCATTTTGTTTGACATTTAGTGCTCCACTTTAATATCTGACCCTCCCTCCATGATACTAGCGGATCGTGCAGTCTCAGCCATGGTAGTCCCAGAATTATGGGTGTATTAGACGTGGGCAGAACGTAGAACTGAATGACCTCCTGGTGCAGTAAACCGGCTGTGACGGATAGACTTTGTGTAAGGTGAGTGATGATACCAGTTCCCAGGGGACGACCATCTATGGTAGCTACAGACAGAGAGTTAGCACAGGGTATTAATGATACGTTGTTTGTTCTTGCAAACTCAGCTGACATGAAATTCCCAGCCGCTCCAGAGTCCAGTAAAGCAAATGTGGTCACTTGAACGTTGTTAATGGTTAGCTTCAGGGGTACAAACACACTGTTTACTGGATGGAGAGAGTGTAAGGATTCACTCACCAATTTGGATGAGACAGATGAGGGACGTGAAGGACAGTTGGCTCGTTGATGACCAGGGGATCCGCAATACAGACATAGACGATTTGCCAAGCGGCGATTCTTCTCCTCAGATGAGAGATGATAGGTATTAACTTGCATGGGTTCAGAGTCCTCGACAGACTGAGCTGCTTTAATGACAGTACTGACATGAGAGCGAGGTTTACGTGAACTTTGCAGATTGTCAATTGCTATCGTCAACTCGATGAAATCGTTCAACCTTCTCCCCTCATCTCGACATGCTAGTTCAGCTTGTAATTCATGACTTAAACCCTTTCGAAACAGAACTTTTAAGGTGTCACTCACCCAGGTCGTTTGTGCTGCCAATGTGCGGAAGTTCATAGCATACTCAGCAGCTGAAGATCTCCCCTGAGAGAGCTCTAGCAAGCGTTCGCCAGCACTCTTTCCCTCCTTGGGATGATCGAAAACCTCACGGAAGCGTGTGAGGAAATCATTGAAGGAGGAGAAGGATGATCCATCCGTGCGCCATACAGCGGTAATCCAGTCAAGAGCCCTTCCGGTTAATAACGAGCAAACAAAGGCAACCTTACTGTTGTTAGTGGAATAGAGCATGGGTTGTTGTTCCACAAACAGCGAACATTGTAGTAAGAAGCCTTTACATTTGTTAGGGTCACCGTCGAATCTCTCAGGAAAAGCCAGTCGTGGGTTAATCTGAGAGGGCGTGGGAACCGCATGTGCAATGGCGGCCGCTTGTGGCGCGGGTGTCGTGACAACAGGACTATGGAGATTCTGAATAGCCTTCACCAATTCCTCCGTGACGGCGGTAAGATGATTTAACTGTTGCTGATTAGCAGCGATCTGACTTGCCTGAGCTGCCAGGTTGGTGCAGAGATGTTCATAGGCTGCTGGATCTTGTCTTGGCGAAGTCTTCTGTAACGATGACTGACTCGACATGGGATCCATTTGCAAGCTTTTATTAGAACACTCGTAGTCGTACAGGCGAAGGGTCAGGATCAGCAAACACAGTATAATAGAGATATCAGAATCGTAGTCAATACCAAGCAGTGGGTCGGGGTAACCAGCAAGTATCACAGTCCGTATAACAATCTGGGTTCAAAGGTAGGCAGCAAAGGTTCTAGGATCGATAAACAACAAGGGTTGGCAACTGGGATAGCAAGACAGGGTAGAACGCTCAGAAATGTTAGCCGTGGCAGAAACAAGACTTCGCAATGAGGTGACGCCAAGGTCTGGCTTATATGGCAGTCTCTGATATGGAACACCTGGCCGGTGATCAGTCCAAGGTATGGGGCTGTTGGGTAATGTAGTGAGTATCAGTGTAAGTGAGTGTTTGGATGCCTGTAGGTGTCAGTATTCGGGCGATGGTGCCCTCTGCTGGCCTCTGGAGGGACTCACGGGGTTCGTATTCGTGACAGTTCTGGTCTATTCACTTGGTTATATTTTGCTATAATTTTTCTGAGATGTGAACCACCACTGTGTAAATGCTTTAGTTAATTAATCAATTATTATAATTTGATTTATTTTTTGCTAAAATGTATGACATGATAAAAGATAATTTTACAATGGAAATGAAACAAGGAGCAATAAAATATTTAAGAGCCTTTATTTTCTGAGTTGACAGACTTGCACAGAATTATATAAATCCGAAATCCCTTTCAATGTTTCACTCTCATCAAATGGGAAATACATACAAATGACAATAGGACCTATAGCAGATCTGTAACAATCCCAAAGCTGTATTTTATTGCATATGTTTACTGATACTGATGGCTATAGATGAAAAGCCAAGCAACCTGCAACTTAAAACTTTTACTAACAAAACTCTGTATCATATAAAATCTGCCAAATTAACATGTACAGTATGTTTTTACACAGATATTAGAAGGTTGATTCAGAAATTTTCTTCAAACTTGTTGGAGTCACAGTCATTGTTTCTTGTCAAGATCAGTCATTCCCCTCCATCTGCCTCGCTCTTTCCAGAAGGATTCCAGTTTATATTCAGCTGCACAGAGTGTACGGTGAATGATGATGTCTATGGCTTCGGCAGCAAGGGACGCACATGGCTGGCCACATCATTGAAGGAGAGTGGAAAATAGCTGGGAACTTCATCACCAGGGAAAGACACAAGCTGTTCACCCTGACGGTTGACGTGCTCATAGAGAACCCAGACACCACCTTTCACTTTGTGGGAGGAAGCGGTGTCACTGAAAGCAATTTCATGAAGATTGGTTTCTCCGTTCAGGGTCACACTTCTTCCTCCATAGTTCACGTGCTCAAACAGCTGGATTTCAGGGTCATCCAGTTCATCTGTGATCATCTTGAGGGAAGAAAACTTTCCCTTGTCTTCTAGGGTAGCGTATTCTCCTTCCTCAAACACTCGCTGCTTTCCAGCTAAATTCTTGTCATAATACGCTACCCATGGTGCGCCAAAGACTTTGAGAGATGAGATGATGTCGTTGAAGCCCTTGTTTTCTAAGCTGTTGACATTGTTCTTGAATTCAGCTGATCTGCCTTTGAAGGCATCTTTGGTAAAAACAACAATCTTGCTCATTTTGAACAGTAACTGGAGATCAGACGCTGGAGAAGGCAGGTGCTTCTTATTCAGCTTCCCGTGGCTCTGCTAGGAAAAGTGACTTTAATGGTGCGCAGAGCTGCCTTTTAAAGCACAAATACACCAAAGTGGGTGTTAACAAGGATATGACCGTACATGTAGGTCTGGCAGCTGAGAAAAAAGGAACACAAGCTTCTTGGCTGAAATAAATTGTCACAAATTCACTTTGACTGCTGCTCAGTTCTTGCACCTTCACTGATTATAACTGAATGAGCTCGCAATTAAGACAAGTAACAATTTTTCATTGATTGTAAGTGGAGTACTCCGCATGCCTTTTTTCAGTGATTCAAAGAAATGTCCCTTTACCAACATTATTATTATTATTTTTTATTTCATAAAAAAGATTTAAAACTAGAACAATATAAATAAGTTATGGAACACTCATGAATAATGTATATATTAAGTTAATTTTATGAAAGCACATTAAACATTAAAATCTAAAACATAAGAACCAATTAAGAAGACAGATTAAGACAGTGGTTCCCAACCCTTTTCAACTCGCGGCCCACACAACCACACACATATGTTTGCGCGGCCCACTTCAAAAAAATTAACTGACCCCACTATTGTTAGTTTAATAACTACGTACTAAGAAGCTAGATTGTTAACTGTATTTATTGAATGAACTAGGGCTGTGCGATATGGACAACAACAAAAAAAACTATCGCGATTTATATGATCAATTTTGTGATTGTGACACACACCGATATGCTTTTACAGTCATAAATGCATTCAGGAAACATATTTCCAAAAGAAAACCAATTACAGCTTTATCAAAAAGTTGTAACGTCTCTAGACATAAATCAAAATTATCCCTATAGTAAAGATGTAACAAAATGTAAGGCAAAAAAAAAAAAAAAAAACAGTGTACAGGGACTTTATTTTCCTTTTTTGCCATGCGTTTGTTCATAGTGCTCATTAATTGTAGCAGTGCCTCAGGTGTTTGCAGTGTGTATACAGTATGTGTATGCGGTCAGCAGCGAGAGCGCATAAATATAACGTGAAAGCACATTAAAATAATGCACGAGTGCGAATCTCTGTCACAAAACCAGACATGCTTGCTCAGAAACACGCTGCTCTGCGCGGAGAGAGTGTGCGCAGTTAAAACATGTCTCCTCTCACTTAAACTGCATCCTGTGCGCTCACAATTCTCTCTATGCTCATGTGTTAGATGTTAATTATTTCCGCACGTTTTTATTTCTAGCCTTTTACCGCATGCAGTGTGAACACACTGATCCGTTAACATGCTCAGAAAAAAGGCGCATTACAGACAGTGTGTGAACCTGGAGTTAGGCATATGCCCAGTCAGTTCTGTTCTTGCGCTAAGCGCAATGCATTCTGATTGGATCAGATAGCATACTACGGGAGGTCAGGGCCGCGGAAAATCGTACTATTAAACGATTTAGAAATCGCGCACGCTCAAATCATGATTTTATGACGATTTCTTTTAATCGTACAGAAAATAATTGGCGGCCCACCTGCAATACCACCTCAACTCACTAGGTTGAAAACGAGCGGACCACAGGTTGAAAACCACTGGATTAAGAGATACCTGTATAACCCCTTACCAGTTACCCCGCATTTTCGGCATGGAGACACAAGTGACATACCCAAAATAAAAAGGGTTCTGCTCATGATTCTTTCTGACTAGATACATAATTAACTTATGTAGAATTACTCAGACTGTTGTCATAATAAAGATATGTAAGCTCAAAGATAAAAACTAAAATATTAAAAACATGTTTTTAAATGTATTAAAAAAATTGTTGATTTAGGATATGAGTTTAGAAACACAATTTAGCTAAAGCCACAAGTCTACTAATGTTTCATTGGAAATTTCATAATATACAAGTGCTGGTTTTATAATTAGAATATCATCAAAAAGTTGATTTATTTCACTAATTCCGTTCGAAAAGTGAAACTTATATTATATTCATTCATTACACACTGACTGATATATTTCAAATGTTTATTTCTTTTAATTTGGATGTTTATAACTGACAACTAAGGAAAATCCCAAATTCAGTTTCTCAGAAAATTAGAATATTGTGCAAAAATGGTGCTGCTCTGCGGGCGACCTGGACACGCACTTACGCTGCTGTCTGTTTGTTTGTTTAACCTTTTAGCCAGCACCACCCCCCATTATGGGACTTACAGCTGAAAGTGCTCTACCAAACTTATAATTGTAACAGTTTCCTACTTCAGTGTGTTACAAACATAATTTTGGTGTCTTTGGAAAGAAGACCCTTTGGGCTTTACTTTTTATCAACCAGATTTGATAATACTCAAAAATATTAAACGTTATAGACACTGAAGTGCCTTGAAATTTTTTTTTACCACACTTAAATATTTTTTATTTGATATGAAAATACATGAAATGAGTCCTTGAGCAATCTAGAAAAGTAATGGGGTGAATGTCACATCTCTCATGAGTTTCTATTTCAAATCTGAATAAGATATCATGAAAAATGAGACTATGTCTAAACCCCCCACCCCCCATATATAAAAAAATATATTTACCAACAGTATTGAAGGCTTCTACAAACTATTTAGTCATTAAACATACCACTGCATAGTTTTTTCCATTATAAAACACTATACAGAAACTTAGACATCATATAAGTGATTTATTTGAGCACTAGAAAAATACAATAAGAATAACTTGAGTAAGAAAAATGAGAATAACAAGAAAAATAATAAAAAAAGATTTTACTTTGTTTGCCAGTTACAGAAAATCCTGAGATTGCTAGAAATGCAGCATTTACAATGAATTACGATGCAAATAAGTGCTGATGTGCCGATGGGCACTTATACAGATGGTAATAACACAAATGTGCCATAAAGTTATTAATCCACTCTCTCCATTCATATCGACGCGTTCACTTTGATAGCCGTGATCATGCAGTAATAGCGAGCTGATTTGGGCTGATTTTCACTGAAACAGATGGTAACCATGCAGATACATTAACATAAAACACACTCTCACATATATAAAAACTGTTGAAAAATAAAACATACAAAGTAAAAGGCGAACGCTATAAGCTCCGCCTCCATCAGCTGACAGGTGCGTCAGAGCGCATCACGAGGGAGCGCCAAATTCAAATAAACTATCTTTCGCCTATCTTTCATTTATTCATTTATTCTATTCTCATTCTGTTTGTGACACTGTACGCTGCAAAAACATGCCATTTTTTTACTACCAAGACGCAGTTTCCGACCGTGAGTTATTCCATAACGGACACAAACAGTTCTGTCACTGAAGAACTGAAACGTAAACAAAGGAGTTATGATCCATATTACAACATTATTGCTTCGTTGGACTAAACGTGCTTCATGAGATGTCGTTCAGTGGACCCTTACCTTCCTAACTAATCCGGGATTTACAGCTGTGGATGTGTTTATGACTCGTTATTATGACGCATCTGGTATGTACTGTGTTTCTAATGTTCATGTTTTTATGTGTACTGCTTACACAAATGTAGCAAAAACAGTCTTTATAAGCTTTCCATTGAAAAACAGCGATCTGTCATCAATGCTTGAGGCTTAAATCTTTATAATGATACATAGTTTGTCATGATTTAATTTGTCCCGTTTCTTTTAATCTATTCGTAAACACTGACACGTGCGAGTTTACCGCCTTTCAGGACGAGGTCGTCAGGGTGCTGGATAACAGGTTAAAACAACTCTGTTTTGTATGCTCAAACCTTGAGGTTTTTTTTTCTTTTTCTGTGTTTTGTGTATGACTGCACTGATGGAGAGAACGACTAGATGGCAACGTGTGTTTTTCTTTAACTTTTGTTTTTGTTGTTGACAATGTCACTATGTGAACCCTTCTCTACCTGCAACACCAGTGGGAATGGGGAACGAGTCTATTCGAGGGAATTGCTTTTGTCGCTGCGATTGTGTGGAGATGTAGTTCATCTTTCCCGATTTATTTACTGTAAGCTTGCCAGAGGGTATGGGGATTCAATGCTCGCAGCGACCACGGAAAAGTCTATCCCAACAACAAACCCTATATCACAAAGGAACTGAAAGACTGTATTAACAGGAAACATCAAGCATTTAGGATTAAGGATCATCCACAACTTAAAACTGTACAAAAAGAGTTAAACCACAGGCTTAAAGAGGCAAAGGAACATCACAGGGGGCTGATAGAGGAAAACTTTCAAAACATGAACTCAAAAAAACTATGGGACTCAATGAAAATAGCAACTAACATGAAATCAACGGACAAGTCCCTGCATGTTACAGATGAACTGGCAAAAGCAAATGAGTTGAACTTTTTTTTATAAGAGGTTTGACAATCATGATTTCTCTGCTGAATGTGATTTGGTGCTTGACAGTGTTGCTATCAATCATTCTGATAGATTAGAGATTGATCCTAAGAGAGAGAGAGAGAGAGAGAACTTTATTAATCCCGAAAGGGAAACTGGTTTGCCACCAACTTAAAAAATACAGCCAACAAGCACACCACATAGCTAACACACATAAATAAAAAAATTCAACATTTAAAACCTATGAAAAACATGATTAAGAGACCAATGAGACATGATTATAACAAGATACAGTTGCACAATTCAGAAATGCAGGGCAAAGAACAGACAGTTCAACAGTTTGACAGTCAACAGTGTTCATTAAAGTATCTGACCGCTGCAGGAACAAAAGTCCTTCTCAATCGCTCACTGGAGCACCGAGGCATAATTAAACGCTCGCTGAAAGAGCTTCTGAGTCCATTAAAAACACTATAGTGGATGGCCTTCAAAAAACAATTTTTAATTTCGACCTCATCCTCTTCTCCACAATGACCTCAAGTGAGTCTGGGATAACACCAATAACTGAACCAGCTCTCTTTATCAGCTTATTTATCCTATTTTTATCATCAACAGATAAGCTGCCTCCCCAGCAAAGGACAGCATAAAAAAGAAAACTAGCCAAGATCCCCTGATAGAAAACATCTAAAAGCTTTGTACTAATGTTAAAAGATCTGAGTTTTCTCAAAAAGAAAAGTCTTGACTGAGCCTTCTTTATTAAAACATTAGTATTCTCTTTCCAATTTAATTTTTCATCCAAATGGACATTTTTATGATATGACTAAAAATTTATATGACTGAACAATTTCAATCGGCTGACCATTAATTGTGACTGGGAGGACCTTCTCCTTTTTCTTTCTAAAATCAATCACAAGTTCTTTAGTCTTCCCTATATTTAGTTTTAGAAAGTTTGACTCACACCAGCTAAATAATAGTGCAATCATCTACCCCCACATCCTTCCTATATGCAAATTGCAAGGGATCCTGAAGAACAGACATCTGCCTAGTCAGATGATCAAGTACAGCCCTCTCAAAACATTTCATAATGTGTGATGTCAGAGCTATAGGCCTCAGATTAGCATGACTATTTGACACCTTGGCTTTTTTAGGAATAGGAATAAGGCAAGATGTTTTCCACATAACCAGTATTTTAGCAGAGGCCAGAGACAAAGAAAACAGTGAATGAAGAACAGAGCATAGCTGATCAGCACACACTTTTAAAGTACGTGGATGTACATCATCGGGGCCTTCTGCCTTATTTGGTTTAATACACCTTAACTGCTGACGAACCTCTTCCATACTAAGATTAATAGCTGAACTACAGTCGTCAGAACTACTCTGCCTTAGATTAGAGAGGACATTCTCATGTACAGAAGAGAAATCGCATTCATCAAACCTGGCAAAAAAAGTATTGTCATCGTTAGCCTGTATACCCAATTTACATAAACTGGGATTACTAGTCCCATATCCAGTAATACACTTCATACCATTCCATAGACCTCTTGTGTTGCTAATGGACATTTTACCTTCAACAATTTCCTTATATTTTTGTTTGCCCTGTCTGATGATGACTTTCAACTCTCTTTGGGCAACCTGAATCCTTTCTTTATCACCACTACAAAAGGCTGCTTTCTTATTATTAATAGCAGCTTAACTTGGTGACCCATGGTTTATTATTGGGAAAGATTTTGATTTTTTTTACACGGAATTACAACATCGACACAATAATTAATATAATGTAACATATATGCAGGTCATCAATTCATGGGTTAAATTCAGGCATATAAAATGAAACCTTTTTACATTAAATGCCTGGCCTGGCGCCAGCCTGGCTGGATTTAAATTATTTACGATACCCGTGCGAGCCTCAAAGGAGACATGAAACCCCCACATTCCACAACACACACACACATAAGCACACACGCAACATAAAATTAAAACCCAATGGGAGGAGGATCTAGGGGAGGGAATCTCGGAGGAGCTGTGGGTTGCCATTTTGCGTCGGTTTCACTCCTCATCTATTTGTGCTAGACATGGTCTGATCCAGTGCAAGATTCTACATCGTACCCATCTCACTCGAGTGAGGCTCTCCAAAATCTATAATGATGTCGATCCCATGTGCATTAGATGTCATCAGGCTCCAGCTATCCATGTCCATATGTTTTGGTCTTGCCCTCCACTATTTAATTTTTGGATGCAGATATTTGATTCTATTTCTATTTGTACAGGGGCTCAATTTGATCCAACAGCATGTACCGCTTTGTTTGGGGTTTTACCTTCTACTTTGCAGCTTCCTGAATATAAAGCTGACTTTGTAGCCTTTGTCTCCCTTTTGGCTAGACGTTTGATTTTATTAAGGTGGAAGTCTCCTGCGCTGCCTTCTCACTTGTCTTGGATCAGGGACATACTTCAGTTTGTGAAGTTGGAGAAAGTTAGGTGCTAAATTAAAAAAAAAAAAAATTTTATTTGTTATTATTATTATTATTATTTATGTTTTTCTTGTCAGTTGTACTTGACACTGATTTTGTTATGTCACTGGAAAATCAATATACAAATGTAAAAAAATTATAAAAAAGACTCAGGACTATGGACGTCTGGGTCCTCTCAGTTTGGCAGATAAAAAGGTTTTTGGGCTGACCGACAAGGATACTCTTGTGACATCCAATAGGAGCTTCCTACTCACGGCATCGAATGGGTAAACCTCTCCGGGCATAGAAGGAAAGTCAAAGTCGGGAGACCGGGAGGCTCTCGCCAGTATTTGATGGGAGCTCAAACACCTGACATCAAATAGGTAAGTCTCACCGACCGTAGGAAGAAAAAGGGAAGTTTGTCTAGCCAGGAGGCTCTCGCCGACATCCGATGGGAGCTTCCTACTCACAGCATCGAATTGGTAAACCTCTCCAGGCATATAAGGAAAGGTACAGTTGTGTGGCCGGGACGCTTTCGTCGGCATTCGATGGGAGCACATGCATCAAATGGGTAAGTCTCGCCGGCCATAGGAAGGAAAAGGTAAGGTTATCTAGCCTGGAGGCTCATGCCAACGTCGAATGGGAGCAAACTGCTTCAAACGGGTAAGCTTCACTGGCTGTAGAATAGAAAGATAAAGTTGTCTGGCCGGGAGACATCTGGTGGGCTGGGATCACTGGATCCCTTTTATCAGGATGGAGGTTTGTGAATTCCTTATTTTGGGTAAGGGAGAGCTGAACATCAGTTTATGGAAAAACTGAACTCCGCTCAGATATCCTTTGATGGACCCGACCTGGAGTAAATAAAGGAAGTAACTGAGAGTAGGGACAAATCCCAGAACAGAGTGTTGTATGTGAGGTGGAATGCCTTGAAGCATCTTCATGCAGTTACGTATGATTGGAGGTTTATGGGAGAAACTACCTGGAGAATGGTGTCGAGCAATGCATCGAGAAGTGGTTTTAGAGGGTGGGAATATTAATTCTGAATAGAGAAGAACTTGTGTGGGGAATTGGTCGACCTCTGGAGCCAGAGTCCTGAATTTCTGAAACAGAAAGCGAGACAGGGAGTCAGCGATTTGTTTTTCTGAACCTGGAACGTGTTTGGCATTTATTATAAATTGGTTGCATGCTACATCCATATTAAACGTCTGAGGAGAGGCACGAGGACAGGAGAGTAAGAACGGCCTTTAAAGGCTGCAACTACGAGGGGGTAGAGCTCGAAAAGAGCTGAGGACTGGGATGAGTCCTGCAGCTGGGGGGGCCATGTAGACGTCCTTGGTAAAAACTTCCAAAACCGATTGAGGGAGCTGTGTCTGTAAATAGTTGTATGTCGATGGGAGATGAAACAAGATTGTTGTAGGAAAGGGAAAGCCCATTCCATTGTTTAAGGAACATTATCCATAATTTCGTCGCAGCATGTGAGGGATAAGGGAACGAGGTCCTCAAATGTGTGGATCAAAGATGTGAGAGCTAGGAGATAAAGGGGCTTCCTTGGGGGATGATGCGCATTAAGAAATTTAAATGCCAGAGCAGGAAAAGGAGTTTGCGTTTAGAACAGCTTGGGCTGCCGAGCAGGGTAGAGGAGATGAGGACTATTCTATCTATCTTCTCCTTGGACAAAGAGAGATGAAATTTAGCCTAGTCTAGGTTGATACCGAGGAACTCGATAGATGTAGCGGGACCCGTGTTTTTTTTCCTGAGTGATGGGGATCCCAAGCTCGGAAAATAAAATTTTGGACCATGAGGAGATGAGTGGCTGGGTTTGCGTTTGGAGGTGAAATGACCAGAAAGTCACCTAGGATATGGATAATGTGGGGAATTGCATTAATATCAGACCAAATCCAACAAACGTCTTCTGATAGTGTGTCCAAAATTTTGGGGCTGCTTTTGCATCCAAAGGTTAAACAGCGAAATAGTATTTCTTCGACCCGCGATTTCTTGGTATTTGAGAGAAAATTCATCAAGAGGGATCAAGCTATTAATGCTTGGGACAGTAGAATTATGTGGTGATGAGTGATCGACTATTAAGCATTTCTTAACTGAAAATTTTCTAGTAGCCACTCCGATTGGGCTGACTCGAAACGTTATTGAAGGGCTCGATCATAAAGCCTGACTTGACTTCTTTTTGATAAGGTTATTTAAGGTTTTTCTACTAAGTCAGGCTCAGCGTGAGCGGATTGGAGATTATGGCAGACCATGATTTGAAAAATCGCACATTCGATGCCGGGGTTAAAACCGTGTCGGAGGCCAGATAGGAGGTAATTAGTAAATTCTTTGTCTGGATGGTGAACGAGTTCGATGGTCATGTGATAAATATTGAAATATTGAGTTCATAGATCTTTTTTTAATTTTTATTCACTGCTTTATAAACTGGACAAACAATGTGGGCATGAGCTCCGCTACAGAATTTGCAGATGTGCAGGAAGTGGCAGCTTTGTCTGGGGCATCTCCCGTTGTTGAAGGAGAGGCATGGCTGCCTGTTATCTGCTTCTGGTGGGGCTGGATGCAAGTTTGCTGTAGTCACGGATATGGGGACATAACTGGTGGATTTCACCGAGGAAGTATTGGAGCAAAGGGGTATACTAGGATTAGTTTGTTGGCAGGTAGTGGTGGAGTGGGTGACTGACCTGCAAACTGCGCAGGAAATTTTCCTGCACCCTAAAAATACCCTGCTGTGGAGATCTGGGTCAAGTGCGCCCCAGTAAGGGCACTAGTTCCATTGGGCGACTCGAACTGCACATTTGGCTAAAAAAGCTTGTGTTATGTGTAAAACTGAACCCCTCCATAGGACAACGAGAGCTTGGCTATAATTGAAAAATAGTCGTTTGTTTGGGTCGTCTGTGAGGGAAGGCTGAACAGATAATCTCGGTGAAATGACTAAATGCGATTGTGAACTTGGAAAAAGAAAGTAATCGAGATGAAAGGGGATTTGGGTTTTTTAATGTGACTGAAAAATCCCCACAATCTATTTGCCGGTTTGAATAGGGAGTGGGCAGGAAGGAAAGGAGAGACGAGAGATTGACGTCCGCACCTGATATTATCTGGGCTGGGATGTAATGAGCCACTTGGGGAGGCTCAGCGGCAACGGCGTTTGGTGGGGCGGCCATGAGTTTGGCAGAGAAAAGGGAGTATTGAGATTTAACCTGGAGAAAGGAGTTGCTGGGGACTGAAGCTGAGCTGGGTATGGCAGCGGGTGCAGCTTAGTGCTTGCTTGAGCTGCATGCCCCGAGCTGGAAGGGGCGGGCGTCGGGACTATGTTTGCTGGCCATTGCGGGAGAAAGGTTAGGTTTATGCATGTTAATGTATAAGTCCTATAATTCGGTTTTGTTTATTTTGCTTGAAGGCTGTACGTCAGAATTGATCAGGGCTTGCCTCAGACTCAACACAGTCCACTTCCCTATGGGAGGTTTTTTTTGCCCAGCCGAGCGATATGAGGAAGCTGGCTGGTGATCTTTCCTGGAGGAGGCGAGGGTAGATCTAAGCGCCTTGGGAGGCAGGTAGCCGCTCTAGCTGAGGCCCGTCCGCAAGATGCGGCCTGGGGCTCGATTGCAGTGTCACGGTGCTGTGGAGTAGCCTTGGGGTTGGCTTGTTGCTACGAAGAGGCTGGGGAGAAGGAGTCTTTGAAAGATGAAGTTTGTCTGTCCGACATGGTTTGAACGAGCGAACCAGGATGCTGATAAACTATCAATGGATAGAAGTAAGTCAGTTATATTTATACTATTGTATTGATTACTTGATTGTGGTCCACCGGAAGTATCTGGCGTGCTCCTCCCGAACCTTTTTACTAAAACATCATTTATTGGGATTGCTTCATCCCGTGGACATGTAAAGCAACCCCGCAGCAACAGTGTTAAAATAACCCAATTCTGAGAAAATATTGCGGACGTGCCAATGCCGGTGCTTTCCGAGTTGTCACGTCTGCGCTACTTTGGTCTCAATCAACAAAATTTCATCTGTACGCTCATGTGAACCTGCATGCATGAAGTCTCTCCGGGCCTGAAGAAGGAAACAAGGCTGCCGGTCTCCTTTGGCATCTCACATTCATCACTTCTTCAGACTATACCATTATAATTATCATTTTTGTTTCATGCACTTGTGGCGCTTGGGCATAAATGTTATTTTCTGCAAGGTTATTTTCTCACACGTTCAAGATAAAGTGCTGGGTGTTTCGTGATTGTTCATCTAGCAGACTAGCACTGCATAATTATGTTGATCAAATTAATAGATTCAATGTTTGGAACAACTCTTTTGTAATGAGGCATTTTAAGGTTCGCATTAAAGGCTTACAATCTTTATTTATACTGATAAAGATTGTTGCTCGCATTATTCCTTTCTGAAAAATATGCTATGTCTAGCACACCGTAAAGTATTTTTGTCTTAATCATATGCACTTGTGTTTGTTAATTCAGTCATTATTTCATTTGCGTCTATCTACAGTAATGCCTTGTACTGGAATGGGGGTTCACTTGTCTGGTTCCCATGGTTAAATGGAGTTTATCAAGCTTTGTGGGAGTTCCATGGCTGCAGATGCAGAGAACCGTGGCTCTCACCTCATCTTCACACAGGTCACTCTATGGACTGGCGCTAATATGAACATGACATATTAGACATATTTCCACCTGAAATGGAATATCGAATAGAGGGCATGGTTTTGTTTACGCTCCTGGTCACTGTCTCTCACTCATAGCAAACTAATGGCTGGAGGGGTGTGTTCAAGGATATTCTGCCCAAGCCGTCAAACTGACGTCATCAGAAAAGGAATGCCATTCCAGAGTGGAAGTAAATATTCAGATTTTGATTAACCCTCTGGAGTCGATTAACGCTTATACGCGTTTTGCGGGTTAATCTCCTGACAACACCAAAAATAACTTAAATTTCACTTCCAGTTTTGATCGTACAGATAAGAGCAAATACATCAATCAAATCTGTAAATTGTTTACTGTTTTTTGTATATACTCATGATAAAAACAAAACGCTATACTTTTGTAGAATAAAGAAAATAAACAGTGTGCGTTATCTGGCATCTCTGTCTCTGTCATCTCTCTTCACAGACACCTAAATGAAACAACCCGAATCTCAGCGCATACTTGCCTCAAATACAAGAGAAATATATCTATAGAAAGTTTAAAATGTCTACTTTTAAATAAACAGATTCAAATAAAAAACAAATAATCAATTTTTATGTAATTTCTCCTGTATCGTCTCATTATAGATAATGAGGTGAGCCAGGTAATCATGTTCACGCCCCCGAGAAATGACATAAAATGTAAAGGATCATCATAGAAATGTACTTTTTTTCCTGCGCGTTTGGATGATGGCATGCTACACGGGTGAAGAAGCACTTCGGATGATCCTGGACAGCATTGAAGAGGCTGCTTTCTCCTCAGAGGAAGAACATGACTCAGATGATGAATGTTTGCATTTTGAAGAACGTCTGGACCCAGCTGAGGTTATAATTCCTGACGAGTAAGCCTTTTATTATTAACCTTCATAATTTAAAATGTTGCTCAGCTATAGCATATTTTATATCTACACTTGGACGTCTCCAAACAGGCTTGACTAAAATCAGAGCAAAGCACGTATTTAACTATGTATTATGATATATGATGATGATATATAGCCTATATAATTATATAATACACATATAATGCTATAGGCCGATATATATATATATATATATATATATATATATATATATATATATATCTTATATCTCTTACAAAAATTAACCATGGTTTTTTTTTTTTTTATCTATTTAATTTTATATATTTTTTACATTGTGGATTGTTTATTTTTCAAAATGCTGAAATTGTTTACCAACTTAGCTTGTTGGCGAATATCAGATGTGGTAAAAGTTTCAAAAGTGTTATACCCGGCTATTGGCGTTCGCGATCATCCGAGGTGTAAATGTATCATAAAGCTGCAAATGTCGCTGATAAGTGGGCCATCGGCAGACATATACGCGCGTCTATTCTTATCAGTAATATAATGTTTTATCAGTTATGAATCCTCTGGTAAGTGCTAACAACACTTTCAATTTTCTTTTAGGACTGTGGCTGCATCACCGGCAACGTGCATAACAAAGGGACCCGAGTGCTTGAGTTCGCTGGAAAATCATACCAAGTAAGTGCACAGTATTGTACTTTTATTATGACTATGCCTAAATAATATGGAAACATTATTTGTGGTTTGGATGACACAATAAGCAAATCTTCCTGTATGGATTATTAGAAATTGTACTTTTGTTATGCCTGTATCCCACATGAAAAACTAATATTGTAATTTAGCTATAGTGAATACTATAGTGTTTTTGAACCATAGTGTATTGTACTGTATTTATTAAAGTATTTACAACACTATTTCTTAATATATGCCATCAGTTTTTAACAAAAAAATTTTTAACACTTCAAATACACCACTTTCATGTTTAACCTGCATCAAAAATGCTAATTTTTATTTTTATTCTTTATTTCAGATGTGCAAAAGAACCTGTGGCAAAAGAGCTAAAGTAAATAAGCATCCCAGTTGGTCATGGAAAACAGAGGATGATATTGACATGGCTCCACAGGCGCTGAGATTCCTGCCCACAAGGGAACCTGGACCACAACTAAGACCATGTGATGCACACACTCCCATGAGTCTATTCAAAAAGTTTTTTTCTGACTCTGCTGTGTCAACTCTGTGTCTAAACACCAATGCTCAGGCTGCCAGGACATGTGCAAAGGGACATAAATATAAATGGACAGATGTCAGCATCAGTGAGCTGTACTGCTACTTTGGGCTACTCTTCTACATGGCAATGATGAAGTTGAGTTCCATCACAAACTACTGGCGGAAGAACAATCTTTTCTCTGTTCCTTTTCCTGCCACAATCATGTCAAGGGACAGATACCGCACAATTTCATGGAATCTGCACATGAGTAACCCAGATGCAGACCAGGACAATGACAAAAAGAGGGGCACAGCTGAACATGACCGTCTTTTCAGAGTCAGGCCCCTCATGGACACAATCCGGCTTACATGTAAGGCCATCTATCAACCAAGAAAAAATTTGGCAGTGGATGAAAGAATGGTGGCATGCAAAGCAAACACATGACTCAGTACGTGAAAGCCAAGCCAACCAAATGGGGCTTCAAGTTGTTTGTTCTTGCGGATTCATCAAATGGATATACTGCAGATTTTGCTGTTTACACAGGAATGAACCACTTTCCCATAGGCCATGGACTTTCATATGATGCTGTAACATCTCTGTTGGACCGTACAGTTTTGGGCTCTGGGTACCATGCATACATGTATAATTTTTACACTAGTCCCAAGCTCCTAAGAGACTTGTTTGCTTTGAAGTTTGGTGCATGTGGGACTTACAGAGACAACAGGAAAGACTGCCCTCGGAATGCAGCTAACTCACTCACCAAAAAATCTGTGAGGGGCTCCATCAGGTGGATTCGAGACAAAGATCTTGTGTTTGTGAAATGGATGGACACACGAGAGGTGTCTGTCTGTTCCACCATCCATGCTGCTTACACAGGAGACAATGTGCAGAGGAGGGCAAAAACACAAAATGGATGGAGGAAAAAGAGTTTTCCATGTCCTGCACCTGTGACTGCCTACAACCAGCACATGGGGGCGTTGACCTGTCTGATCAGCTATTTCTACACTTCTTGGACATTGCTGCCACCAATGCTTTTATTGTACACAAAGAGCTTTATGGCACCATGACCCACAAGAAGTTTATGGATGGACTAATTGCAGAGCTCTGTGGTGTGTCACAGAAAATACCACCAAAGCAGACCAGTGCTGACCATGTGCCTATTCCAGGATCTGAGCAGCCCTCAGGTGCCACTACTGGTCGCCGGATTTGTGTGCTTTGCAAAGTAAAGCATGGTAAGAGACAGGACACTCCTTGGAAATGCCAGGCATGTGATGTGCACTTGTGTGTCCAGTTGAAAAGGAACTGTTTCCTGGAGTGGCACAATGACGTATAACTGTGCAATCCTGGGCACTTTATGATAAAATGGTCCCTTTTTTTATCTTGAACTCTTCCTGTTTACAATTTTTTTTTTATGTTGCACTTTTCCTTTTTTCCTTTTTTTATTTTTGCAGTTTCACCTTGATTGTGTCTTCTGTGTTTTTGCTAACTTCTAATGTTATTTTGTGTGATAGTTAAATAGTCTAAATAATAAACAAGTGACACAGCTGACTGAATGGCTCATTATGCAGCTCATTATGCGGGCCTTTGTCTTTTCAGGTGTAAATCACAATGATATTCATGATAGTTCAAGCCCTCTCGCATATGACTTTTACCAACAAAATGTGACATAGAAATTTTAAATCAATATATTGTTTTCTGTGGGTGAGTAAACAAGATGATTTTCACATCATTTAGAAAGAAATATTCTAGGCTACAAACTCTAGTTCTCAACAGTCCCGGGAACCAATGTTATGTATGTGTTTTATGGCCTTATTCAAGTGTTTTAACATTTTTAGTTTTTCACTAACCACGCATAACATTTTTTTTTCTCAAAAACACAATCATGTACATACATGCTGATCACATATTATTATAGCCCAGTTTGTGCTGATTACAGTGATATTAGACTTTACCCATTTAGATATTTATAAGAAACTGAAAAAAACACAAATGTCAGGGCATGACAAAACTTCTCCAGGCCCCAAAAACTTGCACAGATTGTTTACATCAATCCTAGCCATGTGTGCTAGTAAAGATTTCATGCGGACTTTAAGTTATAATCAAGGCTTGTTTTGTTTTTTTGCATCTACTGGCATGGTTTACTCGGTTTCCTCAAACAGTACCTATTGACTTTGGTCTTACCTGGCTGTTGCTGCCTTCACATTATATAGACTGTTGTGGCACTTTGCATAACTCTATGCTATGGTGGTCATCATGTATGTTTGTCCATTACTGTTTATGAAGCTTGGCCTATCGTGGCCTTCACATGTCACAGCCTATCAGGGACTTCACTTGAGTATCGTTGAGTATCTCTTTTTATGGTCATGCTGATCTGGTTCATTTTCTTTTGGGGGGGGGGGGGTAGGTTTCCTCTGCGCGTTTTGGCAGTTAGATGGAGTTTTTTCAAGCGTGCGCAGGAGTATAGCCTAAATAATTATGTATGTGTGTATTTGTTTTTAAGTTGCTACTAGAACCCTGATTCTACCTCTATCAATTAACCTAAACTAATGAACTTTCTTACTCAATGCGGTGGTTTAGAATTCCTGTAATCAGCCATCAAGCTTTTATGTACACAATCATCCTCTTTAGATGTCCATCAAGGTCAGACTCTAAACTATTTCACATAATACTCAAGGTACAATATAATAATCTTATCAAAATGCTGGTGGTGGTTACTTATCACATGGTCCTCATGTCCAGTTAATCATGGTTTTCACATACAATGGCCTCTCATGGTCATCTACACAAGGCTTTCACATCACATAGTTTATAGAAATGTACATTGCCTATCAACGTAATTGCAGTCAATCAGGCCTTCACTTTACATGGCCTATCGAGGCTCCACATTACTCGCCCTTTACCTTCAGGTAAATGACTATTTTCACTATCTAGGACCATGCCACAAACAAGCTATGAACTGGGGAAGAGTAGAAAGAGGATGAAGGGGTCGAGGAAATGGGAAAGAGGGGTCGAGGGAATGGGATTATGGTCAAGTTGATCAGGGCATCTTGAATTGATGGCTAAGGGAGACTCGGTGAGGGTACCATCCCTAGCATATATTTAGGCCAGACAATGAGGACCCCCTGATACAACCTGATAGAAATATAATGTGGGATAAGATTGGCTGAATGGATGAAAAAAGGATGGAAGGGTGGGTTCAAGAGAACGGGACTATCAGAGCGGTATGAGGTGGCCAGTATATATGGAGGTTTTAGAAGTCAGGTGATTGTTTGAGGCGTAACCCTGCTCCCGAACTTAAGTTAATATCAAATAACTCAATTTCACTAGCTTGGACCATGCCACAAACAAGCTATGAACTGGGGAAGAGTAAAAAGAGGATGAAGGGGTCGAGGGAATGGGATGGAGGTCAGGATGATCAGGGCATCTTGAATTGATGGCTCAGGGAGACTCAGGGTGGGGGTACCGTCTTTAGCATATATTTAGGCCAGACAATGGGGACCTCCAAAGTTGGGAAGAGCCGAGTTAAGCGTGAGCTCTGAATGCCTGATCATACGGAGAGGATGCGTTGGATGGTTAACGCAGGTTCTTGTTTTAGCCTTTGGAAGTACGAATGTGTGATAATGAGAAAAGCTGGGCAATCTCAGCCAATGGTTATTCGTAGGAATAATTGATGCCTCAAGTAGGTTTAAATGCACGTGGGGATCAGAGGAAGGAATGAGCGCAAGATGTTACGTTGTAGATATACGGTGGGTCGGTTGATGAGAAAGGAAGCTTTGAGGCAGTTCCAGCCGGAGATGTATCCTGAAGATCATGCTTGGAGCAAGGCAATTAAGAATGGTTTCTTGGGAAGCCAATTTGGTGTTTGGTCTGTGGTATGGCCTGCGAGAGATGCATGTTTATTCCAGAGCCAAGTATATCTTCTGAAATGGGAAACGAGACGAAGAGTCGGTTTACGAGATTAAGTAGTCATGGTATGGAGTTGCTCAGAGGAGGAATTGTTGTTGAGTAGATTAAGTGGGCCTATGCATGAATTGCATAACTGCCAAACATAAACATCCCTTGTTTATGGTTTCAATTTCTACTGCATAGTCTGAGCGGATGAGTAGATTCGGACTATTCAAACCCCCAAGGATGTTATGTTATGACTATGGGATACGTTTCATAATGCTGTGGAGACTGCTCTTGACTGTGGATTGTAGGAACTGAATTAGAGGCTGTTTAGAATCAACCCGGCAGCCACCATATTAACGGCTGAAGTCTATTTAGGATGTTGCATCAGTATACAGATAGATGCAGCCAGGATGAGAGATGTAGATTAGTGTGGATATCCTCATTATGGAGGTGCAGATGAAGGTGAAGAATGTAAAGAGACTGTTGTAGTTAGTAAGAATCCTTTGTTGCTTCGGAAGAGAGACCAACATCTTAGGGCTGCTTCTGCAAATGAATGAGGCTCACAATGAATTAACAGCACCATCCCAGAAGCCTCACGGGATTCTTGATGGATAGGCAATACTTGGCATTTAGTGGTATAGGCTTTGGCCAACTGGCTTCGTGGCTTGCTAAGTGAATGAGTATTCTGTGGTTGGGATGATATGGTTAATGGTTGGAATGAGAGTGTCATGGAGAGAAGATAAGTTGATTCAATTCAGCCTCTTCTGCTAGTGCCCTGTCGACTATGTCAGGTTCTTGAGAGGAGTGCAGAGGAGCTATGCAAGTCAGTCTGCTGGTGTCATAGGGTTATGAGAGCAGGAGTTTCTTGCATGGCTGTCTCAGAATGCGCAGATGTGAAGGCGCCTGGGGGGGGGGGTGGAAAGAGAGGGTAGAATAGGCTGAAAGAAGGGTGGAAGAAGGGATGTTGGGATGAAAGGATGTATGTGAGTGGCGGGGGGGCGGGGGGTGGGGGGGTTGGAAAGAGGTTTTGGAAATAGAATTGGAGGTTGAAGGAGACCGACATTCAATGCTCAGTAGGTCGCTTAATCACAGGAAGCCCCACTTTCTGAATGAAAGAGCCGAACAGTAAGTCAGCGCATCACTGCAGCTGCTATTATCTACTGATCTAGCACGAATAAGATAACAGTGCTGTTGTTAGTTGCAGGATCTTCCGCTGAGGTGCTGCCTTGGTGGTGCGGTTGTTAACTGTATGATCGTTCGCCTGAGGCTCTGCCATGGTGGTGCTGTTGTAGCTGAAAGATCATTCACCTGAGGCGCTGCTGTGGTGGTGCTGGTGAGCTGTATGATCGTTCACCTGAGGCGCTGCTGGTGGTGCTGTTGTAGCTGAATGATCGTTTCACCTAAGGCGCTGCTGGTGGTGCTGTTGTAGCTGAATGATCGTTTCACCTGAGGCGCTGCTGGTGGTGCTGTTGTAGCTGAATGATCGTTTCACCTGAGGCGCTGCTGGTGGTGCTGTTGTAGCTGTATGATCTTTCACCTGAGGCGCTGCCGTGTTGGTGCTGTTGTTAACTGTAGGCTCGACCGTTGAGGCACTGTAGAGGTGGTGCTGTTGTTAGCTTTGTGATCATCCACCCGAGGTGCCGCCGTTGTGGTGGTGGTGTTAGCTGCGGTTTTTATAATGCTATATGAGCAGAAGTAACAACATGACACGGTGTCAAATGTCAGATTTGTTAGAGATAATTAGAAATACAGGGCCATATTCCTGTAAACAGCTGAAGGATGGGTGGAAAAAAGGATGCTGGGATGAAAAGATGTTTGTGAGTGGGGTGTGTTGCAAGATGCAGGGAGGGAGGGAGGTTGGGAGGTAATGAATGAAAATAAGATTTGAAAATCGAATTGGAGGTTGAGGGGAGACCGGCTGGTCTGCATGAGCAAAGACTAGAGAATACCCAAGACATGTCACTCCTGTAGTTTTGAATGGCGTTAGGGACAGTGAATTGGCATGAGTCAAGGGGGGACAATTTAGACTGTTCAATTTGACCAGCCTGCATGTTTTTGGGCTGTGAGCAATATTGCTGTAATCAGCTGAAAAGAAGGGTATAGGAATGGATGTTGGGATGAAAGGATGTTTGTGAGTGGAGTTTTAAGAACAACTTTGAGCATAGAGAAGAGAGATCAGGTTGAACGACTGCAGGTGGAATTCTGTCTTGCCTGCCGCTAGGGGGTGATGTGGTTTGATGCTGTGGAGGAGAATTCTCGTGACGTCACGTGTGATGGAGAGTGCAGTTGCCGGAAGTGCTGAGGGCTCAAAGTTTGTCATGACAGAAGTTTTATTGAAACTAAATACAGATGAAATAACTGTTTGTTATCTGAACGATTTAATTTGATACCTTGGATTTAAGGCGACCCGTGGTGGAATTGTCCTTGGCTTTGGATTCTAAAAGACGTGTAATGAGAGTGCTGAGGAAGCATGAAAGAAGCGGCTGCGACGGGAGTGAGAATTCAGTTTCGGTGTCCACCACGCAGAATCCGCCGGAGATGAGCCTGTGCGTAGAAGATCGTGGCCCAGAATGTTCGAACTTTAGTTAATATCAATTAACTCCATATTGTTTACCAAACTGTCTATTATTGTCCTTTGTAAAATAGGCCTATGATGGCTTTTCTCATTTCATGAATATTGTAACGGATCTGACCCGAATCAGACAAATTAAAGAGTCAATTAGGACTGTGGTTGAAACACGAGCCGAATTCCTCAGAAAGGCAACAGGAAGTCATAAAACATTCTGTGCCACAAGTCCCAAACAAGATAACCAACCAACCAACTCTTTCACAGAACAGCTTTCAACATTAACACCACTAGAACAATTTCAATTCAGAGAAGAGATTGTCAAATTTGGGGCAAGTAATTGAGATGCAACGCCGGACATCACATGTAAACCCATGAGAGTTATACACAATATCCTTAAACACTTCCCCCACCTAGCAGAACAAGACTGAAATTCCTAAGGGGGGCCTTTGAACCTCTGGTCTCCACAGAAATCTTTGTCAGAGAATGACAAAGAAACTGCCTTTTCTATATATAAATTGACCAAAATGACTTCTAAATGAATATCAGTCCATCACTTAACTCTATATTCATTTATATGTAACCCACACATTTGACTATCATGTTTAAACACTTATTGTATATGTCTTTTAATAACTATTGGATAGCTTAAGGATACATATTCATGTTTCATATGTATGTGCTTGAATCTGCTTTCGTGAAACAGTCATGACCATCAGTTATTTGTTAAATGTATCATATTCTTGTTATAGGAATCTTGTCCAAAATTAGACCTTGCAAGAGCGGGAAAATTCGTACCATGTGCTTGATAAGATAACATATGATTTATGATACCCCCGAGCCAAGACAATATCTGATTGGTCAAGACAACATTTGAGGTGTGGCCAACAGGCCAGTTTAAATACTTAGGACACCATAAAATTCTGCTTTTAGCTTTTTCTATTAGTCATGTTTGCTTTTAGTTTGCTTTTAGCTTTTAGTTTTTTAGTTATGCTCTTAGCTTTTAGCTTTGCTACTAGCCATGCTTTTAGTCATCACTTTTAGCGTTCTTTGAGCGTGGTTCCAGCGTGCTTCGGCCTTCCTGCTGCTACTTAGCCATGATGAAAAGAAACACCACCTAGTCTCGCCAAACTTTACTTCTTTTCCTTTTGGAGAGTTTCGTGTTCTGAGTTAAGTTTTATAACGTTGAGTCTCCAACGTCTGACCTCGAGTGCCCGTTCAACTTCAACCAGCCACACAACTCCGCGTCTTCAGCCAACGCCCAACCACGGGCTTCCCAAGACGTCACTTCAGCGATTACTGAACTTCCAGCCAATCTGCGACATCGGGAAACCCCCTTTCAACGATAACAAAGGGAACACCTTTACACAGGCAATGTACCTTCAGACATAGTACTGGTGTATCTTATATAATTTTAACCTCATTGAGGAACTCAATGCAAGGGTTAATTAATTGATTGATGGTTGTTCATGTCTATGCAATTTCACGTATTGCTGTAAACTTGGGATTCCATATTACCATTCTCTTAAACTCTTCTTTCCCTAACTTTCGATCTTCCTGCAACTTGTGTGAATGTATGAGTGCGTGAGCTTATGTGCTATATTAGTTTATGTCTTAGATTTATCTAATAAAGCCTTATTCATATTGAAAAGAGAAGTATCTTGTGTTTTATGCTTACAAGTTAATGTCTTAAACTGGCGATCTTGTTACTGTGCTAAATGATAGTGTTTTCACTATACTTTGGATATTAATATCCAGCGCAGATTTCATGTTTAACGGCTCGTTCAGTGAATCGCAGGGCGTCTCAGTGATCAGCCGTGAAACAGTGATTCTGTTCAAATTCCCTTTAAAATCTTAAATGGGCCTGTTTCCCTTACAATATGCTGTCTTTGTGTTAAATGGCATAATGTGGCCTGTCATTAGATGGTGTCACACCTATTCATTACATCTACTCTTTCAACGCCTCTTGCAGGCTAGCGTCATGACCAGCTAGCATCAGCCATCTCCATCTGTGGCCTAGCTGAGCCTTTTCTCTGCGGCCTTCATTGCTTTTCTTTAAGGCCTATTGGGCCATTCTCACCGTGGCCTTTCCTGTGGCATAGTCTCCGCCTCAGACGTCACGCCCATGGACCGTTGGCTAAACGTCTGATGCATATGGGACATAAAAGTGGAAATACTTCAGGAGTGTTGAAGTTGACATCATATTGATTAAATTCTACAGGAGTTCTGCAACTCCTCTCTCAAGTAACTGGCTACTGGGCTTTTTAACAGATAGACCTCAGTTTGTGAGGGTTGGACATCACACCTTCAGTACCATATCTCTGACCACTGGCTCCCATGTGGACTGTGTCCTGAGCCCATTACTATTCACCATGATGACCCATGACTGCCATGCCAGGTTTAGTACAAACCATGTTGTGAAGTATGCAGATGACACGACAGTGATGGGCCTCATTTAGGATGACGACAAACAGGAGGAGGTGAGACAGCTTGTTGTCTGGTGCAATAAAAATAACTTGTTCCTGAATGTCAAAAAAGGAGATCATTGTTGATTTGAGGAAAAAGCAGTACAGGCACACACCACTCATCATCAATGACACTGCGGTGGAAGTAGTAAATAGTATTAAGTTTTTTAAGATGGAGATCACAGATAGTTTGACATAGTCCGTTAATTCCACCTCTCTAGTGAAGAGAACATGAGCGTCTTTTTTGTCTGCGTCGGATGAGAAGAGCACACCTTCCTTCTCACATCCTCAGTACTGTCTACAAAGGCATTATTGAGAGCATATTGACCAGTTGCATCCCTGTCTGGTCTGGGGTCTGTGTGTGTGGTGAGGACAGCAGAAAAGATAATTGGCTCTTCACTGCCTTCCATCCAGGACCTCGCACACAAACACTGTCTGACCTTGTGCTCAAAACATTTCAAAAGACCCCACACATCCTCATCATGGACTGTTTACACTGCTGCCCTCTGGAAAAAGGTTTCGTAGCCTTCAGTGCAGAACAGTAAGGTTCTATAATAGCTTTTTTCCACAAGTTATTAGACTTCTTAACTTAAAAATAACCTCTTAACCATTTTATTTCACTTTAGTAAGTCTCATGTGTATTTATTTATATGCTACTGTCATTCATTTTGGGGTATATTCTTTTAAATGAACACTGTTGCAATTTTTATTATATCTATATTTTTATAGTGATTTTATGGCATGTGTTTAGTTTAGTGTAGTATTTATCAGCCAGTGAAACAGAATTTTGTTCATATGTGCACTCTGTATGTACAGTTGAATGACAATAAAAGCAACTTACCTTATCTACAACTTGTGATTCAAGCTACAGATGGGGCCAGCTCCAAAAAAATTTTTTTTCTTTTGTATTGGTTTTGTAAATAAATACTTTTGCATTCTTTCTGGTAGAAATTGAAGCATCAGTGCAAGTTCTACTAGTAATAATTAATGCCACGTCTCATTACAATTAGATCTAGACAAACTGCACTCAACACGAGGAATATAAAAGCCCTCTCCTCACACTTCATTGTGTTTGCAGATACTGTCGCAAAGTTTCCCCTCCATCCTCCCCACCTACACCAGGTTGGCCCTGTCCATGCGGGGGTATGCTCCACCCTGCCTTAGTCTCCGGCAGGAATCTCTACAACCTCTGATTCAAGCTACAGATGGGGCCTAAGCCAAAATAATTATGTTCTTTTGTATTGTTTTTGTAAATAATTACTTTTGCTTTTCATCTTCACCTCCTTTTTTACCAGGAGTTTTTCTGGTAGAACTAGGAATGAACAATTCTTCTAGAACATTTATTAATCTTAGTTAATGTTAATTACAATGTTTAATAATACATTATTAAAATCAAATGTTGAATTTGTTCAAATTAATGCACTGTGAACTAATATGAACAAACAATGAAGGACTGTTTTTTTATTACCTAATATTGACAAAGATGAATAAATACTGTAACAAATGTATTGCTCATGATTAGTTGGTGTTACTTATTACATTACCTAATGTTAACAAATGAGACCTTATTGTTAAGTGTTACCAAACTGTTTAAAGTGCAGGTAGTTCCAGTCCATTTACTCATCATTTGATATTAATATGATGCTTCTGTCACGGGGTGATGAGAACCATTTCTCACCAAGGATGTTTCCTGGTCGTAAGGGTTCCGGTGTGACACCTGGCCGGTTCCAGTTTCCCCGTGAGTTACGCTCAGACGCCCGGGTCGAATGAAGAAACAAGTAACAGGTGTGTAATGAGGAGGTGGCAATCGTTGATTGGGACAGGTAGCGGAATGCGGCTTATAAAAGGACTTCGGGTGGAAGGAGAGAGGAGAAGGTTGCGGGAGAGATTAGCGCAAGAGAGAGAGAGGTCGGGAAGAGAGGAAGTGCGACAGAAACGGATTTTCTACAGGCTGTGGATAGGAGGTAAAGTCTGTTCTACAATAAAGGATGCATAGAGACGGGAGAACGGATGCACACATTTATGTTTGCAACAAGTTAAGTACCACGTTTACTTTCTATATGGTTCTTTGAAGTTTGTTGTCCCCATATGGATGTGACGATTGGATGATCATGGGCTGGAAGTTAAACACTGTAAAGGTCTAAACTCTCAATGTCAGCTTGCTTCTGGTTGTTCATTCCTCTCACTGTCTTTGAGCCATAACTCTCGAAGCTGGATATTCTGTTCTCACCTTGCTCCATCCGTGGGATGATTGTTTTGCTTTTAATCCATATTATGATGTTTTAACCTCTCAACGTTAGTGTATCTGTAGCTGTTCCTCTTCCCCGTTGTGTTGTCTATGGCATTCTACCCTTGTGCTGATTCTGAGTGGAAGGTGTTGACGACAAGGAGCTAGTTCTTGTATCCAGTGCTGTCCACTGACAACTATACTTCTTGGTTGCTTGCGAATCCTCCTTACCTCGAAGGACGAGGAACCAGGTTGGAGCCACGAGCAAAGGCCTTAATTCACTGTGAGTGTGTGGATTGTAGTGATTGTGGTGAAGATTCATATGTGTGAAGTGCTTTGAACTGTCTTGCTGAATGCACGAGTGTAAAGTCTCGCCGGTGTTTGTGCCTTCGACCTGATATGCCACCTATCCTGGCAAGGAGGTGACAGGTTATACTAACCAGTGATTGAGTGTATTATACAGAGCTGTGAGCCATGCATCCCCTGCTTTCCTGACCAGTCTGAAAGAGGAGTCGTACCTACATACTCCCCATTATCTGGCCTGGTGCCGATTGTTGGACGCGTGAAGACATTCCCCCTTCACTGTTCTGGTCTGCCTGGAAGAGGAGCCTCCCCCTGCCTGCTTAACCTAGTCCAGTTGGGAGCCGATCCATTGACAAAGTGAGTTAATATCCCCTTGTTTTCTTGGCCTTACTTGGAGAAGAGCCACTATCTATATGTATATCATTGACTGGCTCAGAGCCGATTTAATAATGAAGTTAGCTGTTGTTCTTTGTTCTGAACTGTCTTAAGCAGGACTCTTATTCGCCTGCTTATCATCGCATTGTTCAACAAGGGGGAATTCCGGTTACATACTCACCCTGTGGTGCATACCCTGACTGGAGAAGTGGAACGCCAGTATCCTGAGGGGAAGAGGAGGTCGAGTGTTTTATCTAGGAAAATACTTTTAATTAAATAAAGACATACTTATACCTTCTTGTTTGTCCTGTCACTGGTGTACTCTGCTAGCTCCCCGAGGTGGTGTAGGGTATAGGGGCAGGGTGTAAGGTTCCGGCCCGCCCCGGTCTGTGACACTTCCATTAAAAGACACACACACACTGCACACAAACTTCCAGCTTCACTTTTAGTTGAAAGATCTTGCAGAGATGTGGGTAATTCATGAACGCATCTCTCACTCTGTAATATGCATGTCGTGATTGTTAAATAACTGATTGTGTTATCCAATCCAAATTGTAATGCTGACAGGCACTCCCTGTAAATCTGCTTTGAAACTATATGTATTGTGAAAAGTGCCAAACAAATAAATGTGTATTGAATTGCAATTATTGCGCTGTTTTCTTAGGCACAAGGGGGAGTCAGACCAAAAGACATAGGCACTAGGTTCTCCCAGTCAAATGTATGTTCGCATTCATTTTCAGATCATGCCACCCTTGCTAGATGGTGAAAAAATGTTACATAGTGTACCTGTAACAATAACAAAAAATAAGTACATGCCTATCTTTCATTTTTCATGTTTACATTGCCTCCCAGTTTTGGAACTGTAATCATGCAATGGGTTTCTTATTGGCAATATTAATAAATAATGCAATTTATTCAGAAATGTGTTAAGATCATCTTTTGTAATTTAATATTTAAGTAGGCCATGTTTCCATTTCTCTTGACTGTATGTTGAATAATGTTGATACAGAACTCAGTGTCATTGATATTCTGTCTCTGAGTTTACAAAGTTTTAATGGCACAGCATGCACACACGTGTCATACACATACACAGTTACAGTTAATTTGTTTCATTCTTAGTGTGACCAGAACTAGTAAACAGGAGTGCATTGTCAAAGTGCCATCATTCCATGCTTTGTTTTGAATGTTTTGAAAGATATGTTTTGAAAACATATCTTTTCTCCTTAGCATTTTAATTTCACTTCATTGCTGTTTTATTGTATTATATGTCTTGTTTTTTTCTGTTTCCTCTTACTTTTAATTTGATTTTACATTGTTCAGCATTGTTATGTTTAATGTGCTATATAAATAAAATTTACTTACTCATGGTATGTGGGCCAGAGTAAGTTACTGGATCTGGGCCGGATCTGGGCAAGAAATCAAAATAAATGTGGCCCAGATTTGGGCCAGTTCTACTTTATTTGTTTTGTTCTCACCTGACATCCAGCATTGCTATGGGTACCCTGTGGCCCAGATCTGGTAAACAGGAGTGGACTGCCCAAGTGCCATTATTCCTCGTGGTATGTAGGCCAGAGTAAGTTACTGGAACTTGGTCGAATCTGGGCCAGAATTTAAAATAACTGTGGCCCAGATTTGGGCTAGTTCTACTTCATTTGTTTTGTTCCCGGCCTTACATGCAGCATTGCTATGGCTTCTCTGTGGCCCATACCTGGCAAACGTGAGTGGACCACCCAAGTTCCTCCCAAGTTTCTGGGACGAATCTGGGCCAGAGTAAGTAACTGGATCTGCCTAGATTTGGGCCAGTTCTACTTTATTTGTTTGATCTGGTAAACAGGAGCGGACCAAACATTTATATTTGATCTGCCCACACACAACAAGCCAGAACTCAACCTAAAACTGGTTAGTCACACATGGGCCGGATCTGGCCAACATACAACAAGCCAGAACTGAGACTAAAACCAGCTTGATGTGTCTGGGCCAAATCTGGCCCAAATTTGGCCCACTTCACTCTAAAAATAACCTCTGCCACTGCCAGAACCCAGCCATATGTGCCATATTTGGCCCAGAGAAGTCCCGGATGTGTATGCTATCAGGGAAGTGCCATCATTCCTCGTGGTATGTGGGCCAGAGAAGTAACTGGATCTGGACCTGATCTGGGCCAGAATTCAAAATAACTGATGCCCAGATTAGGGCCAGTTCTACTTTATTTGTTTTGTTCTCAGCTGACATGGGGCATTGCTATGGCTTGGTTGAGGCCCAAATCTGGCAAACAGGAGTGGACCGCCCAAGTGCCATCATTTCTATCATATGTGGGCTATATTAAAGTGTCAAGTGTGCGCCAGATCTGGGCCACAGCAATTTAGCTATCTGGGAGGAGGATCCCGGTGACATGGCAGTCAGGATGACAGGTGGTTCATATAGTTGTAAATCTGCTCATAAATGAAACCAGGTACAAATTTGACAAATGACAAACTGTCAAATCAAATCAAAATGGAGGAGATGTCAGGGCATAAGGAAATTGTAATTAAAATAAAATCCTTTGAAAGCGATATTATGAAGTCAAAACAGGACATTGATGAATTGCTTACAAAGTTGGATAACATTGATAATCAACATAAAAGGAAAAATATCATCATTGATGGGATACCTGATGTTGGAGGAGAAAAATCGAATGAATTGGAGCTTAAAGTTCAACAAATGTTCTCTAGTAATTTAGAGCTCGACTGTACTAAGATTGAGATGGAGCGGGTACAGAGGATTGGTCAGTACCAAGAAGGGGGAAGGCCAAGAAAGATCATGGTGAATTTGCTGCGGCTAAAAGACAAACAGCACATCATCTCTTCTGTTAAAAAGCTGAAGGGGACCAACATCTATATAAATGAGGATTTCTCAGGGGCAGTGCAACAGAAAAGAAAAGAACTCTGGCCAAAGCTGAAGGCTGCGAGGGAAAGGGGTGAAAGAGCATGGCTGAGGTATGACAAGTTAGTCATTGGGTCAAAAGATGGACATACAGAAAATGTATAACTTAAAGGGCATTTTAGAACTTGAAGCATGTTATTTTAAATTATCTGTACATTTTGACATCCTTAGCTATGAATATAGGCAGAAAGAAAATACAATCATCTTCGCTAAAGTTTTCTAAAAAGGGTCTAGTCCTGGCCCACTTAAACATATGTAGCCTCAGAAACAAAGTTGAAGAAATAACTACACTTTGTCAGTCGGAGAATATTCATATCTTAGCACTGACAGAAACCCATTTGGATGAAAGTTTTGACAACTCTGTTGTTGCAGTTGATGGCTATAACCTGTACAGAAGAGACCGGGATTAACACGGTGGAGGTGTAGCATTATACATTAAAGATAGTATTGTAGTCATGCAAAGAAATTATATAATGTGTGTTGATGTTGAAATATTATGGATTCAGATAAACATCCCTCACTCTAAGCATTTTTTAGTTGGATGCTGTTATCGTCCCCAAAGCGCTCATGTAAGTTACTTAGACAAAATATGTGAAATTGTAGATAGAGTGTCTGAGTGTCTAAAGACACTTTTCTTTTAGGGGATTTTACCATAGATTGGTTCTCTAAAGTTTGTCCCTTACGCAAAAAACTGTCCTTAATGGCCAGTCTCTGTAATTTCACCCAGCTTGTTATTCAGCCAACTAGAATCGCTGTAGGTATTGATGGCAGAAATAACATCTACATGCATTGATCTGATATCCACTAATATACCAGAGCTTTGTTCACAAACAGTTTCCAAAGATGTGGGGTGTTGTGACTACAATCTGATCGCTTTATCAAGAAAAACTAAATTGCCTAAATCTGGAGTTAGAATTGTTCTCCGCAGGTCCTTTAAAAGGTTCAACCCAGATTTATTTATATTAGACATCAATAATATGCAATGGTCAGATGTTCTTGAAGAACAGAATGTCAACACTGCTTTAAATATGTTTATGGATAGATTAATGAAATTGGTTAATATGCATGCTCCCCTTAGGAAAAGGCTGGACAATGAATTGAGATCATTGATGCTTCAAAGGGATAAAGCCAAAGCAGTTGCTCAAAAATCAGGGAAGCCTGAAGATAGGAAGACGTACTGCACATTAAGAAACAAAGTCACAAAACTAACTCATAGTAAAAAGAATGGTTATTTTAAACAGAAAATGTATAACTCTGTGAATGATGGGAAAAAACTGTGGAAAATACTGAATGTATTAATGTGTAAGAAGTCAAAGTCATCCCCAAAATTTGTCGAATGTGAGGGGCAGTTCATTACGAAGCCACATGATATTTTACAAGAAAAGTGGATAATTTAAGATCTGACATGAACAAAACTAACAGTGATGCATGCCAGAAATTGGTTGATAACATAATGAAGGGCAAAAACTGCCATCTCCAATTCAATACTGTAACTCAGGATGACGTAGAGAAGCTGCTACAGGGTCTATCTATTGATACATCTGCAGGTATAGATAATTTGGAAGGAAGAATACTTAAAGTAGCTGCGACTCAGCTTTCAAAACCTATAAGTCACATTTTTAATAGGTCCGTTTTGAGTGGTACTTTTCCTGAGCTTTGGAAACGGTCAAAGATAATACCCCTTCTTAAAGATGCAAAAGTGGGCTTTACTGGATCAAATAGTAGACCAATCAGTTTACTCCCAGTGTTAAGCAAAATTTTGGAGAAGATTATCTTTAATCAAATAATGGATTATTTCAGTACAAATAAATTGATGACAAAGTTCCAACATGCATATAGACAAGACTTTTCCATAAACACTGCCCTAGCACAAATGACAGAGGAGTAGCTAACATGTTTGGATGAAGGGAAACTAGTAGGAGCTGTGATTTTGGATTTTACAGCAGCATTTGATGTAATAGACCATAGTCTTCTCATAGCCAAACTCAAAGCATATGGTTTTTCACACTCAGCACTAACTTGGGTGCACAGTTATCTTTCCAATAGGACGCAACAGGTTTATTTCAATGGTAGTCTTTCCAACTGCTTAACAACATCATGCGGCATAGCACAAGGAAGCTGCCTGGGTCCACTTTTATTCTCAATATTTATAAATGATTTTCCACATGTTTTTAGAAAGGCTAGTGTTGTTATGTATGCTGATGATGCTACTTTGTTCACTGCAGCATCAACATTACCTGAACTCAATGAGAATCTCCAGCATGAGTTAAACACAGTAGTAGACTGGGTGAAAAAGAATAAATTGGTACTGAATATTTCCAAAACTAAATGTATGATATTTTGCAATAGATACATGTTATCAAGTATCACCCCACTTAATTTGCATATAGAGAGCAATGTGGTCGAGCAGGTTATTAGATTTAAACTGCTGGGTGTTAGACTAGATAATTTATTATCTTGGTCAGACCAGATTGAATACATTGTCAGTAAGATGGGCAGGGGTATCGCTATGTCCAGAAAATGCTCTGTATATTATCCAACTGCTACATTGAAAAATGTTGTCCAAAGTCTTGTTCTGCCTCAGTTATATTGCTGTCCAGTAGTTTGGAGTAGTGCGGCCCAAAAACATCTCAGAAAACTTCTAATTGCACAGAATAGAGCGGCCAGAGTAGTTCTGCACTGTTCTTTTCGCACTAGTGTGCGTGAGATGCATATTACATTATCTTGGTTAACAGTAGAGGCAAAAGTAAAATATAATCTTTTGTTGCTCATGCACAAGGTCATGGCTAATGAAGCATATAACTTTATAAAAGAAAAAATATTGTTTAGTGGATATGGTCATGAGCATGTGACACGCTCAGTCAGCAACAAGATAATGATTACTCCTAGTCCAAGATGTAATTTTATGAAGAAAACTATTGTATACAGAGGGGCTGTAGAGTGGAACTCACTGCCATCCAGCGTTAGGGAACTCAAAAGTACATTTTCTTTTAAGAAAATAATAAAACAGAGATTACAGGTGTGAAAGTATTACTTATATTTATTTTTGCATGTTTTGTTTTAAATTGTTTGAATTGCATGTTGATTAGATGTTGCTTTTTGGATAACTGCATAATTTGTACTTCTTTCAAATGTGTGTCATGGTAGATAATATATTGTATAGTTTTTATAGATTTTATTGATGTATTGATTTATTGAATTTTGTATTTTTGTATTGTGATTTCAGTGGACTCCAGGAATACTAGCGACCACCATGGTCGGAGCTATTTTCCAATTGCATTAAATGTCATGGTTCTGGGATGTAATCTCTATTAACTGGTATTTCACAATCTTCACACATACAAAAAAATCTGAAAAAGATTATGCATATTTGGTCTATCTGCCCGAGGGGAGGGCTATAAAGACAGAATTGTGCCCAAGCCGAGTATGCTCCCCCTTTCCACAGGCATAAGACAGGTACAGTTGAGAGTGAGGAGTTGGGGTGGTGGAGGTATGATGGAAAACTGGAAAATGACAAGCACTTCCCTAAAGGAGAAAACAAACATGGTACAGAAGCCAGGAATCAGTTTTGATATTAGTTCCCTCAAAAATGATGGAGTACTAGGTTAGCTGTGTGGCCTTTGCAGGGAGATGCTTGGACGCTTGACCAGAAGAACCAATAGAGACAAGCACTTGATGTCACTATTTTTTATTTTTATTTTAATTGAACCTTTCAACATTTTACAACAGTAGCCAGTTGATAAAGACAAGAATAAAAAGATAAAAATCAAAATGTCACTTGCAATCTGCCCCTGCACTCTCGGCTTCGAAGTCATGGCCTAATGGTTAGAGAGACGGACTTGTAACCAAAGGTCGCAAGTTTGAGTCTTGGTACGTAGGTGGGGAAGGTGAATGACAGCACTCTCTTCCACCCTCAATACCATGATTGGGGTGAAACCCTTGAGCATGGCACCAAACCCCCAACTGTTCCCTGGGTGCTGCAACAAAAAATGGCTGCCCACTGCTCTGGGTGTGTTTTCACGGTGTGTTTAATTATTTGCTGTTATTCAGCTGTTCCTCCAACCAGAAAAGAGAAATGACAGTTTTTTATATTCATATTTTCATAGATAATTTTGAGCACATAAACCCAACTCTACACTCACCAACTACTTCTCAATGACATCAAACATATAACAAGCAGATAAAAGTACGGTTGCAATAATAGATGTTGGTTCCCAAGGGTCAGTTAGTCGTTTTCTGTTAAAATAAAAGAAAACACCAGGCGGGAGAGGGGCCTATTTTAAGACATGAATTTAATGCTCAAAATCAGCCCACAACCCTCCCTTCTGTACTCATTTGTTTTAGCATGAATATCCAGATAAATAAATAACATACTAAACTTCTTAAACACCCTGCAATCAAGCGCTTTAATAGGCAGAGCTGAAATATTCTATAAATTCTAAGAATATCGGAAAGTAATATGATTATGCTTTTATATGAAATATTATACAACTTGATAATAAAAAACAAGAAACCTTTATCTTGTCTTTATGACTTTGCATTGTTATTTGAAAGGGGATTGATTGTCAGGTGGGAGCAGAGGTTGCATCAAACAAAACTAACTGAATGACTTTTTAAAAACATAAAATAAAGCCTTATTCACGTGGGATATCTGGGGAACTTACCCCCCACCCCCGCGAAGACTGTGATTTTACTCAAATTTACTGACTTATCTCCCGGATACCCGGATGTCAAGCCTTTGAGAGTCCCGTCCTATGGTCTATTTAGATGGATTTAAAAAAAGAGACTAATATATTCTTGTGCCCTGTGTCATTTACATTTCACTAGGTTAAAATAATATCTCAAGTTTATGCTTGATTTATTTGAAACACATTTTCCTCAAAACCTTTTAAACTTTCTCTTTCTGCAAATTGTGTAGTCGAAGCTATATGACAACACCCAAAATACTATCAAAACACTCTAATGCAGCTCCATTCTTTGCAAAGATGGATAAAAAGGCGCACAGGAAACAAAAACCTTTAAAAAATGTTATACGACCTGCCAAATGCTGGCCAAATCACAGAGATGCCGATTCGCACAGGATAACCTCCACAATTATTACAAATGACTGGAGACCACCAAGTAATACTAGTCCCGTGTGAATACAGCTTAAGATATTTAAACCTTGAAGTAAACTTTGAAAATGAGCTATATAATTCTGCTACTTTGTTTTACAGTCAGGGTTAATCATACAAAGTCAAGGTCTGTAATGTTCTATTCGTAAGTGGCAATACTTTTTAATTTTTTCCCCTTCTTAGACTTTGGTCATATTCATCTCAGTTTTCCAAAACTGATAAATAAGGAAAATGTCTTTTAAATAGAGAGAAATTTATTACTGGAATGAAGAGTGAAACTGAAGGAGAACTTGTGCTTATTTTCTTTTGAGCTATTCCTACAAAGTGTGGAATAAAGTTTCTGTATTACGTGTTGTTACATGTTTTTGAATTTGCATGTACAGTCAGTGTGCACTTGAGTTCCACAGAAATGCTATTTTCCAAGTGTATTAAATATCATGGTTCTGGAATGTAATCTTTCTTAACTGGTATTTCACAACTTCACACATACAAAAAATCTGAAAAAGAATATGCATACTTGGTCGATCTGCCCGAGGGGAGGGGTCTAATCACAGAATTTTGCACGAGACCAGCGTGCTCCCACATATCCTAGGCCTGTGATAGGTACAGTTGAGAGTGAAGAGTTTGGGATGGTGGAAGGATGATGGAAAACTGGAAAATGATGAGCACTACCCTACAGAAGCAAACAAACATGGGATAGCAGCGAGGTGCTTGGACGCTAGACCGGAAGAACCAACAGAGACTTGACATCACTATTTATTTATTTATTTGAATTTAATCTCTCAACATTTTACAACAGTAGCCAGTTGGTGAAGACAAGAATAAAAAGATTCAAAATGTCAATGTCACTTGCAATCTCTCCCTGCACCCTCGGATACAAAGCCGTGGCCTAATGGTAAGAGGGCAGTCGTGACCTAATGGTTAGAGAGACAGACTTGTAACCAAAGGTCGCGGGTTTGAGTCTTAGTACATAGGTGGGGGGAGTGAATGACCAGCGCTCTCTTCCACCCTCAATACAATGATTGAGATGAGACCCTTGAGCAAGGCACCAAACTCCCAACTGCTCCCCGGAGCTGGAGAAAAAGAATGGCTGCCCAATGGTGTGTTTTCACAGTGTGTATTTATGTGTTTGTTCAATTCTCACTGCTGTGTGTATTTGTGTGCACTTGGATGGGTGAAATGCAGAGCACAAATTCAAAGTTTGGGTCACCATAATTGGCCACAAGTCACATCCTTTCCTTTTTTCTTTCCCTTTCCTACCTGTGGCATCACTTGCAATCCACACAAATCATGTGCATTGCCAATGGAGACAAGACACTGCGGTGGTTAAATGATTAAAAGTAACCTAGTAGGCTACTATAATGTACAGAGTACAAGTCACCTGTTGGAGAAACCGACAAGACTCTCAAGTCCGTGGCCACAGAACAGCGGAAAGTTTGGGTGCTCTCTTCATATTCTGGCCCTCTGCTAACCCTATATATTGGCCTAAATAGAGGCCTTTTTCGGCAGCTGTGGTTTTTTTGCCTATGTTAAAATAGTGACAGGAAAAGTGGGCTGCTGCGATGCCAGATTGATTAATAACTGATTTGAGGAGGGAGGGCTGAGAATTGTTTATTTCAGGGTAGGGTGTGGGTTGGATCATTTAACGAAAAGATCGGATTCTGCCTAAGTAGCCTGGAAACAGCTTGGAGATAAGTGCAGTGATGGAAAGAAAGGAAAAGTCTGGAAAGGGCAGGTTGTATAAGAGATGGAACATTTCTTGAAAAGACCAATCTTGACGCCTATGATATAACTTCTTCTTTAATCAGATTGTCTATCATGTCATGCTCTGCGAGAGCGGATTGAAGATGATCCCAGATGATGCTTTGGAGGGCAGGATTTCTATCCCAGGTTTAAAACCATGTTTCAGACTAGACAATAGATAGTAAAATTAACATCAGGGTGTTGAGATCATTCCAATCAATAAACTAGAAATATCCACAGGGGTCTGCAAATCATTATTAGGATTTTTATGAACAGATTTCATAACTGGACATAGGGTGTAGACAGGAGTGCTGCCGCAGTAATTACAGATGAATGAAATATGACAATGCTGTCTTGTGCATTTACTTTCCTTGAAATTGTTGCAGACCTGTCAGCCAGATGGCAAAAGGACAAACCTTCCCGTAGAATCAGTTCCAGAGGAGTCTACGTTGGCATTTGGGGGCTGTGGGACAGAACTGCTCGACTTCAATGCAGTCGATTCTGTGCAGGAAGGAATTAAGGTGTTAGTTTGTGAACATGCCGTAGCGACGAAAGGAGTTGAACATAAAAGATGAACTAAAGAATAATGTAAAGATAATCAGAGCTTTGAATGTGTTTATTCACATTTTTTTGTCCTATGTTACAGACAAATTACTTCAGCTAAATGTCCTGACTATGAAAGTCTCTAAAACATACTGAAACAAATATCCTGAATCATGTTCAAAGGGATTCAAGTTAACACTCAACAATAGCTGATTGTTTGCCATTTGAATGTAGTTGTGAGTGTAGTCAAACCACGTCAGCCAAGCTTGCATCAGCTGGTAGTCAGCTGTTCCTGATGTGTACCAATCTAGCTTTGACTCACACCGGTCCATTTAAATTCTCATTCTTCAGCATCTCTTCTATTGCATCGCTGCTCGCAAATCAAACTCCCAACTCCACCTAACTGAACCTGTAATCTAAATGGACATTTTTCCTGTATAGAGTTCACTATATTGCAAGCATTTTCGTGTATTTTGTATTTTCTATGAGACTCATATCAATTATGAATTGTAATTACGTATGCTTATACTTGTAGTGAACAACAGACAAATTCTCATTCCAAGGACCAATTTATGGCAGGGCCCCTGTCTGTCTGTCAGTGTGGAGGGAGATGAGCCCCACTATGATTGGATCCTGGCGGAGGAAGATAAAAAAAATTTCAGAACCATCAGATTCAAAGACAACTGCCAGACATCTCTAACATTACAAGAAGGGAGATATTCTGCTAACACAACCACCTTAAAGGGGACTTCTCATTGGACTATGGGTTGGCCCTCACCATCACATCCAATCCTAAATTTTAGGGAATGACTGCACTAAAAAATTCCTCCAGATTTCTTGATGCAACAGCAGTGGCCGAAACAAAGAAAGGCCACAAAGATCTATCCGATTCCATTCATACCCAGGTTTGGAGACCTCAAATGAATGCAAACTGTAAGGAATTCACTTCATCCTTAGATGAAGTACAGTTTATGTTGATGGCCATTCACTGTTAACACTGGATCAGGCCTGTTAACATATTATGGTATGAATAGGTTATATTAAATTTGTTACATTTCATTAATCTCTTTACAATAGAGTCTTCTTTGTGTTGATGATCCAAGGCTCTAATAGCTCACTAAACCACCAATCTTTCAGATAAATCAGTTGACCAGCTCCCTCCAGTGTGTGAAAAATGAAATTGTTGAACAGCTTGTTGGAAACGCCCACATTGCCAAATTATCAGTCTTAGACTGGTGCACTAACCTAAGTGAGGCGGGAACTGGTCATCTGGGGCCATATGTATAAAGACGCTCAGAATACATTTTTTGTCTTAAGTGTGTCAAAATTCTAAGAATGACGTCATTTTACTCTTATTCTTATTCTTGAGACTAAGTGTGATTCATAAAGTTTTTTAAGTGTCAAGACTAGGTCTCAGCTCCTAAATTATTTAAGAGAGCTGGATAGGTCTCCTAACCAGTTAGGAGTAACAAGATGGCAGCAGAGAGGAGGAGGACGCACAGTTTCCAACAACGAAAGAATGTGTTGGAATTATATGATGACAAAGAGTTGATCAAACGATACAGGCTTGCTCATCAGGGTCTTTTTTTTGGTACGGACCTAGTCAGAAATTCAATAACTTCTTCCACTGTAAGAAACAATGCTCTAACTGCAGAAATTAAAGTTATAATGACTGCGTTTCTTGGCGACTGGAAAAATGCAGCAATGCACCAGTGATGACTTAGGACCATCACAGTCCACAGTTAGCAGGGTGTTAAATACCACTGTTGCTGCACTAACCACACCAGACATAGTAAGGCAGTTCATTGACTTCCCAACTGACCTTCAAACTACGGCAAAAGCAAGCAGATTTTATGAGGATTGCGGGTTTCCCTGAAGTTGTTTGAACCATCCATGGCACCCATGTACGCATCACTACTCAAACTGTAAATGTAAATGACATACATCAATCCAAAAGGATTCCACAGCATCAATGTTCAATTCATATTTTTTCTTACACAATTCTATGGCACAAAGCATATGTACAGTCATTGAGTATTTTTAATTCTTTTCAGTTTTAGTGCGTAATATTCATTTTTAATTTCCAACAACAAATTTGCAATTTGAGCTTTTTTCTTTTAAAGCAAGGCAAGTTTATATAGCACATTTTGTACACAATGGTAATTCAAAGTGCTTTACATAAAAGAAAGTAAAATAATCATGAAGAAAAATAAGTTTAAAACTTTAAAAATTATTTAAAAATGTACCTATTTAAAAATTATTTAAAAAACAGAAACAGAAAATGATTTTACCAGCAAACACCAGGTTTTTGTCAGACCACGTCTGCAGTTTCTTCATTACACATCCAGAAACACACACCCAGTGGTTTCTCAACTCACTCCCTTTAGTCACAGTCTGTTCTGAGAAAATTATGTTTAATGAAGTCTTTTTGTCCTGTAAACAGTGTATTTCTGTCTTACTTTACAAATATCTCACAAATATATACAATTATTAATAACAAATTTTATTCACATGAATGTTACATATAATATTATTATGATAATAAAATTAACTCTAGCCAAAATGATTCAGTTATGTGTTTGTATAGTGATTATAAGGGGGTTAACTAGAATAGGTTTGTATGATTTAATTTTAAAAAAATTTGTTTTTTCGGTAACACTTTATAATAACTGCATGCTATTAATCAATAGTTTAGCATTAGGTAACAGTTAATTCATCATTTATAAAGCATTAATATACATTTATAAGCAGTTTATAAGTACAGATATAAATGCTTTATACCTGGTTTAAAAGCATATCTATAATGTATTTAATAATTGTTTTTTCATACTTTATTAATGATCAATTTATCATTTCTAAATTAAGTATAGCATTATTTATACACCAGTTATTAAGGAGTTGTCCATGGTTCATAAGATCACTTAGAAATTGTAAGTAAATGATTAATAAACTATTTAAATGTGTATTCATACATCTTTTTATTCAGACATATAGTAATAGTTACTTATAGTGTTAATAAATGGTTTATTAATGTATTTCTTCTGTAATTCAGGGTTAATTCAGGTAGTTCTAAAACATATGTAGTTGTTAGTTAACTATTTTTGTGAGCTCATCTAAAGTGAGGACTATTTATGCTTTGTTAAGCTTTTACAAATGAGATTTAAAGGCTTTTAATATTTCTATGTTCTGTATCACTGTGTTGTGTTTGCAGAACCTGATTTTACCAAGTGAGACATGTTCCTGGGACAACATCGTTGTTGACCCTAGAACAACATTGTGATTAACCAGTCAGATTTGAAGAACCAGTTTATAGATTTTGTGAAGTTTACGCTTAAAATCAGTGTTTGGTGCTTGTACATCAGTGTCATTCATCTATCATTTCCTCTGATTTTAGGGATTACTCATGGTTAAGGTTAGGTTTAGGTGTAGGGATATGGTTAAGAATATATTTTTGGAGTAAAATGTTTCGTCCAGGGTCATCAAAATATGTTGACCTACGAACACATCGAACTTGGCAAAATCAGGACGTGCGTTGTGTTTGTTTCCGTTTTTTGTCTAGAAGATAACTGAGCCTTTAAATATCCTTTATAAATGCTTTACAAGGCATAACTAGTCCTCACTTTAGATGAGCTCACATAAATAGTTAACTGACCACTACTAAATGCTTTATAACTACCTGAATTTACTAAATTTCTTGTGATCTTATGAATCACTGGCAACTACTTAATAACTGGTTTGTAAATAATGCTATACTTCATTGAGAAATGATAAATTGATCATGAATAAAGTATGAAAATACAATTATTAAACACATTATAGATATGCTTTTAAATAAAGAATAAAGCATTTATATTTGTATTTATAAACTGCTTATTACTGTCTATTAATGCTTTATAAATTATGAATTATCTGTTTACTAATGCTTAATTAATTATTAATAGTGCGCAGTTATTATAAAGTGTTACCGTTTTTTTCTAATAGGAATTTCTTATAATAAATAAAAATTATGAGTAAATCTAACTATAACAAAACTATTAACAAAAATATTCCCTACATATGCAACAAGTTTACAAATGAAATAAGGCTGATTGTTTGTTAAAACCATAATACAAAATCTTAAACTATAAAAAGGTGCTCCCTTACTCTACGATCAAGGTGCACAGGTGGCATTTTGCACCTCTGGCTACAAAGTGAGCTTTAAATCATGATAATTTGACTCACAGCATTGCAAATGTAATATGTCTAGATTACATTCATACTATATAGAATTTACTTTTTTAGCAGTCATTATGTAATTACTTATAAAAAAAAATATGTGCCTAATCATGTAAGGATGGTTTTCCTGCTAGGGCAGTGATCAACATAATATATAATTAATAAAGACACCTGACAAAAACTGAAGAAACTGAGATAGCAACGTACGAAGAACGGGACAATTAGTGCGGGCCATTATCGGCGTTAACGTGAGACTCTTATTGGGCAATAAAAAAAAATATTGCCATTAATCTGTTCTCAAAGTTTGGTTGGGAGCTAGGTCTATACTACACTAGTTATTATGACTTTTACCTTGATAATTTAGTGCAGATGTATACCTAGCCGAATTGCAATGTAGAGGGCGAGAACGAGTCTCCGAACCTGTGTGTATGCCTGTGAAATTGCCTCATCAAACGTTACGTGCAAACATGGATGCAGCTATGAAGCCACCGGGTTTGCTTCAGGAATTTATTTTTCTTTTTTTAAAGAAGCTTCCCAATGGAAACCTTGACAAGACTCACGCATGTTTCACACATACTCCATCTGCAGTGCGTATGCAGTCCATGTGCTTTACGTATGTGGTGCAGAAGTGGCACAGACTCCGTGTGCTTTCACACAGGATGCATTTGCAGTCAGCTACTGATCCGTGTCTGTTTAGTCCACAGATACAACATTTGTTCACCGCTCCTGGAACGCACTGATGGACCGCAACCGTGTGCACTCCGGTGCAAAAAAGAATATGCAACACATACACACTGCAGACAGAGTATGTGTGAAACAGGCACTTGTTGTTTGCACCTTGTGCAATGTGGAATTAGTTTACTGTAAGAGTTCTTCCAGTCTCAAGTACCACCTAAATGCAAAGTATACCTTATTAGCTAATGCGGAAGATGCCGGGCCAAGCGCTGATGTAGCACAGGGGAAGAGTCGTCGTCAAACTACTATGTTTGAGTGCAACCGAGGCAAGCCCCTCAGCACAGCTCTATCAGTACTAACAATCTTATTGAACATAATTTATTTTCATCACCAATTATCATAATAGAATATGATATATACTTTCATACTTATACTTTCTCAAGCAGTTTGTGATGCATTTTGGAAACAGGAAATGAGTTTGTGGTCTTATGCGCCACCTGGCTTGAAAAACCCATTATCAAATACTTACTTTTAGGCCTGATCCCAATTATTTTTTATACCCCTACCCCTTCCCGTACCCCTTCACCTACCCCTTCCCCTTGAGTGCCAACAGTCTTGAAGGAGTTCCCTGAGAGATGCTTAGCACTTGTTGGCCCTTTTGCCTTCTGTCTGCGGTCCAGCTCACCCTTAAACCATCTGGATTGGGTTCAGGTCCGGTGACTGTGGGGGCCAGGTCATCTGGAGCAGCACCCCATCACTCTCCTTCTTGGTCAAATAGCCCTTGATGCCTTCAGTGTGACTCTACAATTTTCACAGTCATGAAAATAAAGAAAACTCTTTGAATGAGAAGATATACATATATTTGTATGTATGTGTGTATATAATATGTATGTATTGTTTATTTGGTTTATTATTATTATTTTTGTTATTTATACTTGATGAACAATATAACCAATAGCTGAAGAGTTTTTTGTGGTGTACCATTCATCAGTGTTTGTATCAGTATTGTAATCAATAAATATTGTTCAATTTAGTGTTATACATATGTTATAATATTATGTTTTGTTCTAATGCCACAAGTCTTAATCTCAAGTTTAATGGGTTTTACATGATTCGATTCTTTTGTGTGGGTTTATGTAGTGTACTTTCATATTTTCACATGTGTCCTCCTAAATAACCCACTAGCTTATCAGTGTATATGTGAAGAAATACATTTATTCATAAATTCTCACAAAATGATTTTTTGACAAACTACTTGGCAAACTACTTCCTCTGACTGCTGCTTTCTGATGGTTTGAAGAACAATTACCCCCACCACCCTGTTGTTTCACACAATTATATAAATGCAAGCAAGTGTAAAAAGTGTCAAGCAAGTGTCAAAAAAGCTGCCAGCATTTAGGGAGGAGCGCACCCAGTCAGCAGGTTTGTGGTCCTTATGTCCTCTATGAGAGAAAGCAGAAGCTGCATGGTGATTCCACCGCAGGCCAGTTGAAAGTGTAGGCCAACTAATTTCTTGGAGTGCGCGCACAGAAAGCTGCCTGTTACATGCGAGTGTGAACTCAAATTTCCTTTTGTGGCAAACTGCATTTATAATAAGTGAAACTGCACGAAGCACATCACACTCTATTACTCAACCATTCGTTATATTTGCTTACCCCGATTGGCCTTTTTCTATAAAAAAGTTCAATCAATTCACACTTGATTTAACTATTCACACTTCATATTATTGCCACGATATGTATTTCCATATCACCCAGCCCTAACATTCAGTTATGCTTAAAAACATTTGACAAGCTATCTGATTGGCTAACACTATTTTTTCCCCTTGTTGGTGCTCTTTTATTCTTTCATGTTAACTGAAGGCAAATGATGCTAGTGTTGCCAAGTCAGCTGTTTTCCCACAGAATTGGGCTACTTTAACACCGTTGCCAAGCGTTGCTTTATGTCTGCGGGTTGAAGTGACCTCAATAATGTGATATTTAGCCGCTGAAATGTGAATTTTACTGGAGGTAAAACATGTATTTTAACCCACGGAATGCAATTTTTACCAGGGAACCCACTCAAAACACAATTGGGCTAGTTTTGAGTAGCAATTGGGTGGTGTTTGTTTGCGAAAACCTGACAAACCTGAATGATGCTCTATTTTAACTTTAATCAACCAGTACAATTGACCTTGACAGCCTCACCTCATCTTGTAAAAGTCCCTCACCCCATGCTGAATGGAGCTGTACAGTACAGCTGCAGCTCACGTGATGAATGATGGAGGTGTGTCTGAACTAGTGGATGAACAAAATCAACACCCTGATAAAGAGGATGACTGGCAGAAAGTAATGTATGTATTCTGAAAATACAAAAATACTAATCATAAATGTATTAAAATCTAAATTACATTTGACTAGTTCCAAAGGCTTTAAAATCCAAAATAGTATTTTGTATTTCAAATAATTATTTTCAATACATGTATCTGAAATACTATCCACACTGCACATAGTGTGACTCTTTAAATATAACTTAAAAAAATAAAGTAATAATAGTGATTATAGTATTTCACTTTATTTATTTTGTATTTTAAATAAAACAATAAACAACATTGAATACCTTCATTATGCATATACCTGGGTTGTTAATGGTTGCAGGGAAATCAGAAATTAAAGTTGAGAGTCCATGGAACTACATACAAGCCTGTTTCTTTCATAATTATACAAAAGTTTTCAACAAAATATATGTGGCACAGACAGAATAATAATGTAGTCCACACCAGCATTTCTACTCGTTAGAATTGCAAGTGCTGAATCTATAGGCATCCAGCATCTGTCAGGTAATTATTTATCTAGGACACCTCATTCACACCAGCAAGCACATGAAACTACTGCGTATCTTTTACATTTTTTGTCAGAATTTATCAGCTCTGGCTTAATCCCTAATATGTATTGAAGTTACATTGATGTGTGACAATACATGTTTGTGTGTGTGTGTGTGTGTGTGTGTGTGTTCATGTCTGACTGTCATTCTTCTGATCCTTATGTCTTCCTGAAAGAAAACAGGAAGCAGGTTTCACTTGTTTTACAGAAGTAAAATAAATTTCAGAGCTGATTTTCAGCACAGCGTTTCAGAGGAGGAAATATTTTGAACTATTTTTTGAGGTGAGTGTTTAATCTTTCTTTAGTTATTTTCATGTTTGAGTGTCGTCTTATGATGTGTCATCGGTCACTTTGAGCTTCTGAGAATGATGTGGTGAAGTTGTTTTGATGTGGTGATCAAACAGATTATCAAACCGATGATCAAGTGTGTCTTTGTCAGTGAATCATGGAGAGCTGCTCATTCTGATATTGTTTTTACACCCTGTGAAATCACTGTTTCTCAGTTTAATGTGTTTATTAATAAGTCTGTGATCTCTGTATTTCTCATCAAGCACTCTTTACTCTGAGACAGAAACTATCACTCAACATCTTCATGTGTCTGCAGACAGTGATGAGTGTTATAACATACTCAACGATTTAATACAATTTAATACTATTTAATACAACGAGCAGCATTTCTAGTTCAATAAAAACGGTTTACTTCAGTTCACTGTAGGTGTCGAACAACAGAATTATATAAATATAAGACTCTCAATATTGAAAACTCCCATTGCAAAAATGTTTTTTTTTTTTTTTTGCTTTTAAATGTAGATCCATGAAGTGTGAAGTTAGGAAAATAGGACTGGATATCTGAAATTTACTATATTGTGCTGCTGTTGTCCACAATGAACGCAAGACAGTTAAAGTGCATTTAAGCAGCAGAAGATCTACATGTGAGGAAAGTACACTAGGGTTGAGCTGTAGGCTTTGTTCGTCTTCGGAACAGTTTAAGATATTTTGGATGAAAATCAGGAGCCTTAAGACTGTCCCATAGACTGCCAATTAAGTAACAATGTCAAGGTCCAGGGACGTATGAAAAGCATCATCAGAATAGTCCATCTACCATCAGTGATTCAACTGTAAAATTAAGAAGCAACATGAATACTTCTGGTACACAAAGAAAACAAAAATAACTACTTTATTCAACAATTCTTCTCCTCTGAGTCTCTCCAAGTCAGCATAGCTGATTAATCTGATTAATAGGAAAATGTTGATTTCATTACAAATACATCTTATAAACCTATTCAGAGAGCTCCCCATAGTGTCCATAATTGGGTTGAAGACTAATAGTGCCCATATTTTAAACTAATGACCAAAAATCATAGGGATTTGATGCCTGAGGTGAAAAAATCGGTACTCACACTTTTGCTATACTAAAGCCTGAAATGGGTACTATATGACGGCATCCTCATAATTTTTTATCAAAATGAACTAAAATCAGTATTCTTATGATTGCTCTGAACATTTCATACTGAGTTCTACAAACATTAAATTGCTTTTTAATAAACTTAAAAAAAAAAAAAGAATTAACAAAAATGTAGGTGTGATGAGGTTGAGACTATGGTAGCTAGTAACTAGACTGAATGAAGTGCATCTGGAAATTATCGAACATGATTTTATTTTTTGGTTTTGGGACAAATTTCAAAAGGTAATCCGAACCCTGTATAACAAGATTAATAGCACTGTAAAACTGGCATATGAAACTTCTCATAGATTTGAAATCAAAAGGGGGATTCAACAGGGCTGTCCTATTAGCCCATTACTTTTTTTATTGGTTGCACAAATTATGGCCATTCATTAAGAAAAATATTTTCCGTGGTATCAAAATAGAAGAGAAAGAAATCAAATGCACACAATTAGCAGATGACACTACCCTTTTCTTAAGAGACTACATTGAAGTTGAAAAAGCAATTAAATGCCTGCAATTATTTACATATATATCTGGTCTTTCTCTGAATATTAATAAATGTTAGCTTATGGCTCTAGGTTCCTGTAACTTTCCAGCATTATGCAATATTCCAGTTAAAGAAGTTGTCAAATATCTGAGTATTAAGATATCCAAAAATAAGGAAGTCAGGAATGAGTTAAACTTTACACCTATTATTCAATCATTTGAAAAGAAACTGAAAAACTTCAACTTCAAAAAGTAGGTGGTATTGAGTTCATATTGAAATGTGATTATGATATTAATAAAATCCCATTAAACTTGCAAATTTCCACAAACAAGCATTACTTTCATGAACTCTTATGTATAATCATAACTCATGACTCTTACCCCCCCCCCCAACATGGTTTGTAGTGTCAACAGGAAACAGGAACAGATGATACATTTGAATGCGGACGTTTTCTATTTTTTTATTGCTTAAGGTGTATATATTTATATAGCGAGAGATACAGAGAGTACAATATAAGACGCTTCCAACGCCGTCGCAAGAGACACAGTACAAGCACATATTAATCCATGTTGGGATAGTTGAGGAGAGACCGTTTTATCTTGCTCCCGCCCATATTCGCAGCGGTTGCCAAAATAATTTTGCCCGTTTAAAGTCTAGTGTGACTGTGCCTTAAGGCTGCTAGCAGTACACTTTACTTTGGGACAGTAGGCTACTCTGCAGGTGAGGAGCAAGACTGGTTTCCTTCAAACATGATGCTTGGAATTGAGGTTAATCAGACCAGAGAATGTTGTTTCTCATTATCTAAGGGTTATTAAGGTGCATTTTCACAAATTCCAAGTGTGTTTTCATGTGTCTTCACTGAAGAGAGGATTGAGTTTGGCCGTTCCGCCATAAATCCCAGATCAGTGGAGTGTTGCTGTGATGTTTGTCCTACTGTAGGTTTCTCCTATTGTCACAAGGTGACGATCTTTAGGGGCGGAACCAAAATTCGGGAAGTTTGGTTCCGCCCGGACCGGAAAAACAGAACACCGGAACGTCCGGTAGCACCGTAAGAGGGAAAATCAGGGAATTCGATGCACCTGTGCCTAGTTAGGGACAGCGGTTGGTGATTGGAGGATACGCTGGACAAGACAGTACTTAAGGCCAAGTTATTTCACAGTCTAGGAGCTCTTTCTGGTGTGTGTGAAGCACTGTGTCGTGCCCGTCTTGGTGTGCTGCTGGTGGCTCTCTCTCTCTCTCTCTCTCCCACCCCCCACCCACCCCCCTCCCCCCCTCAGGCTGAAATTGTATGATTGTGAAGACATCGCGAACCTTAAAGGTTGAGAAGTGAACGGATTATACGGCGAATTGAGACGACGTGAAAAAGGGGATTGGAAGCGGCATTGATGTGAGTACTAAGAGCAAGCCGAAAGTGCCCTGTATATTGACCTGGCGTTGTGTAGATCTCCCCAGGAGGAGGAGGGCGGCCCTACCCCTAATGTAGCGTGGTGGGAGAGCCGAAGGAATACTTATTGAAGTAGTCACAACGACAACATCACTAGCTAGGCCGCATATTCCATCGCCAGATCCGAACCAAGCGAAGTGAAGGAAGACGGGTGTCCTTTTCGTACACTGAGTGTGGTGGGTGAGTCTTCGTGCTGTGAAAACCTAAAATTTTGACGTGGTGCTGTATATTGCTGTGGGTTGCTGTGTATTGCCGTGTGTCCTGTCAGATAAACCCCCGCCTTCACGCACTCCGTCGCGGGAGGACAAGGAGACTGCTGGTCCTAGCCTAGTTCAGTACAGTATATGTTGTGAGCGTGCTTCAGATCTCCGGAGATAGCACGGTACGCTGTGTTCAGCCCAGAGGTGGGAGCTATTCAAAGCAAACTAACTGTGCTTTGTGTCCAATCTGATACCTGTGGAGAGAAAAGGAAAAAGAGAGTAACACAAGGAGAAACAGAGGAAACCTGTACTTCCAGTACGCTGTGTTCAGCCCAGAGGTGAGAGTCATTCAAAGCAAACTAACTGTGCTATTGTGCCCAAGTTGATACCTGTGGAGAGAAAAGGAGAGAGAGTGAATAACACGAGGAGGAATAGAGCGAACCCTGTACTTACGGTACGTTGTGTCCAGCCCAGAGGTGAAAGCCATCCAAAGCAGAGTAACTGTGTTTTGTGTCCAAGTTGATACCTGTAGAGAGGAGGAGAGAGAGTGGATAACGCGAGGAGAAAGAGCGAAACCTGTACTTACAGTACGCTGGGTCCAGCCCAGAGGTGAGAGCCATTCAAAGCAAACTAACTGTGCTATTGTGCCCAAGTTGATACCTGTGGAGAGAAAAGGAGAGAGAGTGGGTAACACGAGGAGAGACCGAGGAAACCTGTACTTACGCCGCTGCCTGTGGAGAAAGAGAAAGCGAGTGAGCACCCAAGGAACGAACCGTGTGAACCAGTACTTACTGTGAGCTGCAATCAGCGAAGAGGTGAGAGCAAAACCAAGCCGAATTAACTGTGCCTTTGCGTCCCAGCCGTTGCCTGTGGAGGAAGAGAAAGAGAGTGAGCACCCCGAGAACGAACTGTGTGAACCAGTACTTACCGTGAGTTGTATTCAGCGAAGAGGAGGAAGAAGGAGGGCGCTACGGATACCTAAGACTCTGGCCGGGCCCCGAGTCCCACGCCCCGGATCCCCGTGGCCCCCTTGCTCCCTGACCTCTTCCCGGCCATAGCCCATCTGGAGGGCCGAGTCAGAGTTTAGTTTTAATTGCCCTTTCCCTATTCCCCAAGCTATTTTTAAATATTTAAATAAAGATTGTTTTATCACTTACTTGTTCTCGTGTTGTTTGGCCATTGGGTTGGCTTTGGGGACCTCCTCGAGGTGGAAGTTGAGAAGGGGTGTGGCTTAGTCAAAGCATAGCCGCCCCTGGGTGTGACACTATCTCCAAATATGATCATAGGGTTCAACTAGAGTGACCATCAGGTTCTTGGTCACCAATCTAACCAAAGCCCTTCTCCATTGTTTGCTCAGTTTGGCCAGGAGGCCATCAGCTCCAGGAAAAGTCCTGGGCTGCATTTCCCTAAAGCATCTTAACCCCTTTGCGTGCAAACATCGCTGACGGCCCCAGTTTATTATTGTTTCACTTTCACAGCACATTAAACATCACTGTCTTACTTCATCTGGACAAACTGTGCATCAATGGAAAGTTTAAAGACTCAAGCTTCGATATTTGACCAATATTTTGATAAAACATTGTTGCAGTGACAGATATTTAGTGATTTATGTCAGGAGTGCAAAATAATAAATCCGTATTATGCCACATTTTGAATAGAAATTCACAACTCACTCATATTCAGTCACGTCAAGAGCGGTTTATTTGTGTTCACATAGACTCACTGAACAGCGTCAATAAGGATTTACAGACCAAAGATGCATATCTGCGGAGATATATGGATATATTTCCTGATGTTTACTTCATATTTCTTCAGACAGAATCGTCATTTCTATTCATTTTCCACGGATTTACTCGATCAGATGATAAACAGCCTCTCCCAGCGATCTCTGTGTGTGCGTGCAGTAGTCACAGCTCGTGCGGTGTGTGACTCAGACTCTGATTGGGCCTTCCCAATGTCAATCTTATAGTGACATATCTGGACACCGCCACATCGTGTCACATGCTTCCTGCACACTTCCTGGTAGTTATCTGGCCAAAACAACACTGAAACACCTCTGTACACACAAAATATCCGAATAATAAACCCGCGATTACGATAGTAAAGCTTGGTATGAGAATTTCTTGAGATCTGGGGCGTTTTTATAAAAAAAAATCGAAAATGTACATCGGAAATGCTAACTTGTGCAGCGATGAAAAAGGCTACAAATAACATATTTTTACAACAGTAAACGACCAAATTCCACCCCTGATCGCTAAAGGAAGTTATTATAAACACTCGATCGGGGTTTAAAGTGAGTTTTGAGTAAAAGTGTACTAATAATTTCATAAATTGTCAGATGTAGCTTGATGCTAACGTTAGCACCAATGCTACTAATAGCAGGTGCTTTTCTTCTTCATAATGCATTTTTGTCTCAATAATTCACGTAAGGTCGTAAGAAAATGTTTTGTTGTATTTTTATAGTAAGACTTTTGATAAATAAGGGCTAAATGCAAAGAGAGACTGAAGTGAGATCGCTGCTTTGTTGCTTTGTAAAGCCTGAAAAACCACAATCAAGGCTAATAAAGGTGGAATAAAAACAAAAGAATAATGATAAAAGAATAATGCGGATAATGTGTCATACTTGGCGGAGGTGTGAAAGAACCGTTTGGTGAGAACAATACAATCATGATTCGGGCAGTTTTCAACAGTGAAACATACACAAAGAGCACAGGAAAGTTTACATGTGAGATCTTACAGAGATGACAAGGGCCATAAATCAATCTGATTAGCCTTCTCTAAAAACACACATGACATGGCCTTAGAAAATATTTCATAAAATTCACAGTTTTACAGATTCGATTATGAAATTTTTTATGAAGTCTTGGAAGACTTGTGGCCTTAGCTACACTGTGTTTTCAAACTCATTTCCTACATCAACATTTTTTTAAATACATTTTAAACATATGTTTTTAATATTTTTATTTTTGTTTTTATGTTTGAGCTTATATATCTCTATTATCATAACAGTCTGAGTGATTCTGATTCCTGAACAGTAAACTTTAAAGTGTCAGCTTTGTGAACAAAGGTTGATTATCTATCTAGTCAGAAAGAATCATGAGCAGAAACCTTTTTATTTTGGGTATGTAATTTCGGTCTCCATGCCAAAAAAGGGGGGTTACTAGTAAGGGGTTAAACTTAAGTACATCGTAAACCCATTGAAACCAATGGAACTACAATCAAATTAGGCTTACAATGATTTTGGGAAACAGCCCTGGTTGTTTCAAACCTTTTCCAATAAAATTAACAGAGACTGCATGCTTCTGCAAAGCTTTAATGCAGCAGAAATCAAGTTGAAGAAACATTTCATGGATGATTATTGGAAACAGGATGCACCTGAGCTCAATTTTGAGTGTCCTAGCAAAGGTTGAGTATCTACCCCAACCTCGCAAAGATTTCAAACAAACTTCTTTCACTTTATCATTATGGGGTATTTGTTTGTAGAATTTTAAGAAAAATAATGAATTTACTCTATTTTGGCAAAGGGCTGTAACATTACAAAATGTGGAAAAAGTGTAGCGCTGTGAATACTTTCTGGATGCACAGTAGATGATCCTTGAAAAAAGGAATCTAGCTGATGGCTGCAAAAATGGGTAGCAGCCATCAATTGGATTAATTTTCAGTCAATAAACTATCACATACAACCTAAACAACTAGTAGAACTTAAAATAACATCCTACCATTTTCTAACTCTCAGCCTAGTAATTTTATTACATTCTTAAGTGCTCATTGCTCTACCTTGAAGATCCTGGACATGGATACTGGTCTGGGGCATGATCTGGATTTTGTGGAGGAGTGGTTAAGTTTCTAAGTACTTCTCTCCACTCCTTGCTTCTTCTGTAAGCTGCTCTCCACTTTCTATTCTTCAGCCACTGTTGTCTTTCATTTAACTCATTGATTCCTTTCTTTTTCCCTGTCTCTAGCTTTTTTTTCTCCATCTCTGGCATTCATTCTGCAGGTATTTTTCCTTTTTTTTTAGGATCCGCATTTAGCCGTGCATGATACTCATTGATGTCTGTAGATGTTAAAATTGATATCATTAAATCAAACGTTCTTTCAGAGAAATTTACTTAACACTGAGATGTGAAAATCTCAGCAGAACACGAATATGCATGCACACACAGCTTTAAAATGGATATTACTACATTTAACATATGCATGTGGTATAATTCTCTTAAATATAATAATACATTTACATTACTGAATAACTTCATAACCAAAGTGTTAAAAACACAAACCCCACACAATCTCACAACCCCATTATGATCAAATAAGTAACAGAGTGTGACAGGGTTGTGTTTTTATTTATGTTATTTTTTTTTTGCTCAAAATGGCCACTGCTCTAAATGTAATGTGCTCTCCTGTTATTCATAGCATGCATGGTAGTAAGAAATTGTGCATATTGTTGAAATTACAAAGATCATTTTCACAAAGATCATTTAAATAGCTTTATATCTTTATTTGATGTAACAGGGTTGAGTCGTTAAGCTTGAAAAACACAGTATCACAATATTAAGTTATAGTTATAAAAGGAGGTGGAAACTTTATTATGTCTGCTCACAATGTTGTTTAAAAGCCTTACATGATGCCACTTCCTGTTAGTGATGTCACATAGGAATCAGTTCATTATTTTTATGGGGAGAGAATTATTTATGTAATGGGGTTGAGGGGTTACTGAGGTACAGAACTAAGTCATGATTTTAATGAATAATCATTAATTTATTTAGAAGAAAAAAAACATGACCAGCAAAAAAGCACAGATAGATATTTATGAGAATGGAAAAATTCGAATAGTATTATTCATATCCCAAGTACACTTTCATAGAAGGCCATGAGGGACATGAAAAAATATGTAGTGTCAACTGAAAAATCAAGATAATTTCTAATATGAAGATAAAATGTATGTCATGTGTTTAAACCTTATTAAAGGAAATATTTTAGTTAATACAAAAAGCTTTTAAAAAAGATTTTAGTGACCCAATAGATAAAATACACTTAAAAAGGTCAGAGGGACTCAAATCGTACTGGTTTTGTGGAATGACTCTACTAGAGAAGAATAAAACATAATTTGCATACGCTAATTGTAAACAAAAACAGCATGATGAATCATTTTGGCAGTTCTAGTTTTTATGCGTGCTAAAAAAAAGTGGAATCAGCAAAAGAGGAAGGGAGAAGTGCTTGAGGTAAGCAGTTTTGGTTTAGTGCTGTGTTGCGTTGATTTCATGTAGCATTTTTATTGGTTGGTCAATAAACATGGGTCTGCAATGATCATGCTGAATTTCTGACACTGCCAGAAAATGATCGTAGGCTCTTTGGTCGCAAGGACCACTGTTTAGGAGCTCCAATCAAAGAAATAGCCATGATTGTTTCACAAGGCCAATCTTTAGTCTGCTAAAATCATGCCGTGTGTCTCAGGCCACTACCTTTGTTGCATGTTCCTGGAGGCAGGGTTTATGTAAATTTCAGGGTTTCTGATGTCACCAATCCAGGAGAAAACTTGTAGTCCCTACCAGCTGGTAGTGAAGCAGGTTGAGGCTGTTACATATTTTGGCACTGAGATTGGCAAGCATCTACACCAGTGGTTCCAAACATTTTTCAACACACATATGTTTGGGCAGCCCACTGCAAAAAAATTTAACTGACCCATTATTGTTGGGTTAATAACTTAGTGCTCAGAAGCTAGACTGTTAACTGTATTTACTGAATGAACTGGCAAGGAACAGAAAATAACTCGGACTGGCACTGCTTGGGACAACTGCTGTTGTTCTGTAGCATAAAAATATCTAAGATAAATTGGTGGTTTATTCTTAAACCAATCAGCAAGCTTGAATATTGGAAGCATAGTTAGTTTTAATTTTTTTTGTTAATTTTTTTTTTACATGTATGAAAAATATTATTTCTTTTAATAGTAATTGGTGGCCCACCTGCAATATCATCGTGACCCACAGGTTGAAAACCACTGATCTACACTATCTTTTACACAGCAGGTGAATAGTGCCTATAAGAAGGCTCAGCAGGTATTGTCTTACATTGAAAACCTTAAGCTTTTAAAAAAAGATAAGATAATTATTTTATTCCTACTGCAATTTCTATTTTAAATAAGATCAAATAGTTCTATTAGGATCTTGTATCTTAGGCTTGTTTATTTTAAAGGTGCTTTCTTTAGATCAGTTATGTGTTTTGTATTGTGTATATGTGAGCTTATTCTTATAACAAAAGAGAATTGCAGTGTATGTTGAAATTGCTTTAGTATTATATACTTTAAAGGGTTAGTTCGCCCAAAAATGAAAATTATGTCATTAATAACTCACCCTTATGCTGTTCCAAACATGTAAGGCCTCCTTTTATCTTCAGAACACAGTTTAAGATATTTTAGATTTAGTCCGAGAGCTCTCAGTTCCTCCATTGAAGCTGTGTGTACAGTATACTGTCCATGTCCAGAAAGGTAAGAAAAACATCATCAAAGTAGTCCATGTGACATCAGAGGGTCAGTTAGAATTTTTTGAAGCATCGAAAATACATTTTGGTCCAAAAATAGCAAAAACTATGACTTTATTCATCATTGTCTTCTCTTCTGTGTCAGTTGTGAGAGAGAGTTCAAAACAAAGCAGTTTGTGATTTCCGGTTCGCGAACGAATCATTCGATGTAACCGGATGTTTTTTAACCAGTTCACCAAATGAACTGAACTATGAAGAGAGAACTGAAGATGAACACCGAGCCGAGCCAGATAATGACTCGTTCACGAGTCAAGAACCTTTTCTGTCAGACGTGTTCGATTCGAACTGATGATAACAACAAGCAGCGTTCCACTGTGGCATATTGTTATTTATGATATTTTTTCCATTGATACTGAAACACGTGTGAACTACAAAGCCTATTTTACCTCATGAATAATAGTTAAGCTTCAAATGGGCAACATCATGAATATGGAAAAGTTTGGATTTCTCCCGAGTGAGAGAGCCCAACCTTACCTTATTTTTCGCTTTAGATTATTATTCATTTTGTTTGTTTATAGTTAAGCCTATATTATATACTGCAGTTATATTTATCCATTAGAATTATAGATTTTTAATTCTTGTTTTGTTCTGATAAACTTGTTAAATTGAAAGGATTTGTTGTAAAGTGAAGGGAACTAAAAATATCCTGTTAGTACATTATAACATTATTAGTCCTGCCATTATTATTTCTGAATGTAATAAAATGCACCTTATACATGAATTATATATTTTTTTTACAAAATTAATGTATTTTTTTGCTTGTTTTAAAAGAAAATGCAGCAGAAGAAAATAGGCGATTAATCGGTTAAAATTTGTTACTGTGGGTCAAAAGTAATTATGATTATTATATACATAGAAACATACTCTGGGCTATCCAGGTTTTTTTTTTTCATTGCATCTGAAAATGACATGAACATTCACTTTGCGCGCTCTGTGCAGATTTGCAGATCTGCCTCCCACATTGCTAAGCTGTTGATTAATTTAAAATGTTTGATATAAAGGTTGCTGTCCCATTTTATACAGGAATTGTTAATAAAAAGAAAATCGAATTTTTACGTTCTAATTATATTGTTAACACAAGTTCATTTAGGCTATATGACATGCACTGTGACATTTTTGCCCTTTTTAACTTATAAACTACTTGAGATTTTAAAGTCAGTTTAATAGTATTGAAATTAAAGTAAAAAAAGGTTTTAATTGCTTAACCTGTTAGCCTGCACCTGGAAGCCCTCGTCCTCAACTCTCCGTGTTTGCACGTGTCAATGTTTACGAATAGATTAAATTAAATGGGACAAATTTAATCTTGAAGATGAAGACGTAAGCCTCAAGCATCGACGATAGATCACTGTTTTTCAATGGAAAGCTAATAAAGACTGTATTTTCTAGATTTGGGTAAGCACTACACATAAAAACATGAACAATGAAAATGCTGTACATACCAGATCCGTCATAATAACGAGTCATAAACACATCCACAGCTGTAAATCCCGGTTAAGTTAGAAAGGTAAGGGTCCACTGAACAACTTCTCATGGAGCACGTTTAGTCCAATGAAGCAATAACGTTGTAATATGGATCATAATTCCTTTGTTTACGTTTCAGTTCTTCAGCGACAGAACTGTTTGTGTCCGTTATGGAATAACTCATAGTTCAGAAACTGCGTCTTGGTAGTAAACAAAATTGCATTGTTTTGTACCATACAGTGTGACAAATAGAATGAGATGATCCACAAAAAAAAAGTGAATGAAAGATAGGCGAAAGATAGTATATTTGAATTTTGGCGCTCTCTCCTGACGGCTCATGACACGCTCTGACGCAACGGTCAGCTGATGGAGGTGGAACTTATAGCGATCGCCTTTTTCTTTATTTTTCAACAGTTTTCATATATGTGTCAGTGTGTTTTATGTTGAATGTGCCTGTATCTGCATGATTACCATCTGTTTGAGTGCAAATCAGCACGCTGTTACTGTTAGCATTTATATCATTACCATCTCTATAACTGGCCAACAGCATGTTTATTGTAATTCACTGTAAATGCTGCATTTCTAGCAATCGCAGGATGTTCTGTAATTTGCAAACAAAGTTAAATCTTTTTTATTTTTCTTATTATTCTTATTTTTCTTACTCAAATTATTCTTATTGTATTTTTCTAGTGCTAAAATAAATCACGTATATGAAGTTTCTGTCTAGTGTTTTATAATTGAAAAAAAAAAAACTATGCAGTGGTATGTTTACTGACTAAATAGTTTGTAGAAGCCTTCAATACTATTGGGAAATATATTTTCTTATATTTGGGTGGGTGGGGGGGGGGTTGTAGACAGTTAAATCTTTTTTTATATATATATTTTTTATGTCTAAGTTTCTGTCTAGTGTTTTATAATTGAAAAAATATGCAGTGATATGTTGAATATTCACAGATGTAAGTTTGGTATTTATGAAGTTATGTGCATTTCTTAGAACGAATTCAAGCAGGATAAATGTCAGCCTGTGCCTGAGCCTGTGCTTATATTTTCTCTAAGCTACACAGTATTACACCATATTTTAGTTTTTACTCATTTAACAGATAACTTCTTGGGAAAAATATATTTGTCTGTACACTGATTGTTGAAATTGTTGCATGTTTTATGAGTTATATCCTTTATTTTAGTAAAACGTGAGGCACTGTATAATTTCTTTCCCATTACTTAGGCCTAATTAGCCTAAAAAATGAAAGGGATAAATTAAACCTGCACGATTTAGCTAAATCATTAAAACTCTAAAGAATGGACAGATTAATAAATAGTGTCCATGGTTAAACTCAAGTTCTCTCATTATAATCAACAATATGCACACAATGTAAATAAGAGCTTAATTAATTGACAACTTCAGTGATTTTAAACGGAGCCTTCTTTAGTTTTGGACTGTGGGGAGGTCTTGGCCTAGTGGTTAGAGAGTTTGACTCCTAACCCTAGGGTTGTGGGTTCAAGTCTCAGGCTTGCAATAACAGGTTATATGGTTGAAATAATATTTTAGTTCAAAACTTTAAGTTCCATTGTTTAAAAAAAATGCTTTATTGGCTAACGTTTCAAAGACCTTCAGTTGTTATGCTCTAAAATCCAATGCCATTTGTAATTTTACAGTATTTTCACCTCCTAAATCACTAACCTTTAAAGTCATAATTCGGTCAAATTTACTCAGACCAATGACATTTTTTAAATGACATTATTATTTATTATTTTTTTTTTGAATAATTGTAGCCTACGTAAATAGATGAAGCAAAACAAATATGACAAATATTTGGATTGTCCCTTAATGTTTCCCTTATTTTCTTAAAGTATAAATACTTAATTTCTACAAGAATAAACATGATAACATTATTAATGCATAGAAACAATTTAAATATTTTAACTACAGTGTTTTTCTTTCATTTTCCCCGACTGTAGCCATCAAATGTAACACATTAGTGATGCAAAGCTGACGGCTATTTACAAAAATGTGCTTTGATGCGCATGTTTGCTAAATTTTGGTTAAAGCACCACTCAGTCAAAAGATGCAAATGAACTTTGCAGATGCAGCGGCGGCTGTACATGGGGAGGTAGAACCATCTGTAGTTCTTGAGAAGGGATTTTTAAAAAACTAAATATGTCCCTTTGGAGTGATGTGTAAGTTGGCATATCTTTTTTTTATGCCCAAACATACACCTTACACACTGACAAAAATTAAAAAAGTGAAAAAGCATGATAGAGGTGAAATTTACTTAAAATGAAATAAATATAATTTAAATATTTATACTAGTAAAATAATCTTACTAGTGCATGAACTAAATTTGAATCTAAACCAAATTAAAAAGGTAATTTATATTAGTTGTGCTAATGGTGTTTATAGTTTTTATTACTGTACAATAACTGATAGTATACTGTATTGTGTGTTCATATTAAATTCTCAGGTCTTTGAACTTTTCTTTGTGTGATTTTCTCTATTGCAAGAACTTTTTACAGTGGTGTAATAAAAAAAATGTTTAATTAAACTTATTGCCTAATTTCAGTGTATATATACGCTTTATGTTGTATACTGTAACAGACACTGACATTCAAAAGGATACCTGCTTTCCAAAGGGAGGTTTTTTTGAAACTGTATTGAATGGATTTCACTTGTGTTCTCTAGACCAGTGGTTCTCAAACTTTTTCAGCAGGAGGCCCTTTGTGTAGGATGAATCCTTCCGTGGGCCCCCAAAAGGAAACTTATGACGCTAAACATACTCAAACTTACAATTTTACTTAAAAATGTTAGATTATACCAAAAGACTAAACAAATACATTTGTACATTGCCGGAGCATCAATTCTGTTTGTAGCCTAATATCTCTGATGTTAACTAGATTTAATTTATTACATTCTTAAATTTAATAAAATATAACATTGTTATAAAACCGTTTTGACCGTTATGAAAAGGTCATGAAAAGCTATACATGAAATTTTCAATAAAAATACCACTTCTTATGCTCAGTTTTATGTTCATGGACTTTCTGTTTCCTTAATTTGACTTTTTCCTGTTTTGTTAATTGATTGATCCCCACCTGTCTCCAGTTCCCTGATTACCTCCTGTGTGCTTAAAGGTCCCCTTCTTCGTGATCCTATGTTTTAAACTTTAGTTAGTGTGTAATGTTGTTTTTATAGAGTATAAATAATATCTGTAAAATTCTAAAGCTCAAAGTTCAATGCCAAACAAGATATTCTATTTAACAGAATTCGCAGACAAAAAACGACCCGTTTGGACTACAGCCCTCTAGTTCCTGCAGTAATGACGTTACTCTTGTTCCGAGGTCACCGTGGCCACCAGATCCAGTCTGTATCCAGATCAGAGGGTCACTGCAGTCGCCCGGATCCAGTACGTATCTAGAGCAGATGATGGATCGGCACCTAGAAAGGACCTCTACTGCCCTGAAAGACAGCGGAGACCAGGATAACTAGAGCCCCAGATAGAGATCCCCTGTAAAGACCTTGTCTCAGAGGACCACCAGGACAAGACCACAGGAAACAGATGATTCTTCTGCACAATCTGACTTTGCTGCAGCCTGGAATTGAACTACTGGTTTCGTCTGGTCAGAGGAGAACTGGCCCCCCAACTGAGCCTGGTTTCTCCCAAGGTTTTTTTCTCCATTCTGTCACCGATGGAGTTTCGGTTCCTTGCCGCTGTCGCCTCTGGCTTGCTTAGTTGGGGTCACTTCATCTACAGCGATATCATTGACTTGATTGCAAATAAATGCACAGTCACTATTTAAACTGAACAGAGATGACATCACTGAATTCAATGATGAACTGCCTTTAACTATCATTTAGCATTATTGAGACACTGTTTTCCAAATGAATGTTGTTCAGTGCTTTGACGCAATGTATTTTGTTTAAAGCACTATATAAATAAAAATAAAGGTGATTGATAATGACGTCACTAAAACAGTTTTTTGACTAACCTCCACCCACATGAATTCACAAAAAGGGGGCGTGGTCTTGTTGCGCTCCGAGGGAGAAGGAAGAGCTGTGTTTGTGTTTTTTGTCGCCATGTCGTCGAAACGCTGTTTTTCATCTCGGAGTCCAATCATCTTTGTTTGGGCTTCCCAGGGACGCTGTACTTGGAGATTAATGGTTACAATTTATGTTTAACTCGGTTCCCGAAAATTATAATCCACATGTAAAACTATGTGCAGCACATTTTGCTGAGGACAGCTTGCTGAGGACATCTTCCTCAATCTCAATCAGTTTAATGCCGGATTCACACAAAGATTATTCTTGAAAGATGGAGCAGTTCCCCCTTTGTCTGGAGAAGGCGTTGTTTATGGGCCACAACCTGTAAGTGTATTTATTATTTAAGTTGGTGCGTTTAACAGTTTCTGTAACCTATTACACAAAGGGCAACGCTGTTTAACTTTGTTAACTAGATGTTAGGGCTGTGCTAAAAAACGAATGCGATTTTCATGTGCATCTCGTCAGTAAAAACACTCCCGTGATAAGTACATCTCCAGCACATGCTCCTGCCCACTTGCTTCTCAAAACTACTCCAAAACTAGCCCAATCGCGTTACCAGGAGGGCAGCGTGCGCTAAGTTGCTGTCGAATCACAACACAGGATCCGCTGGCACAATCAGAACTCATTACGTATTTCTGAAGGAGGGGCTTTATAGAACAAAGAAGTCATCAGCCCATTTTTATGACAGTGAAAACAGCGATATACAGATAGACGAATTGTGTGAAAAATACTGTGTTTTTTTACACGCGAAACATGAACACATGTTATATTGCACACTGTAAACACAATCAAAGCTTCAAAAAAGCGTGTAAAACGGGACCTTTAAATACCCTGTCTGTTTAATTCTTCTTCGTCCGTGATAAATGTGAGTTCAGTTGATGTTGTATCCTGATGTTAGTTAATGTGTTAATGTAGTAGTGTTGTATATTGTCTATGTTATCTCCATCGATGTTCAGTTAACTCCTCTTTTGATTAATACTCTCCTCGAGCGCTTTGTTTCTATGCTAGCACACACCCAACTGTAACACTCAGAGGTTTTTGGTCTTAATATCACTGATTTATGGATTAACTGAAAACAGTAGAAAATAATAGTCTTTCAAATTTCATATAATCTGGAGGAAATAATACTCAACCACCAACCTCGGGAGATCATTTTTAGTTTATCATTTTATGAAAAAGTAAAAAAAAAAAAAAAAGTTTGAGTTTCAGGCCCTGTTTTGTAAGTGCCCAGTTAGAGTGGACCTATTGTAAAGCATTTACTTCATGTCTAACAGCAGTCGGTGAAGAAAGATGGCGTCAGTTAAACAGCTGCTTTATGACACACTGGATGACCTGGAAGAAGAACATTTGAAGAGATTTAAGAGCTTCTTAAGAGAAGATGGACCTATTCCGGCTTCTGTACTGGAAAAGGCTGATGCAACAGATACAGTGGATCAGATGCTGGATCGTTTTGGGCCAGAAAGGGCTGTGAATACCACTCTTGATATCCTGAAAAAGATTACCCAGAACAATCTTGCTGAACAGTTAGAGAACAAACACATGGAAGGTAAAAGAGAAAAATATTGTAATGTCAAACCTGTAATGTAAAAAAAAGTGACCTCTCTTTCTCCTTTCCAGTCAAGATCATCAACTGTGCTCAGACTGGATTTGATCTCAACAATGAAACAGGTGCAGAAATAAATGTTGCATAATTAAAAATCATATATTGGATAATTCTAGATCCTGCACACTTTACACAGTACACTGTGCAGTACACAGTACACTTTACACTGCATACTGTGTACTTTATAAATCACATTAGATTATAAAAGATTATAAAATTATGTTAGATTATAAAAGTTTTATTTAAGTCTATATACAGCTGAGATTTGTTAATAATGTTGGACAGGTCAGGGTTTGGGATATATTAATGGTATAAGTGTGAGTGGTCCTGTACTGCACCAGCAGACCACGTCAAAGAGCTGACTGACTTTTCAACATTTAACCCCTGAAGATGGAAATGACTGCCATTACACCTCATATAGAGTGGTATACAATGGAGATAAAAATTAGAGAACAACCTACAATTTAACTTTTTCATCATGTTTGTATTCATTTTTAACAGCCTTTTTAACAGAGGATTTAATGCTGCAGAAATTCTTGCAAATTCACAAAACTAACATGAAGAAAAAAGCAAAGTATATTTTTGAAGGCAACAAAGACAATGATACAGATCTCGAGACTGTCTACACAGACCTGTTCATCACGGAGGGAGATATGGAAGATGTCAATCATGAACATGAGATTCATAAGATTGATGAAGCTTTCAAAAATAAAAAAACAAAGGTCAAACCTATAAAATGTAATGATATATTTACTGAACTGAGGAAAAAAAATGAGGTGAAGATTGTGCTGACCAAGGGAGTCGCTGGCATTGGAAAAACTGTCTCTGTGCAAAAATTCATCCTGGACTGGGCAGAAGGAAACACCAATCAGGATATAGACTGTGTGTTTTTGCTTCCATTCAGAGAAATCAACATGATTAAAAGCACAGAGGTCAATCTCCATGAGCTTCTGCTGAAATTTTATACTGAATTGAAGGACTTGGATGAATCAAAGCTATATAAGAAATGTAAGCTAGCAGTTATATTTGATGGACTTGATGAGAGTCGTCTGCCATTAAACTTTAAAAGTGACACACTGTACACTGTTGAGGAAAGAGCATCTGTAGATGTGCTGTTTACAAGTCTGGTCAAAGGAAAGCTGCTTCCATCAGCTCTTGTCTGGGTGACATCACGACCAGCAGCAGCCAATCAGATCCCTCCTCGGTATGTGGGATTGTTTACAGAGGTGCGAGGATTCAATGACCAACAGAAGGAGCAGTACTTCAGAAAGAGAATCACAGATGAAACTCAAGCCTCCAGAATCATCTCACACATTAAGACGTCTCGTAGTCTCTACATAATGTGCCACATTCCTGTGTTCTGCTGGATAACAGCCACAGTACTTCAGGATATTCTCATCAAGAACAATACAGAGAACATAAGCACAACACTCACTGAAATGTACATTCACTTCCTGCGTATACAGATGAACATAAAGACCCAGAAGTATGATGAACAAAAAGAGAGGGAACAATCAGAGCACTTAAAATTAAATAGAAAAATGATTTTGAAGTTAGCCAAACTAGCATTTAAACAGCTGAAGAAGGAAAACATTGTGTTCTATGAGAAAGATCTGAAAGAATGTGGTATTAATGTGAGTAAAGAAACTGAGTTCACAGGAATGATCGCTGAGATCTTTAAGAAGGAAGATGGACTTTATAAGACAAAGGTCTTCAGCTTTGTGCATCTGAGTGTTCAAGAGTTCCTTGCTGCATTGCATGTGTTCATCTGCTACCTGAACAAGAACATGCTAGAGCTTCAGTTTTTCTTTAAAGATTCACAAACTACAGCCAGACAAAAGCTTCAGTTCCTTTTTAGAAATGTCAAATTTCACGACTTAACAAGGGGGCCACTGATAAAGCCATGCAGAGTAAGAGAGGACATCTGGACCTTTTCCTGCGGTTTCTGATGGGAATTTCACTGGAATCCAGTCAGAACCTGCTCAAAGGCCTGATCACACACACTAAAGACAACAGTGTGAGCATCAGACAAACAACTGAACACATTAAAGCATTACAAAAACAGGTAATTTCAGATGAAACTACAGTCAACCTATTCTACTGCTTACTTGAGCTGAAAGATAATTCATTATATGAGGAAATCCAGAGTTACCTCAGTTCAGATGAATATACAGGAAGAGACCTCTCATCTTCAATGTGCACAGTGCTGACCTCAGTACTGCTGATGTCAGAGAAGGTGCTGGATGAGTTCAACCCAAAGAGATTCACGTCAAAACAAGTAGACTACAAGAGACTTGTTCCAGCTTTGAGATGCTGCAGAAAAGCCCTGTGAGTAATTTCACTGAATGGTGTTTAATTATTATTATTTTCTGTTCTATATCACTAATTATTTAAATGTTAAAATACTACATAAAATAATATCCTGTCCCTATTGTGAAAGCCACAATAAGTTATTGCATAATCACTGAACATCAGAAATTAATCTTGTTAAACATTCTGTTTTGGCAGTTTTGACAGCTGTCGACTTGATGAAACAAGCTGTGAAACTGTGTCTTCTGCTCTACAATCATCAAACTCTCATTTGACAGACCTGGACCTGAGTAACAATCACCTGCAGGATTCAGGAGTGAAGCTTCTTTCTGATGGACTGAAAAGTTCACACTGTCAACTAAACATACTTAGGTTTGACATTAACCCTTTTGAGTTGAACACGTTATGAATAATTTTTTCCTGATAACCCCAAAAAGAACTTACAGATGTAGCGGGTAGGGCGTAGGCAGCGGGAATTGCACCTTGATTGAATCAGGTGGTGGGCGTTTGGCGTTGCACCTTTAAATGTAGCAAGCTGGCGGTTTCTCTGATTAGTGTTTTACTATAGATTCTTGGTTCCTTGGACTCTTGGTTGGTTGTACGAGTTGATCTCGACTTGGTGTTTGTGGGTTATTCAGTGCCGTGGTTACATCTAGCTCCATCTTCATGAGCCCTCACCGGCTACGGATTGTGTCTGCGTTTCAATGACAATTCACTGATTTAGAGTATGACCACTACAAGTTTGCCGAGTGCTGTTTGTTGTGCTGAGAATATTGGCCAGGGAATGTATGAGTAAAAACCAGACGGAATAAGGCGATTGCTACAGTATTACAACTAAACAAGCTCTTGGTTCGACGCTGCGGTCTGTGTCCATACAGGAGGACCGTCATATGCCATCTTGGCCACTGTTTTTCCTGTGCCCTGTTTTTAGTATTCAGTTGTGTGTGTGTGTGGGCGGAAGGCCCATTGTGTTGCTCATTAGTCTTCATCTGTGTGCGTTGCTGTATGTTTTATGTTTGTATCTTGGGCCATTGGGTTGGTGCAATATCCTGGGACGGGGAATAACAATTTTGTTGTGTGGTCACTGGTTTGCTGAGTGTAAATTTATTTTGTTTTCTGTGCATATGATTTGTGATGTGCCTTATTCATTCTGTATTTGCTGATTGAGTTTTGCTGATCTTTGTTATACACATTTTGATTTTGCACTTTGTTGTCCCTGTCCCTGAATTTGTTGACCAGAGGCCTAATGTTTGTTATTTTAAGTGTGTCTAACTGGAGAAAAATAAAATAAACCGTTTCTATTTTTATAATACTCCAGTCCCTCTCTCTCCTTTTATTTCCCTTTAGTGGGATAGCCTGCTTGTGAATATATAAAATTTAGATTGTTGGTTGACTGGTTCGACAAGGCCCCCTAGGGGTTACACAGACATAATAACAAACCTTTTGTGCATTTATAAAATAAAGATAAGAAACAAGGTGTGCTGTCTGCAGCCTTTGTCTGTGGTGATCTTCATTTAGACGCATCATTAAAATGAACTGTAACTTAGTGAATACTCACTAAACTTTAAACAAGTGCTGCCGAAAAAAATATTCTTTGATAAAGTAATCCATATGAAAACATTTTTCATGTCTCCCTTCATTATATCTAATTCCCCCACGCTGAACATGATTTTGAGATGATAATGTTTCACTGAAGCGTGCAGCTTGACTACATTCATACAGCAGAAAACAACGCAGCGAGACTGTTCAAGTTTTTTTTATTTTACTCTTTGAAAGTGAAAGTGAAGTGACATTCAGCCAAGTATGGTGACCCATACTCAGAATTTGTGCTCTGCATTTAACCCATCCGAAATGCACACACACAGAGCAGTGAACACACACGCACACTGTGAGCACACACCCGGAGCAGTGGGCAGCCATTTATGCTGCGGCGCCCGGGGAGCAGTTGGGGGTTCGATGCCTTGCTCAAGGGCACCTAAGTCGTGGTATTGAAGGTGGAGAGAGAGCTGTTCATGCACTACCCCCCACCCACAATTCCGTCCGGCCCGAGACTAGAACTCACAACCCTTCAATTGGGAGTCCAACCCTCTAACCATTAGGCCACAACTTCCTCATTGCTTCGCGATGAGAGTAATAAGACATAATTCACCCCCAAAAGATGTGATGTGGTTATCTCAGATAAATAAATATAAATAGTGTTGCGTGTTCCACAGTTATTGTCAAGTGTTCATAGAATAGAATAGAAGGGAGGGTTGTACCAGAGATTCGCTCAGCAGTCCGGACTACCCTCTGTAGTCTTGGCAGCTGAGCTGAACCAGACAGATATTGAAGTGCAGAGGACAGATTCAATGATGATGGAGTCGAACTGTTTCAGCAGCTCCAATGGCAGGTTTAACTTCCTCAACTGGCTAAGGAAGTACAACCTCCTCTGGGCCTTTTTCACAATTGAGTAAATGTGAATGTCCCACTTCAGGTCCTGAGAGATAGTAGTGCCCAGGAACCTGAATGACTCCACTGCAGTCACAGTGTTGTCCATGATGGTGAGTGAGAGGAGATGGAGGTGAGTAGGGAGAACTGAGTTAGTTTGGGCAGGAGGCCTTTTGGAATTATATTGTTTCAGGCTGAGCTAAAATCCACAAACAGGATCCTCACATAAGTCCCTGGTCTATCTAGATGTTACAGAACATAATGTAGTCCAATGTTGACAACATCGTCAACAGACCTGTTTTTTTCTGTTGGCAAACTGAAGAGGATCCAGCAAGGGTCCTGTAATGTCCTTCAGGCGGGCCTACACTAGTTTTTCAAATGAATTCATGACCACAAATGGTAAAGTCACAGGCCTGTAGTCATTTAGTCCTGTAATTTTGGATTTCTTTGGGATGGGGATGATAGTGGAGCGTTTGAAGCATAAAGGGACTTTGCACAGCTCCAGTGATCGATTGAAGATCTTTGTGAAGAAGGGGGCCAGCTCGTCAGCATAAGATTTCAGACAGACTGGTATAACACAATCTGGGCCTGGTGCTTTTTTCCTTTTCTGCTTCTGGAAGACCTGGCACACCTCGGTTTTCCTGATCTGAATTGCAGGTGTGGGGGAGAGGTGTGAGAGCGGTTGTTTGGGGTGGGGTTGCAGAAGGTGTGAATGGGTGTGTCAAGAGGTGTTCAGGGCAGGTATTGGGAGTTTTTTTTAAACCTGCAAACTCATTCAGATCATCTGCCAGTTGTTGATTCTCCACAGTGCTGGGGGACAGTGTCTTGTAGTTGATGATCTCCTTCAGACTTTTCCACACTGATGCTGAGTCGTGAACTGAGTGTCACAGTCTTCTGTCTTTCTGTCACTGTCTTCTGTGAGTGTTGTGTTTGTTTGGTGCCATGGGCTCTCTCCTGTCTTTCTCTGACCCCGCCCGTCTTGTTACCTAATCATTGTTTTAGTTGCTCCACCTGTGTTTCTCCCCTGCTTCCGGACTCATTTACCTACACTCCGCACACCTGGTCACTCAATCACACACACAGCTGTTGCCCATTATCACAGACTATATATTCTCATCTCACGCACCACTCTGTCTGGCTGTGTTATATGTTAATTGTTACTTGACATTCATTTTTTTGCATTCAGGTTGCTTCTGCTTGTGTCCCTGTCATTTGGTTCTGTTTTGTTTTTGCCTTGTTGGCCTTTTTGTTCCTGTTTATCAAAAAGTAATGTGCATTTGGACCCAGACCCTGTTCTTTCTTTGGCGCTCTCTACCGCCCCGTGACACTGAGTCCTTATTTTCCAGAATAATTCCTCTTTGCCACTCTGATCTCCTTTTCGAGTGTGTAATTGGCCTGTTTATACAAGACACTGCCCCCCTTCCTGTAAGCATCTTCTTTGACCTGATGGAGCTGTCTGAGTTTTGCAGTGATCCATGGTTTGTCATTGTTTTAAGTTAGATGAGTCTTGTTAGGAATACAGATATCCTCACAGAAACCTACATATGATGTAACAGTCTCTGTGAGCTTGTCCAGATCGGTGGCAGCATCTTTAAATTCACTCCAATCAGTAAGTTCAAAACAAGCTTGTAAATCCTGCTCTGCATCATAAGTCCATCTTTTTTTACAGTCCTTAATACAGGTTAAGCTGAATTATTTTTGCCTGTAGATTGGTATAAGATGAACCAAATATTGATCAGAGCATCCCAAAGCTGCTAGTGGAACAAAGTGATATGCATCCTTTATTGTGTTGTTATAGTGATCCAGTATATTACTGTCTCTGGTGGGACATGTGATGTGCTGTCTAAATTTTGGCAGTTCACGAGAGAGATTGGCTTTATTAAAGTCCCCAAGAATGATTAAAACAGAGTCAGGGTGTTGTTGTTCTGTCTCTGTGATCTGATCAGCGAGTTTCTATAAAGCCAGGCCCATGTGCACTTGTGGTTGAATGTAAACACTAACAAGAATTAACAAGCAAAACTCCTGTGGCGAATAGAATGGCTTGCAGTTAATGACGAGTGTTTCTAGATCTAAACAGCACATCTTTAACACTGTTACATCTGTACACCACCTTTTCTCGATGTAAAAGCATGTCCCCCTGCTGCACGATTTCCTCATTGATTCTGCAATGTGGTCCACTCTGAACAGCTGAAAGCCGGGCACATGGAGTGCACTGTATGGAATGGTGTCGTTTAACCAAGTTTCCATGAAACTCAGAGCAACAGAGTAGAGCAGAATAAGTTTGTCCGTTTTGTTGGGTAGAGAGTGGAGGTTTGCCAGATAGATGCTAGGCAATGGCATTCGAAATCAACACTTTGAGCTTCATGAGGGCACAGGCTCTCTTCCCCCGTCTGCGCGTCCTGAAGCACTTGATCAGCACAGCTGCTCTGCCAACTACTTTGTCGAGCAAAACATCAGAATAGTTGAAAACCGGTAATATATAGGGAGTGTTTGGTGCCTAATGTCCAGAAATTTGTCTCTGGTGAAACTGATTGCAGGAATATAACTAAAGAGAGGAGAAACTAACAAAAACACAACATCAACTGCAGAGCACATCATGGAGGTTGCCATCAGTATTGGGTCCATCTTGCTTTTTGTTAAATAAGGTGCTAGCTGTTAAGAACACGTCTTTACACATCAGTGTATTGTCTATCGTCACAAGCCGCAGGGTTTAATTTGGTTTTGTTTGTATGTTTGTAATACTCTCAAAGCCATGATTCCCATCCACTTACATTATATTGCTTATTTTTTAGTGAAATATTTCTTTAAGTTTAGGTATTTGGTAGGATTAGGTATGTAGAATAAGGCATTGATATATGTTTAATTAGTTATAATAAATGTCTAATATTCTAGTAATATGCATGCTAATAAGCAACTAGTTAAGAGACCCTAAAATAAAGTGTTACCAAAGTAAGGTAACTTCACTTTAAAACAGACAAAGACCACATATAAATAATGTTTTTTTCTCTAACAGACATAAAATCAGATATTAGATCAGACAAATGTGTACACATTGTTACGATTATAACCAAACTGCAACAAAATAAAGGAGACACCACACACAACTGGAGCTTGACAATATTTATTTAACTAAAGAAAAAGTGTAAAATACGTTATCAGTATAAATGTACATCCATTTGTCATCAAATGAAGGTAAGTACCAGTGACAATCCAAACAACAAAAAATACTGAGGATAGATGGTCAGGATGTGAAACCCGTGGCCACTTTTATCCTCCTTCACCCACACATATATAAAAACGGTTAAAAAATAAAATGAATAAAGAAAAAGGCAATCGCTAAGTTCCACCTCCATCAGATGACAGGTGCGTCAGAGCGCATCACTAGCTGTCATGAGAGAGCGCCAGAATTGAAATAAACTTTAAAACATACAGAACATTTGCTCACAAGACTCACAAGACAGTCAAACCTGGAGCTTGTAGCCTACATTTTTTTCAAAATGTGAAAATCATCTTGTTTGCTATTTGCAATTGTCATTTATTAATGCATTCTGCTATAAACAGTGGTTAGATCCATTTTTATTAAGAGTGTAAAGCATGAAATCAGAACACCATAACAGTAAGATGCTGATAATTTGCAAGGGACAGACACAATATTGATTCCACTTGTGGTGTTGAAAGTGCTTTAGAAACTAAGTAGAGTTGAATTAAGTATTATGTATGTGGCACAGAGGTTCCGTACAAAAAGCAATGCAACTATTGGTTGATCATATTTATTATTTTATTTAATAATAGCTGTAAATTAATAATAATGAAGCTCTAAGATTGGCAAGAGCAGAATCCAAATTTTCAGTACTTATCCTGCTTGATCTGTCCACTGCTTTTGACACGGTTAACCCCTTACTTGTAACCCCCCTTTTTTGGCATGGAGACCGAAATTACATACCCAAAATAAAAAGGTTTCTGCTCATGATTCTTTCTGACTAGATACATAATCAACCTTTGTTCACAAAGCTGACACTTTAAAGTTTGCTGTTCAGGAATCAGAATGACTCAGACTGTTATGATAATAGAGATATATAAGCTCAAACATAAAAATAAAAATATAAAAAACATATGTTTTAAATGTATTTAAAAAAATGTTGATGTAGGAAATGAGTTTGAAAACACAGTGTAGCTAAGGCCACAAGTCTTCCAAACCTTCATAAAAAATTTCATAATCGAATCTGTAAAACGGTGAATTTTATGAAATATTTTCTAAGGCCATGTCATGTGTGTTTTTAGAGAAGGCTAATCAGATTGATTTATGGCACTTGTCTTCTCTATAAGATCTCACATGTAAACATTCCTGTGCTCTTTGTGTATGTTTCACTGTTGAAAGCTGCCCGATTCATTATTGTATTGTTCTCACCAAACGAGTCTTTCACACCTCCGCCAGGGATGACACATTATCCGCATTATTCTTTTATCATTATTCTTTTGTTTTTATTCCACCTTTATTAGCCTTGATTGTGGTTTTTCAGGCTTTACAAAGCAACAAAGCAGCGATCTCACTTCAGTCTCTCTTTGCATTTAGCCCTTATTTATCAAAAGTCTTACTATAAAAATACAACAAAACATTTTCTTACGACCTTACGTGAATTATTGAGACAAAAATGCATTATGAAGAAGAAGCACCTGCTATTAGTAGCATTGGTGCTAACGTTAGCATCAAGCTACATCTGACAATTTATGAAATTATTAGTACACTTTTACTAAAAACTCACTTTAAACCCCGATCGAGTGTTTATAATAACTTCCTTTAGCGATCAGGGGTGGAATTTGGTCGTTTACTGTTGTAAAAATATGTTATTTGTAGCCTTTTTCATCGCTGCACAAGTTAGCATTGCCGATGTACATTTTCGATTTTTTTTTATAAAAACGCCCCAGATCTCAAGAAATTCTCATACCAAGCTTTACTATCGTAATCGCGGGTTTATTGTTCGGATATTTTGTGTGTACAGAGGTGTTTCAGTGTTGTTTTGGCCAGATAACTACCAGGAAGTGTGCAGGAAGCATGTGACACGATGGGGCGGTGTCCAGATATTACACTCTCAGATTGACATTTGGGAAGGCCCAATCGGAGTCTGAGACACACAGCACGAGCTGCCGGCACAGCAAATACATACACAGATCGCTGGGAGAGGCTGTTTATCATCTGATCGCGTAAATCCGAGGAAAATGAATAGAAATGACGATTCTGTCTGAAGAAATATGAAGTAAACATCAGTAAATATATCCATATATCTCCGCAGATATGCATCTGTGCTCTATAAATCCTTATTGACGCTGTTCAGTGAGTCTATGTGAACACAAATAAACCGCTGCTGACGTGACTGAATATGACTGAGAGGTGAATTTCTTTTCAATAATGAAATACATACAAATACTAACTAGATCTTGTTGTCAAAATACATAAGTTAGTATGAACAGTAGAGTTAGTGTACAGAATAAACAGTTCGTACAGTATAAAAACTGTAAACGAATACAATTAATGTCCAATTAAAGTTGGTTTAAAGCAATTCATATTTTATTTTCTGATGATGAAATGACGATTCTGTCTGAAGAAATATGAAGTAAACATCAGTAAATATATCCATATATCTCCGCAGATATGCATCTGTGCTCTATAAATCCTTATTGACGCTGTTCAGTGAGTCTATGTGAACACAAATAAACCGCTGCTGACGTGACTGAATATGACTGAGAGGTGAATTTCTATTCAAAATGTGGCATAATACGGATTTATTATTTTGCACTCCTGACATAAATCACTAAATATCTGTCACTGCAACAATGTTTTATCAAAATATTGGTCAAATATCGAAGCTAGAGTCTTTAAACTTTCAGTTGATGCATAGTTTGTCCAGATGAAGTAAGACAGTGATGTTTAATGTGCTGTGAAAGTGAAACAATAATAAACTGGGGCCGTCAGCGATGTTTGCACGTAAAGGGGTTAATCACCAGATCCTCCTATTAACCCTACTGGCAAATGGCATCTCAGGAACCACACTTCAATGGTTTGAGTCTTACCTATCAGATAGGTCCTTCAAAGTATCTTGGGGAGGTGAGGTGTCCAAGTCTCAACATCTAACTACTGGGGTGCCTCAGGGCTCAGTTCTTGGACCACTTCTCTTCTCTGTCTACATGGCATCATTAGGTTCTGTCATTCAGAAACATGGCTTTTCATACCACTGCTATGCTGATGACACTCAACTCTACCTCTCATTCCATCCTGATGATCCGACGGAGGCTATTCGCATCTCAGCCTGTCTAACAGACATTTCTTCCTGGATGATGGACCATCACCTTCAACTCAACCTTACCAAGACTGAACTGTTTGTGATTCCAGCAAACCCATCGTTCCATCACAATTTCGCCATCAAGTTAGGCACATCAACCATTACTCCTTCAAAAACAGCTAGAAGCCTTGGAGTTATGATTGATGATCAGCTGACTTTCTCATACCAAATTGCTAAAACTGTCCGATCCTGCAGATTTGCTTTATTCAACAACAAGAAGATCAAGCCCTTTCTTTCGGAACATGCTGCACAACTCCTTGTTCAAGCTCTTGTTCTGTCCAGGCTGGACTATTGCAATGCTCTCTTGGCAGGTCTTCCTGCAAATTCTATCAAAACTTTACAATTAATTCAGAACGTGGCAGCAAGATTAATTTTTAATGACCCAAAAAGAATACACGTCACACCTCTGAACTCCCCAACTCAATCCGAGCAGCTGAATCCTTAGCCATCTTCAAGAATCGGCTTAAAACCCATCTCTTCCATCTTTATTTGACCTTCTAACTTTAACACTCACTATTCTAATTCTATTCTTTAAAAAAATCTAACTACCTTTCTAATCTTTTTGTATTCTATTTTCTTTTCATTTATTATGCAATTGTATATGTATGTGTGTGTGTATGTGTAAAGACCTCTAACTAGCTTGCTCTATTCTTTTATTTTTATTTTTTATTCTATCTGTTTTCTTTTTATTTATTATATTATTTAAAATCCCATGCTACGTGTACTGTGTTAACCTAACTGAGACTTGTTATAGCACTTATATATCATTGCTCTTTTTGTTGTTTTTGACCGCTTCCACTGTCTTCATCTGTAAGTCGCTTTGGATAAAAGCGCCTGCTAAATGAATAAATGTAAATGTAAATGTAAATGTAAATCATCGTAAAATGTTTAAATGTGCATAATTTCAATTTATACACAAGCATTTATTTACTGTCAATTAATAACTTATTTTTTCATTGACCATTAACAACTAATGTAACACTGCTGTTAAATATATCACTTGGGTTTAGTCAACAAGTTGTTAATAAAGGATGAAAAAAACATTATGCAAGTCTTTAACACTTAATTCAATTACAATTAATGGTAATTACATTAATATTAATTGAAAAACTCGCTATTTGTTTTACCTTGTTAATTTGTTAACAACATAGAAACTACAATTTATAAATTATTAATTAACTGTAAATTAACAGTTTGTAAATTATTTGTAAGTACTGTATAAGTCTGTATTTCTTATATTACATTTACATTAATTCATTTAGCAGATGCTTTTATCCAAAGCGACTTACAAATGAGGTCAGTGGAAACAATCAAAAACAACAAAAAGAGCAATGATATATAAGTGCTATAACAAGTTTCAATTAGGTTAACACAGTACACATAGCATGGGCTTTTAACCTGATAACTGTCACTCACGTTTTTGAAGATATACTTGAATGTGCATGATACAAACCTAAATTTTTATATTTCATGACTGAAAACATTTTGTAACATGATTTTGATGTGCCATTTACATGGTAATGCAATGTCTGATTTTAAAATGGGTTTTGAAGGATGAATTTTGAGATTTTATGTTTTCAAGTGATATATAACTTCTGATGATTTCTAAAATGTGATAGAGAAAAAGGCAACGAGGAAGTCTTTTTTTTAAACAAAGGTCAAAGCTCCTTTTGTAATGTAGATTTCTGAGGGTGCACTTTTGTCATAAATTGATCTATTACTTTTCCTACATAATTTTTAACAAAAAATATTAGTATAATATATATTTGGGAGTCTTAGACCTTTCCAACGATATATAGTTTGTCAAGATTAGATTAAATTTGATTGTAATATAGTCAACGTAGGTGTCCCGTATACGGGACATTTAACAGGTTAAATAATATAATAAATAAAAAGAAAATGGAATAAAAAAAGAGTAGAGCAGGCTAGTGGTAGGGGTCTTTACACACACACACACACACACAAATGCATAATAACTGAAAAAAAAGAATACAAAAAGATTAGAAAGGTAGTTAGATTGTTAACCCTCTAAGCGCCAAAGTCACAAAATTTCGACAAGACATCATACTTAATAAAATAGACTGTAGTTCCTTATATGGTGTAATATCTCATTTGTATTCCCTTCCACTAGATGGCAGATATGTAGTACTTTGATTCTAGTACTATTTGATTCCAACATTATGCAATGTTTCTGTTCAAAGTGTTCGAGGAAATAGCAAAGCAAGTGAGCAAAGTTGCGAGGATGTGTTGCAAATGTTGTTCGTCGATTCTGACTCTGAAGGGGAATATTTGCCTTTTGGAAATTACGATTGGCCGTCTAATGATTGCGCTTCTCGCGGTACATCTTTGCAGTGGAATGTTGCCGGCAGACAGTACAGGTGCAGTCAGTGTGGAGAAGGTGCGCTCTGCTCTGTGCCATGCAATGAATGAGAGGAACCATACACTCAAGAACTACGAACTGTGTCACATAGATACCTGATTGGGCAGATGGCTGATAAACTGATCAAAAAATAGACACATGTAACAAAAACAACAACAACAACAAATACAAAAAAAAAAACATTTTTGATTAAAAAAAGAGATTAATCAACACAATACTTATATTCCCTGCCGGTGTCCCTGCCCAGTGGAGTCTTCGGTCTTCACATGGGGAGGCTTAACTGGAGGGCTGCCGCAACCACTGCCACGGTATACTAATCTTTTTTCATACCCAACAAAACGGAAATTTAATTCAGCTGAACGCACTTTCAGCTGAATTCAAAGGTCTAAGCAAGCGCACAACACTGACAACGTATGCAACAGAGTACGAGACCAAACACAGCACTTCTCAACACAGTAAACAAACAAGTGTTTCCTAACAGCAACAACTGCGCTAAACACTAATGAGACAAGAAATAAATACACTTACGATCTGCTTTTAACTCCCGCTGATTTAACTGCTTCTCACAAAGGGTATTTCTTTACACTGTCTTGGTTAGAGCTTGAACGCACTTTACTGTTTATCACAACAAATGTTATTTTTATTGTTATCAAAGTTGCTTGAAATGTTTACAAATACATGGAGTCTATCCCCAAACCTAAACATAACCACTTAAAATATGAAATTACATAATGCTGACAATAATGAAATACATACAAATACTAACTAGATCTTGGTGTCAAAATACATAAGTTAGTATGAAGAGTAGTTGGTGTACAGAATAAACAGTTCGTACAGTATAAAAACTGTAAACGAATACAATTAATGTCCAATAAAAGTTGGTTTAAAGCAATTAATATTTTATTTTCTGATTTTCCATGATCTAGTCTAAAGTGTGAAATATTTATGGTCATTAATAAGCCATTGTGTAATTCTTTACATTTGAGCTAATTAAACAGCAACACTTTGTTTTATTATTTAGTTTATAAACTACTAATGAACCACAGAAGTTTTAAAATGAGTTGTGTTATAGTTATTGTATAATTATTATAAAGTGTTTGTGGCAATATGGAAAAAGTCCGTGCCAGGTCTTTTACCCTACCCTTCATTAGGAGGAGGTATGGAAAACGGATATATAAGGAGGACAAAACGGAAGCAGGGGGTGTGTGAAAAAACAAAAAAGAAATCTGAGTATTACCTGACGGCTCCATGACTGCGGCTGCTGCAGCTTATTGTGCGGGATTTGTGGGTGAGCATAGACCGGGTGCGATCCGAAGAAGATTGGTTTCGCATGACGGCCGGTCGCAACCTATCTGCATATCGGCGCGACAGATGAACCCAGTTCACTTGCTGCAGGTACTTTAAGATTTTAGCACCTTACGTAAAGTCACATCGGACATTCAAACGTCCTAATTTTTGTTTCCCCATAACATTGTTTATTCAGCAGCTGGCTGGACTCCCCTAACGCAGACTGATTCGTGCCGCTGATTTTACGCGCACGCTCGCAGACGCACGCACGCACGCACACACGCACACACACACCCACCCGCTCAATCAACGGGATTAATATGGGTTTTGTGTAAACTTGGACTAAGACATTTTTTTTTGTCTTTTCTTTGTTATTTGTTTGGTTTAAGAATTGAAGGACTGTTATTTCCTTATTTTCCTTTATTGTACTTTTTTCTTTTTTCGTTATTTTCCTTCTAAACAAAAAGTGTCAAAATGAACGGAAGTGAAACATTGTAAATTTGTTTGTGTTTTTTATTTTGAATAACATCTTTTGACTTGAGAAAAAACTGAATCTGGTTGTGAGTGTTATTTAAAAGTATGTGTTTTTGTGTAGCTGGTACATTGTGTATCTGGTGGGTTTTAGTTTGAGCTCTATCTTGAGTTATCTGGGAACCTAAAAACGAAAATAGTTATAGATTGACTTGACAAATTTTGGTCTTGTCTGGCGCCCGAAAAATTTTGATATTTAATTTTAACTAACTGAAGGAAAAAAACCTAGTTAGGTCTAACTGGAGGCCCGCCACCGCTTACACAGTATTTAACACAAACATACTGCAGAATATAAACTATATTAACTCATAAATTCACATTAATTTTACTGTTTGTATTGTTATTTACACAGGTTATGTGGATGTAATCTCACTGCTCAGTCCTGTGAGAGTTTTTCTTCAGCTCTACAATCCTCAAATTCCCATCTAAATGTGCTGGACCTGAGTAACAATGACCTGCAGGATTCAGGAGTGAGCCTGCTTTCTGAAGGAGTGAAGAGTCCAAACTCTAAGCTGGAGATGTTGAGGTTTGCGTTTCAAATATTTGATAAATTCTTTTACAATCAAATTATTTAAATGTTATAAACTCAAATAAATGCTATAAACTCATAAATTCAAATGAATATCACTTTTTGTTTTGTTATTTACACAGGTTATGTGGATGTAATCTCACTGCTCAGTCTTGTGAGAGTTTTTCATCAATTTTACAATTATCAAGCACCTGTCTGAGAGAGCTGGACGTGAGTAACAATGACCTGCAAGATTCAGGAGTGAAACTACTTTCTGATGGACTGAATAGTCCAAACTCTAAGCTGGAGATACTGAGGTTTGAGTTTGAAATGTTTGATTAATTATTTTACATTGTTTTACTAATTAATTATTAAAAAACACGCACTGTTAAGATTTATTCTGTTCACAGCTACTGTGTTATTCTGCAGAGTTTCCATCTGTAATCTCACTGCTCAGTCTTGTGAGAGTTTGTCATCAGTTTTACAATCATCAAAATCTGTTCTGAAAGAGCTCAACCTGAGTAACAATGACCTGCAAGATTCAGGAGTGAAGCTGCTTTCTGATGGACTGAAGAGTCCAAACTGTCAGCTTGAGATACTGAGGTAATTGGTTTTCCATAAAACAGTTAACAAATTGTTACCACAATAAATGGCTGTTGAATCTAGTGCTGCAACTAACGATTATTTTGATAATCGATTAATCTGTCAATTATTTTTACGATTAATCGATTAATCTTCATGTACTTCTATTTTAGTTTTGCTAATTAAATTACTAACAAATGGTCTTAATCATCCAACATAGACTTTTTAGAGATGTTAACCATTTTGCATTGTCATATCCTCATCAAAAATATACCTGGAGTTGTTTTATTATGTGTTAGTAATCCTTGTCAAACTCTTCTGTAATCAAAACACTGACCCATACTCTAGCAAATTTCACAAGGAGATTTCAAATAATGTTTTCACCAGGTCAGCCTAAAAAGACGCTCAGGACAGATGACAGGCCACTGTTGCTTGTGGTCACATAAGCTTACCATTTTAACGTGTTTTTAAGCCTTGCCACTTGTCTATTTAAACATTCAAAAGAGTTTAAAGCATTCAAACAAGATGCAGAAAAGCTCAACTGAGAAGCTGTTACTCGTGCGCTGTGTTCAGTGAGCATGCGGAGAGAGAGAGAGAGAGAGCCGCGTCTCACAGACAGCAACACTGAACCTAGCTCTACTTTGTGAAGTTCTCCTTGAACTTCCCCCTGCACCTGAACGAACAAATATAAATCGCAGTTTAAACAAACAGAAAAGGATGTGAAAGAGCCCAATTCAGCACTGCGGTGTTCTGGTGTTCAGAGCTCATGCAGAGAGAGGCGTCTCAAAACGCCTGAACACTGAATTTGCCTTATTTTGCTCTTGTACCGTCAAATACAAATACAGTCAAGTTCATACCGTCTTAGAAAGTATGTTAAAAAAAACTGTCGGTTATTTCTTAACTAAAAGTAAAAAGTTGAGAAAAAAATTTAAGTGTATTATATTGGATGGGTTCATCATCTCTTAAAGTGACCGCACCTAATTTAGCTATAGCTGCTGTAATGTTAATCCAAGAAAATGAAAGAAAAATCACTCACTGCTCTTTACTGAATTACTTTGTAGTTTTACCAAGAATGCACAGTCAAACCAGCAATTATTCAGACACCAGATATATATTTTTTACTAGTAGTTGCAGGACACTATAATACATTTATGCAGGCAAGTATAGCAAAATAAAGTGAACTGCAACATATTATACCCAAAAATTCTTCATACAGTGGACCAGTAGTGAAATTGATTAATAATAATAATATTGATAATGATAATAATAATAAAATTGGAACCAAAAATTATTCAAAAAAATATATATACACAGTTATGAGGTGTTTTATGCGCGTGTGTGTGTGTGTGTGTTGACAAATCTTTCGCGATGTCCTAAAAGCCAGGATTCCCACACAACACGTCCGCTAAAGTCTGATTTGTGACCTAATGACTCCTTTTAGCCGATTCATTATAATGAATGGTTAAAGCAATTGGTCTGCCCGTCAGTGTCTAACAAATCATTACTTCTTTGAAGAACATACACATCTGAAAAGAGAAAGTAAGTGTGCGTACCCCATTTAGCAAGAGTGTTAAGTAAAATTTAGCCTTAATAATCTACAGTATGTATAGGCCTATGACAATGTGTAGTAAATTACATATAAAATAATTTAAAGTTAGACTGGAGTGAGATGAAACTAGATCTGTTGCTATAGCTAGCTGCTAATTTTATATGGGAAAAAATAAACTATTACACCTTTTAACGTCACGTTTTTAATTGATATGATTACACTAAAATAATTATCAGGTCTATCAAAAAAGGATTTTATCTTTCTTAACTATGAAAGCCAGTCATGGAAAAAAAATCACAGCTTTTTTTGCAAAGAGGGCAAGAAAAGATGACAGTGATCGTTTTTTCATGAATAGGATAAAAAAAAAATTGAAAAAAAATTTGAAAGTAAAATCCATCAAAAGGTTGTCCAGAAAAAAATAAAAAATGACACACAAAAAAAAACTGCTGTGTGAAAGAGAGCAGTGAATACTTAGAAAAAAAGTGCATTTCAAATACTTTTAAACACTTACCTCTCTCATTCAGTCATAATTAGGCTGCACGACTGAATTATGAACTGGTAAACATCAAACTGATCACAGAACATGTTAGTAAGTAAAGCTTTTTACTTTTAACTGTTAAAACGCAATGTTATTAGCTTTTACGACTAAACATTTGCAAACAACGTTGTACTGGAGAATCTGCACAAAATAAAAGTCTTAAACAGTTCAGTAGTGCAGAGTTTACAGGTTACTCTTCTGTTTTTAAGGCTCAGGGTAAAGTGCTCCCACACTTTGGATGACTTCGTTCGATTAGTTTAATCTTCTGCTTTTTTCTTTTTCTTTCTCAAGCTTACTCCACTGCCGTCTGTCTCCACCATCTCGCTGAATGCTACAGACGCAGTTCGGGAAACACGTGACATAAAACGAGGCCAGCTATTGGCTATTCGCTACTTCTCCTGCTGTACTGGCTGAGCACAACCTGCGGTGGCTCATTACTGCCACACTTTGGTCAGCGCAGATTTAAAATATGCACAAAATGAGCCGCTTACGGCAAATAAAAGTTGTTTAGCAACTAATCGATGACTAAATTAGTTGACAACTATTTTAATAATCGATTTTAATCGATTAAATCGATTAGTTGTTTCAGCTCTAGTTGAATCGTTGTATCTGTTGTCAATGGAATTTCAGAACTACAGACAAAAACAAAATTTGCAGGCATTTTTTCATATTTATAAAGATGTCTGTAGTAGGTCTGGTCCGGTTTGAAATTATGAAGACATGATAACCTTAGATAAAAAATATCTTGATATCAACGTCTGGTAAAAAAAAATCCCCCAATGAAAACAATACCTTTGATTTTTAAGAAAGACAGAACATTTTGAAACAGTAGATATATAAGGCCAAATAATTAAAATAAATAATGTAAATATTTGTAATTAAATGATGTGCAATTACATAAGTGAGCGTAAACCTGCAGGTCAGCAATAATCAGAAAAAAATAAAATTAATTCTAAATGGAAAATAATAGACACTTAATCTAAGCCTGCAACTTAACCTAACCCTGCAGCTCAATAATTGAGAGCATAAATTTAAACATAATCTCTATAAAAATGTATGATAAATAAATCAATCATAAAAAATGCAGTCATTTAGCTAAATGTCATTCATAAAGTCTTTACTGCTGTGATGTTGGGAAGTTTTACATTTTTCTTTAAGATAGCCACTGTATTGAATACATACCTGGGGTTATGTTTGTTTTCTTCTAAAAGATAAGAAAAGTAATCGGATCTAGTTTTAATGCTTTTCTGTAGGATAGGTTATGTTCCCGTCAAGCAATACAAAATACTTCTAGTTTTATTTTCCTCCAGCTACCCTCCATTTTCCGGGCTGACTGCTTTCCTTAATTCGGATACATCAGGAAGATGACTTACAAATCAGTCTTTTGTGGTAGAAGTGATGGTTCTACCATGCTTTTAACAAGAAGTAGAATTTACAGTTTTAGCTATATGAAGTTTGCAACAAACTAAATAATGATCTGAGATATCATCACTTGGCTGCATAATTTCAACACCATCAACATCAATTGCATTGGGACATTATTAAATCTAGAGTATGATTTCGACAGTGAGTAGGTCCTGAGACGTGTTGTCTAACCCCAATAGAGTTCATAATGTATATAAATGCTGATCCCAATGCATCTTTTTCATTATCAACATGGATATTAAAATCACCAACCATTAAAACTTTATCTGCAGCCAGCACTAACTCGGATGTAAAATCAGCAAACTCTTTAATAAAGTCTGCATGGTGCCCTGGTGGTCTGAATACAGTAGCAAGTACAAACATCTCAGGGGATATATCATTAACATTTGTTTCTCTGGATAATGTTATATGAAGCACCATTACTTCAAACAAGTTATACTTGAAGCCTGCCCTCTGAGAAATCCTAAAAACATTGTTATAAATTGAAGCAACACCTCCCCCTTTACCTTTTGGACATGGCTCATGTTTATAAAAGTAATCTTGTGGGGTAGACTCATTTAAAATAATGAAATCATCAGGTTTTAGCCATGTTTCTGTCAAACAGAGCACATCTAGATTATAATCAGTGATCATATTATTTACCAAAAGTTATTTCTTAGAAAGGGACCTGATATTTAATAAGCCAAGCTTTATCATTTATTTATCCGTATTGCATCTGTTTTTTATTTGTTGAACCTCAATTCAATTGTTACTCCTAAATTGGTTTGAACGTCAACATGAGACAAGAGCAAGTTCTCCAGTGTGCAGAGAATCTCTTATCTTGGTATGTAGTTAGACTCAGTGAGTATGACGGCATGTCTCACCAGCGAGCATGGTCTGCACAGACAACACTGCGGCTGTTTCATACATCTACCGACAGGGCAGTCTAGGATCACGCCGCTTATCTCAACTCGCCCGCCATCTCCTACTCCCCTGGAGTCCGATGTGGCTCAAGTCACTGCGTCTTCTGAGGAAGCTCAAACATGGAGCCAACACACTCTCATGACAGCTCACATTCCCCTCGGAATGATCCATCTGATCTGAAGACATACGGGGAATTACAATTCCTTGACCCAGCCTCCCCTGGGCACGGATGCACTGGCACACAGCTGGCCTCGGACTCTACGCAAGTATGCGTTTCCCCCAGTGAGTCTGCTCACACAGACACTGTGCAATATCAGGGAGGATGAGGAACAGGTCCTGTTGGTTGCGCCTTACTGGCACACCCTGACCTGGTTTTCGGAACTCATGCTCCTCTCTCAGGGGCTGGGCACCATATGGCACCCTTGTCCAGATTTTTGGAACCTCAATGAACCTTGGAACCTAAGTGATCTGCCACCAGCAGTGGTGGCCACTATTACTCATGTTCATGCTCCTTTTACGAGGCAGACCTTTGCTTTGAAGTGTCTGTTCATAAATTGGTGTTCTTCTCACCTAGAAGACCCCTGGAGATATTTGGTCAGTGTTGGGCTTTCTTTTCCTGCAAGGAAACTTGGCGCGTGGGCTGTAACCCTCCACACAGAAAGTATATGTTGCTGCCATTGCAGCCCATCACAATGCAGTGGACGTCCGGGCCCTGGGGAAGCATGACTTGATCATTAGTGTGCTTCGCATATACGTGGACCACACCCAGAGCTTCAGAAGCTCTAAATAGTAGCTCCTGGTCTGTTTTGGGGGACAGCAGAATTAGAAGGGGGTGAGGGATCACTCCACATGGAGTGTTGCCTCCTCCTATGGGCTGTCACATGCTACCTTTCTAGCAGACATCTTTCAAGCTGCGGGCTGGGTGAAACACCTTCACAAGGTTTTACAACCTTTGTGTAACCTGTGCACTGGTTAACAGGTAATTGCTGGGAAAAAACTGGCTCAGGGAACCAGGGTTACGTACGTAACCGAGATGTTCCATTTGTTGTTGTCGAAAAGGGGGTTTCCCATAGGTTGCTGATTGGCTGAAAGTTCAGTAGTCATTGAAGTGTTGCCTTGGGAAGCCAGTAGTTGGGCATTGGTTGATGATGCAGAGTTGTCGGCTGGTTGAAGCTTCAGACGGGCACTCAAGGTTGGACTCGGTGACACAGTGTTTGGAAAATCTTAACCCTCTGAGGTCTAAGGGTATTTTTGGGGCCTGGAGAAGTTTTGTCATGCCCTGACATTTGTGCTTTTTTTCAGTTTCTTATAAACATATAAATGGCTAAAGTCTAATCTCAAATTGAAACAACAGCATTATTTGTTCATTTTTTATATTATTTACATCTAGCTTTTAAATGGCATAGTATTGTATATTGTTTTTGAAACTTCATAATGTTTCACTTGATTATACATTTAGTCAGGAATTATAGTTTAGAAAAAGTATAACTATTAAAATGTTTACACGTTATGTGAAAACTAGTACAAGTGTGTGTGTGTGTGTGTATATATATATACACACACACACACACATATATATATATATATATATATATATATATATATATATATATATATATATATATATATATATGAGAAGAGACTTGTTTATGATATCTGTTGAATAAAACGCTTCATTCTTTTTTTTCTGAGGAAATCCAAATCTCAAATCCTGAGGTAATCCATATCACATATTTTTGGGGTGAATTATGTCTTATTCCTCTCATCACGAAGTAAACAGTAAAATAAAATAACTTGAAGAACAGTCTCGCTGCGTTGTCTTCTGTTGTGTGGGCGTGTTCAAGCCATGTGCTTCAGTGAAACATTATAATCTGAATAGGGCGTTCAGCGTGGGGGCGTGGTCATATTAGAAGATATTGAAGGGAGATGTAAAAAATGGACATCGAGATGTTTGTTTTCGGCAATACTTTTTTAGTTTAAAAGTTTCTATAGATAAATATCTCATGTCTCTTCGTTGAGTATTCACCGAGTTACAGTTCATTTTAATGATGCGTTTTTAAATGAAGATCAGCGCAGACCAATGCTGCAGGCAGCACACCTTGTTTGTTATCTTTATTTTATAAATGCACAAAGTTTTGTTGTTATTATGTCTGTATACAAAAAAGTAGACTCTTTACAGATTTGATTTATGTACAGTATTTCTCTTATCTGTACGATCAAAACTAAAATTGTAATTTAAGTTCTTTTCAGGGTTATCAGGAGAAAATGCCTCATAACGTGTATAGCTGTTAATCGACTCCAGAGGGTTAAATACTCAGGACACCAACAAATTGTGCTTTTAGTTTGAGCTCTTAGCCATGTTTTTTGTCATTATATTTTGTGTTCTTTGAGTGCTGTTCCAGCATGCTTCATCCTGCACGCCTGTTGCTACTTAGCAACGATCATAAGAAACACCACCTGGTATCATAAGAAACACAACCTAGCCTCATCAAACTTTACTTTTATTTTTTTTACTTTAGTTTCTTTTCTTTTCCATTGAGAGTTTTGTGTTCCGAGTTAAACTGGCATTCCGGCCACACTTCAAATGTTGTCTTGACCAATTAGATATTGTCTTTGCTTGTGGTGTTGTGATCTTTCTACTGCCCATTCATAAATCATGTTATCTTATCAATCACAGGGTCTAAATTTTCCTGCTCTTGCAGGGTATAATTTTGGACATGATAATTCATATAACCAGAATATAATACTTTTGATAAATAATTGATTGTCCGAAACAATTCAAGCAAAAAAAGATTCAAACAAACACATACTAAACATAAATATGAATCCTTAAGTTATTCAATACTTTTAAAACGACACAATAAGTGATTAGAAAAATGAGTGTGGGTAACAAATATGTTATGGAGTTAAGCAACGGACTGATATACGTTTGTAAGTCTTTTTGAGTTAATTTTGGTGCATCTACATCTGTAAGTAACTGTTTCTGTGTCATTCTTAAACATAAATACATTATGTGGAGACCAGAGGTTAAAAGAATGCCTAAAAAGGAATTACAGTCTGGTGTTCTTCTTCTAGGTGGGGGGGGAGTCAATTCAAAGAGCTTTTGATTGTGATTATCATGGATTCACATGTGATGGTCATGCTGTGCATCTCTACAACCATCAATCTTGATTACTTGCCCCAAATTTGACAATCTCCTCTCTGAATTGGAATTGTCAATAATTGTTCTTTTGTTCTAATGTTGAAAGTGGTCAAGCTGCTAGTTAGTGGGCTTGCTTCTGACTTGTGGCTCTTGTGGATTTGATTTACAATATCCCATTGTAACCCAGGTAACCCAGTAAGTTAGTAAATAAAAAAGATAAGAAAAAAAATTAAGAAAAGAAAGTATAAGTAATTTGATCATTAACTGTGTCAGAGTGATGAGGTCTTTGTATGATGAGCTCGTAATAGCAGTGAACTGAGTAAGCTCTGCCTACCTGCCGATGTCTAAACGCGTGAGAGAAAGTTCTAGATTTTCTGAGAGAGGAGAAAGAGAGTGAGACAAGGCAGCTGCACGGAGTGATCTTCAACCCCCTCCACATTAAATAATCCATTAAGAGATGAGAGTGATTGGATCCAACAGAAAACCAGAATTTCTTAGCTGATGCTATAACTTAAAGAAGCTGTCGTCAGATTAAGAAGCGGATGAGATTTGTGAAATAGAGGGCAATGGAGACGCACAGAGCATCAGAGTGCCACAATTGAACTTATTTAAAAATATATAAATTCCTTTCCTCTGTGAATTAAAATTCAAACACGTGTAAAAATGCTAATGAGCTAACAAAGTATCATAAAGTATGGTATCCAAGTGTCAATGTGTTCAATAAGTATTAAAGTGTTGAGTTAATGTGTTATCTGAAGTGCACACTTGTGATTTGATGATTAAATTGTTTGAATTAAAGATTAATTATTGTTCCGCCCTGTGTTTCTACAAGGCTGGGTTTTTTGTGAGATTTGAGTTCTTCTGTGACAAGTTTTTGATTCATGCTGGAAGAATGAGGTGCACTTTGTATAGGTCCTTCTTTAAAAAAATAGCATATTGTGAAAAAGTTCATTATTTTCCATAATGTAATGATAAAAATTAAACTTTCATATATTTAAGATTCATTGCACACCAACTGAAATATTTCAGGTCTTTTATTGTTTTAATACTGATGATTTTGGCATACAGCTCATGAAAACCCCAAATTCCTATCTCAAAAAAATAGCATATCATGAAAAGGTTCTCTAAACAAGCTAATAACCTAATCATCTGAATCAACTAATTAACTCTAAACACCTGCAAAAGATTCCTGAGGCTTTTAAAAACTCCCAGCCTGGTTCATTACTCAAAACCGCAATCATGGGTAAGACTGCCGACCTGACTGCTGTCCAGAAGGCCATCATTGACACCCTCAAGCGAGAGGGTAAGACACAGAAAGAAAGTTCTGAACGATTAGGCTGTTCCCAGAATGCTGTATCAAGGCACCTCAGTGGGAAGTCTGTGGGAAGGAAAAAGCATGGCAAAAAACGCTGCACAACGAGAAGAGGTGACCGGACCCTGAGGAAGATTGAGGAGAAGGACCGATTCCAGACCTTGGGGGAGCTGCGGAAGCAGTGGACTGAGTCTGGAGTAGAAACATCCAGAGCCACCGTGCACAGGCGTGTGCAGGAACTGGGCTACAGAGAAGCAGCACTGGACTGTTGCTCAGTGGTCCAAAGTACTTTTTTCGGATGAAAGCAAATTTTGCATGTCATTCAGAAATCAAGGTGCCAGAGTCTGGAGGAAGACTGGGGAGAAGGAAATGCCAAAATGCCTGAAGTCTAGTGTCAAGTTCCCACAGTCAGTGATGGTCTGGGGTGCCATGTAAGCTGCTGGTGTTGGTCCACTGTGTTTTATCAAGGGCAGGGTCAATGCAGCTAGCTATCAGGAGATTTTGGATCACTTCATCTGCTGAAAAGCTTTATGGAGATGATTTTGTTTTTCAAAATTTTTTTCAATTTAGTTCATAGACTCTGGTTACTGACTCTGGTTACTGAGTATTCATTGAGTATTTACACAGCTGAAAAGCTATTGATTTTCAAAGGGAAAAAGTTATATATCGGATTTGCTGAATCGCATTCTGTACATTGAGTCATATTGAGTGTTTATCTGAGTATTTGAATTATTGATTGGAACATTTTGTTTGATTGTATTTTTAAGTTACATTTTATTTTATTTCTTTTGAAGATTTTTTTTATTTATTATTTAATTGTTGTATTCAATTGTTTCAACTGAGTTGGACTGTTCAACATGCTGATTCCAACTACCTAGAAAGTTCCAAAGAGTATGTAGCGGCCCTTCAGCTTCATAGAAAAGAAACAGATAGTTTTGGACGGGTGCCTTTAATTTATTTTAAGATGCAATAAACTTCATTGTTGAAGTGATCGTTGTCTCAATTCTTTGTTGCAAATGTTCTCCATGCATCACAAAACTATGTTTACGCATTAACTTCATAGCACCATAACAATTGTTTTACAGCATTGTGGCCCCGCAAAACTACAAAGAAAACAAAAATCAAAACATAAATATCAAAGCAAAATAAACTCAATCAACATTCACAATAAAAACAAACAAGCAAACAAACATTCACTACACATTTAATATTGTTCAAATTAATCAACAATTGGTACCAAATAAATACATAGAAAACAAACTAACGGACATCGCTCAGCTTGCCAAAGGGATATTAAAGCTTAAACCATTTTCTCAAGCTTGTTAGCTCAAGAACAAACGTGAAAATACTTTTGCTTTGTTTTCTCTCCCTTATATGTAATAAGTGTATTTCGCCATCTAGTGGTTACGCCGAGAAAAACAAATTAAAGGGGAAGGCCATTACAGAGTAATAAGAGGAAACGTTGTAATTAATTTTACACTTTCTCAAATTGTGATCATACGTGATTCATCTAATCAAATAAAAAAAAGAGTAAAACATTTTCTAATATAAAATCAATCTTTACACTGTTAAAAAAAAAGATCAGTGTTGGTTAATCACTCACCTGCTATGTTACCTTCCTCTCTCCAGTAGTCACACCTTTCTTCTGATCAGTTGGCCCATATTGAACATTATACTAGTGTGACACGCTAAACGCTTTACACGCTACACTGTTGTCTTGAGCCTTTCTGTGGAATTCAGCTCATGTTTCAACCATGCTCCTAATCGAATCTTTAATTGTCTGATTTAGGTCTGATACCCTACACTGCTTATAATTTTACTGGAGTATTATTTTATAAAAATGTATTATATAACAGTTCAGTAGTAGTCATTTCATTGTTATTTGTCTTAAACCTTAACTAGTAGATAATTAATAGTAGTTCTTCAGGAAATATGAAATAATATATTATTTATTGATGGTATTACATTCTGATTAGTTCATACATTTTCTTCAGTAGTTAAGCTGTTAACCTGGCCTCCATCGCAGTTACCTGTTCCTTTACACTCCTCTCCACTCTTCCTCGCAGTTCTCGTCTCCTGATTGTGTGCACCCGAGTCTTTTCCAGCCCTGTGTGTCTCCATCCGATCTCCATCAGCAAGTATCATTCTGAGCTTCAAAGACTACTCTACCTGGATCGCTATTCACCATACCCTTCACAACTGATCACTCATCTGGTTGTTCAAAATAAACACTTATAATCCAAAATTATAACCTTCTGTATTGAACAGAATACTGGACCATCTACAATGAAAAACACCAGTATGAGCACCCCTGGGCACTTCAGTGACCTCGCGGACGATGACAGTCAGGAACTTCCTATTCCGCCAGCACCAACTTCCACAAACATTACGGCAGTTTCTTCACCACCATTCATTGCCAGTCCCATGGCCCGACCGGCACCCTTCTCTGGATCGGTGGAGGATTGCAACGGATTCATCCTACAGTGTTCACTGGTCTTTGAGATGCAACCACACTTGTATCTGAGAAATCTTTCTAAAGTGGCATTCGTGATATCACAACTGAATGGCAAGGTGCTCTGTTGGGCCGAAAATGACATACTCCAGTCTATTTCCAGTTCCAACTCACTTCAAGGAAGTTTTCGTCACTTCAAGGAAGTTTTCGGAATGCCTACCTGGGACTGATCAGCTGGAGAATGGTTGTGTTAGTTACGGCAGAATTCCATGACTGTGAGAGAATATGCTCTGCAATTCTGTAGTCTAACTTCTGAAAACACATGGAATGAACAAGCTTTGATTACCACTTCTTGTGAAACCCTGAAGTGGGGAAAAAGCTTTTTCCGTGCACTTCCTATGGCGACTACTCCTCAGTCCAAGGAGTTAGTTCTCTGCTAGTTCTCTGCACTACCTCCATCGAAAGTCCTGTGGAGAGATGCTCAGTAGATATACCTCCTTGTTATGCCCACTTCAGTGACGTATTCTGCCCCCCAGCGAGCCTCCAAGCTGCCTCCACACCGGCCATGGGACTCTGCCATTGATCTGCTTCGGGTGCCAGTGCCCCATGGAAGGATCTATCCACTGTCACTTCCAGAGGAGAAGGCCATGGAGGACTACATTAAGGATGCTCTGGATCAAGGTTACATCCATCCGTCTACTTCCCCTGCTGCTTTAAGCTTCTTTTTTATGGTGAAGAAGGATGGAGGCTTGCGGCCATGTATCGTTTACGGTGCACTCAACCACAGTCAGTCAGACCTCATAATCTGCCTTCCAGAAAACTGCTCCCTCTGCCCATTCCCAACAGACCCTGGTCACACCTAGGAGTGTATTTCATAACCGACTTAGCTTCTTCTGATAACTGTACCTGCATTCTAGTAATCATCAACAAAATCTCCAAGTCATGCCATTTAATTACCCTGAAAGAACTTCCCACAACCATTCAGACTACCGAGTTGATATTCTAACATATCCTCGGAGTTTACAGTATTCCCAAGGAAATTGTGTCAGATAGAGGGCCTCAATTCATCTCCAGAGTGTAGAAGGCATTCTCGCTCCTATATGTGACCGTCAGTATCTCCTCTGGTTACCATCCACAGTCTAATGAGCAAACGGAAAGGATGATACAGGAGTTCGGACGTTTCCTCCATTCCTTCTGTCACACCCACCAGAACTCTTGTAACAAGAACTCCCTGCGGCAACCTACCACTGGACTCACTCCCTTCCTATGCATGCTCGATTACCAACCCCCATTGTTTCCCTGTTCTGGGGAACCATTGGATGTTCCTTCTGTCGATTACTGGTTCTGAGAGAGCGAGAGGGTCTGGGACTCAGCTCACCATCATTTGCAATGGGCACTACGCAGACGGAGAATGACAGCAGACTTTTGCCACTCTGACGCTCACACGTACCAAACAGGTCAGAAGGTATGGCTGTCCACCAGGGATATCAGGTAATGCCTACCTTGCTGAAAGCTGAGTCCCAGGTTCATTGGTCCCTTCACCATCATGAAGCAGATCAACCCAGTCACTTTACTAACTTCAGTTGCCACCACATTACAGGATTCATCCCACCTTCCACGTCTTTTTACTGAAACCCTATCATCTCTCTGTTTCTGTTTCCACAGAGCCTGACACAGCCACTGAACTAACCCCCCCACCCCTTCCACTCATCCTAGAGGACGTTGCCACCTACCAGGTTCACAAGATCTTAAGACTCCCGGCGCCATGGTGGTCTTCTAAAGTACCTGGTGGACTGGGAAGGGTACGTTCCTGAGAAATGTTCATGGGTACACAGAAATGACATACTGGATCCTAACCTGTCTGATCAGTTCCACACTACCCATCCAGAGAGACCTGTACCCTGGGGTAGAGGCCGACCACCACGATGTCCGACGGGCCGTGGAGGGGAGGGTAATGTCACAGTCACGCCAGACTCAACCCCAGATCAATCACAGCGCACTGCCTCTCCTGAATACTGATCACACTCACTTGAATGTAATCTGCCAGCAATTACATCCAGCACTTAAGCACCACTCTCACTCACAGTAACTGTCCGGTATCATTTGCACCAAGATGTTAAAGCTGTGCTTACCTCTAGGACTCCATTGCAGTTACCTGTTCCCTTACACTCTTCTCCAGTCTTCCTCACAGTTCCTCGTCTCCTGTGTGTGTGCACCTTAGTCTTCTCCACCCCATTCTGAGCTTCAAAGACTATTCTACCTGGATCGCTATTCACCATTCCCTTCACGACTGATCACTCATCTGGTTGTTCAAAATAAACACATAACCTGCATCCGTGTGTCTGTCCCTTCTGCCTTGTAACAGATACAAACGTAATATTGGTGTCTTTGGAAAGAAGACTTTACTTTTTATCAACCAGATTTAATAATGCACAAAAATATTAAAAGTTATAGACATTGAAGTGCGTTGAATTTTTTTACCATATAATTTGAAATATAAAATTATATCACTCCTGTAGCAATCTAGAAAAGTAATGGGTTGAAAGTCACATGTCTTCACAAATTTCTATTTAAAATCTGAATAAGTTATCATGAAAAATGAGGCTCCTGCTAATTTTTTGATGAGACTATGTATAGAACCCTTGTAGAAATATTTACCAACTGTATTGATGGCTTCTACAAACCTTTTAGTCATTAAACATGCCACTGCAACTGTTTTTTTCAGTTATAAAACACTAGACAGAAATGTAAACATCATATAAGGGATTTATTTGAGCACTAGAATACAATAAGAATAATTTGAGTAAGAAATATAAGAATAATAAGAAAACTAAAAAAATCTAACATTGTATGCCATTTACAGAAAATCCTGAGATTGCTAGAAATGCAGCATTTACAATGAATTACAATGGAGATAAGTGCTGATGGCCACTAACAGATGTTACTAACACAAATGCATCATAAAGTACATAATCCACATCTCTATTCATATAGACTTTGATAGCCGTGATCATACAGTAATAACAACATGATTTGCACTGAATTCCACTATAAATGGATGGTAATCAAGCAGATACATTCACATTCAACATAAAACACACTCTCACATATATAAAAACTGTTGAAAAATAAAAGAAAAAGGCAATCGCTATAAGTTCCGCCTCCATCAGCTGACAGGTGTGTCAGAGCAGAGCACGTCACGAGCCGTCATGAGAGAGCACCAGAATTCAAATAGGCAAGGCAAGTTTATTTATATAGCACATTTCGTACACAGTGGTAATTCAAAGTGCTTAATATAAAAGAAAGTAAAATAATAATGAAGAAAAACAATAACAAGAATAGAACAATCAATTTTAAAACTTGTACAAATATAAAAAATGTTACTTATTTAAAATGATTTTAAAACAGTTAGAAAATGATTTTACATTTTTTTTAAAAACAGTGAAAATATAGTGCAATCAGTGCTCATTCAATAAATGCACAGCTAAACAGATGAGTTTTAAGTCTAGATTTAAATGGATTATAAGAATATACACTAAAAAGAAAAAAGAAATATACCATCTTTCGCCTATATTTAATTCACTTTTTTTTGGTGGATCATCTCATTCTGTTTGTGACACTATATGCTGCGAAACCATGCCGTTTTTTTACTACCAAGATGCAGTTTCTTAGCATGAGTTATTCCATAACAGACACAAACAGTTCTGTAGCTGAAAAACTGAAACGTAAACAAAGGAATTATGATCCATATTACAACATTATTGCTTCGTTGGACCAAACATGCTCCATGAGATGTTGTTCAGTGGACCCTTACCTTTCTAACTAAACCGGGATTTACAGCTGTGGATGTGTTTATGACTCTTTATTATGACGAATCTGGTATGTACAGCGTTTCCATTGCTCATGTTTTCCATTACTCATGCTAAGAAACTGCATCAAATACAGCTTTATAAGCTTTCCATTGAAAAACAGCAATATTTTGTTGATGCTAGAGGCATAGATCTTTATAAAGATATATAGTTTGTCAAGATTAAATTTGTCCCGTTTCATTTAATCTATTCATAAACACTGACACGTGCGTGTTGAGGGGCGTTGAGGATGTCCGCGTTCTGGTGCAGGCTAACAGGTCAACAGTAGTGAGTTGTGTTAATGAATAATTACTTGTTAGTTATTCAATAATTCCTTATTAGTAATGCAGTAATTAAGAAACTAATATATACCTAAAGTCATAACGAATGTTTTAACAAAGATATTCATTTGATAAACTCACCTTTTCTTCGCACAAATGAAATGAAGACTGTGTTCCAATCAGCATGATTAATGCTTTCAGAGGGACTTTTGCAGGGATAATAATTGCAAGGGTGACTGCTATATAGTTCTGAATTTGTAATAAAAATATTGGCGAATTAGGTAAGATCTAAGTGGCACCACTTAACTCAAAATGGATGATGAAATCTTTGAAAGGAACAGGGCATAGGGTCGATATCCCTGAAGTTTGCAGTGCAGTTTGTGAATGTCTTCTTTAAACTATGGTTTTGGGAAACACCAAATCATTGGACTATGTTGGTAACGACAGAACTTGCGTCCATAGTTGGCTAACAATGTTTTGGGAAACTCACCTTTGACCAGTCAAATGACTGAGAAGTAATTATGAACTCTGAGGATGTCCTCATATTAGCACATTAGTATGAATGAGGCTTCTGTGAATAGCATATGTTTCTATGCTTCTATCTCTTCAGTGCATTACTCAGTCAACTTTAACATAAAATGTTTCAGTTAAATTCAAGTTTATTTGTATAGTGCCTTTTACAATACAAATCATTGCAAAGCAACTTTACAGAAAATTAGGTTTCTACAATAGTTAGTAGTAGCTCATAAGTGATGACTGTCAGATTATGTGCATATGGCAGGAATCAGAAATGTTAATAAAAGACGTTGTCAACCAGACGAAGAACACAATTAAATCAATTATTAAATAATGCAATCACACTTGTAGCAAAATTTTTGTAGTTCTGTATGTTGTTTCGGGTTAGCATCATCTGTTTTTCTATGATCAGGTTTTCACTACAAAAACAAGCTTATTGCACATATTCAGAAAGTTTGTTCTGTCTTCTTGAATATTAGACATTTGACCCGACTGATGCTGTATGTTTTTGTAGGTTGTCTGGCTGTATGGTGACAGAGGAGGGATGTTGTTACGTGTCTTCAGCTCTGACGTTAAACCCCTCATGCTTGAGAGAGCTGGATCTAAGCTATAATCACCCCGGAGATTCAGGAGTCAAGCTGCTCTCTGAAAAACTGGAAGATCCAAACTGCTCACTGGATAAATTCAAGTACGTCTAGTAGGAAGAGGTTTTAGTTTTCATTGTTTAAACTTTTCAGTGTCTCTGGGTATATCTATATGGGTCTAGAGATTTAGAGGATGTAACAATATTTAGAATTTAAAGAACACTAGTCTGAGGCCTAAAATCTTAACTAAGCTGATCAGACAAATTAACATCAAAACAGTACTTTAACTCAACCCCTAACTGTCAACAAAACTGGAGCAAACAGTAAAAGAAACATTAAAAATAGCAGCCTCCTCCCTATAGTTTCCATAAAAGGTAGAAACAAACATATTCATTCATTTAGCTGACGCTTTTATCCAAAGCGACTTACAATTGCTATATATGTCAGAGGTCGCATGCCTCTGGTGCAACTAGGGGTTAAGTGTCTTGCTCAGGGGACACATTGGTGTCTCACAGTGGATTCGAACCCGGGTCTCCCACACCACAGACGTGTGTCTTATCCACTGCGCTAACACCACATAAGTTAACAACTATGTAAACTTATGTTGCAAATATTGACAAATTGTAAATAAAGGAACAAAAAAGCCCTACATTTAAAGGGGACATCAGATACCCATTTTACACAAGTTGGTGCTACATACATAAAAACATACTTTGGTTAAAATTCCTCAATGGTTATATAAAACAACACCCTTTTTACCTTGTCACAAACATTTCTGTTCACAGCGAGCTGTTTCTTTAAATGATAATGAGCACCCCACTCATCAGTTTTTTGTTTTGTGTGTATTCTGTGGTGTTACCATCAAAAACTAAACTAATCCACTGCCTCCTCAGTGACTCTGATGTCAGAAGATAATTAAGACTCTTATTTTCACATTTCCATCCAACTACAAAACACCTGCATCACTTCTGAAGCTTCTGAGTTCTGAGTGAATGTGTGCATTAACCCCTTACTAGTAACCCCCCTTTTTTGGCATGGAGACCGAAATTACATACCCAAAATAAAAAGGTTTCTGCTCATGATTCTTTCTGACTAGATACATAATCAACCTTTGTTCACAAAGCTGACACTTTAAAGTTTACTGTTCAGGAATCAGAATCACTCAGACTGTTATGATAATAGAGATATATAAGCTCAAACATAAAAACAAAAATAAAAATATTAAAAACATATGTTTTAAATGTATTTAAAAAAATGTTGATGTAGGAAATGAGTTTGAAAACACAGTGTAGCTAAGGCCACAAGTCTTCCAAGACTTCATAAAAAATTTCATAATCGAATCTGTAAAACTGTGAATTTTATGAAATATTTTCTAAGGCCATGTCATGTGTGTTTTTAGAGAAGGCTAATCAGAATGATTTATGGCCCTTGTCATCTCTGTAAGATCTCACATGTAAACTTTCCTGTGCTCTTTGTGTATGTTTCACTGTTGAAAACTGCCCGAATCATGATTGTATTGTTCTCACCAAACGGTTCTTTCACACCTCCGCCAAGTATGACACATTATCCGCATTATTCTTTTATCATTATTCTTTTGTTTTTATTCCACCTTTATTAGCCTTGATTGTGGTTTTTCAGGCTTTACAAAGCAACAAAGCAGCGATCTCACTTCAGTCTCTCTTTGCATTTAGCCCTTATTTATCAAAAGTCTTACTATAAAAATACAACAAAACATTTTCTTACGACCTTACGTGAATTATTGAGACAAAAATGCATTATGAAGAAGAAAAGCACCTGCTATTAGTAGCATTGGTGCTAACGTTAGCATCAAGCTACATCTGACAATTTATGAAATTATTTGTACACTTTTACTCAAAACTCACTTTAAACCCCGATCGAGTGTTTATAATAACTTCCTTTAGCGATCAGGGGTGGAATTTGGTCATTTACTGTTGTAAAAATATGTTATTTGTAGCCTTTTTCATCGCTGCACAAGTTAGCATTTCCGATGTACATTTTCGATTTTTTTTATAAAAACGCCCCAGATCTCAAGAAATTCTCATACCAAGCTTTACTATCGTAATCGCGGGTTTATTATTCGGATATTTTGTGTGTACAGAGGTGTTTCAGTGTTGTTTTGGCCAGATAACTACCAGGAAGTGTGCAGGAAGCATGTGACACGATGGGGCGGTGTCCAGATATTACACTCTCAGATTGACTTTTGAAAGACCCAATCAGAGTCTGAGTCACACACCGCACGAGCTGTGACTACTGCACGCACACAGAGATCGCTGGGAGAGGCTGTTTATCATCTGATCGCGTAAATCCGTGGAAAATGAATAGAAATGACGATTCTGTCTGAAGAAATATGAAGTAAACATCAGTAAATATATCCATATACCTCCGCAGATATGCATCTTTGGTCTGCAAATCCTTATTGACGCTGTTCAGTGAGTCTATGTGAACACAAATAAACCGCTCTTGACGTGACTGAATATGAGTGAGTTGTGAATTTCTATTCAAAATGTGGCATAATACGGATTTATTATTTTGCACTCCTGACACAAATCACTAAATATCTGTCACTGCAACAATGTTTTATCAAAATATTGGTCAAATATCGAAGCTTGAGTCTTTAAACTTTCCATTGATGCACAGTTTGTCCAGATGAAGTAAGACAGTGATGTTTAATGTGCTGTGAAAGTGAAACAATAATAAACTGGGGCCGTCAGCGATGTTTGCACGCAAAGGGGTTAACTGCAGTGAAGATAGAGCATTCGTTTTGAAAATCTGTGCCAGCAATGTAAAGATGATTTTATTCATTTATTAGAATGAGAACATTACAATATGTGGCCAATCATGGAAAGTAGGGACACAAGTCGGTTCTGGGGCAATTTGAGTTCTGGGGCATTACAGATTCTGAAAGTGTAGTCTCCAAGCTTTCCAACGATGTGTAACACATGGAAATCTGATAATATTTGGAGAAGTTGTGGCCATTTGAAGGTACTTACTCAAAAAAAATCAAAAAGCAGAAAATAGCCTCTAAAGATTGTGGAGTTCTCACCTGTTCTCACTGCTGGGAGTGACAATAGGGCTCATTTACATCTAATAACATCTCATTTATATAAGCCCTGTAAAGCTGCATGTTTGCATAGCAAAGACAAACACAATGGGAAAAATTTGACCGCATACTATTAATAATAAAGGATAACGTGCATTGTAAATGTCAGTAATTTATACTTTGACTTTTATAAAAAATGATTTAGAGGCTGAAATATGTGAGTTTTATCTTTTTATAAAACCTTTTTTTGTCAAACCTCTATTTAAACTTGTGCATTGTTAATAACGTTGCAAGACACTCCTTTAAAATCTGGCCATCATTTTAAATGTTATTATTTTAATGTTTACGTAAACAAAAAGTACATATTGATGCTAATTTTATTTGTTATTTGCTGGTTTTCTACATAAAACTTGGTGAATTGATTTCATTGTGTGGCATTAGGATTTTTTTTAACAGGATTCTGTGATAACCGTGATCATTTTGGTCACTATAATCATGAAATGAAATTATCATGCCATTTCATCTCTAGTTATGATCAACTATGATAAACTAAAATTCAAGGACTTAATATGGTGACACATTTCGAGTGAGAGCAAGGTTACATCGTGTTACCTTGTAAAATGCATTGTTACAGTTTTCATGTGTCAGAGACAACTATGCAAAAAGCTTTTTTTTTTGCATTTATTTTTGGCCATATGACAGAGGTCTGATATTCTATTCGTCATATTTCTGTTTTGCATAAAACTGAAGAATATTCGGTACATCCTATACTGTATTCTAAAATGATCTGATATTAACTTTTGCATGGATTTTATTGAAAAGAGCTTATGCTCATGTAACCAGTAATTTCACAGTGCGCCTGTGAAATGCTGAGGTACCGTAGTAGTTTTGTGCACACGTGAACACCATGGCAACGTACAACAAAAAATTACCTCACGCGGGAAACACTTAACGTAATGCATAAATGCAAGTAACTAACGTAAGGTCTAAACATGGACTAAACATGAGATAATGTGTATGTGTTCTTAGAATGAACACAAAACGACAAACTTTGATGTTTGATGTTTTCATTGCCTTCAATGAAATAAGTAACCTTCTCCAAAGTTTGCACTGTGCATCTGTTTGCCTCTAAATGTTGAATAATTTGCATGTCCTGCCACTCTTTTTCCGCAGCTAAAGAATCCAGCCGTATGTTGTACATAATGTCTGGAGAAAGCTTCTGGCTACCTTTCTCCTTGTGTAGCATTTACAGTCAAAATCACGTATTTTATCCCCATCAAATTTTGCTATCGATATAGCCTCTGATTATTTTACGGTCCAACTCATCTGACACCAGTCCGATACATTCTTCCTCGTCTTCATCTTCGCTCAGTTGTAGATTAGGGATATTATACAGTCTTATTATGCAGTTTTCATCGTCATTCAGATCGTCTTCAGAATCAGTGAGCTCTTTTTCGCTAGAGCCGGCAGGAGCGCTGCATAGTAAGTAGCCACGCCCCCCTCGGAGGGCAGGGGGAATAACAAAAGAAACAAAAGCAGGCTTATCCAGTATGGAAATACACACACGCCCCTACTGCATGCTAGAATCTCCTAAAAACTAACCGATTTCAACCTCAAAATGTACGCTTTTAAATATACAAATACTGCTATCTCAAACACAGAGAGGCTTCTTCGTGATCTCAACTAACAAATTCTGCAAAAAAATGAAAATCACCAATTTTGAAAAAAAAAAACGCTTCTTTCTCATTTTGCTCGAAAGTTGTGCTTGTACAGTATAAAAATCATTACATCTATGGAATGTCCCCACAAAACATGGCAACACTACATGTGTTTAATCAAAAGCTGTTTTACTGAATTCTGCTGAGGTGTAATTCGGTGCAGTCCTATATCGGGATGCGTATTGTATTGTGACTTTACTGGTGATACACAGCCTAACTAGCAACCACCCCATGTACTCTAGCAACCACAACCCCTGTGAGTACCTTGTAGAGTAAGTGCATAGTAACAGCAATTTATTCACTGACTAAATATTCTACCCATAATGCTTTGAGCTGTATGATAAATCAATAACAGTGAGATGTTACATGTTCCTTCATGACATTAATACTGCAGCTGAACTTCTGTCACTGAAAAAAAAAACAGTCAGAATAATTGTCATAAATCCTCATATAGACAGTAAGATCTGTGTGTGTGTGGTTGGGGGAGGGTGTTTGTGGCCTGGTAATTATCACATTGTGGCAACCAAATGTCCACACAAGATAGGAATACCAGTAAATTTTGATCTCGTGGGGACATTTATGAGGTCCCCGTGAGGAAACAAGCTTGTAAATCCAACAAAATTATGTTTCTTGAAAATCTAAGGTAGCAGAACGTTTTCTGTGATGGTTAGGTTTAGGGTTAGGGGAAGGGAATAGAATATACAGTTTGTACAGTATAAAAACCATTACATCTATGGAATGTCCCCACAAAACATGGAAACACTACATGTGTTTAATCAAAAGCTGTTTTACTGAATTCGGCTGAGGTGAAATTCGGTGCAGTCCTATATCGGGATGCGTATTGTATTGTGACTTTACTGGTGATACACAGCCCAACTAGCAACCACCCCATGTACTCTAGCAACCACAACCCCTGTGAGTACCTTGTAGAGTAAGTGCATAGTAACAGCAATTTATTCACTGACTAAATGTAACTGTGTGTGTTTTCTAGTGTGGATCATGGAGGAGAATCCAGGATTACGGCAGGACTACAGAAATGTATGTCTAAGCACATACACACACACAAAGACACACACAGCTGTAGTGATTGTTGTCATTCTAAATGTCTCTGTTCTTGTGTTCAGGGATCTGTTTTCTCACACTGGATCCAAACACAGCTAACACTGATCTCATTCTGTCTGAGGAGAACAGAAAGGTGACATGTGTGAGAAAGAAACAGCCATATCCTGATCATCCAGACAGATTTGATTATTATCCTCAGGTGTTGTGTAGAGAGAGTGTGTGTGGACGCTGTTATTGGGAGATTGAGTGGAGTGGACATGTGTTTATATCAGTGTCATATAAGACAATCAGTAGGAAGGGATGGGGTAATGAGTGTTGGTTTGGATATAATGATCAGTCCTGGAGTTTGTTCTGCTCTCCTGATAGTTACTCATTCAGACACCATAACATAGATACTGATCTTCCTGTGAAGTCTATTAGCAGGAGAATAGGAGTGCTTGTGGATCACAATGCAGGAACTTTGTCCTTCTACAGCATCTCTGACACAATGAGCCTCATCCACAAAGTCCAGACCACATTCACTCAGCCTCTTTATCATGGGTTTTATGTTTATTATGGATCATCAGTGAAACTGTTCATGAATCCGAAAAGAGACGAGAGATTCTACCCATAATGCTTTGAGCTGTATGATAAATCAGTAACAGTGAGATATTACATGTTTCTTCATTACATTAATACTGCAGCTGAACTTCTGTCACTGAAAAAAAAACAGTCAGAATAATTGTCATAAATCCTCATATAGACAGTAAGATCTGTGTGTGTGTGGTTGGGGGAGGGTGTTTGTGGCCTGGTAATTATCACATTGTGGCGACCAAATGTCCACACAAAGCTAGGAATACTAGTAAATTTTGACCTCGTGGGGACACTTGTGAGGTCCCCGTGAGGAAACAAGCTTGTAAATCCAACAAAATTATGTTTCTTGAAAATCTAAGGTAGCAGAACGTTTTCTGTGATGGTTAGGTTTAGGGTTAGGGGAAGGGAATAGAATATAGTTTGTACAGTATAAAAACCACTACATCTATGGAATGTCCCCACAAAACATGGAAACACTACATGTGTATGTGTGTACCAACCATATTTTGGGGGCAAATTTGTACCAAAATGTGAGCTAAACCTGATATAATATCCAAAAACCTCCCTGTGGGGATGTCCTTTCTTGCAAAACTGGTATAAGTGGCGTTTGACACTGTCAGTCATAACATACTTCTAAAGAGACTGGAAAACTGTGTTGGGCTTTCTGGGATGCTACTCAAATGGTTTAAGTCATACTTTAAAAGGAAGAGGTTATTATGTGAGTATAGGAGAGGATAAATCTAAGTGGACGCCCATGACATGCGGAGTCCCACAAGGCTCAATTCTTGCAATGCTCTCGTTTAGCCTGTATATGCTCCCACTAAGTCAAATAATGAGAAAGAACCAAATTGCCTTTCACAGCTATGCTGATGATACCCAGATTTTTACAGCCTTATAACTAAAAGACTACAGCCCCATTTATTCCCTCTGCCAAAGCAGTGATGTGCACTGTGCAATGTCCAAACGGATTGCACTGTATTTTATGTATTCACTGTATTTTATGTAAAATCTTATTCTATTTTTAACTGTCTTAAATTCATTTTAAATATTTTTTTAATGATTTTAAAAGTTTTAAAATTCCTTGTTTTATATTTATTTATCATGATTACTTTATTTTGTGTCAAGCACTTTAAAATACCATTGTGTATGAAATATGCTATATAAATAAACTTGCCTTGCCTTGAATTGCATATAAAAAAATGGTAAAAAAAAATGGTAAAAATCTAGATAGTTTTGTGTAAGGGGTAGGTTTAGGTGTAGGGCGATAGAATATGCAGTTTGAACAGTATAAAAACCATTACACCTTTGAAATGTCCCAATTTAGATAATTAAGTATATGTGTGTGTGTGTGAGAGAGAGAGAGTGTGTGTATCTACATTTGTGTTTTTTTTGCAGTGTCATGTCAATCATTTGTATTACTATCAAAATTTACTTTTAATTGAAAAGTTCTTCATGAATCATGTTTGTGAAAAGTACATTTTTATGCATAAATAATAAAACGCAACAAGAAATGAACTTGAGATCAGATCTGAATTGATGTTTGTATCATGAATATAATCAATTCCTCACAAGACTGTCAAAAGTTTCAGGAGAGTTTCTGACATTATAAAATAAAAATAATAATAAATATAGAATTTTATTTTATATTACAGGGCTGCAATTCAGTTTTTAAATTAACTGCTTATGCTGATGATGTGGTTAGTTTTGTCAAGAATCAAGATGACATTAATGTTCTTGTGGAATGTATTAATGATTTCAGTGTTTTGTCATCTGCATAAATCAACTGGGGCAAGAGCAAAGCCATAGCATTTGGTATTGAGTTAGTTAAAAATAATGTCTTGCCTAATGTGTTATCTTGGGTTGGGGTGGTTTTAAGTGTATTGGTGTGCTTTTAGGAGACAATTCATTTGTGTGTAGAAATTGGGACAATGTTTTTTTTTTTTTAAATTAAAGGACGTCTCAAGAAATGGAAATGGATGTTACCACACGTCTTTTAAGAGTTGTGTATTAGTGTCAACCTAGTGTCTTCTATGTTGTGGCATCACCTGATTTGTGTATGTCACAGCAATTGGCAAAAATACAAGCAGTTTTAGTAATTTTTTTTGAGGATCATTTACATTGGGTCCCACAATGTCTTTTGTTTCTACCAAAGGAAGAAGGAGGTCAAGGTCAAGGTCATTCATCTCGCTAATAGAGATGCTACTCTCATACTCCAGTTCAAACAACGACTTTTGTTTGGACCAGAAAATCTTGTCTGGGGACCCAGACCCAGTTTAAATAAATACTCTATTTAAACAAGTTGGCAATTTGGTCCTAGTTGTTGTTTTTATTGGAACTGAAGACTCACAAACTATGGGTTGTTTACTATGTGGAGGATGTTACAGAAATCGAGGATAAGCAGTGAATCACTTTTTTGGTTGTTGAAAGAGCCAGTGCAGTATGGGAGACAATTCAACATAGAGCTCTTAGCTGGGTCTTTTATGGCACAACATTTCATTTTAGTGGAGATTGTTACTTTGAAGCATGTTTTTGATTTGACTTGGCCAAACTTGTCTAACGCTGCAAAACTGGCCTCTGATGTAGGAGTATGATCTATTAGGATTGTAAATCATTTGCTCAACAATTGGAAATGTGAACACACACAGACTGAACTCTCCTTATGTAATGAATATTGTAAGGGATATTGTCAACCTATTGTCAAAACCAATTTTGTTTTAGGTCAAGCAAAACTGGCTTATTTTATATTATCAGGAGAAATAAGGTAGATGAGTCTCTTGATTGTGATGCAAGCATTTTCTTTGTCAGAATGATGAAAGCCAGATTGAAAGTCAATTTAGATTTTTAGATTTCTATAAATAATGTAGAGGAATTCATTTTCATCTTGCGTTATAAAGATGTGTTGTGCTCTATTGTAGACAATATGTTGTGCGGTGGAATTGGTTTGAGCTAAATGTTTTTATGAAATCACTCAAAACTTTTTGTTATGTTATTTACATTTTTTATTATATCTTGTAGAGAAATCTTATTTGTATGAATAAAGTAATAAAAAAAATCTCTCACACACACAAACACTCTCTCTCATACTCACACACACACACACACATTTACATTTATTCATTTAGCAGACGCTTTTATCCAAAGCAACTTACAGATGAAGACAGTGGAAGCAATCAAAAACAACAAAAAGAGCAACGATATATAAGTGCTATAACAAGTCTCAGTTAGGTTTACACAGTACCCATAGCATGGGATTTTAAATAATATAATAAATAAAAAGAAAACTGATGGAATAAAAAAAAGAAGAGAGCAAGCTAGTGTTAGAGGTCTTTACACACACACACACACACACACACACACACACACACACACACACAATTGCATAATACAGTGGTTCTCAACCTTTTTCCTTGGGGGCCCCCCTATGTACATATTTAACAATCCGTGACTTGTTAAATATGTACATATATTAATGCTATGCACATAAGCACACACACACACACACACACTGTATATAGTAACTAAATGTAGTTTTTTTTAATGACATTTAATGATTTTTAATGACATTTTATTACATGAATACACAGGAAATCTTCCTTTCAACTTTAAATGTTCCCTTTTAGCCTAATATTTTCATTTTTACACAACTAGTAAAACGCAGTTGTTTCTCTTTTTTCAAGATTTTGTGTATAAACATAGAATACTGAATGTTATGAACGTAATGTTAAATATGAACGGTAGAATGCATTATGTACTAACATGCATGCATGCACACAAGGCTAATCATAATGTCAGCATAAACACATAACGCTAATCTCCACCTTGGGCTTGCATGCCTTTCACTAGTGATGGAATGTCAGGTGTAATGCCAGTGACAGCCAGTCTAAAATCGCTGTGGACTTCCAGTCTGTTGCGTGACTTTGTTTTTATAGACACAAGGGCACTGAAGGCTGTCTCAGAGAGGTAGGTGGTACTGAAAGGAAGAATGATCTTTGTAATGGCATAGTTTGCAAGTTTAGGTGCGACAACAGGTCCCCTGGCTATACAAAGCCTTTTGAATCCATTCTCCTGGAAGTACTTTTTTGACAGTGAGTCAGTTTGTAGTTCAGCGAGCTCATCTTCACAGCCAAGGTATTCCACATCTTCAAGCCTGGATGTGAAGGGATCCATAACCCACGACTCCTTGGATAATGCGTCAACATCCACAAAGCGGGACTTTAATTCTTCCTGTAGCACAGTCATGTGACGGCAAATCTCGGCGCACAAAGATGCACTCATGGTACCCACAGAACGTTGAAGCAGCAGTGGAAAGTGTTGTAAATGCCCCTGTGACATTTTTCCAGCCCTGTACTCCAGCTTGCGCATAAAAGTATCGATTGATTCTTTGCACTCCAAGATGTTTGACTCAGAGCCCTGCAGTCTCTTGTTGGTCTTATTATAAAGAGTAAATATGTCAGCAAGGTATGCGGTTTTGATCCAGAACCCATCAGTCAGCTGCTCCAACAGTGTGTTTTGATTTCGCAGAAATTTCAGGATTTTATCCTGCAGTTTAGAAAGCGCACAAGCACTTTGCCACGCGAAAGCCAGCACACTTTTGTGTGTAGCAGTAGAGTTTGGTGCGCTTCATCCTCACACAGTTGTGCAAATAATCTCTGGTTGGTAGGGCGAGCTTTAATGAAGTTTACGACTTTTACAACTGTTGCCAACGTGTCACCAAGGTCTCTGGACAGTTTTTTACTGGCAAGTGACTGGTAATGTATCATACAGTGGAAAATTACACAGTCTGGAGCCTTTTCCATCAAACGGCGGTTAAATCCCTTATTTCTACCCATCATCATGACAGCTCCATCCATGCAGCAAGCAACGATATTTGTGTAGGGCAAATTGTACGATGTGAGGTATGAATCAACAGCCATAAAAATATCCTGACCTGTAGTTGTTGTGGGTAAATTGGCAGACATAAGTATGTCCTGTTTCAACTCATCTCCGTCCACATACTGTACATATACGATAAGCACAGACTCTACGGCTACTGTGGTCGTTTCATCCAGCTGTATGGCAAACTGGACTTCTCTAAGTTTTTCATGCAACTGTTTTTTGCAGTTTTCTGCCATTTTATCAATTCTGTCTTGAACAGTGTTGTTAGAAAGTGGGACAGATTTAACCTTTTCAGCTGCTTGCGGGCCACATAGTCCCTCCACTATTTTAATGCATTTTTTTGGGTTTGATTAACTCCTCTCCAATATTATGCAGCTTTTTTGCCTTGGCAATCAACAGCGAACACTCAAAGGAGACTTTAGTAGCCTTCTGTAAATCACAACCTGCTCTTTCAAAATACTTTTCTGATATCTTTTTTACAGAGCCATCTCTTTTTTTCTCTCTAAGAATTCCTTATCTTTGCCAATTGTCTCTGGATGCTTCGTTTCCTGGCGTCTTTTCATCTTGCTTGGTTTCATGCTGTCGTTTGCAAGTTTTTCACCACAAAAGACACATTCTGGCCGAGACTTGTCTTGGCCTTCAATAAAACCAAAATTTATGTAGGTTTTGCCATAGTGTGTTAACATTTTCTTCACCTCTGATGAAGAATCACCGCATTTACGTTTCTCTGCCAAATATCCTTTTGTTTTTGCCATTACTATGACAACAAACATTGATCAAGTGACGGTATGCACACAAAATTTTAATAATGATTTTATATAAGAGATGCCTTATCTTGGAATTGTAAGCAAATATTTTTTTTAACTTTGAAAAAATATTTTAATATAAAATTATTAGTAAAACATTTTATGCATCTTTATTCACCTCAAAGCATATCTGCTCCCGCGCCCCACCTGTGAACTCTGGCGCCCCCCTAAGGGCATAATATGGCATAATAAATGAAAAGCAAATAGACAACAAAAAGATTAGAAAGGTATTTTTAAGAATAGAATTAGAATAGTGAGTGCTAAAGTTAGAGGGTAAAATAAAGATGGCAGAGATGGGTTTTAAGACGATTCTTGAAGATGGGTAAGGACTCGGATTGAGTTGGGGAGGACATTCCACCAGGAGGGAACATTTAATTTAAAAGTCCGTAAAAGTGACTTTGTGCTTCTTTGGGATGGCACAATTAAGCAATGTTCACTTGCAGAACTCAAGCTTCTAGAAGGCACATAAGTCTGAAGTAACAAATTTAGGTTAATGGGTGCAGAGCCAGTGGTAGTTTTGTAGGCAAACATCAATGTCTTGAATTTTCTGCGAGCAGCTATTGGAAGCCAGTGCAAATTGATAAACAGAGGTGTTAAGTGTATTCTTTTTGGCTCATTAAAAATGAATCTTGCTGCCGCGTCCGTGATTAAATGTAAAGGTTTGATAGAACTGGCTGGAAGACCTGCCAAGAGGGCATTGCAATAGTCCAGACTGGACAGAACAAGAGCTTGAACAAGGAGTTGTGCAGCATGTTCAGAAAGAAAGGGCCTGATCTTCTTGATGTTGAATAAAGCAAATCTGAAGGACCGGACAGTTTTAGCAATGTGATCTGAGAAATTCAGCTGATCATCAATCATAACTCCAAGGCTTCTGACTGTTTTTGAAGGAGTTATGGTTGATGTGCCTAACTTGATGGTGAAATTGTGATGGAACGATGGGTTTGCTGGAATCACAAGCAGTTCTGTCTTGGCAAGGTTGAGTTGAAGGTGATGGTCCATCATCCAGGAAGGAATGTCTGTTAGACAAGCTGAGATGCGAATAGCTACCGTCAGATCATCAGGATGGAATGAGAGGTAGAGTTGAGTGTCATCAGCATAGCAGTGGTATGAAAAGCCATGTTTCTGAATGACAGAACCTAATGATGCCATGTAGACAGAGAAGAGAAGTGGTCCAAGAACTGAGCCCTGAGGCACCCCAGTAGTTAGATGTTGTGACTTGGACACAGCATCGCCGACGGCCCCAGTTTATTATTGTTTCATTTTCACAGCACGTTAAACATCACTCTCTTACTTGATCTGGACAGACTGTGCATCAATTGAAAGTTTAAAGACTCTAGCTTCGATATTTGACCAATGATTTGATAAAACATTGTTGCAGTGACAGTTATTTAGTAATTTATGTCAGGAGTGCAAAATAATAAATCTGTATTATGCGACATTTTTAATAGAAATTCACCACTCAGTCATATTCAGTCACGTCAGCAGCGGTTTATTTGTGTTCACATAGACTCACTGAACAGCGTCAATAAGGATTTATAGACCAAAGATGCATATCTGCAGAGATATATGGATATATTTACTGATGTTTACTTCATATTTCTTCAGACAGAATAATCATTCCTATTCATTTTCCACTGATTTACGTGATCTGATGATAAATAGCCTCTCCCAGTGCTGTCTCTGTGTGTTTGCTTCCATGTATTCGAGCTGTGACCCAGTCAGACTCTGATTGGACGTTCGGCTTGTCAATCTGACAGTCCCAAAACCGGACAGCGTCAGATCGTGTCACGTGGTTCGTGAGCACATCCTGGTTCATATCTGCTCACAACAACACTGATGACCTCTGTACATACGAAATATCCGAATAATAAACCCGCGATTACAATAGAAAAGCTTGGTATGAGATTTTCTTGAGATCTGGGACATTTTTATAAAAAATATAAAAAATGTACATCAGAAATGCTAACTTGTGCAGTGATGAAAAAGGCTATAAATAGCATATTTTTACAATAGTAAACGACCAAATTCCACCCGTGATCGCAAAAGGAAGTTATTATAAACACTCGATCGGGGTTAAAAGTGAGTTTTTAGTAAGTGTACTAATAATTTAATAAATTGTCTGATGTAGCTTGATGCTAACGTTAGCTCTAATGCTACTAATAGCAGGTGCATTTCTTCTTCATAATGCATTTCTGTCACAATTATTCATGTAAGGTCGTAAGAAAATATTTTGTTGTATTTTTATAGTAAGACTTTTGATAAATAAGGGCTAAATGCAAACAGACTGAAGTGAGATCACTGCTCTGTTGCTTTGTAAACATTGAAATACCACAAAAAAAGGCTGATAAAGGAGGAATAAAAAAAGAATAATGATAAAAATAATGCAGATAATGTGTCATACCTGGCGGAGGTGTGAAAGACTTGTTTCGTGAGAACAATAGAATCATGAATGGGGAGTTTTCAAAGGCAAAAACAAAGACAAAGTACACAGGAGAGTTTACATGTGAGATCTTATAGAGATGACAAGTGCCATAAATCAATCTGATTAGCCTTCTCTAAAAACACACATGACATGGCCTTAGAAAATATTTCATAAAATTCACAGTTTTACAGATTAAACAGTAAACTTTGAAGTGTCAGCTTTGTGAACAAAGGTTGATCATGTATCTAGTCAGAAAGAATCATGAGCAGAAACCTTTTTATTTTGGGTATGTCATTTCTGTCTCCATGCCAAAAAATGGGGGGTGACTGGTAAGGGTTTAATGACCTATCAGATAGGTAAGACTTAAACCATTGAAGTGTGGTTCCTGAGATGCCATTTGCCAGTAGGGTTGATAGGAGGATATGGTGGTTAACCGTGTCAAAAGCAGCGGTCAAGCAGAATAAGTACTGAAGATTTGGATTTCGCTCTTGCCAGTCTTAGAGCTTCAACAACTGAGAGCAAGGCCGTCTCAGTTGAATGTCCACTTCTGAAGCCAGATTGGTTGCTGGCAAGGAGAAATGTAGAGACTTGTTTGAACACAGCTCATTCAAATGTTTTTGTAATGAAAGGAAGAAGGGAAACTGGTCTGTAGTTCTCTAAAAGAGATGGGTTGAGGTTGGGTTTCTTAAGTAGTGGAGTTATACGAGCCTGTCTAAATGATGAGGGAAAAACACCAGTGTGGAGGGAAGTGTTGATGATGTGAGTGAGTGCAGGTACAACTTCAGGAGAAATAGCTTGAAGGAGATGAGATGGAATAGGATCAAACGGGCAAGTTGTAGGGTGATTAGAAAGGATGAGTTTTGACACTTCTGCCTCAGAGAGTGAAGAGAAGGATGTAAATGAGTGTAAGTTTGTTGCTGATATGAGCTTGACTGATTGAGGTGTGGAAAAATTTGCACTAATGAGTTTAACTTTATAAAGAAAAATGTGGCAAAGTTGTCAGCTATTAGAGATGGAGCAGGAGGGGGAGGAGGAGGACAAATAAGTGAGGAAAATGTTTTAAAAAGCATGCGAGAGTTAGATGAATTGTTAATTTTGTTATGGTAGTATGTCCTTTTAGCAGAGGAGACATTAGCATAGATGGAAGATTGTAGTGCCTGATACACAATAAGGTCAGTAGTATTTTTGGACTTGCGCCACACCCTTTCAGAAGCTCTAAGCTTAGAACGGTGTTTGCATAGAACATCAGATAACCAAGGGGCGGAAGGGGTGTTACGGGCTGGCCTGGAAGATAAGGTGCAAACAGTATCTAAACAAGATGTAAGAGTGGAGCAGAAAGTATCAGTAGCACTGTTAGCATCCAAAGATGCAAACAGTTTAGGGGAAGGAAGTGAAGATGAAACCATTACAGATAGCCGGTAGGGTGAAAGTGTGCGTAGGTTACGTCGAAAGATGACATGTGGAGGGGTACGTGAAGTGTCAGGGACCATGTTGAGGTTAAGAGTGAGGAGGAAGTGATCTGACGTGTGCAGTGGAGTAACCAGAACATGATCAGTAGAGCAGTTTCATGTATAAATAAGGTCCAGTTGGTTGCCTGATTTGTGAGTAGCACTAGTTGACACTTGGTTGAGATCAAAAGAGGCAAGCAGAGTGTGGAAATCAGCAAACAGTGGTTTATCTAGATGAATGTTGAAATCTCCAAGCATAACTAGGGGAGTACCATCCTCAGGAAAGGTTGAGAGCAACGCATCTAATTCATCCCAAAAGTTACCCAGTGGTCCTGGGGGTCGATAGACAACTAAAAAAATTAATTTTAAGAGGGTAGGTAACAGTAACTGAATGAGATTCAAAGGAGCTGTTGATACCCAAAGATGGTAAAGGATTAAATTTCCAATCATTAGAGATGAGCAGACCAGTACCTCCACCTCTTCCAGTCAAACGGGGAGAGTGGGAAAATTAGAAATTATTGGAGAGTGCTGCAGGTGTAGCAGTGTCCTCTGGTTTGATCCAGGTCTCTGTTAGGGCCATGAGATTAAGCTTTGAATGACTAATAATAGAAGTAATGAAATCGGCTTTACTTACAGCTAGAGTTGGGGTACTCGAACTTGGACTCGGACTCGAGTCCGGACTCGAGTCCAATTTTGAATGAACTCGGACTTGTCACGCACTCGGGTGAATTTGTACTCGGACTTGACACGGACTTGAACATTTTGGACTCGGAAAATATTCAGAGTACAGTCGAGTCCGCGTCATGTGTAACAATAAAACCAGCATAAAATTGAAATGATAAATTAATGAATGTCTCCCCTTCTGTCATTTTACTGCACCACACCGGCAGGCAGAAGTCTCATGCTTGCAGGCGAAACACACGCACCACTCACTGGATATCAGTGTGGATTAGTGATGGGAAGTTCGATTCTTTTCCGCGAACCGGTTCTTTCGGACGGTTTGATTCAATAAACCGGTTGAAAAAAAAAAACGGTTCACCGGATACATAATCCATTGCGATGTATTTGTTATTAAATGAACTTACGTTTCGTCAGATTGCCCTTCATTCAAGCCCTCGGTTTACCCGCACTCATTACATTAGCACAGGATCAGTTCAGAATCAATCACCAAAAGAATCAGTTCGGTTCAGACGCGCTGTGAGTCAGTTGGCTTCATGCTGAATCACGAATGCGGAGTATCATCAGCTCCTCGGTTCTCGAATCGGACGCGTCCGAAAGAAACGGTTTTCGGTTCAGTTTACTGATGATCTGAAAACTGATACAACCGGTTCTTGACTCGAGAACGAGAATCGCTCAAAACCCGGGTAGGAAAATCTGACAGGGTAGGATAAAATGTCAGGACACCGGCACATGCTGCAGTTCAGTATCATCAGCTGCTCTACTCGTGTTCATGTTCTGTTTACTACAAACTCAGTTTGTGAATCTGTCATCATTAACTATAAATACAGTACAGATATTTCATAAATCATCCCTTATTCATATTAAACATGTCTTTAGAGTCTTAATTATTGTCCAACTTCCCTGAAAACCCCTTTGGCCCATACATAATCTACAATATACAGATTAGAAACAAGTAGCCCCTATCTTAAAAAAAAAGTGTATATATATATATATATATATATATATATATATATATATATTTATATATATATATTATAGTTTTATCACACTTTCCGATGTTTAACAAAATACTTGAAAAATTACACGCATGTGCAGTATCATCAGTTCATCGGTTCTCAAATCGGACGCCTACGAAAGACACGGTTTTCGGTTCAGTGTACTGGTGATCCGAAAACCGATGCAACCGAGTACCAAAGACAGCAGCAGCAACCAACAGATGCTGCACAGCTCAGCATTGCAGGATTTGCAAGACCAGAACTGACCAAACAAGCAATGCAACTTTATGATGCAAGTTCTCCAAGACAACAAGAAATTCATAATGTCATCATTAAGAATCTCCTCATTGGCTGCACTTTACCTCTGTCAAATGTGGGGGAGAGGCATTAAATAACTGAAATGTCATTTTTAACTGGAGGACAATATAGTGTGATACAATAATAAAATAGGTTCATTTGTATTTTCATGCACTTGTAATACAATAAAACCTTTGAAAACTTTTTTGATAGGAAACTAGTTCTGTTGACATAAAATAAAAATGTTCAATGGCAATGACTAGATGTAACAGTGGTATTTTTTTAATTACATTTTTATATTGCCATTGGTTTAATGGGTTACAAGGTTAAAATATAAATAGAATGTAAAAATGTACAATACCAATTTATAATCTTTTTAAATTTAATTACTTTCTGGACTCGGGCGGACTCGACTCGGACTCGGCCTTTAAGGACTCGGACTTGAGTCCAACTCGGCCCCTTTTGGACTCGGACTCTGACTTGGACTCGATGTTTGTGGACTTGGTCTTGACTCGTACTCGACAAAGGTGGACTCGGACCCAACTCTACTTACAGCAGACTGGCAATTCCAGAGACCAATAGAAAAATAAAGTAGTGTATTAATAGATATAGGCAAAGTGCGCAGGTTGTTAAGATTGCGCTGCCTACTACATTGTGTGATGTGTGGTTTGCACTGTTGGGAATGTTACTTTAAAAAGTAATTAGTTATAGTTACTCACTACTTGTTCCATAAAGTAACTGAGTTAGTAACTGAATTACTCTATAATAAAAGTAACTCGTTACCAGGGAAAGTAACTATTTGTGTTACTGTAAAAAATAAATAAAAAAAAGTTCTTGTCAAAGATTTTTTTTTAGCAGTTTTCACAAGTCAGCTAAAATGAGAAGAACACACAGGTGTTCGTACATAACTTTCGATATGTATTGCACGTCAACAGACAGCAAGAGTTTTATCCTGCACTTCAAGTATTATCTTTGTAAGATAACGGCGTTGTAACGACGGGAAAAGTAATTAGTTAGATTACCCTGCTACTTAAAAATAATGTCGTTACCTAACACTGGTGGTTTGCAAGTATTAGTGATATCAAAACAATACTTATATAGAGTAGAGTTGATCATCTTTACACTCTTCGGTCTTCACCGCTGCCGCGGTATGCTGACTTTTTTTAATACCGGCAATTTAATTCAGCTGAACGAACTTTACGGTTTATCACAACAAAGCAAGCAAGTGCACAACACTGACAACGTATGCGATAGAGTACGAGACCAAATGCAGCACGTCTCACACACACACACACACACACAGACTGTCTCTCTCTCTCTCTCTCTCTCTCTCTCACACACACACACACACACACACACTCTCTTTCTCATACTCACACACACACACACACACACACCATCTGTCTCTCTCTCTCTCTCACACACAAACACACACACACACACACACACACACACACACACACATACGTGTTTAGCTATCCTTGTGAGGACCATGACCACATAGCATGTTGTGGTGTATGCAGCCACACTATCAGCTCAAATGAACTGGTGAAGTTGGCGGCGCTGTGAGGACCAAGCCAGTTGCTGGGCAGATTACATGACACTTAGCGCCTCTAATGGACGTTCACCTGAAAATGCAGGAAAACATGACCGGAAGTCAACATTATCTTTATACTTTTACTGTAGTATTTTCGCCTTAAGGGATATTGTGAGAGTGATTTCTGCATAATTAAAATGGATGATGATTGTTCGTTGGAGACATTGAACTGTAGAAAAAACAACATGGTCACAAAGGTAAGTACTTTTATCTTAGAAGTTATAGCCTACTTTAGAACATGATAATGATAATAATAACAATTATAATAACGGAAGCTAGTTTCCGCCACAGAATAAAACATTTAAAGTTAATTATGAGTTTTTAACTCACAATTCTGACGTTATAGCTCGCAAATTCTGAGAAAACAAATTATCTTTTAAAATGTTTTAATCTGTGGCAGAAACAAGCTTTAAAGAAATCTTTATGAAAGTAACATGTTCTAATTATTATTTATTTCTGTTATAGTGGAATCAGGTGGAAAGGACTCTTGGATTTGACAAGATTTAATCTGTTTTAAATTAAGTTTAGAAACGGAGTGACATTTTAATTTGGATTCTTAAAGACTGATGTGATCATTCACAAATGTTCTTTTATTTTATTAATTATTATTGTAAGCAAAATCCTAATGGACTGTTTTGTCGGCTTCATTATATGCATAAAATAAAGGTTTATTCTGTCTTTTCAAGTGTTTAAATCTATCTAATATTATACACTTAAGCCTGTCAACATGTTTATGGGTTATTTCAGCTCAAACTTATAATATAAATAACTTATAATTATTATTATTCAAGTCAGACAAAAGTGACAAGAAAAAAGCATCTGGTCCAATTAATGCTGATGACTGATGCCACTCAGTTGACCACAGACACGGTCAGCTTCAGTTTTATCATTAGAGCAGTTGAGTGAACTACCCATTTTGTTGTGAACTATTGTAAGCCATACTAGACAAACACAATACAAACTCTAGAAATTTATTTTTTCACATAGCATATTTATGCTTCTTAACATCAGTCCACAAACTGTCCAATAACTCTCGAGCTGACTGATAATCTCATTAATACAATACAGCGCTTAATAACCTGAAGCTGTTCTGACTTTTATTCATTCTCAGGATATGTTAAATTTTCTCTAATAAAAATGATAATTTTTGATATCAACAATTACATTTCCACAAGTAAAGACTTCAATTCTTGATTTCAGTAATTGTATTTTCACTAGTGAAATCCCACTGTAAGCCACTCATAATTGAGTTGATAGATTGATGAATATTTGTCAATATTTTCAATTATTATTATTTTTTATGTATGTATTTTATTTTTCTTGTTTAATGCATAACATGTTCAGGCATGTAAAGTATAATTATTTTTGTATAATTGTATTTAATTTTGTTGCGAAATAGAATTAATTATTTAACATAGTGTGTCGATGTTTTGGCTGACGTCACTTGCGTGCCAGCTCGTGGTGAGAGATGCGAGACGCATTTCGGCTGCTGCTTAATCTTTTACATCCTCGCCATTTCTTCTTTAAATGAATGCCTGAACTGTTTTGTTGCATTAGTGATCATTGAATGCCGTGTGTGCTTGATGAGATCAGACTTATTCATCGCGTCGTGGTCGTTTTGGATTCACGCCAGAAGGGGAGACACGAGTTGGATTTCACTATGGATGGATTGTGCAATCAGAGGATTCGTTCGAAGGGAGAAAAGTTTTTCTTCATCGTTCATTCCGGCAAGGATTTTGTAGGCACTCATACACACACATTGACTGAACTGAGCTAAAACATTTCCTACTTCATTCAGGACTTTGGTATTCATCTACATTTTTTTTCATAGTATTATTATTATCTGTATTTTTTTTTATCTTCAACTTATTTGTTGACTGACAGCTTTACTGTTCAGTGACTCAATTGTGATCAACTAAAGATTTTGTTTTGTTTTGTTTTAGAAAAGGTTTTCAAGCATACTGCAGTGCTGTATAATAAGGAAAAGAGAAAGTTATTGAATACAAGAAAAGGTGCAAACTGACTTCTGTGTATGTGCCTTATTCAAGCAGTTAGTGACTAAATTGAGATCTGAATTGAATGCAAGTGCAGACACATTTTATAAACACATAATTTTTTTTATTCTGTGTTAATTGTGAGATCCCGAACCCGAGACTCCAAATTACTGTAATAGAAATGTATACATATTTGGTGAGCTCAGACCCAGTAGATATTTTTCCTCCTTTTCATTGATATAAATCTGACGTGGGGGTTACAGCACCATAGGCTGACATTCAATTTCAGTTCTTGATATCAGAAATACTAATTGTTGATTTCAGGAATTACTTTGTTACTAGTGAAAAATGTATTAATTTAATTGCTACTAGAGACAATGTTAATTTCTGATATCTGAAAATGTATTTCTTATATCAATAATTAGAAGTGAAATTTATAGATATATAAAATGTATTTTTTACTAGTAAACAATGACATTCATGAAATCAGAAATGTGCATTGTTGCTAGTAGCGATTAAATTGCAGATATCAAGAAAATACATTTTCACTAGTAACAAAGTAATTCCTGAAATCAACAATCAGTATTTCTGATACTGATACTGAATTTGAATGTCAGCCTATGGTGAGATTTCACTAGTGAAAGTATAATTACAGAAATCAAGAATTATAGTGTTTACTGGTGGAAATGTAATTGTTGATATATCAAGAATTCATATCCTGAGAATGAATAAAAGTCAAAACAACTTGCCTTCACACATGCAAGTTAATTCAGCGATGTCCTCTTCTTTCTGGTTTGGATGGTATTGTGAACATGATTTTTAATGTCTCTCCAATGTCTGCTCTGGAGTGCTGGCTCTGCATCTCTGCATTTGTCTTTCCCCGGGACTCTCAATAAGTTTATGCAACTTCCAAGTTGCCGCCAAACTGCTTTTTTTCGGCATCACTCCAAGGCCTTCTTTTAACCATCTTCTGTGCAGCAGAACCTAAATAAACAGAAAGACACATCGTTCCATCAAAGTCAACAAATCATTGAATCATAGGCACACACATAAAACAATCAATTTTCATATTTCACATCATGTAACAAGTTGCATACAATAGGTTACACCGGGAACACTTCCCATAACACCCCATGTAGTCGTGACTAGGGATAGGCATTTCAAGCAAAAATAATATTCAATGATTGCTGGGAATTATTTGATTATTATTATTAAGATACACATAAACAGAGAGTGAGAGCAACCATTCATGCTGTCCATCTGCATGATAACAAACGGTTTCATTAAATAACTAAATCCATTTAATGATTGTAACGTGCTGAAACATATTAATATAATAAACAACCGAATGATAGCACTAAATTAACATAACTGCTCATAAGGCTATAGCTTTTAAATTCATAAACTGTATGTATTTCTATTTAAAAAATGCATGAACATAATAAAATATTAATTGATTAATTGAATATCACCTCAAGTATAATGATTTTAGGCTAGGCATAATGGGTTAACACAAAATGTGAATAGCTTGAATGTTAGCTAAACACTAACTGCACTAATGTGAACATTAACATTATGTTGGTCATAACAATCTCACATTTTTATCTAAAAAAATAACATGTTCGTGATGAAGAAGGGAGCGTCGTTTGTTCATGATTAGGCCGACCGTAGAGAACAGCGTTTCTGATGGCACAGACATCGCGACACGCACAAGGAAAGCCTTTGCTAGTTTGGCCAGTCGGGGGTATTTGTGGTTTGGTTTTCCTCCAGTTCAATCAATCAATCAATCACCTTTATTTATATAGTGCTTTAAACAAAATACATTGCGCCAAAGCACTGAACAACATTCATTTGGAAAACAGTGTCTCAATAATGCAAAATGATAGTTAAAGGCAGTTCATCATTGAATTCATTGATGTCATCTCTGTTCAGTTGAAATAGTGTCTGTTTTAATTTGCAATCAAGTCAACGATATCGCTGTAGATGAAGTGACCCCAACTAAGCAAGCCAGAGGCGACAGCGGCAAGGAACCGAAACTCCATCGGTGACAGAATGGAGAAAAAAACCTTGGGAGAAACCAGGCTCAGTTGGGGGGCCAGTTCTCCTCTGACCAGACGGAACCAGTAGTTCAATTCCAGGCTGCAGCAAAGTCAGATTGTGCAGAAGAATCATCTGTTTCCTGTGGTCTTGTCCTGGTGCTCCTCTGAGACAAGGTCTTTACGGGGGATCTGTATCTGGGGCTCTAGTTGTCCTGGTCTCCGCTGTCTTTCAGGGCAGTAGAGGTCCTTTCTAGGTGCTGATCCACCATCTGGTCTGGATACGTACTGGATCCGGGTGACTGCAGTGACCCTCTGATCTGGACACAGACTGGATCTGGTGGCCATGGTGACCTCGGAACAAGAGAGAAACAGACAAATATTAGCGTAGATGCCATTCTTCTAATGATGTAGAAAGTACGGTGTTATGTGAAGTGTTCCGGTTCCAGTTTACCTAATTAATGCAGCCTAAAAATCCTTTAACGGATTTGGATATTAAAAGCATATTAGTATGTTATGTGTATGCCAGGTTAAAGAGATGGGTCTTTAATCTAGATTTAAACTGCAAGAGTGTGTCTGCCTCCCGAACAATGTTAGGTAGGTTATTCCAGAGTTTAGGCGCCAAATAGGAAAAGGATCTGCCGCCCGCAGTTGATTTTGATATTCTAGGTATTATCAAATTGCCTGAGTTTTGAGAACGTAGCGGACGTAGAGGAGTATAATGTAAAAGGAGCTCATTCAAATACTGAGGTGCTAAACCATTCAGGGCTTTATAAGTAATAAGCAATATTTTAAAATCTATACGATGTTTGATAGGGAGCCAGTGCAGTGTGGACAGGACCGGGCTAATATGGTCATACTTCCTGGTTCTAGTAAGAACTCTTGCTGCTGCATTTTGGACTAGCTGTAGTTTGTTTACCAAGCGTGCAGAACAACCACCCAATAAAGCATTACAGTAGTCTAACCTTGAAGTCATAAATGCATGGATTAACATTTCTGCATTTGACATTGAGAGCATAGGCCGTAATTTAGATATATTTTTGAGATGGAAAAATGCAGTTTTACAAATGCTAGAAACGTGGCTTTCTAAGGAAAGATTGCGATCAAGTAGCACACCTAGGTTCCTAACTGATGACGAAGAATTGACAGAGCAACCATCAAGTCTTAGACAGTGTTCTAGGTTATTACAAGTAGAGTTTTTAGGCCCAATGATTAACACCTCTGTTTTTTCTGAATTTAGCAGTAAGAAATTACTCGTCATCCAATTTTTTATATCGACTATGCATTCCATTAGTTTTTCAAATTGGTGTGTTTCACCGGGCTGCGAGGAAATATAGAGCTGCGTATCATCAGCATAACAGTGAAAGCTAACACCATGTTTCCTGATGATATCTCCCAAGGGTAACATATAAAGCGTGAAGAGTAGCGGCCCTAGAACTGAGCCTTGAGGTACTCCATACTGCACTTGTGATCGATATGATACATCTTCATTCACTGCTACGAACTGATGGCGGTCATATAAGTACGATTTAAACCATGCTAATGCACTTCCACTGATGCCAACAAAGTGTTCAAGTCTATGCAAAAGAATGTTGTGGTCAATTGTGTCAAACGCAGCACTAAGATCCAATAAAACTAATAGAGAGATACACCCACGATCAGATGATAAGAGCAGATCATTTGTAACTCTAAGGAGAGCAGTTTCAGTACTATGATACGGTCTAAATCCTGACTGGAAATCCTCACATATACCATTTTTCTCTAAGAAGGAATATAATTGTGAGGATACCACCTTTTCTAGTATCTTGGACAGAAAAGGGAGATTCGAGATTGGTCTATAATTAACTAGCTCTCTGGGGTCAAGTTGTGGCTTTTTTATGAGAGGCTTAATAACAGCCAGTTTGAAGGTTTTGGGGACATGTCCTAATAACAATGAGGAATTAATAATAGTCAGAAGAGGACCTATGACTTCTGGAAGCACCTCTTTTAAGAGCTTAGATGGTATAGGGTCTAACATACATGTTGTAAGTTTAGATGATTTAACAAGTTTATACAATTCTTCCTCTCCTATAGTAGAGAATGAGTGGAACTGGTCCTCAGGGGGTCTATAGTGCACTGTCTGATGCGAAACTGTAGCTGACGGCTGAATGGTTGCAATTTTATCTCTAATAGTATCGATTTTAGAAGTAAAGTAGTTCATAAAGTCATTACTGCTGTGGTGTTGGGAAATGTCAACACTTGTTGAGGCTTTATTTTTCGTTAATTTAGCCACTGTATTGAATAAATACCTGGGGTTATGTTTGTTTTCTTCTAAAAGAGAAGAAAAGTAATCAGATCTAGCAGTTTTTAATGCTTTTCGGTAGGATATGCTACTTTCCCGCCAAGCAATACGAAATACCTCTAGTTTTGTTTTCCTCCAGCTGCGCTCCATTTTTCGGGCTGCTCTCTTTAGGGTGCGAGTATGCTCATTATACCATGGTGTCAAACAGTTTTCCTTAACCTTTCTTAAGCGTAAAGGAGCAACTGTATTTAAAGTGCTAGAAAAGAGAGAGTCCATAGTTTCTGTTACATCATCAAGTTGTTCTGAGGTTTTGGATATGCTAAGGAATTCGGATACATCAGGAAGATAACTTAAAAAGCAGTCTTTTGTGGTAGAAGTGATGGTTCTTCGATACTTGTAACAAGAAGTAGAATTTACAATTTTGGCTATATGAAGTTTACACAGAACTAAATAATGATCTGAGATATCATCACTTGGCTGAATAATTTCAACACTATCAACATCAATTCCATGTGACAGTATTAAATCTAGAGTATGATTTCGACAATGAGTAGGTCCTGAAACGTGTTGTCTAACACCAATAGAGTTCAGAATGTCTATAAATGCTGATCCCAATACATCTTTTTCATTATCGACATGGATATTAAAATCACCAACTATTAAGACTTTATCTGCAGCCAGAACTAACTCGGATGTAAAATCACCAAACTCTTTAATAAAGTCTGTATGGTGCCCTGGTGGCCTGTATACAGTAGCCAGTACAAACATAACAGGGGATTTATCATTAACATTGGTTTCTCTGGATAATGTTATATGAAGCACCATTACTTCAAACGAGTTATACTTGAAGCCTGCCCTTTGAGAAATCCTGAAAACGTTATTATAAATTGAAGCAACACCTCCCCCTTTGCCTTTTAGACGCGGCTCGTGTTTATAACAATAATCTTTGGGGGTGGACTCATTTAAAATAATGTAATCATCAGGTTTTAGCCAGGTTTCTGTCAAGCAGAGCACATCTATATTATGATCAGTTATCATATTATTTACAAAAAGTGTTTTCATAGAAATGGATCTGATATTCAATAAGCCAATCTTTATCATTTGTTTATCCATATTGCATTTGTTTTTTATTTGTTGAACCTCAATTAAATTGTTAACCTTAACTTGGTTTGGACGTTTTTTGTATTTTCTAGTTCGTGGAACAGACACAGTCTCTATAGTGTGATATCTAGGTGAAAGAGTCTCTATGTGCTGAGAATTAACTGACCTCTGTGACGGGAGGCAGCTAGCAGACAGTCGGTTTAGCCAGTCTGTCTGCTTCCTGACCTGGGCCCCAGTTAGTCAAGTATAAACACTAAGACTATTTGCCATATTTCTAGACAGAAGAGAAGAGTTCATCGGGAAACGTGGATGTGCGTGCATGGTTGTGTCTTAGATTTATATGTAGTAGTCCTCGCCAAACAGGACTGCGATACAGATGTAGAAAGCTAATAACTTTGGGCTTTTTGGCTTTCATCGGATATCTAATCCTCGCTCTTTGAGCTGTTCGAGATGAGATCGCTGGCCTGACAGCTCGCTTCGCCCGATATCGTAACAGTAAGTAGAAACTGTGACACAATGTGTGTGTGAGGGATAATGTGGTGTTCTGTTCTCTGAGAGTGGATTGACAGCTTTTACGTGTGTTATTGGCAGAGTTACACATCACCACCGGATCAGCACCAAAAACTGGGATTTTTAAAGACATTAATCACTCAGCATATTTGATATTCTATAAATAATCAACTAATCAAATATAAAAAAATTGTGAGCCATGCCTACTCGTGACATAAAAAGAATAGCATCCACGCTAATATCTGTTTATCCAGAGGTTTACTGAAATCAGCCGGATTGGAGCTGTATCTCCGACAGCTCCAGATATTTAACATGTCAAATATCTCACGTGCGTTGGCAACTCATCTGCGATTCTCTCTGATCGTGTCTTTTATCATTCTCACTGCGTGATTGTCACTCGCGTGAACGAACACCGATTTGCCTAGATTTCAGGCGTTTGTCGGGGATTAAGAGAAACCGGTCGGCGAGCGAAAATCAGGCCTAAAATCATGCATTCTGAACTCGACATAAGTGTCAGAAGAGACCATGTCAACTAGACTCTCCCCTGAAGGATCAACCTACCCTTTCCCTCACTACAGATCAAAACATTATCAAAATGATTCCACAGAAATGACTTAATTTGGTGAGGTCACTTTGTAAAGAAAAACTATGCATCTGCACACATACACATTAAAATGGACATATCTATAATCTAAACGCATAATACACATGTAAATCCTGTCACGTCTCCACAGATACACATTTCTGAAGTTTGCAGACAGATTATAATGGTCATCTTAAAGTTTGCGTTCTCAGGCCACCAAAACCCTGTTGTCGTGTACATCATGAATGGCTACAGAAGCACTAAAAGTTTGAAATTAATCACAAACTTCCCATAATGAACATTTCCTGATACTTTAGTGATCCCAATCCCATCCAAGATGTTCATGTCTTTCTTTAAGTTTTACATTTTTGAGGAAAACATTTCAGGATTTTAATGCTAACAATGGACTTCAATTGAGACCAACAAATTTTAAAGTCGAAATCTAAGACTAGAGACGTGGGAGGAAGTAATTCCTCATGTTTACAAGCTTGGAGAAGGATCGTTGAAATTGTACTGTTTGTTAAATGACATATTTATGTCTTTGTGTCAGGTTATAGTTTATATGGTCCTTACTTGTGTGTGCCCTGCATGGAGCCGCAGTGAGTGAGCATATATTTTTAATCACAATTGTTCCTTATGTTCCTAGAGTGCACATTTTGCTGGTTTTTTTTTTTTTCTGAAAACGAAGACAAATAGTCTATGTAGAGAAAGATGTCAGTCGTTCACATGGCAACTTATCTGCTAACGTGAACAGAGAGCGCTCTAAAACACAAATGATCTGAGGTGCCTACATCAATTCAACAACACGCATGGAGTTTAATCAGATTTACTACATGTACTTTATGTTGTCTCGCGACGCTGGGAAGAATAATAATAGCAATATAGTAATAATAATAATTCCGAAAAAAATTATGACCGCTCAGATGCAAAGCTACTGGAGTCACTACAGTCACTCTTCATCAGTCTGACAGTAGCTGTCAATCAATCTGTCACTGCGGTCTCAGGTGCACAACCCCACTCAGCCCCGCCCCCGGCCGTGGGGGCTGTACTTCTGCCTACGTCTCTGTGACCTTTCCAAAGTGGTGACGTAATAACTGGCATAAAAGAATATAAATGTCTAATTTTTTTTAGAAAATGACAGATAGTTTGGCTAGATGAGACTCTAATCTTCAGCTGAGAGCGTGCAAAAGCCGTTTGGAGCTCTTCAAAGACCTTAAAATTGGGTTGTTTTAGACTTCAACATGTTAATATCAATTGAAATCCATTGTAAGGATAAAAATCCTGAAATGTTTTCCCTCACAAAAAGTTAATTTCTTTTCACTTAAAGGGGGGTGAAATGCTATTTCATGCATACTGAGTTTTTTACACTGTTAAAGAGTTGGATTCCCATGCTAAACATGGACAAAGTTTCAAAAATTAAGTTGTACGTTTGAAGGAGTATTTTTGGAACTTCCGGTTTGTCACAAGCTTCGGAAAGTTTTTTTCGAGTATGGCTCTGTGTGACGTTAGATGGAGCGGAATTTCCTTATATGGGTCCTGAGGCACTTCTGCCGGAAGAACGCGCTCCCGTATAGCAGAGCACTGAGAGCACAACAGACTTCACTGATCAGAGCGAGAGCGTCGCGAAATGTCACAAAAGAAGTGTGTTTTTGGTTGCCAGGGCAAGACAACCCTGCACAGATTACCAAAGAAAAAACAGCATTAAGGGACCAGTGGATGGAGTTTATTTTTACATCAACGGAGTTGTGCAAGTGTTTGTGTTTGTTCCCTGCATTTCGAAGATGCTTGTTTTACAAACAAGGCCCAGTTTGACGCTGGATTTGCACATCGTTTATTTCTTAAGGATAATGCAGTCCCAACGAAAAAGGGTCAGGATCGTGTGTTGGAACCGCAGGCGTTGAGTAAAACTGCTTCAAATATCTCTGCCTCCTTGTTAGTGCGTCCGCCTCCCATCGGAGACCCGGGTTCGAGCCCCGCTCGGAGCGAGTCGTTGCTGCTGCTGCTCTCGTTCAGTTTCAGCCTCAGGATCTGATTCTGGATCATAAATATACGCTGAATCTGACTGTTAGCCATGGTTTGTTTTGGATGATGGTTTTGTCCTCACGATAATTACACAGCTTCCAAACACTCTCAACGCAAAAGCTTACTCGCGCTCGTGATTCTTTAGCTCCGCCCACACGTCATGCCTCTAGGCGCTCGTGTTTTTCCAGGAAAAATCGGTACAGACTATCTTTCTCTTATGAATATAATAAAACTAAAGACTTTTTGGAGTTATGAAGGATGCAGTACTACTCTATAGGTACTCAAGATTAACAGGAGATTGAGTGAAAACTAGCATTTCACCCCCCCTTTAAGGAAGAAAGACATAAACATCTTGGATGGCATTGGGGTGAGTAAATGATCAGGACATTTGCTTTTTGGGGTGAGCTAATCCTTTAAGGTGAACAATAACTTTCTTTTAGAGCAAAAACAATCTCTGTTCCCTAAATGTCTGCGTTATAAAACAATCTGTGTTATAAAAAAGCTATATAAATTAAGATGACTTGACTTGTAATGGCCCAAGGGCAGTATGGCCAAGAGGTTAAGGCACTCCTAATAGTACATGCACACGGCTGGGCAGCTAGGGTATTTTGTAGGTGGTTGCTAGGGTATTTTCAAGCAGTTGCTAGGGTGTATAAGGTGGTTATTCATTGTCAACAAAGAAGCTTACCATTTCTGTCAGTCTTAGAGGATCTCTTCATTTTGGTCTTTATGTAAGTGTCAGGGCCTTGTGGGTGAAGAGAAGAGACAGCCAATGATATACAGGTGCTTCTTAATAAATTAGCATGTGTTCATTTATTTCAGTAATTCAACTCAAACTGTGGAGCTTGTGTATTAAACAAATCCAATGCACACAGACTGAAGTACTTTAAGTCTTTGGTTCTTTTAATTGTGATGATTTTGGCTCACATTTTAACACAAGGTTATATATTCATTTAGAATTTTTTTTACTTCCAATATGCTCTTTAGAGTAATTCAGTCTGTGTGCATTGAATTTATTTAATACACGTTCCACAATTTGAGTTGAATTACTAAAATAAATGACCTTTTCCACCACATTCTAATTTACTGAGATGTACTTGTATATATACATAATGTTGTATATATCATTGTATATACACAGGTCTGTGCAGTAGATGATCACACTACTTACCGTCTGAATCACAAGACTCCTCAGGATCAGGCCTCTTCTTCTGACTTCTGGATAACTCTGTAACAGAGAGAAATTAACATTGAGACATTTATTTTGAGTTACATCTGTATTGACTCTTTACAGTGCTCAGCGTAAATGACTACATCCCCTTTGAAAAGTAACATTTTAAACAATCTCAGTGAACACAAAAACTATTTCCAAAGTATTGACAAGACAAGTTTTATATAACACCTGTTTAACTTATAACATAAAAGTCTGTAGATAACTGCAGTGAACTTGCATGCTGATTTTCTTCCACCCTTCTCATTAGAAAATGCTTCTGTCGACGACCTTTGGACTTCTTTTCTTTGAACTTCTTTGGATGACCTGGACGTCTCTGTGAGATGGTTCCATCCATCTTCCATCTTTTTTTTTTTTTTTTTTTTACATTTTTGTAACACTTTTGCTACAGTATTCTGACTGATAAGTAAAGCCTTGCTGATCTTCATGTAGCCTTCACTTTTCTGTTGTAAAGACATTATTTGCCTTGTGACATTTCTCTTCCATGTGGTGCTATTGCTAACAGCATGAAATGGGAAGGGATTTTCTTTAAATAACATTCTTTAATAGTCAACTGTCTGCTGGACAGGGATAATTACACTGACCTGTGGTTCAATTCTTCTCAAATTAGACATTTGTTGTCTAAAATGTAGCTTTGCTCCAGGGACTTTCAGTGGGGTGTACTCATTTTTGCATCACCCTAATTTGTGTAAAACTGAAAATGTTGTTCTCCAAGTTATATTATTAACCTTACTTTCATGTTATGAGTAAAACGTAAAAAACAGGCTGGAGATTGTTATTGTGTTGATTGCGATATTGTCTAAAATGTTGCTTTTTAAAGGGGGTGTACTCATTTACGCTGAGCACTGTACTTCCTGAACAACCTTGTAACACTATAGCCAACTATATTTAATGTATACAGCAGTGTTGTTTTAGGCATTACACTTCTTGGCTATTAGGCCAACTTGTCTGAATACTACTGTTAGTAGCTTCATCCTGAAAAACTTAAAGCACTGTTTATTTCATTAGTATTTTTGTTCTGTTGTATTTTTTGTTGGTTTTGTTTGTAATTTGTTTCTTTTTTCTTATTGTGGAAACGCTGTCATGCAAGTAATTTTATACTGACATGTTTTGGTCTTCAGTTACACAATGGAAATTTCGCTGGATCTAATTGAGCTTTTAAACAGTTGTTTTCGTCGGTTATTATAGTACCGTTACTCACTGTACTGTAAAGTTTTCTCACCGGCAAATGACACATGCTGTAATCCAATAACATTGTCTCTGGTCATCTCACTTCTGAGATGTTTTGGGACATACTAATTCTATTTTTGAATACTATTTAGTGCGGATAGTATGCACACTGTGATGCACCACTATTGACCTTAGAACTTTATAAATGACTGCTCCTTTCAAAGCATTAACCTGATAAAAGGGTACATTTTAACTTGAACCTAACCGCTCCTATAATGACTTTCTTACCATCTTCTTCTTGCTCAGACGTCTCCATCATAACATGGTCTGAAGTGCAGCCTTGTTTACATTTCTCAGACAAAGCGACTGTAATGAAATCACAGAAGAGAAAGGTTTTATATAGTACAAGTCACATGTTCTTTCCAAATTACCAGTTAGTGTATATTGTTACAACTTTCCAGTGTTAGATGCTCACCCTCTAATCCCAAGTCAATCTCGTCTAGAAATTTTCCTTATAAACTGTTGTTCCACATTCAATGGCCATGAGCAATTTGCTCATTTTAGCAAGTTGAAGCGTGTTCTCAGTTAGGCGATAGTATTCTCTATGAATACGGATGTCATGTCCCTTAAATTTTGCAACCTGATCCATTTCATGGTCCTTCAAGTTCATTATTTGACAGAGGGTTGTGATGTGTTTTCTCAGTTGGGTAGAGGTCAGGATCTCAGAATGTTTTGCATTACATTCATTTGCAAATTTTCTTAAGCAGTCTGAGCCTCTTATGTGGCAGTCTGAATTTTGTCTTGCAAAGACATATTTGTTTGTCTCAGAAATGTTATTTTCTTGAGTCCTGTGCTCAAATAGGAAGTCAAGTGATCTTGTCATCTCACTGGTGAGAAGCACTGGTACTTTTCTGCCTCTTATAAAAACTCTAGTGAAGTCCTTACTCAGGTCCTTTTCTAATTTTGAAAGGCACTGCATAACATCCTGATTAAGTGTATCTGTATTTTTGCTCTCATAAGTCTGAAGTAGCATTTTAGCTGCCTCGCCTTGGCGCCTTCGGTTAAAAAGTATGATTTGGGAAAGAAGAGTTTCACTTAGCATGCTGTATGCTTTAGGATCAGGACCCTGTATCAGTTTCTCTCTGGCATTTTCTTCAGTGGACTTCAAATATTTTTGAAGTGTAATTATGTCTTCAGTTAGAGGAATCATTTCTTTCTTGTTCCATTTGTTTTCCTCTAGGTTTGTCCTAGCACGGTGTGAGACATAGTGGCTCCACTCTGAACTCACTAAACCCAGAAAACTCCTGACTCTGTTCGCAGCAACCTCATTTTCTGCTTTTACATAATTACATATAAGTTTATCACCAACTGTCTTAAGAGAGTGTCCGAGTTTTACACCGAGAGATGGTCTATCAGTGGTACTTTGAGATAGTGTTACCAGATGCCTTTTTTGCTGCATCAACAGCCAACTTAAATATTGGTGGAATTAAGATATCAGTAAGATTTTTCACATTTGGTTTCAGAGACTTTAAATTCTAAAAATGCGCATAAAAAACGTATGCGCTCGTTTGAGTTGGATACATTTTCAATATGATACGAAAACATGCGCATAAGCTACGATGGCAATGCATTTACCGAATAAATTCCTTGATGCGCATAAAAAAAATCATGTGACTTTGCGCGACGCAACAGCATAACTGTACTAACTAGCGGAAACATCTTGTTGCAAAGCATCTGAAATGCTGTTTTGGTCATTCAGAAGTCTTTGGTCAAAGATTCTCGGTATATTTCCCTCCTAGAACTGTCTTACATGACTACGTTCCCAAACAGCAGCATCTGCCTCCCAAAGCAAGACAAAACGTTTATTGCGTTTCATCTGCAAGCACTGAGACACAAATAATATATTATATATGTAAATGATTATATATGGTGGCTTCTCCTATGTTTCTTAATGATTTTTTAGCGGCAGTTTATCAGGAAGTGACGATTATGTTCTCTTCGACTCACTGGATGGACACGGTGCTTTATTCGCAAATGTTTTATGCGATATTTATTGCGCATAAGTTAAATTTGCAATTTTGGATGGAAACATAGCTACTGACATTCATATTGTGGCTCTATTAGACACCATTACAGCTCAATGAAATCCCAGTTGAAACGCTTACCTGGTCATCTCCATCTCCTCTCTCTGTTCGGCCTGCAAGATGTTGCTCTCTCTTTCTCAGTTTAACTGGATCGCTCTCTGATGCCTGTAAGTACAACCACTATGTAATAAACTGTCACTGACATCCATATTTTTCTATTTTTTCTTGCACATGGGATACAGTTGATTTTACACATATGCAATTAATAACAAAAAGTGGTAAGGACAATTTTAGGTGATAGGAAAAGTAAATTATGCACATGCCTTTGCTCTGTCCCTGGGGACCCTTTATTACTTGTACTTATAAATCTCAAATTTAAACTATAAATTAGAGCACAGCAGGAATAACATTTTCTTTGTCTATAACTTAGACTTTATTATTTGCATGTCAATTTGACATCGATTTCATTACATACATGTGTGCAACGTCATGCAATCCTACTTTGTGTTTATTATTGAGTTGTTGGTGCAATGGAGTGCATTGTATAAAGGGTAAGTTCACCCAAAAATTAAAATTCTGTAAATAATTACCCTCATGTCGTTGGACTCATTATTGTTCTTTGCTTCTATTATCGGTGAAACAAACAATTATCATTAAGCAAGATCACCACTAATAAAGTAATCAATTAATTAAAATTGCAATGGTATACTTGAATTTATGAATTGTACATAGTTGATGAAACTGAAATGCATGACAAATTACTAGTATCCATGAAGATATTGTAACTTGAGTGAATGTGTTTAATCCAGGATATTTTGGCTAATTGCTCTAACAAATTAGCCTAAAAGGTCAGTTAAAATGCTAAGAAAAATCAGTTTGGCCTGAAGTAGACCTACACCTATCAGATAAAGTAAATTAGACTGACACATATTGTGTTTCTCCATTACAAACCAGCTTCACTCAGAGTTAACCTGACATTACACTGATCTGATCAATACACACAAGGAAAGTCAAATTCAGTAACTTGACAAGAGCTGTTCAAGCACAATTTTTTCCTTTTCAATGATTAAATGTTTTGTTCTTCTGAGAAAACAAACCGGTCGAGTTTTCTAGCAATTTACTGACTTAAGTTATTAAGTTATTACTTTCAGATGACTCGTGTCGTGGCAAAATTTAAATCGACTCTCATCAGCATAAGAGACAAGACTCATTCTCAGGTATAATTAAAAAAAAAAAGCTTTTATTCTTTGCAAAGAAGGTCAGACAGTCATACAGCAACACTGAGTTCCTGCAGAGTGAAACCGACCCAGGAAGAGGGCAGTCCTCCACCTTATATACCTCTGCTGCTTCCAAGGTTATACAGTCTGAACAGCTGTAACTTTCCACACATATCAAGGAACACTCTCTATGGGCGGTTTCTCACACATTTAGGACTTAGGTGACCCTCTCAGGTCATTCTCAGACATCTGTTTTCCCCCCAGGTGTCACCCTTCTGAACCCACACAGCAAATAAAAGAAAATACATGCTTATATAGGTATACAGAAGCAATGTGAAATGATTTTTCCACCACACTCGATGAGGATAATATTTTCTGGCAGCTCTAATCAGATTAGAACTAAAATCTTAATGAAATTATCAATTGTTTAGTCTGTATGGTAACAGGAATTATCTAAAAATATCCAGTTTACTTTTCTAAGATCAATTTTCAAATGTCTGTGTGCCAAACAGTGCAAACACCTGAATAAATGATTCAAAGAAGAATCTGTTTATGATATCAAAACTGCATAAAGCATCAACCCCTAAAAACAAGAGTAGTTTCTATAGGCATTTATGCTTAAGAAATGACTTGAATATTAATGGATCCTCAAAATGGTTGGCAAATAAAAATAAGATTAAACACTATCCCATGTAGTACAAGTCTCTACTTCTAGTGCTTCCTGTACATAAAATTCACTAAGCTTAAATGATAAGTGTAATTATGTTGTACCAAACCCATAAGCCCTTTGTTCATCTTTGGAACACAAATTAAGATATTTTTGATGAATTCTGAGACCTCTATGACCCTCCCATAGACAGCAATGTAATTATCACAATCAAGGTCCAGAAACGTGGGAAGGAGATCGGTATAATAATTCATGTGACATCAAAAAAAATAAAGACTTGTTATTTGTCTCATTGATTTCACCCTGGTGCCATTTTGGAGAGAATCCATGCACTGAACTTAAGGGGGGGTGAAATGCTATTTCATGCATACTGAGTTTTTTACACTGTTAAAGAGTTGGATTCCCATGCTAAACATGGACAAAAATACCTCTTCCGGTTTGTCACAAGTTTCGGAAAGTTTTTTCCGAGTATGGGTCTGTGTGACGTTAGATGGAGCAGAATTTCCTTATATGGGTCCTAAGGGCACTTCTGCCGGAAGAGCGTGCGCTCCCGTATAGCAGAGCACAGACATTCACTGATCAGAGCGAGAGACCGAAATGTCACAAAAGAAGTGTGTTTTTGGTTGCCAGGGCAAGACAACCCTGCACAGATTACCAAAAAAAAAAACAGCATTAAGGGACCAGTGGATGGAGTTTATTTTTACAGAGCATCAACGGAATTGTTCAAGTGTTTTTGTTTGTTCCCTGCATTTCGAAGATGCTTGTTTTACAAGCAAGGCCCAGTTTGACGCCGGATTTGCACATCGTTTATTTCTTAAGGATAATGCAGTCCCAACGAAATTGTGATCTTGGGATAATATCCATGTAAATATCATTGACAACTGAAATCTCTGCTCTCTGCCAAATATTAAATGCTTTGTTTGAACCAAATTCTTAATGATTGCCGGACAATAGAATTACCATAATGACAGCGCGAGATGGCAGTAAGAGGACCACACAATAGTGCGGCAGGCAAGGCAGGAAAACAGGAACCCTCTTCAATACTGACCCAAGACAGGACCCAATCACTGAGCCCAAAATGACTTTGGAACCAGAATAATGTAGAATGTATATTTGCTGCCCAGTAGTAAAACAGGAAATTAGGAAGGGCAAGCCCGCCTTCAAGCTTTGGTTTCTGAAGTATTTCTCTATGAATTCTGGCTGGTCCTTTGTTCCAAATAAAAGATGAGATACTTTGATTTAGAATCTTAAAGAAAGATTTGGGTATAAAAATTGTGACACACTGAAGTAAATACAGAAATCTATGTAAAATGTTAATTTTCACTGAACTCACACGTCCAGCCAGTGAAAGGGGAAGAGCCAACCAACGAGTAAAATCTTTCTGAACTCGTTGGAGGAGTGTAAGTGAAAGTAGCCTTGAATAAATCTAAACACGTATAATTGTTACTCTTAAATATTTAAAACTATGTGAAGCAACTTTGAATGTTGAAATATTCATTGGTACATCAGAAACTTGAAAATTTATTGGAAATAACTCACTTTTGTTTATTTTCATAGCCAGAAAAGAGGCTAAAGGAGTTTATAATTCTCAAAACTTCGGGTAAAGAAACAACCGGATCAGAGATATAGAGCAAGACGTACTGTATTTACACATTTTCACGTGTCCTCCAAAATGACCCACAACCATATCAGTTTATATGTGAATATATACATTTATTCATAAACTTCTCAATGTTTATCTTTTAGCAATGTTCCTGTAGCTTATAAAGAGTTGGGGGTTCGAATTCCCGGGAACACATGACAGGTAAAAATTGATAGCCTGAATGTACTGTAAGTCGCTTTTGATAAAAGCGTCTGCTAAATGCATAAATTTAATTTGATTTTAATTTTAAATGATTGTTTGACAAATTACTATACAAATGCAAGCAAGTGTAAAAAGTGTCAAGCAAGTTAAAAAAAAGCTGCGACTGTTTAGGGAGGAGCATGCAGTCAGCAGATTTGTGGGTGTAGAGGCAGAGGCAGATGAAAGTATAAACTGTCACGTCCGGGATACAAGAAGACATGGAGAGAGATCGAAGTGCGGTATGTTATTTATTAAGGGGAATCCAAAAGGGCAAACAGTCCAGGCAGGGGTCAAAACCAGAGTATCAATCCAACAAGAACACAGACAAAAACACAAGGCTAGAGCAAGACTACGGACACGTAATTAAACAAGGACTCAGTGACACAGACCGGGTATAAATACACAGGGAGAGACAAACGCTAATGGGGAATTGACTGAGTGCAATGATTAATGACCAGTGACAGCTGAGTGCAATGATAGACAGAGAATGTGAGGAATGTGGTTCATTAAGTGACAGACACCATGGGGAAGGAGGACATCTAGTGGATACCCAGGGAACACAAACCAGACACTGTGACAATACCCCCCTCTATGGAGCGGCTCCCAGACGCTCCAAGACAAGACTAAAAAACCAGAGACCAGGAGGGTGGCGGACAGGTGGAGGCTCGGGGAGGGACGGAGGGCCAGAAAAAAAAATGGGGAAACCAGAGGAACATGTAAATGGGGAACAGACACCAGAAGTGCAAACACAAAACAAGGAAGCCAAGAGGGAGGTGGACCGGAGGAGGTCCAGGGGGAGGGACGGAGGGCCAGGCTAACAGAGAGGAACAGGGACAGGAAGTGAACACACACAAAAAAGGAGATCAGGGTGGATAGGGGCGTTCAGGAACCCAGGATGACCCCGACCGGGCAGGACCCCAGGGCGGAGCAGAAGACCACCACAACCATGTGTTCAGGAAGGAAGCCCCCCAAGGTGGAGCAGAAGACCACTACAACAATGTGGTTGGGATGGACTCCCCCAGGGCAGAGCAGAAGACCACCACGTCCGTGTGGTCGAAACCGAAGCCCACCAGGGCGGCGCCGAAGACCACCACAGTGGGATCGGACTGGCAGGAGAGCCAGTCTGGCTGGGCAAGTCTGAAACAAAGAACGTGAACAATTTAAGGGTAGCCTCCGTGGCCACGACAGGATCAGTCAGGCGCTCAGAGAGTTCGACTGAGACGTGGCGAGGCTCTGGAAGTTCCGCAGAGGCGAGGAAAGACTCTGGTAGATCAGCCGAGACGTGACGAGGCTCTGGAAGTTCCACAGAGGTGTGAAGAGACTCTGGTAATCCAGCTGAGATGAGGAGAGGCTCCAGTAGTTCAGCAGAGACATGGAAAGGCTCTGGTAATCCCATGGTGTTTAGACTGGATTCCAGAGGATCAATGCTGACTTGACTCTGCTCCTGAAGATCATTGGTGGCCTGACTCTGCTCATTAAGATCATTAGTGACCTGCATTTGTTCATGGAGATCATTGGTGACTTGCATTTGTTCATGAAGATCATTGGTGACTTGCATTTGTTCATGAAAATCAATGGTGACTTGACTCTGTCCTTGAAGATCACCGGTGACTTGACTCTGTCCTTGAAGATCACCGGTGACTTGACTCTGTCCTTGAAGATCACCAGTGACTTGACTCTGTCCTTGAAGATCACCAGTGACTTGACTCTGTCCTTGAAGATCACCAGTGACTTGACTCTGTCCTTGAAGATCACCAGTGACTTGACTCAAGAAGGTCAATGGTGACTAGTCCTGGCTTTGGAGGGTCATCGGTGACTAGCCCTGACTCTGGAAGGTCAGCGGTGACTAGCCCTGACTCTGGAAGATCAATGGTGACTAGCCCTGACTCTGGAGGGTCATCTGTGACTTGACTTGACTCTGGAAGGTCCACGGTGACTAGCCCTGACTCTGGAAGGTCAACGATGACTAGCCCTGACTCTGGAAGGTCAACGGTGACTAGCCCTGACTCTGGAGGGTCCTTGAACACCTGACTCGACTCTGGAGGGTCAACCGGAACCTGAATCGACTCTGGAAAGTAAACGGGCACCTGCCTCGACTCTGGAGGGTCAACCGGAACCTGACTCGACTCTGGAGGGTAAACCGGAACCTGACTCGACTCTGGAGGGACAACCGGACACTGACTCAACTCTGGAGGGTCAACGGGAACCTGACTCGACTCGTGGGTCTGGCGACCACCTTGTGCTGTGGCGCTGGGCTGGCGTCCATCTTGCCTCATGTCGCTGGGCTGGCGGCCATCTTGTGCAGTGGCGCTGGACCTACGGCCATCATGGGAATTGGCGCTGCCTTTCTCCGTCCGCCATGTTGAGACGGCGGCTCTGGTCCGACACGAGCCCCGAGTCGAAGGGGGCCATGGTGGAGAGCGATGCTGAGCCTCCTCTCGCCCACTCCCTCCTCGGCGACCTCCCCTGGTCCTGTGACACACGACCAGGCGGATTCCCTCAAACCGATTGCTTCTCTCCCGCTCTGTGGCTGGGGAAGAAACATGAACAAGATATACCGCTGGGTCTCAGAGATGACGGAGTTCTTCTGTCACGTCCGGGATACAAGGAGACGCGGAGAGAGATCCAAGTGCAGGTATGTAATTTATTAAGGGGAATCCAAAGGGTAAACAGTCTAGGCATTGGTCAAAACCAGAGTATCAATCCAACAAGAACACAGACAAAAACACAAGGCTAGAGCAAGACTATGGACACGTAATTAAACAAGGACTCCGTGACACAGACCAGGTATAAATACACAAGGAGACAAACGCTAATGGGGAATTGACTGAGTGCAATGATTAATGACCAGTGACAGCTGAGTGCAATGATAGACAGAGAACGTGAGGAATGTGGTTCATTAAGTGACAGACACCGTGGGGAAGGAGGACATCTAGTGGATACCCAGGGAACATAAACCAGACACTGTGTCATAAACAAGGCTTCAAACGCACAAACTGCTTCCTCTGTGAGAGAACGCAATCTCCACAATTCCACCACATACCCAGTCCCGTGTCAAAGGGCCTTTATCTCAAAAGTGTAGGCCTACTTGTTGGCTTTTCACTCCATCTCGGTGTGAAACAAAAAAACTGTCTGCCAAGGTGCAATTGTGAACTTGAATTTCCTTTTCATGGCATACTGTACTTATAATAACTGCACCAATCACTCTGTAACTCAACCATTTGTCCATGCTTCTTTTTCAACTCCAACGATATATATGTTTAACCTGATTGGCCTTTTTCTAAGTAAACTATTTAGAAAAAAAGTTCAATCAATTCACACTCTATTTAACTATTCACACTTCATACCATCGTACAATATGTATTGTCATACCATCCCTGCTTTAAACACGTTTGATAAGCTAGCAGATAAAAAACAAATACCTATCAAATCTGGCTAACACTATTTTTTCCCCTTGTTGGTGCTATTTTATTCTTTCATGTTAACTGAAGGCAGATGATGCAAGTGTTGCCGAGTCCACTGTTTTCCCACAGAATTGGGCTACTTTAACACCATTTCCACAGATTGCTTTTCATGTCCACGGGGTGAAGCAACCCCAATAACGTGATATTTAGCCGCTGAAATGTGATTTTTACTGGGGAACCCCCTCGAAAGCGATTAGGCTAGTTTTTAGTTTTGCTGGGTGTTGTAGCAAAAAACCTGGCAACCCTGAATGATGCTCTATTTGAACTTTAATCAAAAATTGACCATGACAGCCTCACTTCTTCTTATTCCAGAAAAGTCATGATTTCTGCTACTAAATTCTGAGGAGAAAATAAAAAGAAAAGAAAGAAATAAAACTGCTTTCATCGGGTCATCTTGTGAGTCTTTCTTAATCAGCTCTGATCAAACATTTTAATCTTCTGTATAATATTGTTTTTTCTTCTTCAATGCTTCAATGTAGATGGTTTCTGGTATAACACATTTTAAACTTAAGGCACAAATTACCTGAACTGGTACAACTCTTTATAAGTAACTGGTGATCACTCGAAATAGACACAATGGGTCTCATTCATGAAACATTCGTAAATATACGAGTAAATATCTGAGTGATTTGCGCGTAAAGAGAACTTCCCGAAAACTCTTCTCCTGATTCACAAAAACTTCGTAAACGTCAGATGTGATAGTGAAATGTGTGTGTGTGTTAATGAATTCCAATCAGTCGTAAATGGGACGCGCGTGCACGCTCACTCTCAATTACCATAAATCCCGCCTATTAAATCCGACTGACAACTATATATGAGCATCATATTATGACACCAAACGAAGGATTTCAACATGTCTTCTCAAAAGCGACTGAAAAAGAAACATTTCTCAGCTGCAGAAATTGAAGTTTTATTATCAGAAGTTCATTCAAAACGCCACATTTTATTTTCAAGCGTACTAGTGGCGTATCAGGTCCTAAAAAAGGAAGTTTGGCAGCATATTACAGATCCTCCCTTAAGAAAAATTACCACGGTTTTATTATAGTAAAACTGTAGTAACCCATGGTTTTTTGGCGTATTGACTCCCATTTTTCTAACCACAGATTTACTACATATACCGTGGTTAAACTGGTTAATATAGCAAAACCATGGTTAATTTGTGGTTACCATGGTTTAACTATAGTAACCATGGTTTTTTGGTTTCATTTGTAGTAAAACCATGGTTAATTTCCGTAAGGGCTATTACTGGCTCTCCTAATAAAAGTTAAAAGAAAAACCGTATGTAATCAATATATATAATATTTTTTTCAAAATGCTGTGTAAATATGCACCAGATTATGAATTAAAATGCAGCCGTATTAATGAGCAAAACGTTCAGACGTTAAACGCACCATTTACGCGTGGCTGGGAGCAGGTGTAGATTTCTTTCGTACCAACTAACATTTGGAAAATACGAACGTTTTAATGAATCCGAAAATTTACGCCAAAACCACTTTACACGCGATTTACACAATTAGGAAGGGCAAGCCCGCCTTCAAGCTTTGGTTTCTGAAGTATTTCTCTATGAATTCTGGCTGGTCCTTTGTTCCAAATAAAAGATGAGATACTTTGATTTAGAATCTTAAAGAAAGATTTGGGTATAAAAATTGTGACACACTGAAGTAAATACAGAAATCTATGTAAAATGTTAATTTTCACTGAACTCACACGTCCAGCCAGTGAAAGGGGAAGAGCCAACCAACGAGTAAAATCTTTCTGAACTCGTTGGAGGAGTGTAAGTGAAAGTAGCCTTGAATAAATCTAAACACGTATAATTGTTACTCTTAAATATTTAAAACTATGTGAAGCAACTTTGAATGTTGAAATATTCATTGGTACATCAGAAACTTGAAAATTTATTGGAAATAACTCACTTTTGTTTATTTTCATAGCCAGAAAAGAGGCTAAAGGAGTTTATAATTCTCAAAACTTCGGGTAAAGAAACAACCGGATCAGAGATATAGAGCAAGACGTACTGTATTTACACATTTTCACGTGTCCTCCAAAATGACCCACAACCATATCAGTTTATATGTGAATATATACATTTATTCATAAACTTCTCAATGTTTATCTTTTAGCAATGTTCCTGTAGCTTATAAAGAGTTGGGGGTTCGAATTCCCGGGAACACATGACAGGTAAAAATTGATAGCCTGAATGTACTGTAAGTCGCTTTTGATAAAAGCGTCTGCTAAATGCATAAATTTAATTTGATTTTAATTTTAAATGATTGTTTGACAAATTACTATACAAATGCAAGCAAGTGTAAAAAGTGTCAAGCAAGTTAAAAAAAAGCTGCGACTGTTTAGGGAGGAGCATGCAGTCAGCAGATTTGTGGGTGTAGAGGCAGAGGCAGATGAAAGTATAAACTGTCACGTCCGGGATACAAGAAGACATGGAGAGAGATCGAAGTGCGGTATGTTATTTATTAAGGGGAATCCAAAAGGGCAAACAGTCCAGGCAGGGGTCAAAACCAGAGTATCAATCCAACAAGAACACAGACAAAAACACAAGGCTAGAGCAAGACTACGGACACGTAATTAAACAAGGACTCAGTGACACAGACCGGGTATAAATACACAGGGAGAGACAAACGCTAATGGGGAATTGACTGAGTGCAATGATTAATGACCAGTGACAGCTGAGTGCAATGATAGACAGAGAATGTGAGGAATGTGGTTCATTAAGTGACAGACACCATGGGGAAGGAGGACATCTAGTGGATACCCAGGGAACACAAACCAGACACTGTGACAATACCCCCCTCTATGGAGCGGCTCCCAGACGCTCCAAGACAAGACTAAAAAACCAGAGACCAGGAGGGTGGCGGACAGGTGGAGGCTCGGGGAGGGACGGAGGGCCAGAAAAAAAAATGGGGAAACCAGAGGAACATGTAAATGGGGAACAGACACCAGAAGTGCAAACACAAAACAAGGAAGCCAAGAGGGAGGTGGACCGGAGGAGGTCCAGGGGGAGGGACGGAGGGCCAGGCTAACAGAGAGGAACAGGGACAGGAAGTGAACACACACAAAAAAGGAGATCAGGGTGGATAGGGGCGTTCAGGAACCCAGGATGACCCCGACCGGGCAGGACCCCAGGGCGGAGCAGAAGACCACCACAACCATGTGTTCAGGAAGGAAGCCCCCCAAGGTGGAGCAGAAGACCACTACAACAATGTGGTTGGGATGGACTCCCCCAGGGCAGAGCAGAAGACCACCACGTCCGTGTGGTCGAAACCGAAGCCCACCAGGGCGGCGCCGAAGACCACCACAGTGGGATCGGACTGGCAGGAGAGCCAGTCTGGCTGGGCAAGTCTGAAACAAAGAACGTGAACAATTTAAGGGTAGCCTCCGTGGCCACGACAGGATCAGTCAGGCGCTCAGAGAGTTCGACTGAGACGTGGCGAGGCTCTGGAAGTTCCGCAGAGGCGAGGAAAGACTCTGGTAGATCAGCCGAGACGTGACGAGGCTCTGGAAGTTCCACAGAGGTGTGAAGAGACTCTGGTAATCCAGCTGAGATGAGGAGAGGCTCCAGTAGTTCAGCAGAGACATGGAAAGGCTCTGGTAATCCCATGGTGTTTAGACTGGATTCCAGAGGATCAATGCTGACTTGACTCTGCTCCTGAAGATCATTGGTGGCCTGACTCTGCTCATTAAGATCATTAGTGACCTGCATTTGTTCATGGAGATCATTGGTGACTTGCATTTGTTCATGAAGATCATTGGTGACTTGCATTTGTTCATGAAAATCAATGGTGACTTGACTCTGTCCTTGAAGATCACCGGTGACTTGACTCTGTCCTTGAAGATCACCGGTGACTTGACTCTGTCCTTGAAGATCACCAGTGACTTGACTCTGTCCTTGAAGATCACCAGTGACTTGACTCTGTCCTTGAAGATCACCAGTGACTTGACTCTGTCCTTGAAGATCACCAGTGACTTGACTCAAGAAGGTCAATGGTGACTAGTCCTGGCTTTGGAGGGTCATCGGTGACTAGCCCTGACTCTGGAAGGTCAGCGGTGACTAGCCCTGACTCTGGAAGATCAATGGTGACTAGCCCTGACTCTGGAGGGTCATCTGTGACTTGACTTGACTCTGGAAGGTCCACGGTGACTAGCCCTGACTCTGGAAGGTCAACGATGACTAGCCCTGACTCTGGAAGGTCAACGGTGACTAGCCCTGACTCTGGAGGGTCCTTGAACACCTGACTCGACTCTGGAGGGTCAACCGGAACCTGAATCGACTCTGGAAAGTAAACGGGCACCTGCCTCGACTCTGGAGGGTCAACCGGAACCTGACTCGACTCTGGAGGGTAAACCGGAACCTGACTCGACTCTGGAGGGACAACCGGACACTGACTCAACTCTGGAGGGTCAACGGGAACCTGACTCGACTCGTGGGTCTGGCGACCACCTTGTGCTGTGGCGCTGGGCTGGCGTCCATCTTGCCTCATGTCGCTGGGCTGGCGGCCATCTTGTGCAGTGGCGCTGGACCTACGGCCATCATGGGAATTGGCGCTGCCTTTCTCCGTCCGCCATGTTGAGACGGCGGCTCTGGTCCGACACGAGCCCCGAGTCGAAGGGGGCCATGGTGGAGAGCGATGCTGAGCCTCCTCTCGCCCACTCCCTCCTCGGCGACCTCCCCTGGTCCTGTGACACACGACCAGGCGGATTCCCTCAAACCGATTGCTTCTCTCCCGCTCTGTGGCTGGGGAAGAAACATGAACAAGATATACCGCTGGGTCTCAGAGATGACGGAGTTCTTCTGTCACGTCCGGGATACAAGGAGACGCGGAGAGAGATCCAAGTGCAGGTATGTAATTTATTAAGGGGAATCCAAAGGGTAAACAGTCTAGGCATTGGTCAAAACCAGAGTATCAATCCAACAAGAACACAGACAAAAACACAAGGCTAGAGCAAGACTATGGACACGTAATTAAACAAGGACTCCGTGACACAGACCAGGTATAAATACACAAGGAGACAAACGCTAATGGGGAATTGACTGAGTGCAATGATTAATGACCAGTGACAGCTGAGTGCAATGATAGACAGAGAACGTGAGGAATGTGGTTCATTAAGTGACAGACACCGTGGGGAAGGAGGACATCTAGTGGATACCCAGGGAACATAAACCAGACACTGTGTCATAAACAAGGCTTCAAACGCACAAACTGCTTCCTCTGTGAGAGAACGCAATCTCCACAATTCCACCACATACCCAGTCCCGTGTCAAAGGGCCTTTATCTCAAAAGTGTAGGCCTACTTGTTGGCTTTTCACTCCATCTCGGTGTGAAACAAAAAAACTGTCTGCCAAGGTGCAATTGTGAACTTGAATTTCCTTTTCATGGCATACTGTACTTATAATAACTGCACCAATCACTCTGTAACTCAACCATTTGTCCATGCTTCTTTTTCAACTCCAACGATATATATGTTTAACCTGATTGGCCTTTTTCTAAGTAAACTATTTAGAAAAAAAGTTCAATCAATTCACACTCTATTTAACTATTCACACTTCATACCATCGTACAATATGTATTGTCATACCATCCCTGCTTTAAACACGTTTGATAAGCTAGCAGATAAAAAACAAATACCTATCAAATCTGGCTAACACTATTTTTTCCCCTTGTTGGTGCTATTTTATTCTTTCATGTTAACTGAAGGCAGATGATGCAAGTGTTGCCGAGTCCACTGTTTTCCCACAGAATTGGGCTACTTTAACACCATTTCCACAGATTGCTTTTCATGTCCACGGGGTGAAGCAACCCCAATAACGTGATATTTAGCCGCTGAAATGTGATTTTTACTGGGGAACCCCCTCGAAAGCGATTAGGCTAGTTTTTAGTTTTGCTGGGTGTTGTAGCAAAAAACCTGGCAACCCTGAATGATGCTCTATTTGAACTTTAATCAAAAATTGACCATGACAGCCTCACTTCTTCTTATTCCAGAAAAGTCATGATTTCTGCTACTAAATTCTGAGGAGAAAATAAAAAGAAAAGAAAGAAATAAAACTGCTTTCATCGGGTCATCTTGTGAGTCTTTCTTAATCAGCTCTGATCAAACATTTTAATCTTCTGTATAATATTGTTTTTTCTTCTTCAATGCTTCAATGTAGATGGTTTCTGGTATAACACATTTTAAACTTAAGGCACAAATTACCTGAACTGGTACAACTCTTTATAAGTAACTGGTGATCACTCGAAATAGACACAATGGGTCTCATTCATGAAACATTCGTAAATATACGAGTAAATATCTGAGTGATTTGCGCGTAAAGAGAACTTCCCGAAAACTCTTCTCCTGATTCACAAAAACTTCGTAAACGTCAGATGTGATAGTGAAATGTGTGTGTGTGTTAATGAATTCCAATCAGTCGTAAATGGGACGCGCGTGCACGCTCACTCTCAATTACCATAAATCCCGCCTATTAAATCCGACTGACAACTATATATGAGCATCATATTATGACACCAAACGAAGGATTTCAACATGTCTTCTCAAAAGCGACTGAAAAAGAAACATTTCTCAGCTGCAGAAATTGAAGTTTTATTATCAGAAGTTCATTCAAAACGCCACATTTTATTTTCAAGCGTACTAGTGGCGTATCAGGTCCTAAAAAAGGAAGTTTGGCAGCATATTACAGATCCTCCCTTAAGAAAAATTACCACGGTTTTATTATAGTAAAACTGTAGTAACCCATGGTTTTTTGGCGTATTGACTCCCATTTTTCTAACCACAGATTTACTACATATACCGTGGTTAAACTGGTTAATATAGCAAAACCATGGTTAATTTGTGGTTACCATGGTTTAACTATAGTAACCATGGTTTTTTGGTTTCATTTGTAGTAAAACCATGGTTAATTTCCGTAAGGGCTATTACTGGCTCTCCTAATAAAAGTTAAAAGAAAAACCGTATGTAATCAATATATATAATATTTTTTTCAAAATGCTGTGTAAATATGCACCAGATTATGAATTAAAATGCAGCCGTATTAATGAGCAAAACGTTCAGACGTTAAACGCACCATTTACGCGTGGCTGGGAGCAGGTGTAGATTTCTTTCGTACCAACTAACATTTGGAAAATACGAACGTTTTAATGAATCCGAAAATTTACGCCAAAACCACTTTACACGCGATTTACACAATTAGGAAGGGCAAGCCCGCCTTCAAGCTTTGGTTTCTGAAGTATTTCTCTATGAATTCTGGCTGGTCCTTTGTTCCAAATAAAAGATGAGATACTTTGATTTAGAATCTTAAAGAAAGATTTGGGTATAAAAATTGTGACACACTGAAGTAAATACAGAAATCTATGTAAAATGTTAATTTTCACTGAACTCACACGTCCAGCCAGTGAAAGGGGAAGAGCCAACCAACGAGTAAAATCTTTCTGAACTCGTTGGAGGAGTGTAAGTGAAAGTAGCCTTGAATAAATCTAAACACGTATAATTGTTACTCTTAAATATTTAAAACTATGTGAAGCAACTTTGAATGTTGAAATATTCATTGGTACATCAGAAACTTGAAAATTTATTGGAAATAACTCACTTTTGTTTATTTTCATAGCCAGAAAAGAGGCTAAAGGAGTTTATAATTCTCAAAACTTCGGGTAAAGAAACAACCGGATCAGAGATATAGAGCAAGACGTACTGTATTTACACATTTTCACGTGTCCTCCAAAATGACCCACAACCATATCAGTTTATATGTGAATATATACATTTATTCATAAACTTCTCAATGTTTATCTTTTAGCAATGTTCCTGTAGCTTATAAAGAGTTGGGGGTTCGAATTCCCGGGAACACATGACAGGTAAAAATTGATAGCCTGAATGTACTGTAAGTCGCTTTTGATAAAAGCGTCTGCTAAATGCATAAATTTAATTTGATTTTAATTTTAAATGATTGTTTGACAAATTACTATACAAATGCAAGCAAGTGTAAAAAGTGTCAAGCAAGTTAAAAAAAAGCTGCGACTGTTTAGGGAGGAGCATGCAGTCAGCAGATTTGTGGGTGTAGAGGCAGAGGCAGATGAAAGTATAAACTGTCACGTCCGGGATACAAGAAGACATGGAGAGAGATCGAAGTGCGGTATGTTATTTATTAAGGGGAATCCAAAAGGGCAAACAGTCCAGGCAGGGGTCAAAACCAGAGTATCAATCCAACAAGAACACAGACAAAAACACAAGGCTAGAGCAAGACTACGGACACGTAATTAAACAAGGACTCAGTGACACAGACCGGGTATAAATACACAGGGAGAGACAAACGCTAATGGGGAATTGACTGAGTGCAATGATTAATGACCAGTGACAGCTGAGTGCAATGATAGACAGAGAATGTGAGGAATGTGGTTCATTAAGTGACAGACACCATGGGGAAGGAGGACATCTAGTGGATACCCAGGGAACACAAACCAGACACTGTGACAATACCCCCCTCTATGGAGCGGCTCCCAGACGCTCCAAGACAAGACTAAAAAACCAGAGACCAGGAGGGTGGCGGACAGGTGGAGGCTCGGGGAGGGACGGAGGGCCAGAAAAAAAAATGGGGAAACCAGAGGAACATGTAAATGGGGAACAGACACCAGAAGTGCAAACACAAAACAAGGAAGCCAAGAGGGAGGTGGACCGGAGGAGGTCCAGGGGGAGGGACGGAGGGCCAGGCTAACAGAGAGGAACAGGGACAGGAAGTGAACACACACAAAAAAGGAGATCAGGGTGGATAGGGGCGTTCAGGAACCCAGGATGACCCCGACCGGGCAGGACCCCAGGGCGGAGCAGAAGACCACCACAACCATGTGTTCAGGAAGGAAGCCCCCCAAGGTGGAGCAGAAGACCACTACAACAATGTGGTTGGGATGGACTCCCCCAGGGCAGAGCAGAAGACCACCACGTCCGTGTGGTCGAAACCGAAGCCCACCAGGGCGGCGCCGAAGACCACCACAGTGGGATCGGACTGGCAGGAGAGCCAGTCTGGCTGGGCAAGTCTGAAACAAAGAACGTGAACAATTTAAGGGTAGCCTCCGTGGCCACGACAGGATCAGTCAGGCGCTCAGAGAGTTCGACTGAGACGTGGCGAGGCTCTGGAAGTTCCGCAGAGGCGAGGAAAGACTCTGGTAGATCAGCCGAGACGTGACGAGGCTCTGGAAGTTCCACAGAGGTGTGAAGAGACTCTGGTAATCCAGCTGAGATGAGGAGAGGCTCCAGTAGTTCAGCAGAGACATGGAAAGGCTCTGGTAATCCCATGGTGTTTAGACTGGATTCCAGAGGATCAATGCTGACTTGACTCTGCTCCTGAAGATCATTGGTGGCCTGACTCTGCTCATTAAGATCATTAGTGACCTGCATTTGTTCATGGAGATCATTGGTGACTTGCATTTGTTCATGAAGATCATTGGTGACTTGCATTTGTTCATGAAAATCAATGGTGACTTGACTCTGTCCTTGAAGATCACCGGTGACTTGACTCTGTCCTTGAAGATCACCGGTGACTTGACTCTGTCCTTGAAGATCACCAGTGACTTGACTCTGTCCTTGAAGATCACCAGTGACTTGACTCTGTCCTTGAAGATCACCAGTGACTTGACTCTGTCCTTGAAGATCACCAGTGACTTGACTCAAGAAGGTCAATGGTGACTAGTCCTGGCTTTGGAGGGTCATCGGTGACTAGCCCTGACTCTGGAAGGTCAGCGGTGACTAGCCCTGACTCTGGAAGATCAATGGTGACTAGCCCTGACTCTGGAGGGTCATCTGTGACTTGACTTGACTCTGGAAGGTCCACGGTGACTAGCCCTGACTCTGGAAGGTCAACGATGACTAGCCCTGACTCTGGAAGGTCAACGGTGACTAGCCCTGACTCTGGAGGGTCCTTGAACACCTGACTCGACTCTGGAGGGTCAACCGGAACCTGAATCGACTCTGGAAAGTAAACGGGCACCTGCCTCGACTCTGGAGGGTCAACCGGAACCTGACTCGACTCTGGAGGGTAAACCGGAACCTGACTCGACTCTGGAGGGACAACCGGACACTGACTCAACTCTGGAGGGTCAACGGGAACCTGACTCGACTCGTGGGTCTGGCGACCACCTTGTGCTGTGGCGCTGGGCTGGCGTCCATCTTGCCTCATGTCGCTGGGCTGGCGGCCATCTTGTGCAGTGGCGCTGGACCTACGGCCATCATGGGAATTGGCGCTGCCTTTCTCCGTCCGCCATGTTGAGACGGCGGCTCTGGTCCGACACGAGCCCCGAGTCGAAGGGGGCCATGGTGGAGAGCGATGCTGAGCCTCCTCTCGCCCACTCCCTCCTCGGCGACCTCCCCTGGTCCTGTGACACACGACCAGGCGGATTCCCTCAAACCGATTGCTTCTCTCCCGCTCTGTGGCTGGGGAAGAAACATGAACAAGATATACCGCTGGGTCTCAGAGATGACGGAGTTCTTCTGTCACGTCCGGGATACAAGGAGACGCGGAGAGAGATCCAAGTGCAGGTATGTAATTTATTAAGGGGAATCCAAAGGGTAAACAGTCTAGGCATTGGTCAAAACCAGAGTATCAATCCAACAAGAACACAGACAAAAACACAAGGCTAGAGCAAGACTATGGACACGTAATTAAACAAGGACTCCGTGACACAGACCAGGTATAAATACACAAGGAGACAAACGCTAATGGGGAATTGACTGAGTGCAATGATTAATGACCAGTGACAGCTGAGTGCAATGATAGACAGAGAACGTGAGGAATGTGGTTCATTAAGTGACAGACACCGTGGGGAAGGAGGACATCTAGTGGATACCCAGGGAACATAAACCAGACACTGTGTCATAAACAAGGCTTCAAACGCACAAACTGCTTCCTCTGTGAGAGAACGCAATCTCCACAATTCCACCACATACCCAGTCCCGTGTCAAAGGGCCTTTATCTCAAAAGTGTAGGCCTACTTGTTGGCTTTTCACTCCATCTCGGTGTGAAACAAAAAAACTGTCTGCCAAGGTGCAATTGTGAACTTGAATTTCCTTTTCATGGCATACTGTACTTATAATAACTGCACCAATCACTCTGTAACTCAACCATTTGTCCATGCTTCTTTTTCAACTCCAACGATATATATGTTTAACCTGATTGGCCTTTTTCTAAGTAAACTATTTAGAAAAAAAGTTCAATCAATTCACACTCTATTTAACTATTCACACTTCATACCATCGTACAATATGTATTGTCATACCATCCCTGCTTTAAACACGTTTGATAAGCTAGCAGATAAAAAACAAATACCTATCAAATCTGGCTAACACTATTTTTTCCCCTTGTTGGTGCTATTTTATTCTTTCATGTTAACTGAAGGCAGATGATGCAAGTGTTGCCGAGTCCACTGTTTTCCCACAGAATTGGGCTACTTTAACACCATTTCCACAGATTGCTTTTCATGTCCACGGGGTGAAGCAACCCCAATAACGTGATATTTAGCCGCTGAAATGTGATTTTTACTGGGGAACCCCCTCGAAAGCGATTAGGCTAGTTTTTAGTTTTGCTGGGTGTTGTAGCAAAAAACCTGGCAACCCTGAATGATGCTCTATTTGAACTTTAATCAAAAATTGACCATGACAGCCTCACTTCTTCTTATTCCAGAAAAGTCATGATTTCTGCTACTAAATTCTGAGGAGAAAATAAAAAGAAAAGAAAGAAATAAAACTGCTTTCATCGGGTCATCTTGTGAGTCTTTCTTAATCAGCTCTGATCAAACATTTTAATCTTCTGTATAATATTGTTTTTTCTTCTTCAATGCTTCAATGTAGATGGTTTCTGGTATAACACATTTTAAACTTAAGGCACAAATTACCTGAACTGGTACAACTCTTTATAAGTAACTGGTGATCACTCGAAATAGACACAATGGGTCTCATTCATGAAACATTCGTAAATATACGAGTAAATATCTGAGTGATTTGCGCGTAAAGAGAACTTCCCGAAAACTCTTCTCCTGATTCACAAAAACTTCGTAAACGTCAGATGTGATAGTGAAATGTGTGTGTGTGTTAATGAATTCCAATCAGTCGTAAATGGGACGCGCGTGCACGCTCACTCTCAATTACCATAAATCCCGCCTATTAAATCCGACTGACAACTATATATGAGCATCATATTATGACACCAAACGAAGGATTTCAACATGTCTTCTCAAAAGCGACTGAAAAAGAAACATTTCTCAGCTGCAGAAATTGAAGTTTTATTATCAGAAGTTCATTCAAAACGCCACATTTTATTTTCAAGCGTACTAGTGGCGTATCAGGTCCTAAAAAAGGAAGTTTGGCAGCATATTACAGATCCTCCCTTAAGAAAAATTACCACGGTTTTATTATAGTAAAACTGTAGTAACCCATGGTTTTTTGGCGTATTGACTCCCATTTTTCTAACCACAGATTTACTACATATACCGTGGTTAAACTGGTTAATATAGCAAAACCATGGTTAATTTGTGGTTACCATGGTTTAACTATAGTAACCATGGTTTTTTGGTTTCATTTGTAGTAAAACCATGGTTAATTTCCGTAAGGGCTATTACTGGCTCTCCTAATAAAAGTTAAAAGAAAAACCGTATGTAATCAATATATATAATATTTTTTTCAAAATGCTGTGTAAATATGCACCAGATTATGAATTAAAATGCAGCCGTATTAATGAGCAAAACGTTCAGACGTTAAACGCACCATTTACGCGTGGCTGGGAGCAGGTGTAGATTTCTTTCGTACCAACTAACATTTGGAAAATACGAACGTTTTAATGAATCCGAAAATTTACGCCAAAACCACTTTACACGCGATTTACACAAAAATTCGTTCTGCTCGTGTTTCATGAATGAGACCCATTGTAATTAAACACAATCAATACTGTAGACAGATGAAGAAACACACAATCTTATAGAAAAGGCTTAATATCAAATTCTTCATTCAACCCAAAAGGTGACAATGTATTTAGAGCATGGATCCAAATCAATCCCTTTGTAAAAGTGTCCTCTCAAATTCAGGTGTCCCAGCATCACATGAACGATGTACTTGTGTTACTTAAAATGCCTTAAAGTTGTCAAAAACATGAGACACTTTAGAATTAATAGAAATAATGTCATCTATCATTTCTGCACCTAACACTGAATATCTAACCGAACAAATAGGGCCTTTGCCTGATTGTGTTTTATTGCTTGTAGCACGTAGACACTGTGTTTGAGATGTGTCTTCAAAATTACTCTTAGCTTCTCTTATCCATTCCCTTCGATAACCACGATGTAGAAAGCTTTCTTTAAAGTTTAATGTGCATTTTCTGTGGCTGTGTACAAGGTCATATAAAAGAGCTTTACTTCTGAAATCAATCAAATCCAGTTCATTTCCAACCAATCCTTGTGACTTTTTACTGTCTGTTATTTCAGAGAGAGTTGAGTAAAATTATGTTTTTCTAAGTACATTTACAATAATTTAAATCTGAGAGCTTAATAGACAACTTGTTCATATTTTAGCACAAATTATATTCTGGCAATTTTAATCTAGGGAAATATAAAACAGATTTCATTAACATACAATAATTTATTTTTTAATTTAAGCATTCCTTTCATTCAAAATGAATAGTTTTACAATCTATTTTGTTGTAATGCTGGATCTTTAATGAAATCCACTTTAACCAAATAAAGTTTAAATTTGATTTATTGTCTTTAATATACGGGGAGAAAGTCAGACGAATACATTGTCAGAGGGATTTAGTATCAATTAATAAATTAATGAATAAATAGTTCAATCTCCGGCTGCTACCACAAATGTAATTTTGATCTACAATTCTTAATGAGGTTGTACTACTCACAAGATCTTTCCAGTCGTGTAATCTGAAGACCAGATATTGGAGTTTGTTTTTGAAGAATATCACAACTGAATTGAAAACACTTCACAGCTGTTTAGATATAAGACTAGATTTAAAGCTATAACGTATTGATAGCGCTTATGGGCTTCTGACAACTCTGAAATAAATATATTCAATGCATCTTATATCTTATTATTTATATTAGTTTTCTAATGTAAAATTATATTATTTTAGCGAACAAGACTTTTATTCTGGTCTGGCGGTGTGACGTCACAAGGCTGCGCGCGCTCCTGCGCCTGAGATTTCGGCTGAAGAAAGAAAGGTGTGTGCTTTTAACAATTTAAAGTATTTAAATCAAGTCATTAGAGAACTGTATTTAAAACTGTGAAATTAAATCATTACTGACTGCAACTCTAATGTTTGTCGTGAATCAGTTTATCATAAACACGAATTCAGTCAATGGCAAAGCAGTGATATAAACGGAGCTTTTCGAAAGTTTTTCGAGTCAATTGAATCAATTGCTTCTCAAAATGATTCAGTGGGAGACACTGAGATCCACGGGACACACTTTTATAAAGATGGTGTTTATTAAAGAGGAGAATGAAGACTTGAGGATTGAAGACATATTCAGAGTCAAACATGAAGAGACTGAGGAACAAACAGGTTAGTTTTCATGTAACGCATGAAGTGGATTTGCGCATCTTCTCAGTTAACAATGGCTCCGTGTAGTAACAGCTGCTCTATGTGAAATCATGCACCTGAGGGAATTAACCGCTGATCAGAGAACCGGCTTTACTGACGAGATGCGCATTAATAATCGGCCGATCGTGATCGGAGCACCCCTATTGTTTTCCCCCCATTTATATTTATGTTATCCATGGCTGGATAATTTCATGTTCATAAGTACCCTGGAGTGCTCATAATTGTGAATATGAATGGAAATATACTCCAGAGATATTTTACTAGAATTTCTAGGGGTGCCAATAATTGTGTCCAACTTGTATTTGAGAAAAACATTTATTTCATAATGATACCCCCCCCCCATTTTAAATTCTTATTATCCAATGAAAGGTTGTTTTTTTTTGTATTTTTTTTTTTTAAACAAAAGATCAGAAGGATTAACAATGCAGATACATTGTTACACAGACTACTTTTGATCATATTTACCAAGGGTGCCAGTATTTTTGGCCATAGCTCTGCATGAAAAGGTTCGTTTCCGGACTGATAATGTCAACGTATAAACTCGTACACGTTTCCGTCAATGTGCTCTGGCATTTTTGATTTCTGGACATTGTCAGAAAGTGACTATTTTTTGTGCGGCAGTTTTCCAGATTGCTCACTAATGTGATAAACTCACGGACAGAAATGTTTACTCACTCACCGGTAAATCCACGTACATCTCTGTGCATTACAATAGTCTCCGCAAAATCCAGGAAGTTAAATCTCCAGAAACGGACACAAGTGTCTCAGTAAACATCTATAAATTACTGTACACTTAATGTTTTAAATGCTACAGGCCTTCTATACAAAAATACATCATATGCGCTGATAAAAACTGTCAACAAAGCCACAAATACAGCAAGGCATCAACAAAACTAAATTTTTATTTTTCACCAAATGCAGGACTGCAAACATTTAACAGGACTGCAAATATTATTGAACAAACTCAGCAGGACTGCGTCATCATTTAGATATAATTTAGAACACAGACACTTCAAGTAAATCATTAAACTCATAAAAAAATAAAATAATTTAATAAGATACAAAAAATATATATATACTAACCCAAAGAAACACAATAATGGATACGCTTGCAGTGGACACTGTCAGGATGGTGATTAATGCTCTCTCAATCAGACACACACACACACACACACACACACACACACACATGGCACCATCAGGACCATGCCATGTTTTTTATTTAATTCTGTTTTTCATTAGCTACAGAAGATGCCGTTATGCTCATAAGTTTACACACCCCCAGCACAGAGCTGGGCAAACTCTGTCCTGGAGGGCCACTGTCCTGCAGAGTTCAGCTCCAGCCCTGATCAAAGTCACCTATAGTCTTCTAGTAATCCTGAAGACCTTGATTAGCTTCAGTTCTGTTAAATTAGGGCTGGAGCGAAACTCTGCAGGGCAGTAACCCTCCAGGACTGAGTTTGCCCCTCTGTGCCCGAGCAGAATAGTCAAGTCAAGTCACCTTTATTTATGTAGGTAATACATTGCGTCAAAGCAACTGAACAACATTCATTAGGAAAACAGTGTGTCAATAATGCAAAATGATAGTTAAAGGCAGTTCATCATTCAATTCAGTGATGTCATCTCTGTTCAGTTAAATAGTGTCTGTGCATTTATTTGCAATCAAGTCAATGATATCACTGTAGATGAAGTGACCCCAACTAAGCAAGCCAGAGGCGGCAAGGAGCCGAAACTCCATCGGTGACAGAATGGAGAAAAAAACCTTGGGAGAAACCAGGCTCAGTTGGGGGGCCAGTTCTCCTCTGACCAGAATATACAATCATTTTAACAAAATAAGAGGGATCATAATGTATGACATTTATATTTAGTACTGTCATGAATAAGCAATTTTACATAATAGATATTTACATAAGCTTATTTTATAAAAATGAAAATGTATAATTTATAAAAATGTTCAAAAGTTTAAATACACTGGATGAGGTTTTTGTTTTGGGATAGTTTTTCTTGAGTCCAGAACAGTTCAACCGTCTGCTGTTCTTCAGAAAAATCCTCCAAGTCTCGCAAATTCATTGGTTTTCCTAGCCTGGGTGCCAGCCCGAACCCTGCCCACAAAATGTTTTGGACGGGAAGTTCGGTCTGGACTCGATCCATTGAGGTGTAATTATGCTCGGCTCCCAGAAGGCCGAGCCAATCAAATTGCCAGGGCGGGCTTTAATCGATGATGGACAGGCTATCTCTGGTTACGTAACCACCCACGTCATCAAAGAGCACTTGAGCGCTCTTTCGTCGTCTTTCCATTTTTTAAAGTTAGTCAAGTCGCGTTGCAACCGTGTAATAAAGTTGAGACAGGGCCGACAAATGCGATAATATTTAATGTCATTATTGTTGAGATCTAATCCTAGACAGAGATCTTGTTCGTATATACATGCACCTTTTGTGTTTCTCTCAAAAATTTTATTCATGCTTGTAAGTACTCCGCGAATTCTTAAATTCCTTTTACAACAGCGGCAAAGATCGTTTACACTCATTACTTTCCTACTTCTTCCAGTTCCAGCGTGCATGCGTGCAGTTGAACTCTGCTGACAACTATGCGTCGCTCAACATACGTCTCTTACTGCTTTGCTCTGATTGGTTGTAGGTCTATCCAATTGAGTGCAGAGGTTTTTTTTACTGGTTCGGTTAAGACACGCCCCATAATTCAAGTGCAATGGAGCAGTATCAGACTCACATTCTGCCTAGAATATGAGTACGACAAAGTCAGGCTATGGTTTTCCAGCATCTTCTGCATATTTGACCTCTGTCCAACAATGACTAATAGTTTTGAGATCTATCTTTTCACTCTGAGGAAAAATGAAGGACTCGTACACAAATATGATAAAAGGTGAAAACATTATTAACTGATGCTCCAGAAGGAAACCCAAAGCATTAAGAGCATTGAACAGGATGATTACATTTTACTTGTTTTGTTTAAAGATCATATCTGTTCATTTAATACTGCCCTTCAGAAGCTTCATACTTTAAAAAAGATTTTCAAATAAAAAAAAAGAGTAGTTTTCCCTGATCATCCAATTCAAGAAGTTCACACCCTGTCTCTTAATAAACTGTGTTGCTTTCTTGAAAATCAATAAATGTGTTTACCTTTTGAAATAGTTGTGTACGAGTCCCTCAATTGTCCTCAGTGTAATAAAATAAATCTGAAATCATACATTCATTGCTGGAAAGGGTTCAAATATGTAAAAGATGCTGGAAAACCTGAGAAAGTGAAGGATCTGGAGGATCATTTAAACTATTCAGGACAAAGGACTCATGACCCACTATATCCCAAAACAAACATGAAACACTATGGTTTGTGTAACGCTTTGCAGTGCTTTGTTCAATTTGCACCCTCAAAATTAAACAAATGAAAAATTGGCTTCAATCTTTCATTTTCCATTTCTTTGGAATAATTCACAAACGGATAATTGTTTCTCAGTTTAATTTTCAATTCTACAAGTTTGGGTTGTTGCGTCCGAGTCTGATTTTTGAACAAACATAAAAAATTACTCATTGCTCTGATTTTCCATTTCTCTGTTTTGCTCGCGGTTGGACCGTACCAGTTCCACCAGTGGGGTGGAGCGGGGGGTGGGGATGTGGATGCATTAACCATAGGCATTAGAGCGCTGTATGACGTTATGTGTATGGCATGTCTGAGTCTGACCATGATTTATCGCTTACATGTCAGAACCCTATTAAACGTGTGACTGCGGTTAACGTTGTGGAGTGTGCTTGATGCTTATGAAAGTGAAATTCGTAGGTTAGTAGAGAAGCAGGTATACACATGCACACAAGTTCAAGAGGTCTTACAGCAGCAATATGGACTTGGGATAGGTTCCAGTATTTCCTCTATTTCTAAATTCTGCGCAACGAGGATTATTCATCGTTTCGATTACGCAAGGCTAGGGAGAGATGGTGTGGATCCAGTCGTTCGACCAGCAGTTAATGTTTGCGGCCCTGTGTACGGTAGAAAGATGATGACTGGGATGATGAGAGCCTCTGGATGCCGGCTGGGTTAAAGAGCTGTAAGTCGTGCACTGGCACAAATGAACCCGCAATACACACAGGTGCAAAGAGAGGGAACTGCTCGCCAAACTAATCCACATGTCTATTACGCGGAGTATGCCGGTCACAAAATACACATGGGGGTCAAAGATGAAAAAGTGTTTAAGCATAAAAAAAAGAAGTGTAATACTGCTTTAAACTGTCGTAGTCATTTTTAACATTTGCCACTATCCTAGGTTTTGCCCATTTGTCAGTAAGAATTTTGTACTAATTTAAAACACAATAAAATTTAGTATGCTCCATTATTCTTTTATATATATTAATATGTACACGTCAGAATAAGCATGTTGTTTGAATTTTTGCATAAATATTGTGTCACACTGAATGACAATGTAACATTATTTCAACCAAATTTTGACATTTTATTCTCCAAAAACGTATTTGAAACCTTAAAAGTAGACATTTTACTTACATTTAAGTCGCTTTGGTACATTTCTCGAATCAAACTCACAAATTGCAAAACAGTAAGTGCATTTCTCAAAACAACTCGTACAAATAGCAAAACACCATGGATAACCTGCAAAAGCCAGTCTCTTACTCAAAATCCTTAGTTCATCTCTCAAAAGTAAATATCTGTGTCAATGAACATGTCAGTGCCATCAGAATGACAAGTCCTTGTGTATGGATAAGACAGTCAAATTGTTTAGTCATGTTGTCAATATAACAGTGTACTCTGGAGGGATGTTCTGATGGAAACTATGGCTAAAGTTTTGATGGTAAATGGTAAATGGACTGCATTTATATAGCGCTTTCAACAGACCACATGGCCATCCAAAGCGCTTTACAATTTGCCTCACATTCACCCATTCACACACACATTCACACACCGACGGCGGTGTCTGCCATACAAGGCGCCATCCAGCTCGTCGGGAGCAGCTGGGGTTAGGAGTCTTGCTCAAGGACACCTCGACACTTGGTCAGGTGGAGCCGGGGATTGAACCACCAACCTTCCGGTTTGTAGACAACCTACATGAACCACTGAGCCACTGCCGCCCCAATTGTAAGTTACATCTTAGTGTATGTGTGAGTGTTATTGCAAGAGAATGGAAAAGATTCAAATTTACACTCTTACTGTTTGTACAGTATTTTATTGACAGAACATGAAAAGACAGCACTGAATAGCACACACACAAAAAAAAAAACCTAAAGAAGAAATGTGAACATAGGAAAAACTGTACATGCGGTGCTGTAGAAATTACATTAAGGAATTACAATCTTCCTACACCTCTTGACGATCCTGTCTGTTGGGCCACAAATTCTCATCCACATCACAACAAACATCTTCTCTTGCGATGCAGCATGGAAAGAATCTTTTTGAGTGTCTTATCCAGCCTCTGCAGGCTTCTGCTGTGATGTCATCCCACGCTGCATCCATGGCAGCCAGAAGGGTCATTTGTGTATGTGGCTGACGATCGTATAGTTTCCATCTCCATACTGAGAAAAATTCCTCAATGGGGTTAAGGAATGGGGAGTAGGGTGGGAGGAACTCCATCAGCATCCTGTTGTGGGCAGCAAACCATTGCCTGATGATGATGGAGCGATGGAAACTGACATTGTCCCAAACGATCACATACTTTAGCAGGTCATATCCAATCTGACCCCTCTCTTGTTCAGGGATGAGATCCCTGTAGCGAGTGTCTAAAAAGGTGACAAGACGCTCTGTATTGTATGGCACAATAAAGGGAATATGCATTAGCACACCATTCTCAGAGATTGCACAACCCATGGTTATGTTTCCGCCTCGTTGGCCTGGCACATCAACTGTAACTCTGTGGCCGATGAGATTTCGACCACGGCTTCTACGTTTCGTTAGGTTAAAGCCAGCTGCATCCATGTAAAGGAAGCTGTGCGGTGGTTCACTTGCTTCCAGTTCCATTATACGCTATATCCAGAAGACACAAAATGAGTTTTATGAATTACATGCCAAGATACAGTTACATCAAATGTATACAGCACATATTTGCTATGGGTGTAGAAAAGATGCAATGTGTCAAGTTCACACTTACTGTACTGTATATCACTATACAATGTTGTACTGTTTACTCTGAGGTACAGTTGCTACATGCTCATACATGTTTTACCTGTACATACTGGTAACGCAGCTCCTTCACTTTCACCATTTCTTTCAAACGGAACAGTGTAGAGCTGCTTCATATTCATTTGGTGTCTTTTCACCACCCTATCAATGGTTGAGATGCTGGCTGTTTGGATGTTTTGAAAGATGTTGTTGTCCTCTATAATGGCACTTATAATGTATCTCCCTTAGTCGTATTGCATTGTTTTCTATTACCATGGTGCAAATAGCCTCCTGTTCACGTGTGAAAAGGGGGCCTCTGCCACCCCTGTGAATTTAGACATGGCCTATTTGATCAGCTGAGAGTTGATCATGGATGTGAATTTTATTTGTGTCTGTTTCAACAAGACAATCTTCGGGAGTTTCACACTAATGTCAAAATACCCCCTTTCATACAAAGTCAGTCAAGACAGAACCACGCTGTTACACAGATAAACTCAGCTGGCTTTTTTGAATTTATGCCCCTACAAGCATACAAAAAAAACCTCAGCCAGATGCCATACTAACCCCTGAACAACCATGCCCAAGATTCTTAACAAAAAGCAATGGAAAAAAAAAACAAAGCAAGGTGCTAAAATACATATAAAAAATGTTTTCAACAGTATTTCTGAACTTTTGAGCCAAACTATCAGCCAGACCACATTTACGTCGCTGCATTTGTCAGTTTCAACAGTACCTCACTCAGGCCTCTTAAAAACACCAGTTTGCCTGCAAACATACTTGCCTTGCATAAAAGGCAGCTGTCATTATCATTTAGATAGGTCTGGATACTGGGGCCACACCCTGCAACCTGCCCACAGCAGTCGTTATAACAAGTACAGAATTTGGGATGTTTGTGCACATCCTACATGCCAAGGCATCTCACAGAGGAAGCAATGGATAATGTCTTTGACACTTGAGTAACTTTCTCCTTCACCTCTGCTAACATGTCAACCTGTTGCACTACCTGTAGGACATTAGCCTTCATGTGGTTGACTGAAATGGCTAGCTCGTTAAATTTCTCATCGATGTTTTCAGCTAGCTTTGATGCAGTTTTTTTTATCTCAAGCTCAATGTCAACCAGACCATCTAGAACTTCATTTTCTTCGGGGTCCATCCTGAAACAAAAAAGTGAAAAAGACATGTCCATTACTTCACAGACAATACTGCAGTCTATCTGTGACATTAACATTATCAAGATGTAGAGTAGAAATCATCATCCTCATTTCTATTATTACACATTTTAAAATGTTACTTTATAATGATACCACCATGAACAGATGCTTTATGTAATTGCATGTGGACAATGCAAGCTATTAGGATTATGGTCTTTGTTTTCCTTCAGTTGTTTTTGGTGTTTTTTTTTTTTTTTGCTTTTAATTTTCATTGTTGACTGATTGCATGAACCAATTATACACTTATTAGCCATAGATTTTTATATAATAGTAATTTGTTAGTGTTGTCATTTGCAATATATTATTAGGCTTAACATTTTATGTTAATGTGTTATGCAAAGAAAATGCTGACCAATGAAGATGCCGTTTTCACAAATGTTCAAGCTATTAAAATGCTGTGATGCTGAAGTAAAACTATGCCAGGCCTCTAAATTTTAATACTAGCTTAATAATAATAGTAAAAAATAAACAATAATGAGAAAACAACCCCAATATCATCTTGACTATCGACAAATACATCAGCTATTGGCAATATCTCCAACTATTGTAAATACACTATACTATTGTCTGCCAGCACAATGCTATTTTGGTGTTGGAATTCTAACTATTAAACATTGCTTTGAAGGAAAGGGGCAAAGAAGGAAAGGTGGTAACAGTTGATCAGGGAGATCATAGCAGTCCATTACTGTTACAGACTCGCAGATAACCATTAGATATGGGTTTTTCTATACAGTGTATTGTTGCATGACTACATACATTTAAGCATGTCACTTAACTTCGCCTGCATTAAAGGCTTTGAGAAGCTTTCCTTTTATCACTGATAGTGTTAAATTAGTAAGTAATTGTAATTCCCATTCACTCATTGATCACGGTGTTAGTGAGTTAAAACCAATAACATCATCCTTTGTCTGGTAAGTCAAAAGGCTCTGGCTCTCTGCTTTACACAATGTTATCCAAACACTCAGGTTAAATCTTAGGTTCTTTTATCAGTTCTAACAAAGACTTTTAAACAACTAAGAGGCTATATCCATCGGCACATATATCGGAACCAATTCTTAATGCACATGTGAACGCCATCAGCGTTTATCACAGGTTCGCGTTTAAATTCTATGAAGAGAGAATGGTGTCATCTTAGCGGTCCCTTTTTTTATTAACAAACAATTGTTGCGATGGAAGCGAGTCAATCAAAACTAACTTTAGCTGGAAAATAACTTTGTTAAAGAGCCGCTATAAAGCCAAAATGTTTTTTTCAATATAAAAGTAATTGTGGTTGGATTTTTTTTTTTTTACTTTTTATAACAGTCTTGGGCATGTCAAAGATTAGTAGCAACATTGACTTTGATGCATTTTTAGTCTTTGTGCAGCATTAGATTTTTTCTCCCTAATTTGTTGTTGGTGGCTCTTTTTGCCCCATTGACTTCCATTATAACGAAATTTTTTGATTGCAAAGCCATGACACCATGTAATCATGTATTCTTGATTGTTTGTGGTTTTCCCTTTTGGGAAGAGGTAAAATTAGTTAATTTTACAGTTGATCATTAGGTGGGACCATCAGTGTTTGGAAAAACGGCGTTTAAAAGAACGGCGTTAGGTAACGGCGTTATTTTTTTAGTAATGGGGTAATCTAACTAATTACTTTTCCCGTCGTTACAACACCTTTACCATTACTGAAAGTTAAATGCAGTGCGTTATTATGCATTGATTTAATAAACTATGCAATCCGAACGCACCCCTGGCTCACACAGCGAAGTGTGGAGGTGGGTTAAAAAAGAGTCATGTGTTTTTTTATGGTAGCCAATCAGAGCCAGTGTTTTTACACACATGCCAGGACACGCGCCAGTGGCGCCAAACACACGCTTTCAAACTTACGATATACACTACAGTCTCCGTGCTCACAGCATCCCAAACACAAATAATTTGTATATATTTTTATATTTATATTTTAATTGTCTGGCTATCTGGTACTTCGGTATGGAGTTAAGGTTAATATTATAACTTTTTCGCTAGTATTCTATCACATTGTGAGTTTATATAAGCACATTTTGTTGTTTTCTCGTGGTAACTGATAGACCGTTTGGACACGGAAGCACTGCTACGTAACGTCAGACTTAACAAGCGAATAGACTAAACAAAAGCAAAGTACGTGGATTTAAACACTTGCATTCCATCGTGCTGGATATTTAATGGTGAGAAGAGCAGCAAGCAACACGAGAAAGGGCTTGACTTGTACCAAAGTTTTAGAAATGATTATGTAGCATGACCCCTCCAGCGAGCTGCAGCTTATTTGAAGTTGGTATTGCATTTTGGTTCATGATACATTATGTTCATAAATTTGATGCAAAGTAGATTTTTTTTACAGGATTTTAAGGTTTTAAACTGGCTTTACCATCAAGAAAAAAGGGAGCATTTCACATATAGGCCATCTGTACTTTTCACCATTAAAAGGCAGCAGGTGCATAAACACACTTCTTTTTTATTGTTTACTCCATGTAGTTCTGAGAGCATGAGGTGCATATTTTTATTTTTTCAGATACTGTACATCAAGGTAAGTGCACAAAGGTCTCTCTCACACCCTCTCTTTCTCTCTATCACACACACACACACACACACTATAATTTGACTGTAAAAAATACCTCTTCCCAACAGGGAAAAACAATCAAAAACAATCAAGAATCTCACACACACACAAACACTATAATTTGCTGTTATACTCCATATAACTCCATATACAAGCCAGAAACCAAGCCTTTTTTTGCACAGGCCGATTTAAAGGGTTAATGGTCCCACCTAGTGATCAACTGTAAAAAAATAAAAAAATTTAACTTTTCCCAAAAGGGAAAACCACAATGAAGAATGCATGATTATATGGTGTCATGGCTTTGCAATCAAAATTTTTTTGTTATAATAGAAGTCAATGGGGAAAAAACAGCCACCAACAACAAATTAGGGAGAAAAAAATTAAATCTAATGCTGCACAAAAACTAACAATGCATCAAAGCAAATCTTGTTACTAATCTTTGACATTCCCAAGACTGTGATAAAAGGTAAAAAAATATCCAGTCCATAATCACTTTTTATATTGAAAATATGTAATTTTGTGTGGTTTTTTTTTTTTCAAATCAGTGAAATCATTTATGAACTTGGTAATTAAAAAGTTAAAATCTTGGAATTTAAAAAAAAAAATTTGGTAGTTTTGATCAGGACTGAGGTTGATTAATAGATTTATGCAAAAAAAACATCCACGAACATCCCGAAAGGGTAGTGAATTAGCCCACAGTGTACCGTTGAGTTTTTGAAAGATTTCAAAGCATTTTCCCCAAATATTGGTCAAAATAAGATTTGTCACCAAAAATCATTCCATTAGCTCAAACACAGAGAAAGTTGTGGCCAAAATAAGACTCAACTTTACCCCCTAGTGGACAAAAACGTCCCCAACAACGCACAAGGGTTAAGCGTATTTGGCGTGCTGTCCAGGAGAGAGCTCCGAGCCCGGCAAGACCCCCGAGCCCGGGGAACATGGAATCTAGCGTTCGAGCAGTGTGGATGGAATGGTAACCTTTGCGAAGCGTAGAAATAAATTTAATCAGGATTTAAAAGGTTATGGGCTGCCTGGAGTCTGGGCGCTTGGGGTGTGCTCTTTGAATGCCTTTGATGAGAAGGGAGGTCTGTGAATTGGCTATTTGGGGTGAGGGTGAACCAAATATGAGTTTATGGAAAAATTGGATTCCACTTACATAGCTTTTTATGGAGCTGACTTGGAGGGTTTTGTTAATGTTGAGGTGTGACATAAATGAGGTGATGGAGAGCAGGGAAAAATCAGGGAACGGTAGATTATAGGCGGAGTGGAATGCTTTAAAGCATTTCCATGCTGTGAAGTATGACTGCAGGGTACTGGGGGAAATGGCTTGGAGAATAGAATTTTTTAAAGTTTCAAGAAGGGTGATTCAGAGGAATATTAGCTCTGAATAAGGAGGCACTGGGGTTGGGAATAGTTCCGCCTGCGGTGCCAACAGCCTGAATTTCTGAAAGGCAAAACGAGAGAGAGAGAGTCAGCTATTTGGTTCTTTACCCCGGGAATGTGTTTTGCGGTTATGATAAACTGATTGGAAGCTGAGATCCAGATTAGACGTTTTAGTAAGGGCATTAAGGTGGGGGAATGAGAACGGCCGTTATTAATGCACTGAACGGTAGCCTCATTATCGCAGTAAATAACAATGCTGGTGGTGGACCACTCTTTTACCCACAGAGAGGCTGCCACGACGATAGGATATAGCTCGAAAAGGGCTGATGATATTAATGGCTGGGGTAAATCTAACAGCTGGGAGGGCCATGTAGAAGCGAACAGGCGGTTTTGGTAAAATCCTCCGAAACCGATGGAGGGGGCGGCATCGGTAAATAATTGGATGTCGGTTGGGGATGAAACCAAATCACTGTAAAAGAAGGATAATCCGTTCCATTGATTAAGGAAGGATATCCACAAACTGAGCTCGTAGCGGCATGGATTGGTTATGAATAAACTGGTCCTCTAGCTCGTGAACGGAGGACGCGAGAGAGAAGAGGTGAGAGACGAAGGGGCAGCCTTGAGGGATTATGCGCATCGCAAAATTTAGATGACCGAGAACGGATAGCAGCTCAAGTTTGGAGCAATTTGGATTTCCTAAGAGAGTGGAAGCCACCAGAATGTTTCTGTCGATTTTTTCCTGGGGTAGAGAAGCTTGAAATTTTTGTGAATCTAGGTTGATACCCAAAAATTCAATGGAAGTGCTTGGACCTGAAGTTTTTTTCCTGAGCGAGGGGAATCCTGATGGAGTCAGGCGGTGATTTGATTAAGAAATTGTCAAAGAGGTGAATTAGATAGGGTACGGCGTAATTGTTGGAAAGGATCCGGCAAATTGCTTCTGACAACATGTCGAAAATTTTGTTGAATAAGTGCCAAAAATCTGGGTGGATGGGCTTCACTTTAAATGCAGAGTTGATGTCGACTTTGGCCATCCAAGTACCGGGTCCTGCGTCTTTGATCATACTGATGGCTTGGTCGATGTCGTGGTAGTGAAGAGAAAATTCATAGAGTGGAATGAGGCTGTTAATGCTTGGGAGCGGGGAATTATGCGGGGAAGAATGATCAATGATGAGGCGTTTTTTACCAGAAAATTTTCTGGTTGCTACGCCTATGGGGTTAACGTGGAAGATGTTGAAGGGGGGAACGGAAAAAGGGCCGATCATGAAATCAGCGTCTATTTCTATCTTAATTAACAGGTCAACTGTTTCGGGTTCAGTGAGAGCGGACTGGAGGTTGGGGCATATGAGGCTTTGGGAGGGGAGACTTTCGACCCCGGGATGAAAACCGTATGAGAGACCCAACAGGAGATAGTTAGAAAAATCTGGGTTGGGGTGATGGAGCAATTCGGAAGATAGGTGAAAAATATTTACAGGAGTCGATAAAGTATTGTTTTTCATTTTTATTGACATTTTTTTTGTACAGGACAAATCAAGCGGGCGTGAGCGCCGCCGCAAAAGTCGCAAATATGCATTAACCGGCAGCGTTGTCTTGAGCACCTCCCGGCATTGAAGCTGATGCAGAGTTGCCTGCCAGAGAAAGAAGGGGGCGGTGATTAGAGGAATTGGGGAGGGAATGATTGTTTGGGAAATTCAGTACATAGCTGGTGGACTTGGGCTGGGATGGTTCGGCACAGGGAGGAATGGATGGGTTGACAAAGGGGCATGTTGTAGAGGAGTGTGCGATGGATCGGCATACTGCGCATGTGATGTTATTGCAGCCTAAAAATACCCGATTGTGAAGTTCAGTGCCCAAAGACCCCCAATAAGGACACTGATTCCACTGAGACAGTCGGATGGCGCATTTTGCAGAGAATAAATTATGGTACGTGTAGAAATGGGAACCACAATATGATAACGCGAGCTCGGCGATTATTGTGAGATTGTAGTCACTGAGCTCACGTCTCCTTTGTGGAAAAGAGGAACAGATTACTTCGGTGTAGCAATTGAAAGCGGTGGCGAATTCAGGAAATGATAGAATATGGGACTGAATATGAGTGGTGTTTTTTAGAGTGAGTGAGAACTCGCCGCAGTCAATTTGGGGGTCAGAGGACGCAGGTGAAATAGGAGACAGGAGAGAAAAAAGATCTATGTCCGCACCTGAGAGAATTTGGCACCGAATGTTACTGGAGATGGGTGTAGGATCCAAGGCGGGGGCGTTTAGTGGCATGGGTAGGAGCTTAGCTGAGGACAGGGAGAAGGATGAACGGGCAAAAGATATGGAGGAAGGAGTAACAGCTGACGGAACCGCCTGCGGAAGCCAGCTCGCTCTTGGAACAGTTGTGGGAGCTGCACGGGAAGAGAGCACTGGAAAGAGAGTGGGGATAATGGGTGCCAGAGTCTGTGCCATGAATGGAGGTGGCCTTATGCTGTGGTCAGCTCCAGTGGCGAGAAACATGTTATCCAAAAGGGAGGGAATGGTGGATGTAGGGGCTTTTGCCGTTTGCTGAGGCGGCCTCGCCCTAGAGCAGGAGGGCGTGGCTGGGGGCGATGGATTAAGGGTGGGAAAACACTGGGACTGGGAGTGAAACTGCGCTGATAGCGGAGGCGTGCTCGCGCTATCTTGGCGACATGTGCAGGCGTGTTCCAATCACTTAGAAAGGCAAGATTCTTCACAAATGTGAGCCAGTAGAGTTATGGATGAACCGATGAGACAAAGATTAACCTTTATCTATTTTTGGTGCTGATCAGAGGTTTGCATCTTGCTGTGTAGCTTCTGTAAGTCCGTGTCAAATTCTCCTGCGGACTGTAGATTGACAGAGCATCACCTGAACTTTCTAGATGTTGTTGGTGATTTAACAGACATGTGTTTTAGGGTCCATTTTCACAGCTTTTATGATTTGTCTGTCATCAACTACTGTTGTTTATATCAGCCGATCAGGTCGTCGTTGGTTGCTGATGTCGACAGTAGTTTCCAACCTCTTGATTTCTCCATGCCCTTTGTTTTCCCCATAGTTCAAATTGACTTTTCTTTTACCATCCACATTGCTTGTCGGCTTCCTCATTTTCATCCTGGTTTGTGTGTATGTCATCATTGAATGCAAGACATAGAATCCAGAAGCAATGGCTATAACTGATAAGACACATTCCCTGTTTTTAATATAAGAAGAATGAATGCATCAGGACACCGCTGAACACGTAGAAAGACCTGTGAGGCAACGGTTTCAATACTTATGCTCACATCAGATAGGGAGATGAAACTCTAAAAGTGCCGATCTTCTTAGCTGGTAAAACATCTTTGTGTGGAATCACCCAATAATAAAATGTGACATTTTATTAGTTTTGTATCCTATTCATCTTTTAATCATATTTACAGATTTCTTGACTCCACAGCAAACAGAACAATTTTGTCTTTACTGTTCCAATACTTATGGAGGGCACGGTAAGTGCACCATTCAGTCATTCATTCATAAAGGGTTAACAATCTTGAGAAGAGGATTAAGGCCCTGATATACTTTAAGCAAAATCGAAGAACAAACTGGTATGATGTCATTTTTAACAAAATCAGGCCAAAACCCAAGTTCGTTTTGTGTTAGTTATTGGAGATTTGAAATGGTTTGCGAAAGCAAGAAACTCTGGACCTCTACTCTGGGTTAATTTCGTCTGTCAACCCCATGGAGGAGAGATGTCTGTGGGTAAAAACATGAGTGCAGTGAAGAGCCACTTTATAGTAGTAAATTAAGTTTTGATTTTGATGAAATAAGACTCTGAGACTGTTTTTCATGTTTAATTCTGTTGCTTGCTTTTAACCCTTTCGAGTCGATTAACGCATATATGCGTTTTGAGTCATTTTCTCCTGATAACCCCGAAAAGAACTTAAATTACACTTCCAGTTCTAATCGTACAGATAAGAGCAATAAATCAATCGAATCAGTAAAGGGTCTACGTTTTTTTGTATACAGACATAATAACAACAAAACTTTGTGCACGTATAAAATAAAGATAACAAACCAGGTGCGCTGTCTGCAGCCTGTCTGCGCTGATCGTCATGTACAAACGCGTCATTAAAATGAACTGTAACTCCATGAATACTCAACGAAAAGACATGAGAGAGATATCTATAGAAAGATTGACATGTCTATTTTTAAACTAAACAAGTGCTGCTGAAAACAGATATTCTGTGATAAAGTAATCCATATGAAAACAACGCGATGTCTGTTTTTCATGTCTCCCTTCATTATATCTAATGTGACCACACCCCCGCGCTGAAGGCACTATTCAGATTCAAACTGAAGCGCGAGGCTTGAATACACCCACACAGAAGAAAAAGCAGCCAGACTGTTCTTCGAGTTTTTATTTTATTTTACTGTTTGCTTCGTGATTAGAGGAATAAGACATAAATCACCCCAAAAAGATGTGATGTGGTTGAGGACATGAGAAATGGATTTCCTCAGAAAAAAAAAGGATGAAGCGCTTTATTCAGCAGAGATCATAAACAGAGTAAGTCTCTTTTTATTTATTTATATACTTGTACTAGTTTTCACATAACGTGTAAACATTTTACTAGTTAGATTTTTTCCAAAGACTTTTTCCAAACTATAATTCCTGACTAAATGTATAATCAAGTGAAACATTATGAAGTTTCAATAACAAAATACAATACTATACCATTCAAAAGCTTGATGTAAATAATATAAATGTAACAAAGAGATAACTGTAACAAATGTGAAAACACTGCTTTTCTTTCAATTTATTCCCCCTAAAAACCCAGAAAAATATTCTCAGCTCTTTTCAACATTAATAATAATGATAATAATAATAACAATAAATGTTTATTTTTTGGTAGAAAATCAGATTGTTAAAAGGATTTCTGAAGGATTGTGTGACTGGAGTAAGGATGCCAAATAATTTGTTTGAAAGTAAGCTTTGATTGTTTCTAATAAACTGTTTAACTGCTCCCCCAAGTGGATATTAAATTATGTTGTGGTATAATTAAATATATTCTTAATAAACTACAAACATAAAATTATATAGATTTATTTTATTCTCACATTCTTTCTTGTAACTCCTCACTCACAGTGGCACAGCTGAATGAGAGGCTCATTATGCAGCTCATTATGCAGGGCTTTGTCTTCTCAGGTGTAAATCACAATGATATTCATGATAGTTGACGCCTACTCACATATGACTTTTACCAAAAAAAAGTGTCTTAGAAAATGTAAATCAATATATTGTTTTATGTGAGTGAGTAAACAAGATGATTTTCACATAATTTAGAAAGAAAAATTCTAGGCCACAAGCTCCAGTTCTCAACAATCCCGGGAACCAATATTCTGTATGTGTTTTATGGCCTTATTCAAGTGATTTAACATTTTTAGTTTTTCACTAACCATGCATAACATTTTTTTTCTCAAAAATACAATCATGTACATGCATGCATTTCACATATTATTATAGCCCAGTTTGTGCTGATTACAGTGAGATTATACTTTACCCATTTAGATATTTATAAGAAACTGAAAAAAGCACAAATGTCAGGGCATGACAAAACTTCTCCAGGCCCCAAAAATACCCTTAGACTCCAGAGGGTTAAGCAATATATTGAATAAAGTGCCAAATCAACACGTGACGTGACTTCACAGGAGTGCTAATTTACAGAGCTCGTGCAAGCATACCCATGTTACTATGAACAGATGCTTTTCATAAAAACATTCTTGTTTTCTCCATTTTTGTTGTGTTTTTGTTGCTGAGGGGCAAGCCACTGCACATATTTACATGTTCTTTAAAACGTTGCTTTCATCTGATTGGGCGGCATCGGAATGTTAGATCGCAGTATACCGCTGCTCACGTATTTCAAACTTTGTTTTACCCCTAAATGAAGAGCGAAAATCTTTGTTTTGAGTATATCGGGGCCTTTACAGGCAAGTCTTCTTTCAGTAGATTAGTGGGTAATATTAAACATACATGTTGCTATTGTAAAGTATTGATGTATGTTGTTTTGTGCCATTAAAATTGTTCTTTCTTTTTTAGACCTGATGTTGCTGAAAGAGAAAAGTGAAGAACTAAATGAAATAAAGGACAAAGATCAGTATAAGAAACATGATTTCACGGGAGACAATTTCTTTAGTTACTCACAAACTAAACAGACTTCAAAAAAGAGAGCTCAAAAGACAGGAGCTAGGAGTCATTTCATCTGCCAACAGTTTGGAAAGAGTTTCACTAAAAAAGGAAGCCTTGAAATCCATTTAAGAATTCACACTGGAGAGAAGCCTTACACCTGCCAACAATGTGGAAAACGTTTCAATAAAAAAGGAACCTTTAATAGACACTATAGAATTCACACTGGAGAGAAACCTTACACCTGTCAACAATGTGGAAAAAGCTTCACTCAAAAAGGAGCACTTAACAGGCACATTCAAATTCACAAAAGAGAAAAGGCATACACCTGCAAACTGTGTGAAAATAGTTTCATTCGAAAAGAAAGCTTAGAAATCAACATGAGAATTCACACTGGAGAGAAACCTTACACCTGCCAACAGTGTGGAAAGAGTTTCGGTCAACAAGGAAACCTCAAAATCCACATGAATGTTCACACTGGAGAGAGACTTTTCAACTGCCAACAATGTGAAAAAAGTTTCATTAAAAAGGGAAACCTTGAAGTCCACATGAGAATTCACAGTGGAGAAAAGCTGTTTGTGTGTCCTAAGTGTGGAAAGAGTTTCTCTCAGCAAGGAAACCTCAAAGTCCACATGAGAATTCACACTGGAAAGAAGCCTTTCATCTGCCAACTGTGTGGAAAGAGTTTCTGTCAACAAGGAAACCTCAAAACCCACATGAATGTTCACACTGGAGAGAGACTTTTCAACTTTCAACAATGTGGAAAAAGTTTCTTTAAAAAGGGAAACTTTGAAGTCCACATGAGAATTCACAGTGGAGAAAAGCTGTTTGTATGTCCTAAGTGTGGAAAGAGTTTCTCTCAGTAAGGAAACCTCAAAGTCCACATGAGAATTCACACTGGAAATAAGCCTTTCATTTGCCAAATGTGTGGAAATAGTTTCAGATGCAAAACATCCCTTAACAACCACACACGGATTCACTCGAGAGAGAACAGTTTTATGTTAGCAGTGTGAAAGGAGTTTCACAGACATGAAACACTGTAAGAATCATGTGAACTGACAATGTGTCTGCCTCCCAAACAACGTTAGGTGGATTGTTCCAGGGTTTGATCACTAAATAGGAAAAGAATCTGCCACAGTAATTGGAGCTAAACCATTCAGGGCTTTATAAGTAATAAGCAATATTTTAAAATCTATACGATGTTTGCTAGGGAGCCTGTGCAGTGTTGACAGGACCGGGCTAATATGGTCATACTTCCTGGTTCTAGTAAGAACTCTTGCTGCTGCATTTTGGACTAGCTGTAGTTTGTTTACTAAGTATACAGAACAACCACCCAATAAAGCATTAAAATAATCTAACCTTGAAGTCATAAATGCATGGATTAACATTTCTGCATTTGACATTGTGAGCATAGCCGTAATTTAGATATATTTTTGAGATGGAAAAATGCAGTTTTACAAATGCTAAGAAACGTGGCTTTCTAAGGAAAGGTTGCGATCAAATAGCACACCTAGGTTCCTAACAGATGACGAAGAGTTGACAGAGCAACCATCAAGTCTTAGACAGTGTTCTAAGTTATTACAAGCAGAGTTTTTAGGCCCTATAATTAACACCTCTGTTTTTTCTGAATTTAGCATTAAGAAATTACTCGTCATCCAGTTTTTTATATCGACTATGCATTCCATTAGTTTTTCAAATTGGTGTGTTCAACTGAAATATAGAGCTGAGTATCATCAGCATTACAGTGAAAGCTAACACCGTGTTTTAGGGGTGTGCAATTAATCGCATTCGATTGTCATGCGCATCTCGTCAGTAAAGCCGGTCCCGTGATTAGTAGTAAATCACCACCCCCTGCTTTCAGATAGTCTCAGCCTCAGACGTCGCACCTACAGACTGTTTGTTAAATGTCTGGTGCATGTGGGACAAAAAAGTGGAAACATTCCAGGGGCAGGTCTTGGCCAATGAAAGCTGCAATTAATTTCAGACCTACACTTTGAAGGTCTGGCTACGCGAGACTAGCTTTCAGATTGAGCAACATTCACTACACAGTGCCTTAGTTCACTGAGAAGCTAGGCGAAATTCAAAATCAAAATGTTCAAAATCGAATGTGATATTGCCTAATTGTCAATTGAATGTGATTAATTGCACAGCCCTACTGTGTTTCCTGATGATATCTCCCAAGAGTAACATATAAAGCGTGAAGAGTAGCGACCCTAGTACTGAGCTTTGAGGTACTCCATACTGCACTTGTGATTGATATGATACCTTTTCATTCACTGCTACGAATTGATGGCGGTCCTATAAGCCATGCTAATGCACTTCCATTAATGCCAACAAAGTGTTAAAGTCTATGCAAAATAATGTTGTGGCAATTTTGTCAAACGCAGTACTAAGATCCAATAAAACTAATAGAGAGATACACCCACGATCAGCAGGTCATATGTAACTCTAAGCAGAGCAGTCTCAGTCAGTAATATGATACGGTCTAAATCCTAACTGAAAATCCTCACAGTTACCATTTTTCTCTTAAGAAGGAATATAATTTTGAGGATAATACCTTTTCTGGTATCTTGGGAAGAAAAGGGACATTCGAGATCGGTGTGTAACTAACTAATTATTTGGGCTCAAGTTGTGGTTTTTTTATGAAACAATATTAAGCAATTATGGATATCAATTGTATGGAGTTGTTGTTGATGTATTTGATTCAGGATAATACTTTGAAATTAATAAATTTCATAAATCTACACTGCATTCAGAAAGTTTTCAGATCCCTTTGTTTTTTACATTGTTTGTGTTATGCTAACATGCTTTTAAATTTAAATTTATTTTATATATACCATTCTACACTCTATACTAGTGCTGTAAAAATACCAAAATTTAGACTTTGATACAATACCTGACTAAAAATCAATTTAAGAAATAAATAAAAGAAAATAAAGAAACCTCTCACTTGACCAATGTTCCTCTCCTTTACTTTCATATAAAGCACTTTGAATTACCATTTTATATGAAATGTGCTATATAAATAAATGTGAGCTGCTTGGCCTTCGCGGGATTTCCTAAATTCACCAAGGTGTTCCCGATTAGCATTGTCGCATAGCAGCGTTGAGAGGAGAGCTGACATCCAGGCACATTTATAAAAGTTATCCAGATAATATTTGTTTTTATGTTTTATGTTTTCATGGAGGAGATGGGGGGAATGTTTCACCCCCGGCGGCGCCGGGTGATGTACCTCAGGCTTAGCCGAGACCAAGGACAGGTACGTTCCACTGTTTTGCAACTTTAAAGGCATGTATTATTTTGAACTGACTTGAATAATGTAATGATACATATGAAAACACCCACACACACATAATAGCGGTTCAAATGCTGAGTGATATCTTACTAAGGTGCGCTTCTAAAATAGTTTATTGTCTTGACCATGGTGAACTTATTTAATGAACTCTCCTCCCAGGTCCGGACAGTTGTGTACTGCACATTAAAACATAAATTGATGGCTATCGCCAGACTAAAGAAATTAGTGTAAATATTTGTTTTTATTGAACAAAATATAATGTTATCATGTATATTGAATAATGTCTTTTCATCTGTATAAGCATAAATTATCCTTCACAAATCGATCTCATTTTAATGCTGTTCTGTTACTGTATGTCCTTTCAATTGCTTTGGTACAAAATATCTAAATTTATCCAATAACAATGTCTGACAAAAATATGAAGGGAACAGTGCAAAATGCATCTCTAAATCTGCAAAACATATATTCATTTCAACATTAACAACTTAAAAGGAAAACCTAAGTCTTTTCTTCTAAACTGAGATTAAAAATCACAATCAACGAACACAAACCTCTCTGGTTCAATTAAATCAGATCTCATATCACATATTATCTTCATTCGCCTGTATTTTCTGTACTTTACTAAATGTAATGTTGAGCACTCTCTTCTGTGCTTCAAGTTGCATTGGTAAAAGATCATCAGCAATATCAGTCAGAAAGACAACAGACAGAAGTAAAGTGCCAGTGTTGGAAAAATAAAAAATGTGCAAGAAAACATTTTTTCTTAATTTGTACTGTTCCTTAAATCTGCAGTAGGGAACTTTTGTAAATATATATTTTTTACATATTTGTTAAACCTGTCATTATGTCCTGACAGTAGAATATGAGACAGCCTCCTGTGAAAATGTGGTTACATTTTTTTTTTTTAACCAGAAATTTATACTGAATGAATAGGAGAAGCTGGTCTCCAAGGCTGAAGTTCACAAAACGATCTCCGAAGTTTCCAATCAGTTTCTGTATGAACTCCACATGAGAGGAATCAACTCTCTCACTCATTTGTTTCAGTGAAGGAAAATGTATGCAGTCCTCTTTGAGATCCTCTTTGAAAATGTTAAGCTTTCTCTGGAAAGACTGGATAGCTGCTACCAAATCACACACAGAGTTGCTCTTGCCTTGTAGTTTTAAGTTGAGATCATTTAGATGTGAAGTTATGTCAAGAAGGAAGGTTGAAGGTACAAAGATCTCCTTAGAGAGGTTTGCGGGCTCATTGGTGAGATAGCTCCACATCTGGTTCACAAGTTGGAGGATGTCATTGACTCTGTGCATCGTGTTGGGAAAAAAGAACATGGAAAACAGAGACAAACGATTGTACAGATCACAATGAGGAAATATAGAGAGGAGATCTGGAAAGTGACAAAGAACTCTTCAGTGTGCAAAGATCGAGGAGTAAGATTGGTGGAAGACTTGACAAGGTAGGACCGAAATGTTCGGGCTGCGCTGTGGCCTCAAATAGAAAAAGAAGGGGAAAAAAACTGTCTTCAGAGGTGCACATAGTTATATAGAAGGGAGACAAATTAATGTTACCTAGTCGATTTCTTGCTGTATTATCACTTGAGTGTATCTGTCATTACATATGTTACGTTTGAGAGAGACCGGGCTGTGAGGTATATGTTAGTGCTTCTAAAAATATTCAAACAAGAAAACTTGTAACTACTTGTTTATTTTCCAATTTGTTTTTGTTTTTTATTTAGCTTGTAGTTTTTTTGTGTTGATCTTGTATTTTTTCTGTTAAAATACTGTTTTCGATCACTTCACTTAATGTCAGGGGATTACATTATTAATTCAGTTAAAAGAAAAGCTATGTTCCTATTCTGTAAAAATCTGAAAATATCTTTTTTATTTTAATTAATATATATGGGTATAACAGTATGATACTTCATCAGCGCTTGTTCTCTGAGCTTTTAGATATTATTGTAGAGTTAAGAACATTATATCCAACTGTGATAATATTATTTTGGGTGATGATTTTAATATAGTACCAGAGGAGGTTATTGATCGATACCCATCCAAAATAAACTACTCAACAACCTACCCATATAGGACACGTACGTCTGCAAGATGTCTGTTAAAGATCTGTTGATCTGGAAAGCATCTATCAACAAATGTCTGACAGACATCTTTCAGATGTCAGTTTTATATACATTCTAAATCATGAATATCTTAACTATCTAAAACATCTAAATCATGAAATCTAATAGACATCTATTTGACATCTAAAAGTAGACGTCCAATAGACGTATTGCAGAGGAGCAAACAGCCTAAAAAATACATATTGCAGATGTAAATGCAGATGTAAATGCATGTCTCCTAGATGTTTGTGTGCTATCAGGGAATTCATTGATTTCTCAGTTATGTGCAAAATTAAGTCTGTTAGATGTTTGGTACCATCTGAATCCTTCTTGCAAACAGTATATATGGATGAACTCCAGTTATTCAAGAAAATCTAGAATCGACTTTTGGCTTGTGTCAAATCAATTGATCACTTATGTTGATTTTCTACAATCTATCGAAGAAGGCACATTAAGCTCTACACAGAGACAAGGGCTGATTATGTTACTACCTAAACCCAATAAAGACTCTAGATACATAGATAATCTGTGTCCGATAATTTTGATAAATACAGATTATAAAATGTTTGCACATATTTTTGTCAACAGACTTAAAAAGGGTATAAATAAGGTAATTCACGAGTTCACACTTACATACAATTGGGAGGGTAAGATTTAATGCGTATTTGGCGTGCTGTCCGGAGGGAGGGCTCCGAGCTCGGAGTTCGGCCCGAACCCAGAGTACTCCCCCCTACCCTATGTAAGTGGTTTAGGATTAGAAGTGTGGAGAAGGGGTGGTGGGGGGATGCTGCGAGACTGTCAAATGAATTGAGGTGAGACTGCTGTATATATACACCTCTTACCATTGATTGCTGAGTGCTCTCCACCTGTGTTAATTATCTGCTCGTGCTTCTCCCGAACTTTGTTAATAAAACATCATTTAGTGAATCTCAATCAGGTTTTTTGTCAGATCGTTCCATTCATAATAATATATGATTGATTATGGATATGTTGGATTAAAGTGAGTGGATAGAAGATTCCGGATTTATTTTATTTTGGGACTTCTGAAATGTTAGAGCACCCTTTTTTATTTCATGCTCTTCAGTCTTTTGGTTTCGGTGACAAGTTTGTAAATGTTATAAGGATGATCTACAGGGATATAAATGGTTCAATATCTCTTCCATTTGGTACATCTAAAAGGTTTATGATTGGCCGTGGTGTAAAACAAGGGTATCCCTTTTCCCCTATTTTGTTTATTATTGCAACAGATCTGTTGGCTCCTTTGATTATTCATGATTGAAGTGTTAACAAATTGAAGATATTTAATATCACTATTGGTATTAGTCAGTTAGCAGATGATACCACTCTTTTTTTTTACAAGATGCAAATCAATTTTCCCTTTCTATCTCTCTAGTTGATTTTTTTCTAAAGCGTCAGGACTCCATTTAAATATGTCCAAATGTGAGCTTATGGCCATTCATAATTGTGATCACACTTCTATCTTTAATATTCCTGTTATTATTAGAAATTGCACTAAGTATTTAGGTATAATAATTACGAGAAATTCAGAGGAATCCATGGAAAGTAATCTCTTAGAAAATGTTTAAAAAAGGCCAAAACCATTTTAAACATTTGGTTACAAATTTCAACCAAGGACTGAGTCCTTCATATGAAAAATATCCCATACACAGGAAAGGATGCATATGTGTAGTCTTCGTGCTCTCAAATCACCCACAATCCTATGCATGCACTTCAAAAAATACAAAAATGTCAGACGTTAGCGGAGTCGGAGCATTAACAGGGCAATATGTTTTCAAATGTAAGTATATTTATGTTACCAAACATTTGTTATGAAGTTTAACATTTAAATGCTAGTACAAATTACTACCATACTGATATTATAAATTATACAAATACAAATTACGTTATTGATGGCTAATTGAACTGGACTTGTCATAACAATTGTTAGCTTGGTTGCCATCACCGGCATTTATTTTCTAAATAAGTAGTTAAGTTGTCTAAAGTAATTTTATGTTAATATTATGCAATTATAACATTATAACGTTATTCATAGCTTTCTCATCTTTTTTAAAAGGGACCAAGGAACAAAGGGAGGCAAAAAGCCGGGGCAGAGACACCGCGGCGAACGGATATAGTTGAGAAGCAATTATTTAATGTCCAGAAGTGATAGTTGTGTGATACCCACCCCCCCCCCAAATGTAACTTGTGATTTTTGAAGTAAGCCTTGAATGTAACCTGACAGACTTGGGTCTGCTTCCAGCAAGTATATGCAGCGTGGTGTACAATAGACCCCTTAAAAGTTTGTAAACATTCCAACGTCCCTGGGTAGGCGGGGCTTAGCTGGAGGCAAAAAGAAGTGCGGACGCAATGTTGACAAGCGTAGCTAGCACGTTTTAGGAGGGATTTATTAAACGTGGAAGCAGAAGAAGGTTCGGAACTGTCCGAATATGTACAGTCCCTGACTCTGGGGGACCGTGACAGCTTTTCTCGCGGATGGAAGCAGGCTACCTGACCCGTATGCCATACAGCCATATGAATTACTTGGTGGTATGGGGAATTTTGTCAAGGCCTATTTTCTAATGTAACATATCGCTGGGCTAACTATGATTAGCAATGTGTATTATTTTAAGAGACCATTCGAAGGATGGCACACACATCTATCGCTGTATGTTTGTTTAACATTTAAACTATAGTGCGCTGAAGATTGGCAACTTTTCACCTATAAATAGAAACTTGCTGATTTACTAGATAAAACCAACACACCAGTTAATATGCATAGATTATTTTACCTGATATGAAGTGTGCCCTGCAGACATGAGCATTATTTATTTATTATTTATTATTATTTATGATCATCTCCGTCCAGTCTGTACGCCGTATTGCATTCAACCACAATTGTCTTGATTTCTGTGAAGGAATGTCTGCCAGGATCCGGTTAAACTTTAGTTTTGAAACAAAAGTGCTGTTCCTTCTATTCTGGCAGCCAAAAACCCAACAAGAAGACATTTTAAAGACAAAACGTAAAACTTTTAGCGCACCTGCTATGAGTTCTGCCTTATGTTTTGCCTCCAGCTAGAGCAGTGACGTCACAGTGACGTAGGTGATTAAGGGGTCTATAGTAATAATACACTACAGTTAAAAAGTCTGGGGTCAGTGAGATTTTTATTTTTATTTTTTGGAGGAAATAAATCAATACTTTTATTTATCAAAGAATAATTTATTTGATCTAAAGTGACAGTAAAGACACTTATAATGTAACAAAAGATTACATTTCAAACAAACGCTGTTCTTTTGAACTTCCTATTCATCAAAGAATCCTGAAATAAAACCTGTACTGACAGACCAACAACTGTTTTAAACACTGATAATAATAAATGTTTCTTGAGCATCAAATCCTCACATTATACTGATTTGTGAAGGATCATGAGACACTGAAGACTGATGATTCTGAAAATTCAGCTTTGATCACAGGAATAAATTATACTTTACTGTATATTGACATAGAAAACAGCTGATTTACACTAATACTATTTAATAGTATAGTATAGTTTTTTTTTTTTTTAAGTGCAGCCATGGTTAGCAGAAGATAATTCTTTTAAAAGCATTTAAAATCGTACTGACCCCAAACTGATCATCACAACTTTTTGATTTCTTCAATGTTTTAGAATGTAAATGTCCTGCCACAGGTCAAGGGACAGAGGATGGCAAGGCGACCGCAGCAAATTGGCCCCAGTTTGCACTCTTGCCTCGATCCAAGAGGAAAAATCAGGTCCACGCACTGCACAAGAGGTAGATGAAGGGAGACGCGAAGATGAGGAGGAGAAGAGAAGAGGAGAAGTGACAAAGAGGATCCAATCCTACAGCTTCTAAAGGAGGATATTTAATACCAGAGGGAGGCAGATGAGAGAAGGGAAGTAGAGGACAGAGAGAGGGCAAACCACTTTTATTTTTGCTGTTGGAGAGGTTGGCAGAAAAAATTAAGTCAATTAAATTGAACTGGTTTTGTCTTTGCCCCTTAATTATTTAATATAATAACTGTATATCCATTTTTTAAAAACCTTGTTGTTACGAACATTTAATGGTCCAGGGGTTGAAACACAACATTTAGTTAAATTTCTGTGATGGGGAGATTGTAGAAATGACCAGACACAAGTACGGAGTTAGCCCCAATTAAATGGTTTAATTTACAGCAAGCCGAAGCCACTTAACAGTGTGATTTATGCACAATGCATATTAGGAAAAAAAAGAAAATACATTGAATTAAGGGGAAAACAGGGAAACAGGGATCGTGGGTGGTGCCCCAAAATCAACAAAATGAATAAAACAAAACTAAGTTTCAAAACCCTCTAACCTACCTAACCAAGGAAAATGGTGGAAAACAAACCCGAAATCTTTGGCATATGCGATGCCTCAACTAAACTACCCTAACTAACAAACCAAAAATACAAAAAGGACACGCCAAAAACACCTGTTAGCTGCAGGCAGTATGTAACCGAGATCCCACGATAGACTAACCTGTTCCCCATCTCCCCGGAACAGAGAAGATCAGTTATCCAAACCCAACTCAGACACAAGTCAATACAGAGAACAAGGATCGAGCTCACATCAGAACAGAAATACAAAATACTAAACACAGGCATTAACTCCAACACCTGAACACACACTGAGCCACTCAGTGCAGCACGCTGAGAGACCTTTAACCAGCCGGCTGACATCGGATTGGCTGCAGATACGACGCCCTTAAAGATGATTGACAGCCGCCTCCTTCATTCAGCAGATACCTGGGAGCAAAGACGACAGCCTAGAGAACAGATTGGTGAAGACCAAAGAGACACGCAGCACATAACACTTGTTCTTTAGATCGCAATAGAAAAACAAAACAATGTATTGAACAATATATTCACCCTTATTTACAACGTTTTGTGATTTTGGTAATCCAGCTCTACAAAAGTTAATTAATTCATTAATTTCATTTTTGTTACATAAAGGTGGATGGTTGTCCTCCTTGCTTTCACAAGCTCTTCCAGCACATCTCCGACACAACCACAAGTGTTGTGCAGAATCACACACACAGTCACCACCTGTGCACAATCTGAGACTGTTGAGATATGAAAAACATGAACACAGAAGATAGTGTGATTTTAGCAGTTGTTAAGAATTAATCGGTTGCCAGCCAGAACAGGAACAGGACCAGGACCAGCAGTGTCTCCAGGGTCGGCCCCATGCGTGCTGCCTGTCAGTCTTCAGGGCCACCATCAGCTGCTGCATGTCCTCTCTGTTCATTCTGAAGTCTGGCCGAGTGTCCTCCCCTCCATAGTACCGCTGCAGTACTGACACAGTAGTGTCGAGCCTGAACAACATGTAGAAGAGAGGAAGGTTTAAGTAGAATTTCAGTTTTGACATTTATTTAATGTTTGTTCAACTATAAAACATATCAGTTCAACTAATTTGCAGAGCGGGGATTTAAAGCTGTTCCCATTCACTGGTGATTCACCTTGTAATTTTTTACTTCATATAGCCTTAAATAGCCATAGCGTTGCTACGGACTCAGTTCTGTTCACTGAGGCAATATGATCGTTTTTAAATCAATAAACTCCTTTTGCTGTGTGTTTAAACAGTGCCAGTCAATTTGACCATAACATAATGAATGTAATAATTTTTAAATGAATGATAAGAGCATTATCTTTCCTTACTATCCCACATCTTTGACGGCAGAGGCGGTGACAAATAAAAAAATCTCCCCCTGCGAACCTGACGCTGATGCTGCCTCACCATATCCATCTCCATTTCTATATCGGAAAAAATGCTGTACGGCAACCAAACTGGTAACATTTGCACTTCCATTTTTCAGTGCCGAAAGCGGACCTTTTCAATGACGTGCACTTGATAGCCTGTTCCATTTACATGTTCTCCGAATGCTAAAGAGGAGCCTCCTTCAATGAAGTATCCTTGACATTGAGAAACGCCTACAGTGTGCGTTTTTGTGCCCTCTGGAAAGTGTAAAGGTTTCTATTTACACCATGTTTTTGCAGCATTGAGTATTGCAGCCAATCACAGACATATCTGTTGATTTCTTACATTTACATTTATTCATTTAGCTGACGCTTTTATCCAAAGCGACTTACAATTGCTATATATGTCAGAGGTCGCACGCCTCTGGAGCAACTAGAGGTTAAGTGTCTTGCTCAGGGACACATTGGTGTCAACCAGTGGATTCGAACCCAGGTCCCTCCGACCAATGACATTCGTCTTATCCACTGCGCCATCACCACCCCACAGGGCCAATCAAAAATAACTGGAGACAGAGTCATCTTAATTCAAAAACATATTACACACGACATAATACTTTATTTACGACTGCATTCTGCTGATTTATAGGTTAAATGAATCTGAATTTAAAGGGGGGGGGGGGGTGAAATGCTATTTCATGCATACTGAGTTTTTTACACTGTTAAAGAGTTGGATTCCCATGCTAAACATGGACAAAGTTTAAAAAATTAAGTTGTAAGTCTGAAGGAGTATTTTTGTTCTAAAAATACCTCTTCCGGTTTGTCACAAGTTTCGGAAAAGTTTTTTTCGAGTATGGCTCTGTGTGACGTTAGATGGAGCGGAATTTCCTTATATGAGTCCTAAGGGCACTTCTGCGCGAGCTCTCGTATAGCAGAGACGAGACATTCACTGATCAGAGCGAGAGCGAATTGTCACAAAAGGAGTGTGTTTTTGGTTGCCGGGGCAAGACAACCCTGCACAGATTACCAAATAAAAAACAGCATTAAGGGACCAGTGGATGGAGTTTATTTTTACAGAGCATCAAGGGAGTTGTGCAAGTGTTTTTGTTTGTTCCCTGCATTTCGAAGATGCTTGTTTTACAAACAAGGCCCAGTTTGACGCCGGATTTGCACATTGTTTATTTCTTAAGGATAATGCAGTCCCAACGAAAAAGGGTCACGATTGTGTGTTGGAACGGTGAGTAAAACTGCTTCAAATATCTCTGTGTTGTGAACTTAGCTATCAGCGCGTAAGCACATCAAGTAAACAACATGCGATGTTGTCATCACACTGCACTTTCCACATGTACAGCTAAAAAAAAAAAAAAGACGACATAAAGTGGAACTTAGTAATTTTCCAAAACCGCTAAGCAAATATATACAGTTTCAGTAGATACTAGGGCTGTGCAAAAAATCGAATGCGATTTTCATGCACCTCTCATCAGTAAAGACGCTCATGTAATTAGAAGTATATCTCCAGCATGTGCGTTCAGATCAGGGTTGCCAGGTTTTCAAAACGAATCCTGCCCAGTTGCTTCTTAAAACCAGCCCTAACATAGAGACGTCGTTGCTGCTGCTGCTCTCGTTCAGTTTCAGCCTCAGGATCTGATTTCTGGATCATAAATAAACGGCTGAATCTGGCTGTTAGCCATGGTTTGTTTTGGATGATGGTTTTTTCCTCACGGTAATGTCACAGTTTCCAAACGCTCTCAATGCAAAAGCCTACTGGCGCTCGTGATTCTTTAGCTCCGCCCACACGTCACGCCTCCAGTCGGTCGTGTTTTTCCGGGAAAAATCAGTACAGACTATCTTTCTCTTATGAATATAATAAAACTAAAGACTTTTTGGAGTTAGGAAGGATGCAGTACTACTCTTTAGGTACTCAAGATTAACAGGAGATTGAGTGAAAACGAGCATTTTACCCCCCCCCCCCCCTTTAAAAAGGCAAACCTGGCTAATACTAATACTGCTGCATATTTCAATTATATTTCTTTAAAATGCCCAAACATGGAAAAGATGAGAGGGAAGAAGAGAAGGTGCAAAAGTTTCAGTCACATCTCTCCACCAATAGAAGAGAAGATGCATAGGTGTGGACTCCAGACTCGATATCTGGTTTCATGTGTTTTTCTATGTATAATCCAAATGTTTCCCACCAGACGGTTTTCTCACTGTGTGCCACAGCTAAACACACTCAAGTGTTCTTTGTTATCTGGGCCATACCTCAAAATGAGTTGTGAACCAAGAGAACATTTACAGCTGAATTTAAAGTTATGGCAAATACAAATACTGTTACAATTTGGCCCATATCTGCCATATGTGACAGATAGTCAAAATTAATAATTTTTATTTAAATTAACAATCAATTATATTCATTTAGTAACATAAATATAGTTTAGGCTATATCTTTAGAGTTTAATATTTTCATTTCATCCTCTTGTCGATCCACCAGTTCAGATTTACAACTGTGTGTTTTCTGTGTAAAAATAAGGGTCGTTGTTGGCTAACAAAGAGAAAGAAGGGCTTATTGAAAAATGCTAATTCATTCTCTCCAGGAATTTAGCCATTTCCCCCATAACCGCAGTAAACAAGGTAGCGTGGAACCTGACTTTGAAACTTGCAGCGCTCATATTTACTCAATATAAGCTATATCTCAATTTACATGTATATTACGTTTTTTCACTGGAGCACCACCTGAGTCTTCTCCTCCCATTTCTGCCAGTGATCGTTGTTTGGAGGAGTAATTTATATTTCTGGTTTCTGAACATACGTGTTTCTACCAGATGACTTCCCCAAAATACTGCAATGTACATTTTTTTTAAATGTACATATGTAACCTCCAGCGACTTCCCAACACCACACCAAATAACTTTGCATGATATACCATCAAGGTTCTGAAAGATTATTTGTTTTTAATTAACTTTGGTTGAATGTATTTAGAATCAGCTGTAGGCAACTGTACTTTGTTCACAATAGTGTGAAACAACTGGCCCATATAATCAGCCTCTTAGGTCAACATCAGGTCAATAAATGGGCTCTTCATGGGAGATCCTTTCAAGTCATCAAAAGGTTTCACTATCATTGTCTCTCCATGGGGTGTTATTGTATTGTTTATAGCACATTTGTTAACAGGTATAAAGGTCTGTTCTCACAGACAGTACTTTGGGTTAAGACTGTTTGAAGGATGACATGCTAACATCACTGCTGAAGAACTGCTACACTGCTACCTTCAATAAATTATTCTCCCCACAAGAACTTTGGTCAAGCTTACTTATTTTATCTATTAGAGAAATCCAAGCCACCCAAACTACTGCTCAGTCAAATACAGCAAAATCTACCAGTTCAAGGCAGCTTAAAACAAGCTTACCTCTTTCCAGCTGGTCGCAGAAAAAATAAGACACAATATTTGTATTTTAGTAGATGTATACTGTGGTGTTTTTATAGGAAAATAAATAAAAAAAATTAAGTAGAGGGCTTAAATTGGCCATTGAACAATTCGATTAAAACTAGTGCAATATTTTTATCTGTAATTACTGTGAAAATATACACTTGTTCTCTGTTTAAGTCCAACTTGTTATCCCCTTGTTTCATGTAGTTACAGGGTAAATACAACCTTTACAACATCCTGTGGATGTGTGTAGTCTACCAGGACTACTAACATTCAACAATGACTAACCATGGTTCACTGCAGGACTCAGAAAGCTTTGTCAGGCCAAAGAGGAGTGGCGAAAGAGTTGTTCAGTCAGACCAGGAACACACAACAATGGAGATCAGAGTGACTAAGAGGAGCTTCTCTAAAAAGCTGGAAAACCAGTTTTCAACAAACAATGCTTCAGTATGGAAAGGTCTGAAAGACATCACAAATTGCAATCTCCTCATGGAAAAGGAGAAATGTGCTCTTTCAACAGACACTTCTTGTTCTGAGTCTTAAGCACATTCAGTGAGACACAAACAGTCAACCAATGTTGAAATATTATAGAGCTATTTCTTGATACCCTTCAAAGCTGGAGTAGCTCTGAACAAAGCATCTTCTTCCTCATGAAGAATGACCGCAAAGCCTAGAGCAGTACATAAAAACTTAGCATTCAATACAACATTTATTTATTATTAGATTCTGCACTCATTAAGACACATTTCATGTGTAACTTACTGTCTAAATAATTTACTTTGTATGCTCAAAATGAACAGATGATATAATGATTTCCTTGTTGCACTTGACATGTTGTGTCTCTTGGTTGTCTTGCTGATCACTTTTTCTTATTTGGTACCCAGCAAATTCATTTTAACTGGTGAATGTTTCTTCATCGTAATGACATTCACTGACATTTGCTGTTTATTGAGAGCCAGGTGGGAATCTTCTCGACTGCTGTGCAAACATAGTCTTTTAGACAACCTTACAGACTGATTATATGAGACTATTGATTCAGTTGAATTGTGTATGTAAATGAGCAGACTGAGTGTTATATATAAGACTCTGAACTTTCTGATTTATGAAGCAGTGATGGCACTGTGCTTGTGACTAGAGGTGCTGTAACACGGTAAGATTAGGATGAAGGTTGTGTTTTGGTTACCATTTCCTCAAATTTAAGGCCCTAACTACACCCAAACAGTCACAGGGGAAACTGTGGGTCATAGTCTCATACAGTCGAGCAGATGCATACTGTATATACAAGGGCAAAGAGCACACATTGTTTATTTTCCCTTAAGAATTCCTTTTGTGTAATCTTTATGACTCATATCATTGCTGTTATAGTAATAGCCTAGAGTTATAAAACATGCAGCGAGTTTGTCTTGAAAAAAGTGGGTGGTGCTGTCATGAAATTTGAATACTGAAGTAGAAATATAAAGTCTCTAAATGTAAAAATTATGGGTGACCCCAAATAGTCAACGAATCGATGCTTTGATTCAAGGAGCCTGATTTGACTACTAATCTAACAGTCGAATATTCACAGTGTGTTATTGATTATGCCATTCTGACTATATGAGCTCAAATGTCTGATTTCACATAAAACTATAGACGGTTTTATACCAATAAGTTAATATACAGTCTATTATGATAAAGCCGTGAACAAGAATCTGAAAAGAAAGAAGCTTTAAATTAATATTTTAAAGTCTGTGAATAAATCCAACCACCCCTATAGATTTGTGTTTCACTTTCTATGATCCATGACTGACAGAGGATCATCATGGCGGCAGGGATTTAAAACTTTGCCAAGACTCAAACTGACACAGACAGAGACTGGATTTTTTCGAAGAGGTAGGGTACAAGTGATTTCAAATATTTCAGCCGGTGTATATATACAGTGGATATATTATTTACCTGATATAAGATGTGTTTGGTGTTGAGTCAAGCGCTTCATTGTAGTACTACGGTGATATCTCTTCAGCGCACAGCAGAATATAATAACTATGACTGGACTGTCATACCCATACCATTATAATGAGAACACCATTATAATAAAACGCTGTGAATCTTTAGAGTTTGGCGGCTGTGTTTCTGCACATTGTTTTGTGAAGAACTAATCCACAAAAGGAGTTCATTCAGAGCCCTGCAGATATGTTCATTTGCATTAGGGCTCTTTTTACAGATAGCCTATTAGTCCTAATATTAACGTTATGTTGTATAAATAACAAAGCGTATTCTATATGAAATTTTGAGTTTAATCCCATTGATTAAAAACTTGCTATCAAATGCTCACTCTACTGGTCATCTTCAGCACGCGCAGCTCAAAACAGAAATGCAGAACATTAATTACTTCTGTCATATAGGCTAACTTTATAATGAGAGCAATATTGTATATTTGTTTTAATTGTTAGGGTTTCGCTGACGTTTAGTGTTAACTGTGTTTACTGTTAATCTGTTAATCAAAACATCAAAACATTATTTACCCCGTTTGTATCTGCGAGGCATTTGTTACACGTTTTCCCTGTGTGTTAACATCAGTAATTACTGTTGAATGTCTGAATTGACTAAATGTATTTTATCCCGCCCCCAAACATATGATTCGACTATCAGTCGAATATCAGCTAGATTCAAAAATTCTGATTCGACTATGAGGGACACCCCTAGTACAAATGCAGTAAAATTTGTGAAAATTTAAATAATGGTTAAAATAAGTTTTAGGAAAAATATAATTTATTTAAAATAATGAATTACAAGACCTTGATATACAAACCAGAGTTATATATTGAGCATTATAATTCATACTGACATGTACTAGAATATAATTTCCCTATTTTACAATAGCATGTTAGTTTGTACTATGACCCGAATCTGAGTACAGAAAAAAATTAAATCATTGACCTGTGAAATCACTTACTCCACCCAACACACACACACACACACACACACACAGATCTCTTGCTACTTTTAATGAAGACAAACAACAACTTGATGTAGAGGAAACTTCACAGGTAAGCTTAAAAATACCCTTTTTATGTAATTTTGTTAAATGAAACATTAATGTAAGATGCTTTACACTAAACAAACCATTTTGTTTAATCATGTGTGTATTCAATAATTGAGTTATCTGCAGTAACCACAAAGTTTTACTTGAGACAGGATTGTCTCAAAAAAAAAAAGAAATGTGTCATCTGATTGAATATTATCTTCAGATTATGCGTTATGACAGAAAAACGTAAATTTATGGTCTGTATTTATTTAAAAATCTATAATTTACTCATGATGTAAAAAATAAAAATAACCGAAGGAAAATAAATTAAAGGGGGGGTGAAATACTATTTCATGCATACTGAGTTTTTTACACTGTTAAAGAGTTGGAATCCCATGCTAAACATGGACAAAGTTTCAAAAATTAAGTTGTACGTTTGAAGGAGTATTTTTGTTCGGAAATTGTCTGGTTTGTCACAAGTTTCGGGAAAGTTTTTTTCGAGTATGGGTCTGTGTGACGTTAGATGGAGCGGAATTTCCTTATATGGGTCCTAAGGGCACTTCTGCCGGAAGAGCGCGCGCTCCCGTAGAGCAGAGCACTGAGAGCACAGACATTCACTGATCAGAGCGAGAGCGTCGCGAAATGTCACAAAAGAAGTGCGTTTTTGGTTGCCAGGACAAGACAATTCTGCACAGATTACCAAAAAAAAAACAGCATTAAGGGACCAGTGGATGGAGTTTATTTTTACAGAGTGTTTTTGTTTGTTACCTGCATTTCGAAGATGCTTGTTTTACAAACAATGCCCAGTTTGACGACGGATTTGCGTATCGTTTATTTCTTAAGGATGATGCAATCCCAACGAAAACGGGTCACGATCGTGTGTTGGAACCGCAGGCGGTGAGTAAAACTGCTTCAAATATCTCTGCCTCCTTGTTAGTGCGTCCGCCTCCCATGCCGGAGACCGAGTACGAGCCCCGCTCGGAGCGAGTCGTTGCTGCTGCTGCTCTCGTTCAGTTTCAGCCTCGGGATCTGATTCTGGATCATAAATAAACGGCTGAATCTGACTGTAAGCCATGGTTTGTTTTTCCTCACGGTAATGTCCCAGCTTCCAAACGCTCTCAACGCAAAAGCCTACTGGCGCTCGTGATTCTTTAGCTCCGCCCACACGTCACGCCTCCAGCCGGTCCTGTTTTTCAGGTAAAAATCTGTACAGACTATCTTTCTCTTATGAATATAATAAAACTAAAGACTTTTTGGAGTTATGAAGGATGCAGTACTACTCTATAGGTACTCAGGATTAACAGGATATTGAGTGAAAACTAGCATTTCACCCCCCCTTTAAGGAAGTGATATCATGAGTCAGACGATCATCTGAATATGAAAGTAAAAGTCAGGAGAAAGTGTTCTTTGTACTATAATCAGTGGTGAATGAGACATATGGTAATCTGAGGGTGCTTTCACATCTCTAATTCGGTTCATTTGGTTAGAACCAAGGGCAAACAATTATACATTGTAGCATTTTTCAGCTTTTTTGGTTCCTTTTCACACCACACTGATTGCTTTGGTTCGTACCAGTTGAAACGAACCAAAATGCAGTCACATGACAACATCCACATCACTCATTGGCCACGACGTATTTCCTTAACTGATTTTCGATTGGTCAGAATTAACATGCGGGGAAATTCCAACATAAAAGTAAAAGCTAGCAAACAACACGGAGACAACACAACTACACGACAACACGACTGTGCGGGCTGGTTTTGTCCCTGGCCATAATCTATTACATTGTTTGTATACAACACAATTTGCAAAAAATACATTTCTATAATGAAGCATGGATGCAGCTTAAAAACAACGTTCTAATGCACTGCAAACGGCGAGCGGGAATCGCTCGTAACTTCAAGCGGACGCGTGCATTAATTCTTCTTAACTCTGACATGCCCATGGTTCAGTTCATGCTCGTTCAGTCCAAAAATGATCAGTACTTTTTGCAGTTGGGTCTGTTCGAGGTCGGATCACGTTCTCACCACAAACGGACCACTCCAGAGTTAGTTTGAAAGCGTACCAAGACCACCTCTTCAAGCAGGTTTTGGTAAGCTTGTTTGGTCTGCTTTTGGTGCGCACCCGAGTGAGATTGCTGCTTTCACACCTGCCCAAAACGAACCACACCAAAGGGGGAAACTAACTCTGGTACGAGTCAACCAAACTAAATGAGGCAGGTGTGAAAGCACCCTGAAAGTGTTGTGTTCGACTCTTTGTAGACTGCTCTGACTGAGTGTTCTTGTGTTCTGGATGAGGAATGGCTGTGAGCAGATCTCTGAAAGGCTGAACATTTTTATTATAGTCTATTAGAAATAATTGCAGTGTGAACTGAATTACTGTCACAGTTCTCAAATAGTGGACTGTAAGTCTTAATGGGCCTGTCACAATACCCATACCTGTGATCTTTGCACTTGAGCACTTGTCTGCTAAAATTCTGTATTTCCTGTATTTGGCCCAAGTGTTCTAGCGGGTGTGAAAACTGCAAGTGTGTGAAGAACTTTTGATTGACTGAAAAGACACATTTACAACATAGTTTTGTAAAAATGCATTGGATTGAGTGTGCATTAAAGAGACTGTGCTTTGCCATTTTTCAGCTTTGCACTCCGGGTCGTTTATGATTTCTCAGTGCTATATCCTCTAATATTTTTTATCTAGAGCGCTTCAATAAAACCTTTTTTCCTCCTTGCATTTAGTATGATTAAATCAGCATGTTAATAATATTTCAGAGATGGCATTGTAGATGAATAAGTAAAGACAGCTACAAAGCTGCTTGCACTGCACTATTTTGTCACTTTATATCTTATTTTTGTGCATCAATCTATTAAATTACTTAGTTTATGTAACAATGATCCACACTCTAACTTTAACATTTTATTTTACTTGAATAACCAGGAGGACAAAACACAAACATTTTGGCTCTTCTAGAGACATTGGCAAATGAATGATGATGCCATTATAATTAATGATTTAAAAAGTGGGTGGATGGACTGAATTATTTAACACACTGAAGAAGAAGAAAATAATTTTTAAATGAAGACTATTTCTGTGCAGATCATTGTTTCATATATGAAGGAAAAGCTCAAATTTAAGTTGTTTTCTACTCATTATTTTATTGTGTGCACGGTTTGTTTTCAGTAGAAAATTATTTTGTTAATGTCAAGTCAAGTCACCTTTATTTATAAAGCGCTTTAAACAAAAAAAGATTGCGTCAAAGCACCTGAACAACATTCATTAGGAAAACAGTGTGTCAATAATGCAAAATGATAGTTAAAGGCAGTTCATCATTGAATTCAGTTATGTCATCTCTGTTAAGTTTAAATAGTGTCTGTGCATTTATTTGCAATCAAGTCAATGATATCGCTGTAGATGAAGTGACCCCAACTAATCAAGCCAGAGGCGACAGCGGCAAGGAACCGAAACTCCATCGGTGACAGAATGGAGAAAAAAACCTTGGGAGAAACCAGGCTCAGTTGGGGGCCAGTTCTCCTCTGACCAGACGAAACCAGCAGTTCAATTCCAGGCTGCAGCAAAGTCAGATTGTGCAGAAGAATCATCTGTTTCCTGTGGTCTTGTCCTGGTGCTCCTCTGAGACAAGGTCTTTACAGGGGATCTGTATCTGGGGCTCTAGTAGTCCTGGTCTCCGCTGTCTTTCAGGGCAGTAGAGGTCCTTTCTAGGTGCTGATCCACCATCTGGTCTGGATACGTACTGGATCCGGGTGACTGCAGTGACCCTCTGATCTGGATACAGACTGGATCTGGTGGCCACGGTGACCTCGGAACAAGAGAGAAACAGACTAATATTAGCGTAGATGCCATTCTTCTAATGATGTAGCAAGTACATAGGATTATATGGGAAGTGTTTCCGGTTCTGGTTTACTTTATCCGGTTTAATTAATGCAGCCTAAAAATCCTTTAACGGATTTGGATATTAAAAGCATATTAGTATGTTATGTGTAAGCCAGGTTAAAGAGATGGGTCTGCATCATCCTTAATCTAGATTTAAACTGCAAGAGTGTGACTGCCTCCTGAATAATATTAGGTAGTAGTGTTAATTTCGTTAACGAAGATGACAATGAAAAATATGTGACTTTTTTATATTTTTTATGTGACTAAGACAAGACGCTGACGAGCTACAAATAATATCTGATGATGAAATTATGACGAAATGTATGCCGCGTCTTCGTTAACTAGATGAGACTGTACTATAATTTTATTTGGGGCCTACCCGACATTCAAAATGCATCCTATAGAGCCCCCTTCCTCAAATCTTGCCCTGGAGGTCCAATGCTCTGCAGAGTTGAGTTCCAACCCTGATCAAAGTCACCTGCTTGTGATTTTCTAATGAACACAGAGTCATTGATTGGCATTGATTAGCATGCTCAGGTGTTCTTGATTAGAGTTAGAGCTAAACTCTGCAGAAAAGTGGATCTCGAGGTCCAGATTTGAGGATCCCTGCTATAGAGGCTATTGTCCTTCAAAATGTGCGTCCCTGTGATTGGATTAGGGCTGTTCGCATATCTATTCTCAGTATGGCAGCCGCAGTGGATGGATAGACTAATAAAACTCGAACTAGAGATCAGAAACAATGGCCTCAGCACCCGAGGGAGCAGGGATGAGGTGACCAGACATCCCGTTTTTCCCGGGAGTCACAATTCTTTGTCGATTAACTTAAAGTTAGTGTAGACGGGATTGGTGGAATCAGGCTGATAGAAGTGTTCTCTCTCGATCAGTTCTCAGCGCTCAAATACACACACAGCAGTCCAAATGTTTATCGTGTAGAGTATCTCACGGAAATACAGTAAGTTATGGATTAAGTGAATGTGAACAGGTGGGTGAAAACTGAACGTGTGTCAGTATTTCAAGCATGCCTTCTGTCATAAAGGGACCGCATTCCATACCTATCTGATATTACCAACAAAAGATGTTAAATAAATGTATACTGTACATGTTAAGTAAAACCCACAGTATCTGAAAAATGAGTTTAATTTGCATCTCTATTTTATTTGTCTTATTGTGCTTCATATATATATTAGGGGTGCTCCGATCACGATCGGCCGATCGTTATGCGCATCTCGTCAGTAAAGCCGGTTATCTAATCAGCGGTTAATTCCATCAGGTGCTTGATTTCACATAGAGCAGCTGTTACTACACAGAGCCATTGTTAATAGAGAAAATGCGCAAATCATTTTCAGCGTTTTTTGGCGCATTTTCTCAGTTAACAACGGCTCTGTGTAGTAACATTTCTGCATTAGAAAATACATTTAGTCATAAAGTCGTCGTTTTTGCTATTTTTGGACCAAAATGTATTTTGGATGCTTCAAAATATTCTAACGGACCCTCTGATGTCACATGGACTACTTTGATGATGTTTTTCTTACCTTTCTGGACATGGACAGTAGACCGTACACACAGCTTCAATGGAGGGACTGAGAGCTCTCGGACTAAATCTAAAATATCTTAAACTGTGTTCCGAAGATAAAAGGAGGTCTTGGAACGACATGAGGGTTATTAATGACATAATTAAAATTTTTGGGTGAACAAACCCTTTAACGATGCTGACGATTGGACTGTAGCAAAAAAAAAAAGAAAAAAAAAAAGACAGAAAGCCATTGTTAATGTAAATTCATAAAAAAATTGGGCTCAGTTATATCACAATGTGTCACATTTCAAAGCGTCTGTTATTCAGTGATTAAAACTGCCGGAAATGATATATTCAATTAATAATTGAATTAGATTGAATTATTTGCCTTTTTTATATTTTGTAGATGTCATTTAGTTTTAAAAGTAATTGAAACAAAAATAAATAATTAAAAAAGTACTTACCACAGGAAAACAGGAAGTGCACTCTAGTGATTCAATCAGAAAGGAGTCGTGCGCGCGCTGGACACAGACTTCAAGCCACATTCTGGCAACAGGAATTTACTTGTTTTACACTAATTTAAACATGCAATGTCCAATCTGCCCCAAACTTCACATTTGGTAAGAGTCCTGGACTGAGGACATCTACATGTCAATATCCAGTTATAGTCATAGCGCCACCAACTGGCAGTAGGAAGTTTGATACATATAAATGAATTTGATGCATTTATCCAACATTACCACTTTACAAACCATATTGCCTACTGTTCGCTATTTCCCTTTCATTGCTGCTTGCAGCTTTAATTTATATGTTGTAATTTTCTAGTCCCATTTGTGTCTGTAATTAAAGATAATTAAACATGTCTACCTGACTCTTTTAAACAATCAGACTGTTTTGCCTTATAGTTCTTCAGTCTATACCCCATAAGACCTAAAAATGTGTGACGAGTGAATTAATAAAATTTTACACATTATAAAGAGTTTACAATTTAACATAAAGAGAACAGAAAAGGGCAATATTGTGTCCACTTTAGTCCTTATCAGGGCATACAGTACATGCAAAGTAAAAAAAAAAAAGTAAAAATATATAATTATAATCATATAATGTAAAACAGTACAAATATGCAGTTCTCATAAAATGTCTTCATAAGAAATATTAATTATCTTGCACACTTTGAGTACATACATACATATATACATTGTATATTCACCAAAAACAATCAATAACAGAATAAAAAATAGGTAATCTCACTATAAAAGGAGTTTATAATTTAAAACTTCCTTCTTAAATCAATGACAGATTGTATTGAAACCACTTTAAAACAAATTGCACAAATTAAAAGGGAATGACAATTAACACTATATTAACATGACAAAACATCAATAATCTTTTTTTATGTACAACAACAAACAGTTTATGTGAATGTTTTGGTAGAATTTATTTGTAATATTTAGTTGAATTATTTCAACACATACATTTGTGGAATTAAAAATGTATAAAATGTTAACTGAAAAGCTATATACATTGTAAGGTAAAAAGGATGACATTTCTAAAAGATCAGGGACCGTATTCATAAAGATTCTAAGAATCCTCTCAGAAAACTCTTAATTTAGCTTAAAAACTTTTACGTTGGAGTCTTAGCTTAAAAGCGATTCGGGACCGATCTGAGAGCAACTCTGAGTAAGGAAAAGACAAAAACTTTCATCTTAGTGATGAGGCGGGGTTGACCCTGTTGCTATGTATGACACAATCTTTTGAAGACTGTGATTGATTGGTTGTCCAAGAAGGAAAAAAAGAGTGACTTTAAGTATAGGGTCTATTCTAATTCTCACTTTGAATTTACATGCGTATTTTTTCCTATTTGACCGTTCTCTCTATCTCTCTCTCTCTCTCTCTCTCTCTCACACACACACACAAACACACACACATTATAAGTGTGTATATAAATCCTTTTTTTATTTACCATGCTTTTAATTTCCTAGAAGGTATTTGATTGGCTTAGAATGATAAAAATTGTTCCACTCTTTCCAGTTACAGTGATTGCTGTCCTATTTAAGTGGCGGTTTGAATGTTGGTTTTAATGTATCAAACATGGAATCAAAACCAAGAAGGGCGAGAAAGCCAAACTGGACAGAGGAACAGTGTTTACTGTTAGCCCAGTTAGTGGATGAACACAAGGCCATTCTTAAAGGAAAATTCGGGCCGGGTGTCACTGCAAGGGACAAGAAGCAGACATGGGAGCGTATAGCACAAACTATTAACGGTTCATTCCCCCTGCTTGTGCGCACCTATAAGCCGCTATATTCATAAATGCAGTTTTTTGAGCCTGCAAGGTGGGAATGTCCAGTGGAAACGAAATGAACTGCGACACAATAAGATTACCTGAAAGTGCTGTAATTGTGTGTGATCACTCTGCTTACAGAAGGTTGTGACAGACCCAAATCATCACTATTGCATTGTTGCATTTTCCCAGTTGCCAAATATCATAATGTATTGATTAATTTATATATTAAATTATAAATTATTATATAATCTATACCGTCTTATTAACTCACTGTCATCCATTGTCTGCAACACATTTCTTCTGCCTCTTCGTCTTTCTGCCATTTTCTCCTGTGATAAAGAAACTCTTAAGCCTCTTAAAAGTCCTCGTCTGTGCTCCTAACAAGTTTGACCTTAAGACCTCTTTTAAGTGTTAAGATGCTTTCTGAATTGCTTTTTTCTTTACTAGGATTTTTTATTTAATTTTAAGAGTAAACGCCCACATTTCTAAGAATTTTCTTAGAATTTTGTCACTAGGAGCTACTTTTTGCATTAAGATTCTTTATGAATACGGGCCCAGGTATCTTGCTAATGACCTTTTGTTTTTATGCTCTTCCTGACCATCTGACTTTAAAGCTCAAAACACAGAGGTGCCTTTGTTTCTATGAACTACAACATGCCAGTAAAGATGAATTGAGAGAGGAAGTTCTGAGAGAGTTAAAGAACATTGTTGGACCAAAAGTAGATTGGTCAAAGGTCACTAGTTGTGTACAGAAGGAGGCTGAAACTGTGAGTGAATACCCTGCGACTGAAGGGAGCCGTGGGTCTGCTTCACCGGTAGGGGAGCCGTCTGATCCTGAACAAGCAGAAAAAATGCGACTGATGGAGGGCTGTCACAATGACCGAAGGGGGCCTGTGGCTCTGCTGGACTGGGAGGGAGAACCCCGTCCGCCATGGAGCGCGCAGCGCAACTCAATGACAGACGAAAGGCTCACACTGCGACTGAAAGGAGCCACTGCCCAGCTGCACCAGAAGGGAGAGCCCTGTCCGATGCCGAATAGGCAAGGAGATTGTAACGATGGCTGGAGGGCCCTTACTTTGACCGAAGAAACGATAACTGAGAGGCTTCGATTAATCAAGTAAACAACATGATTTAAAATGCTGATTTTTTTTTTATGTCTGATGAACAACAACAGAGGGCCTTCTATCTTTTTTGTTTTTTTAAATGTGACAACTTATTTTTGTTGGCGGAAGGAGACAAGCGCTGTAACGAAATCGCATACTGCAAGGAGTCAGCAGTGTTTTGATTTGAGGCCGTAAAGAGAACGTTGTGGCATGAGCCATTGCAAGATAGAGCTGGCATACCACAACTAGGGCCCTATGATTTCCGCGATGCAGAAAACGCGGAGGGAATCGCGGAATCCAGTCATAAAAACGGAAATTTACAGTTTAACGTGGAATGGTACAGAATTTGCCAAGGAATTAATCAAAATAGGTCATTGCAATTACATCAAATCACGATATGGACTAATATCTGTAAATATTAAGCTGGAACAGTCTATTTAAATGTAAATCCTGCATGCTCTGTGTGTCTCTGTTAATGAATGGAGCAGAAGCAAAATTTCCTTTATCACACACACTGAAGCGCGCGTGACGCTCGCGGTAATTTCAGCGTCTGCTGTCTCACTAAATAAGCACGTGAACACATGAACAACATCTCCAGAATTGCTCTGACAGTCACTTCATGAGCATTTGACCATTTGATTTGATTAAAACTAGCGTCACATCACATACACAGAACTGTAAAGGTACGTCAACCCATCAAAATAAAAGTCCGCTGTCCTGACATTTTATCCTACCCGTCAGATTTACTGCGCATGCGCGTCAATATAATTAAGCAAAAACACATTTTATCCGCTTACTCGATTAATCGATGGAATTTTTGGTGGAATCCTCGATTACTAAAATATTCGATAGCTACAGCCCTAACTTAAGTTGCTGCCCCGATGCGAAATGAGGGACTGGAAAATTTTCTGTGGGTATGCCTGATTGAGCAAGGATCAGTTAAGGTTTTTATTAAGTCGTTGAAGAAGAGAGGGTCCAGTGTGAATTTAGATTGAGCGTTCCGGAGTTGGACATAAAAGCGAGCCTGATGAGGTTGAATTTGAGAACGGAGTATTATTTTTTTTAACATGTAGTGGCTTTTCCTTTCTTGGTCCACCTTTATTTAATGAAGTAAGCGATAGTTTTGCTAACAAGTATAGACGAATTAGATTGTGTTTTTTTTTGTGTGTTTTTTTTAGGCTCCTGCGGGAGCGAGAACTGCTGCAGCAGTAGGGAAGGATGGAAAGGGCTCCTGCGGAAGCAGATACTGCTGCGGCAGTGGAGAAATATAGATAGAGGCTCCTGTGGGGGTGGATGCTGCTGTGGCAGTGAGGAAAAAACTGAAAAGGCTCCTGCGCGAGCAAACAGTGCTGTGGCGGTGGAGATATACAGAGAAGGCTCCTGCGGAAGCAGACACTACTGCGGCAGTGGGGAGATATGGAAAAAAGGCTCCTGCAGGGGCGGGCACTGCTGGGATGGCTGAAGTGAGGATTGACCGTTAAAGATAGATAGGGGGATGTTAGGAGTGTTTTAATTTCTTATATATATATATATATATATATATATATATATATATATATATATATATAAAATCGGTCTGACCACTTATAGGTCTTGGTACCCTCTGCCTTCTGGCAAATCTGGAGCTGGAGGCCACTGAACAGAAAAATGGTTAGTAGCATGAGGGAGCGGAAGAGTTGAGGGCGCGTTTACGAATGGAGGCGGCCTCACGTTTGCTTCAGCTGCTGTAGCTGTGGGTCGTGGGAAGGGGCTGGGGTGTGTGATGTCTTGAAGAACCTGTGTAGCCTGCACTGCTAGCAGAGGCAGCCTAATGCTAATGTCTGCTACGTGAGCTAGAGGATGCTGAAAAGAAAAGGGGGTTAGGAGTAACAGGATGGAAATACTGAGATGTGCAGGCCCGTGTTGCAAGTAAAAGTAGCTTCGTGCTTGCTTCGGCTGCTGTAGTTGTTGGCTGATTTGACAATTGCTCAAACCTTGTCTGAATTAATACGTTCCTGTTGGGAAAGCATATTTTCCTTTTGTTTTGGCCTTCAGGCCTTTTTCAACAGCCTCCAGAGCAGATACATTTGGGATGCTGTTTTCCCGTTGTAGTATGGACTGTGGAAACAGAGGCTGTTGAAACGATGTAGCATGATTAGTTTTGTAAAACATTGTACCAATAGACATGTTTATAGCAGTAACGTTAATTGCAGTAGTGTGCTATTCAAATTCAAGCGGTTTCTAAAGATATTTACTTTGCGTGCTTTTCATATTACAGTCCTAAAAAGACAATAGATAATTTACTCACACTTGCCGTTCTGTGGCAAAACACAAGGGTAGTTGCGTTTTAGAAAAATTCTGAATAATCATGCCAGTAAATGGTGAAATATGTCCCTAAATAATTGATCCTGCCGGAATAATTACATGAAACTTATGTCTGTATCATCTCAGTGAGGTTTAAACATGCACAGTAAAGCAAATGTAATGTCTTTAGACATTTCAGTGTGGATGACAACTCTGGAAAAATGTCTTTGCTTCGTGGTTAAAAAGTGGCATCGTCATCCGACAGAGTTAAGTCATAACATCGTTTAACAAACTTCAGCGTCTTCGCATTCTATATATAAAGTCTATTTAAATTGTTCAGATGAGCAAATCATGAGGTTTTCTTGCATGATTAGCATTTTAATTGTTTGGTCAGACGGTTCATATATTGGTCTATATATTCACGTTCATAAATCGGGGATTAAACGTGGAATTATATTTTGTATGCTTAATATGTAAACAAGCATATGTGCACAGTACCTATAACTGCGCTTTGCATTTTGCAAGATTGACATGCTAAATGGCTAACTGACCCAGTTTACTCTCATCAATTTTGTTTACGAACGAGATAAGATATGTACCAGTTCATGGCATTTACAAACCGTTTAATCAACTCGACATGTGTACCGGTTCAATCCTTTCATTCACGAATGAGAGCTCTCGATCTCTTTCAGACTCATATGAAACTCGCTCAGTGTGGATGACAACTCTGGAAAACTCTTCATAAATGAGAGTAAACAGAGAACAATTTGTTCGCCTAAAAGATTCGTTCAAAAAGAACAATTCTTTCACAAACGACATATCACTACAACGCACGGTCTTCGCCGCTAGTGGAGGCAGCGTCGAACTGCGCCACGGACGAAAAAGTGAGAGAGGCTTGCTGCGGTGAGAACTGGAGCACGGCCCGGGCTGGTTGAAAGCCTGCTGCTGGTGCGATCCAGCATTATAAGAGAGCCCGGTCTTGACATGACAATCGTGTTGTCGAGTGAGGCGAGCTCGGGGATTTGCACGATTTTTTGGCCACAACGTGTGGCTTGGCGAGAAGAGCAGCTGACGCGATGACGCTTGTTGGTGTTCAGCGGCCGTGTTTGGTGGGGTAGGAGTGATCATGGGTCCAGCAAAAAGCGGCAGATCTGAAAAATCCCCAGTATAGATATCGTCGTCGGAAGGAAAATTGAGCCTGTGATAAGATGACAGCGCGAACCAAATGCTGACAAACCATCCATGCCGAAAAACTGTCATGGGATAGGAGGTAGGAAGACTGGATATATATATATATGCTTGTGTGCTAGTTAATATGATTAGCTAAACGAGATGCACCTGTGCCAAATTGGATGATTATCTGATCGTGCTCCTCCCGAACTTTGTTAATAAAACCACATTTAGTCCGCATCTGGTCAGATGGCCTTGTAGCTGAGAACAGGTAAGCCTTGCCATTCCTAGATCTAACTTGGTCTAACAAAACTCTCAAAAGTAATCTAGACAGTTTAGCTACTTGGGAAAGAGACTGATGTTAAAACCAGAGTAAAGATTGCAGCAGCATCCTTTCAGGACAACACAGACAACCGACAGAAACATAAAAGTCCTAAGAAGGAGGGCAGTTGTCATTACTGTGGAAAAACTGGACACTGGATGAAAAAGTGTGGGAAAAGCAAGAAGACATTAAGAGAAATGAACAGTTTTATTAAGCTTCTTCTCAGTCTTCTTACCACTCTGAAGCTGCCCCTCCCCACGTCACCTAACTGTTGGAGCAGCTTGCTCAGGGTTTAACTGGTAGTTTTTTTGAGTGCTTCACTTCCCCAGTAATGTACAACAAAGATGAAAGATCCTTTGTAAATAATTTACAGGAAGTGGACTGTCCCTTCCTTTCATTGAGAGAACATTAAGAACACTCACAGCCTTCAAAGCTATACTAAAGCACACTCCAGTCACTAGCCTATTCTTTTTGGGTAGTGATGTTTGTTATTATTGATGTTCAATTAGAGGATGAAGATGTTGTACATTAAAGTTGTGCAGGCCTCGGGGGCCAACCCTGTGGCGAAGACTTCCTCATAGGTTTCCCCTATCAGTAGTTTTATCCCCACCTCACTGGTCCATAGGTGTCAAATTATTTAAAACTAGATTGAGAAAAACACTTTACAATCACCAGACTAAAAACCACTATACGATCGACAGAGGTCTAAAAATGTCTATGCATGAATACTGCTGGTCTGCTGTTTCTTTGTTTTCTTGTGTTTCAGGTATGTGTGCATGTCAAGTAATTTCCATATGTGACACCCTGGTGTAAAGCATCACTTCAGACATACATGAACAAGCTTCATGAGGACAAAGAGTCATCGGAGGCAATCTATGTAGGAAATGGACTACAGAAAAAAGAAGTCACAGCTATTCAGGTGCCATGGACTTCAGGACTTCCACTCTTATGCTACATGATTTTCTGTGTCAACGTAGTTTTCCACGACATGTTACCATCCATGTCATATGTTTCAACAGTTATGGTTCTAAAAAGAACCGTTACACCTAAGTAAATCTAGGACAAGACATGGAATAAATTACATGTGCCTGTAACATTTTCAGGTTACATGACTGGAAGATTAACAAACATAGGCCATAGAATGGACTCCTGAAGGTTTAAATTGGTATTATGTGAGAGTTATTAAAACTCCCAACGGGAGGACTGTGGAATTACTAATTTATAAAATGTTAACTGAAAAAGTTAAATACATTGTGAAGTAAAAAGGATGACATTTCTAAAAGATCAAATCAGGAAGCCCAGGTGTCTTGCTAATGACCTTTTGTTTTTCTGCTCTTCCTGACCATCTGACTTTCATGCTCAAAACACAGAGGTGCCTTTGTTTCTATGATAATGTGAAGGTATCTGCGATACTGTCAGGCACCTCTGCATTTTGAATGACACTGTTATGCTGATAAGATCAAAGATGGGGAAATGGCCAGTATTTTGCCGATCCCTGTCTTCAATGTGCATGCTTTGTCTAAATTGTTTTCAACTCTACTGTATGTATGTTTCGCTCCTACTTGAATGTATAAAAAGTCAAACGTATCACTGCTTTGGTTAGACTTGGATAACTGCAGCGACGCAAAATGAGTCCTCAATAAAGAGGAACTTCTGTATGAAAGATACCAACGTCTCCTGGTCTTCACTTCTGAATTTCCAAAACATTACACACATGGAATATGGATCAACAGTAATGTTAGGATGAATCCACGGGTCCTGATCAGATTGTGGGCCCAACAATACACCCCAACCCAACCAAGTACCCCACAACACTGATTGTTTATGCAAATTAGCAGAGACTGTCTGAATTTGCAAAAACTTGTTTTGCTAGAACTTTTTCTTGTTGCAATAATGTCTCTTTTCAGTTGTTTCAATGCCATTGTGAGAATGGCTGTGGTCAGAGGACAGCCTTGACACAGTTTTTGTTGTCATTACTGGAGCTGGCCATAGGGAGGAGATTCTCCAGAATGCAAAGTCATGGAGGTGTAGGGGTATTTTTTTAAAGCCTTCTACACATTGCACGATTTTAACAATTCTATAAGATTGCTGCAACTTTCTATAGAAAAATAAAGGTAATTAGCATGCACTAGTGGTAAACAAAAAGAGCATAATGAATCAAATTTTGACAGTCATAGTTTTTGTGTGCTGAAAAGTGGAAGTCAGGAAGAAAATAAAAACCTTGAGGTAAGCAGTTTTATGTTTTAGTGCCATGTCGCGTTAATTTCATGCCGCATTTTTACCGATTGGTCAGTAAACGTGGGTCCTAACTGCAAACACATTGTGCAATGATCATGCTGAATTTCTGACAGTGCCAGAAAGTTAGGAGCCACGATCATGGAAATCGCCACAATTGTTTCACGATGCCAGTCTTTCGTCTGGGACAGCCGAAAATTGTGCAGTCTATCTTGGCTTAAGAGATGATAGACATTAGTTCAGGAAAGGCATCTTGATTTTTTGGGAGCATTTTGCAAGTTACACAAATGCCATCACCGCTTGTTAACCTTTTTCCCCCTAAAAGATGATTTTAGAATAACCTCAAGACTTTTGGCTAAAATGCGAGCAAAACAATGCAAATTGTTTGAGACAGACAAACGTTTTTCTAAACTTAAAATAATAGAAAGTATTTCATAATGTGACAAAACAAAAAAAAATATTTATAGTATGTTTTTTTATACTACAGTGTTTATGGATATGTCACAAGCTATATTTTCATTTTGATTATCCATCTACTTTATAATCATAGATCTTTTTCTAATTTTATTTAAAGCACACATAATGATTTGATGTTGAATACGACTTCCACCTACTAAGTAGACACAGTGAAAAGAGTGTGTATAAAGTAATAAAGATTTCCGGATTAAGTTGACATTATACAGATTCCTTTGTAACTTTAATGAAAAACTAATTTTTCTGTGTTCTCCTATTGCACATTTTTTTTGACTTGCATTAAAATATATAAAACTCACCATTTTCATGCAGGGTGTCAACAATCAAATCATGTTCACAAACTTGTAACACAACTTCTGAGCTGAGCAGTGTTTCCTGACAATCAACCAATCAATTTAATTTAGACATCTAATGAGAGTTTACATGACTGACTGTCATTTTTCTCATTCTCACTTCTCTTCCTGGTAGAAGTGACTGCTGTTCAACACATCTTTTCAGAGGAAGACTAGGACAGATGTACAAACATTGAGGTGAGTGTTTCATCTTTCTCTAGTTGTTTTCATTTATGAGTGTTGTCTTATTTTGTGTCATTGGTCACTTTGTGCAACACCCTGTTTAAATAGTTATCCAGAGGATACACTTACATGGATTTTAGAAAGTTTGCAAAGTGTTCAACTTGCACACTTACCACCATGTGGATTTCAGAAAGTACACAGAGCTTAACGTCTGTGTTTAGAACTTCTCAAGCAGTGCAGAGGTGCATAATAGAACGGGAGAGGCAAGCTCAAATACAACCCTCTAAGCCGAAGGGAGCACTGTCTGAGACAGCATTACACAAGAAGATTTTCACAAATGCCACCTATATTTCCTGCTGTTACGAAGAGAGAGACAAAGACGTTCGGATTCAGTTGCAGCATTTATTAAACAGGATGGTCAGACAAGCAGAGATCAGGAATGGCGTCAGGTGTGTAAGGGAAAACCAGAATCGTAACCAGAAACAAGCAGAGATCGGGACAGGCAGTAGAGAAATCAGAGTTGAATACACAGTCCAAAAGTACAAACACAGGGGAAAACCACTCAGAAATGTCAGACAGGCTAAACAAGACTTCGCAGTGAGTGAAAGTGATTGTAGTGCTTATATCAGGTGTGGCAAGGAAATTGGCTGATGAATGCGGTGCAGGTGTGGCAAGGTGATAGTGATGCAGAGACTCATGGGAGATGTAGTTCGGGTGTGGTGCAACAGTATGAGAGGTGCTAGTGTCCAAGTGATGATATGGTGACATGGACCCACTTTATATTAAGTGGCCTTAACTACTATGTACTTACATTTTAATTAATAATTTAGTACAATGTACTTATTGTGTACATGTTTTTACATTGTACTTATATTTAAAAAAAAAAACTACATGTAATTACATCTGTATTTAATTTCTGTAATTACATTTATAATTACACTGTTGACCCATACTTTACACCTTAACCCACCCTTAAACTTACCCATACCTCCAACCTTCTCCCTAACCTTACCCCTATCCTACCTCAATAGCAGCAAAAGTGTTTTACAATACAATATGAACACAATAAGTACATTGTACTTATTTTTTTTATGTAAGTACATAGTAGTTAAGGCCACCTAATATAAAGTGGGACCGGTGACATCTGGTGGTTGATGGGTGGAATGGTCCTGAGTGGAGTGTCCTCTACTGAAGTTCATGGGTACTCCATCTAATGATCGTGACACCTGCTCAATGCATCAGCAAGAAGGGATATCCAGGTGACCAGGATGCCCTTCAGGGCCACCTGTTCGGACATCCAGTTTTTTTTTTACAATATTAAGGGGAGTTATGCTTGAAAGTGTGTTAGAGACACCTTGGTTGAGTGGAGCCCAAGGTACCACAGTCTAACCAACTCAGAGAAAGAGAACGAAATGGAGATCGTAACCCTTACTGAACAGGATTTCAGAAAGTGCACAGAGTCTTTCGTGCACACGTACTACTACTACCTATGTGGATTTTAGAAAGTGCGAAAAGTACTAGCGTGCACACACCTTAGGTGAATATTTGGGTTGAACTGTTCTGGAACAGTGTTGTAAATACAATGTAACCAGTGATTTCTAGTTGTATCCACTAAGTAGTTTTGCTTTTCTCAACAAACCACACAGTCTCCACAACATGGCAATGGCAACAATATTGCATATTGCACATGACACCTTTAAATAGGCTATTGAAATGCCACATAATTGCATGAGTCAGCAGCAATCTGAAAGAGGATCCCAATAAAGGAACAGGTGTGGCATTTGGTTTGTTCATTTGGGCCAGTGCTTGAATATGCAAATAATGTGTGTGTGTGTGCATGCATATATATATATATATATATATATATATATATATATTTAATTAAAATCTACCTTTTAATGTGGTAACCCATCACTGTCCATTCAAAGCATTTTCACAAATTCAACTTGTAAATCAACTTCTGAGTTCAGCAGTGTTTCCTGACAATCAACCTTTTATTTGGACTGACTGAATAACAGTAGATGAGAGTTTAGAAGACTGACTGTCATTCTTCTCATTCTCATGTCTCTTCCTGATAGAAGTGAAAAAAATTTCAGAGCTTCTGTTCAACACAACACTTCAGAGGAAGACAAAGATAGAAGTACAAACACTTAGGTGAGTGTTTCATCTTTCTCTAGTTGTTTTCATGTATGAATGTCATCTTATGATGTGTCATTGGTCACTTTGTGCTTCTTTAATGCTGTGATGAAGTTGTTTTGATGGTTATATCTAAAGCTCTTCATGTCATATTCAAACGGATGATCAAGTATGTCTTTGTCAGCGTGTGAAATCGCGGTTTCTCATTTTACCGTCAGTGTGTATATATAAATTGGTGTCAGCAATTTATAAAAATACACAACACTGAGAACACAAGAGGGAATAAATAGGGAAGGAAATGAGGAGGGTAATGAGGGAGAGCAGGTGGGGTATATCAATCAGTTCTGGTAACAAGAAGGGCGGGTTTATACAATAGACAACAGAGCATATGACATATACGCTGCATCCATAAACTTAGGCACAGAGAGCTGCACGGGTCCGATTTTGTAAATCCGCACCGCCCATACCCGCAGTGCTTAAAACCGCATCCGACCCGTTTTCCGACAGCAGCACTAATTAAAATCCGCACCCGACCCGACCCAAACCGACCCGCTTAAAATAGAACCGACACCCGACCCGCACCCGAAATCAAATCAGTTAAGCCAATCACATTAGACACACTTTTTTCTAATTTTATTGCCAGGTCATACAGAAGTTATTTATGGAAAACTCTTTTTAAAAGATATTTGTTTTTTTTTACATTTTATCTAAATTTTGATCAATGTTTTATCTATCAATTGCCCGTATTTAATAAATAAGAAGTAAATATATAGCAAACAATGTAATAACCTTAGTGTAATTGAAAGAATTACTAAAAAATATTTTGCTACCTAAAAGTTAAATATTTTTTGTGTCACGCATGCATGCATGTCTATTTCCCTCATATTAAATATAAAACGCATGTGGACTGATATTTTTCCAATGTCTGGACTCCTTTATTAATGGAGTAAACAGATGTTTCAATATATTGGTATTAAATGCATTTTCTGAGAATTTATATTTCACGTTTTTACTGCAAATGTCGAAATACGTGCTCTTTGGTCTATCAGTGCTTGAGTCACTGATCACATTAGAATAAAATATCTCATAATAAAATACAAAATTGACTGATTTATGAATGTATATGCATAGTTCTCATCCATTGGAAATACAGATAAACGCTTTCATTTGTTGTATTTTTGATCCTGAAAGAAAACAGAACAACAAAAGAGCAAATCATACCACCGTCTGAGGTTGTGCTTCAAGTCGAACGCACCCATTTATTAATCGTTCACAGCTGAGCATCGCGAGAGGCGGATCTGCGCCAGAGCGCACATGCGAATGAGCTGCACAAAGACATTTTCAGATGCATTTAAAAACAAAACAAATAAACAACTACCCTGGATAGCCTAGATTAGGCCCATATTCACAAGTGTGTTAGCTATGGAATGAAATATCTGATATTCCGATTGTTAAATACATGCAAGTGGAAGTGTATTGTTGTTTAAACACCATAACGATCGCGTTAGTTGAGCTGTATGCGCGATATAATTTTATGACACAAATTTTGAAATAGGCTTAAAAATATACTCTAAATAGACACAGGCTCATTTAGCCTATAAATAGACCAACGCACCAATAAAACGAGTCGTTTTTAACAAATTAAATTAAGATAAATTTTAAATTAAGATGGGTATTTGGCAACAACGAAATTAAGATAAAGGCTCCGCCGGATTTGCTTCACCACTAGTAGCTGACATTTAATAAAAGAATAATGCCAACATTAGTGTAAATACTCTGTCTACATTATGCATTTAAGACTCAATGAATATTTAGTTTTCATTTGAAAAACCTTTACTCACAGAGATTAGCCTAAGCCTACATGTTTTTGTGGAGGAAAATGAATGAATCCACTGTAGATGTCTTCAGCGCGCTCCTGTGCTCACTGATGGTGCGTCATTATTCACTCATTATTCATATTATAAACCTGGTCAAAACTTTTCCAAACCTCAGACTTTGCTTTAGTTGCTGGTGCAACCAAAACATGTTCGCCAGAGGCAAGCCTCCGTTACACCTACTCGGCATCCATTCGCATCTTTCTCGCGCTAATCGAAACACATCACATGACCGCTCGTTTACCTCCCAAACCGGAGTGCGAGCCCGAGCCCGACCCCGACCCGAGATTATATAAATAAAGCCCAAACCCGACCAAACCCAAGATCTTCAGCTCTAATTGGCATGAAGTTTTGTGCAGAATACCAAACAGCAACAGGAGTGCAACATTATCAAAAAATATATATATGCAGAGGGGACTGCTCCCATAACAAATGAAAAACATCACTGCAGGCTTCAACCCGGCTGTATTTATGATTTAGGCAATTCAAGGCAATTAGGCTGCGCAAGGTGGGAGTATTACTGCCAATCTTTAACCACAAAAGCCGGTCGCTGTCAGCTGGCAATGGTGGCTCCCTTTCATAACTCAGCATCTCCTGTAAGAGGTCGCTTTTGACGTCACTGGGTCTTATAGGCGCGTATTTGCTTTCGCAACGCATACTGCACTTTTGGAATTCTTTATTTTCTTTTTCTGCTTGTTTATGAGTTTTTAATTATTAAAAAATAATAATAATAGTGTACATATTTGGTTAAAATCAATTCCCTATTTTCATTTTCGAAACTTTTTTTGGTTGGTCCGATCGATTGTGCAATCGATTTTCGAACAAAGAGTGACAACCCTAATATATATATATATACAGTATATATATAAAAACGGAAAAAAAACAACAACAGCTGGCTGATCTTTTATGTCTGTTAACTAATGACTCATGCAGCCGTTTGCGCGGTTGTGATTTTTTTTTTTAAAGTGGAACGTAGGCCTATTTTTACCCCATGTTTAGACCCGTGTTTCCCCTGTGTCCGACCCGACACGACCAGCACACGTATCCGACACAGTTGGATATTTTTCACCCGTTTCAGCCAAATTTGCGGGTCACCCGTCAGGTACCCGCGGATACCCGAATCCGTGCAGGACTCTACTTAGGCAGCTGAATTGCTGCCTCGCTGCCATATGAGGCAATGACTTTGCAGGCAGCGGTTTTGCACGGAGGCACCTCATGAAACTGAATTTGGACAGATTTCTGAGTCAGCGTAGGATATTTAGATTTCTACATCATATTGCAGTCTATCTTTAAGATTTAGGTCATTCTTCTTGTAGTAATGGACACTAAGTTTATAAGGAGTTTGTTGTTGTGAGTCAGGTAAAGATCTGATGGGATCCAGTATTTCTGCACCATTTATTTTTCCTGTCTTTCTCTCTGGAGCTCTATGGTATTTAAATTTAATTAACATTGAGGCCACCTCAGGCATTTTCTATTCCAGCAGTACTGCAACTTTGATCTAAAACTAGAGGACCATGATCAGAGATTTGCTTCTTTCCATTTGTGGATTTTCTCTTTTTTTGCTCTGTGATTCACACATTTAATGACATGATGTCCTGTGTTCGTTGCCATGAAAAACATATCTAACCTTAAGTGACTCCGATTCTGAGATCGCGTGAAGCCTTCTTTTATTGGATGTATTAATGCAAATATATATTCGAGGCTCAGAGAATCAGTGAAATCTTCTAGAATACTTCTAAGTGAGGATTGGTAAGTTTGATCTGCTGCTGGTCTCCTATCGAAAGTTGGGTTCAGTACTGTGTTGAAGTCCACACCAACCACAAGCACACCTTTAGTGTTAATAGCTGTCAAGTAGTTTCTCTTTTTTCATTCTTGATTAAGATAGCGACTCCTTTGCTGTGAGGATGGTGGACAGTGAAGAAAGACCTCAAGCCTTGTATGCTCTCTAGTACTTTATAAGACTGTGATCCAATGGGGCTTCTTTCTTTTGTGTACCTGATTACCATAGTGTTACAAGAGACAAAACGAAGTATCAGATGCATTGGTTTTTCTATTTTTTATGAAGACGGATTCTGTCTTACTGTTAAATTAAGAAAATAAAACGTTTTAATAAAATTGTTCTATATTACATTTTTAGATATTATTACATATTGTGTGTGTATGTGTGTATATATATATATATATATATATATATATATATATATATATATATATATACACACACACTCCAGTGTTTATGTAGATTATCCATCTACATTATAATTATAGATAATTTAAAGTGTATTTAAAACACACATCATGATTTGATGTTAAATACGACTTCCACCTACTAAGTTGCCAGAATGAAAAGAGTGTGTATAAAAATAAAGATTTCTGGATTGAGTTGACATTATACAGATGGCTTTGTAACTTTAATGAAACATTTTTTTGTGTGTGTGTGTTTATATAGGCCTGTGTGAAATCTATCAAACTTACCTTTATCATGCTGTCACTTTGAACATTCAAAGCATGTTCACAAACTTGTAAATCAACTTCTGAGATGAGTAGTGTTTCCTGACAATCAACCTTTCATTTGAATGGACTGAATAACAGTAGATGAGAGTTTAGATGACTGACTGTCATTCTTTTGATTCTCATGTCTCTTACTGGTAGAAGTGACAGAGCTCAGAGCTTCTGTTCAACACAACACTTCAGATGAAGACAAAGACAGAAGTACAAACACTGAGGGTAGTGTTTCATCTTTCAATTTCAATTTCAGTTTTCAATTGAACTCATTTCATAATTAATGGACTTTACACACTAAACAAAACTAACAATAATTGTGTAAATAGTAGTTAGGTGGTGGATATTTATATTTCAGTACTGTAGTTAATTACAAAACAGTATGCAATAACATAGTGTTTAAATTTTCATTCTTAAAAATAATATTAAATGAATGCAACTTTATTGGGACAAAAACCTCCATACACCTATACTGCTAATCACCTAATAACACTGTAGCCTAGAACAGTTGTTTTCAACCTGTGGTCCGCCAATTACTATTAAAAGAAATAATATTGTTAATATATGTAAAAATGTCTAAGTCATAACATAACAACATTTCATATATATATAATTAAATAACAAAAAAAGAAATATTAAACTGTTACTATGCTTCCACTATTCAAGCGCGCTGATTGGTTTAAGAATAAACCACCAATTTATCTTAGATATTTTTGCTGCATATGCTACAGCACAACAAATTTAAACATGCATAAATGGCTGTTGTGTTTCCTCCTGACTGCTTGCTCCGGTGACTATCTATCCGCTGCTGAGCTCGGCCTGGATCTGGTTTTCCCGTTTTGCTGAGCGGTGCCAGCCAGAGTTATTTTCTGTTAATTTCCAGTCCATTCTAGGGCTGTGTGATTAATAGAAATCGTCATAAAATCACGATTTGAGCATGCGCGTTTCTAAATCGCTTTATAGCACAATTTTTCATGGCCCTGACCTTCCGTAGTATGCTATCTGATCCAATCAGAATGCAACGCATCTAGCGGGAGAACAGAACAGAGACTGGGCATATGCCTAACTCCAGGTTCACACACTGTCTGTGATGTGCCTTTTTTCCGAGCCCATGTTAATGGATCTGAGCGTTCACACTGCACGCGGTAAAAGGCTAGAAATAAAAACGTGAGAAAATAATTAATATCTAACACATGAGCATAGAGAGAATTGTGAGCGCACAGGACACAGTTTAAGTGAGAGGAGACATGTTTTAAGTGCGCACACTCTCTCCGGGCGAGAGCAGCGTGTTTCTGAGCAAGCACGTCTGGTTTTGTGACAGTGCAAAGGAAATCTGCGTGCGAACAGAGAGATTCGCACTCGTGCATTATTTTAATGTGCTTTCGCGTTATATTTATGCGCTCTCGCTGCTGACCGCATACACATACTGTATACACACTGCAAACACCTGAGGCACCGCTACAATTAATGAGCACTATGAACAATGCATGGCAAAAAAGAAAAAAAAAAAAGTACCTGGACACGGGATTTTCTTTTTTTGCCATAAGTCTGTATACATTTTGTTACATCTTTACTATAGTGATAATTTTGACTTATGTCTGTTCTAGAGACATTACAATTTTTTGATAAAGCTCTAATTGGTTTTCTTTTGGAAATATGTTTCAAATTAATCCTGAATGCATTTATGACTGTAAAGGCATATTGTTGTGTGTCACAATTGCAAAATTGATCAAATTGATTTTTGTCCATATCGCACAGCCCTAGTTCATTCAATAAATACAGTTAACAATCTAGCTTCTGAGTACTTAGTTATTAACCCAACAATAGCGGGGTCAGTAATTTTTTTTTTTAAGTGGGCCGTGCAAACATATGTGTGTGGTTGTGTGGGCCACGAGCTGAAAAAGGTTGGGAACCACTGGCCTAGAACAAGTTTGGTAAAGGGCGGCCTCGAACTATAGCACTGTTTATCACAGCCAGGCATTAGTGGGTAGAGTTAATGTAAATAGTCTCTGCCAACAAATGATTATGTTATTTATATATTATATTACTGCAAAATTTTATTATTCAATATCTTTAAAATAATCTGTATTGTATAAAGCATTATAGAGATAAAGTTGATATAATTTTACTTGATCGGAAACGTGCTGTAGAGATTAAAGTACAATTTATGTCCTACTTACTATATTGTTTTTAGATGCACAGCGATAGTAGTTAACAGTAACTTATGTTTTATTAACACTGTCCAGGAGGAGCGCATCAGATATAGGCCTGGGTTATTGTTAGGAATTACACAATTCGATTCGATTTCGATTCTTGAGGCTTTGATTCGATATTAATTTATTAGCTTCGATATCGATTCAATAATAAGTAAAGACAGAAGTAATTAAGTGAGATATGACTAAGGTGGCTTTCTTCAGTGGCTTCAGAGCCAGTGCAATGGATCTTTCTCAGCTCAGATATTTCTCTTGTATTCTTATTTAAAGAGCCACACAGATGGGAAATCAAAAATTACCTGTATTACAGTGTATGATGTAGCTGTCCATCAGTGTAAACAATGTGCAAAGTAATTAAACCAAAAAGTACACGATTTATAAAGTTATTGGCTTCTAAAGTAAGGAGTCGACTCTGAATCGCTGAAACGAGTCGTTATAGATTTCAAATCTTTTGCCCATCTCTATGTACGTCACTAGAACACTTTGCATAATAATCTCCGCCTACCGTCTTGGGAGAAACAAAACTCTGACCTGCCCCACCCCCCCACAGACGCTCTGGTTGGTGTGATAGCATCATGTCGAGGAGACAGTGTGTTTTTAATTGTAAAGGCAAGTTTGTTTTATTTTCACTGCCAAAGAATGAAGATCAGAAGAACCAATGGCTAAAATTAATTTTTACCACAATACCAGAGCAGTACAACAAATCGGGATTTTCAAAGCGTTTGGCCATAAAAGAGGGTTCATTACCAACTTTATTTAAACCAACAAGCATCTCAGAATCACAACGCGAAATATGATTATGAAGTTATGTGTTTGTTTTCTCCCGAGCGTCTTATCAGTATGTGTGCTGTCTGCAGCCTTTGTCTGCGCTGATCTTCATTTACAAACACGTCATTAAAATGAAGTGTAACAAGTGCTGCTAACAGATATTCTGTGATAAAGTAATCCATATGAAAACAACGCGATGTCCGTTTTTCACGTCTCCCTTCATTATATCTATTATTATCATTATATCATTATATATACACCCACACAGAAGAAAAAGCAGCGAGACTGTTCAAGTTTTTTATTTTACTGTTTGCTTCGCGATGAGAGGAATAAGACATAATTCACCCCAAAAAGATGCTAACGCATTGTTTACCATGAAGTTGTGTGCGGAACAACCAATCCAAACTGCTTATGTTAGTTGACCAATCAGAACACAGTATGCTACCAAAAGGTGGGGTTTTAGGAAACTGAATCTTTTGAACAGCTTCGCGTGAACCGTTTGGGGATCTCTGAGAATTGAGGTAATTTTAAAATGATATTTTGACAAAATGACAATGTTTTTTAACCTTGGATGGATTTAAACCTATTGTACAGGACTTATAAACAGTGATAGGAAAAAATGCGGAGATCCGCCTCAGTCTGCCTAGAAGCCTTGATACTGCAGGCATCTTGAAAGCAGCCTGTGATGCCAAGTTTATGATGTGTGCAAAACGGCCAATGTGCAATATCTCTGTCAGTCCAACTGCTCATAGCATGTTAGCTGAGTTATCTGTTACAATTGCTGGCACTTTGTCATTTAAGCCCCATTCATTCTGTTATGTCCAGGACGTATCGCATGCTGTGGATGTGTTCCTTGTTGTCTCCTCTCTAACAGGATTGGTCCAAAGCTTAATGAAGGACTGCCAGTGGTTGGCCAAGAGACGGGACCTGTACTATAAATTCCCCTGGATCTCGCTGGAGGGTGCTCTCCCTTTCTGCTCTCACCTTTGTTGTTGTCAGCCATGAGCCATGAGCAATGTGCTGTGTGTATCTCTTTGTTTGGTACACTCATGGTAGACTCTTGTGTGTTTAGTGGTAGTGAAATTGCTGTTAGAGCTTAAGTAGTTAACAGAGTGCTGTTAACCACATGTTTTTGGAGAGCTTTATGACTTGAACCCCAACAGTTCAGTGTTTGTTTGTTATCCCACACATGAGGCCATAGGGGGTGAGTGCCTTCTATGTTTTTGTAGGCCATTCGGTCATTACCCATTTTCTCCTGTTTTTGGATAGGTAAGGAGTTAGGTGAGATTGTTGTATTTTAGTTTCTTTATTTTGGATGCACAGGGAAGTTAGTTTCTTAATGGGAAGTTAGTTGTTTTGTTTATTGTTTTGGCATTTGCTCACCTCTGATCATTTGCCTCTGTTTCTTCTTTGTTTATTTTGTGATATGTTTGTACCCTACAAAATTGCTACTGTATCAGATTGATCCAAAGATCAACTAAGAGAATAAAAGAGTACTTTAACAGCTAATCATTGTGGTGTCATTTATGTTGCGGTTCTGACCTAGACCGGAGCAGTAACATAAATTGGAGGCTCATCCAGCCGGTTGTTTGTCACGGATGGTCTAAATTGGGCGTTCGTTTGTTGCAGATAACATAAATTATAGGGACTCGTTTATTTATTTTTGGCAGATTGGTGAAGGGCAAAATGAATAGGAGATTTGTTTATGGCTTGTTAATGAAGGTACCATATTTTGTGGATTCATTCCGTAGGTATCAATGAGGGTATTTGGCAAATTTACCATGCGTTTGTTTGCCTGGTAATTTTCTTGTGGTGTGGGATGAGTTTACGGTCAAATATGGAATTTGATTTAATGTAATTTACGTTATCTCCTACTACAGAGGAATTTAATAAGTGTTGGAAGGCTGATTCATTGCAGATTTCTTTAATTTTCCTGTTCCTAGGGAGGAGCTAAAATGGGTAGTTAAAGAGCAGTTGTATAACAAGTTGGTAGAGGCTGGAATTTTACCGGATTAATCTGTGGAAGGGTTATCACAGAGTGCTGAAACTGAGGTAGGTGGAAAACCTCTTTCTTTTCCTAATATAGATCCTAGTCATCCGCATTTTGATACCATGTTAGCGATTTAAATTGAAGGAGTTGGATCTACAGTTAAAGAAACAGGATTATGATGCACAGCTTCTTGGAACTTTGGAGTTGCAGGTTGATGGTAAGTTTAAATTGCATAAACTGGAACTGCAAGCCAAAGAGCAATTTAATGCACCTGTGCCTATGCCTAGATCGAGACCTCAATCTCCTCGTTCCCCAGTGAATGTTCCAGTTTCAGCTGTGCCAGAGCAAACTCCGTCACGTGCTACTTCATCTGTTGGTGAGTCCATAACTAGTCTTGATGTGAGTAAATATGTCACACTTGCTCCCCAGTTTAGAGAGACTGAGGTAGATTCTTACTTCATCACTTTTGAGCGTATTGCAGCTACTTTACGTTGGCCAAAAGAATTGTGGTCATTGCTTCTGCAGTGTGAGTTAGTGGGTAAAGCTCAGGAAGTGTGTACAGCTTTACCTATAGAGCAGAGTCTGGATTATGGTATTGTCCAAGCTGCTGTGTTGTGAGCGTACGAGTTAGTACCTGAAGTTTATCGTCAAAGATTTCGAAACCATCAGAAAATATCCAGGCAAACATTTAGAGAGTTTGCTCGTGAGAAGACAGTGTTATTTGATAAATGGTGTACAGCAAGCAGAGTTACCACATTCAAGCAGTTACAAGAACTCTTTCTGTTGGAGGATTTTAAAAGCTGCATTTTGGAGGATATTGTTGTATACTTAAATGAACAAAAGGTATAGTCTGTACCAAAAGCTGTTTTGGCAGATAGATTTGTGCTCACGCACAAAACAGTTTTTACTCCATCTGTGTGTAGAGAGAAAAACGGTTCATCTGTTGAATTTTCTGTGAGAAACAGTTTGAGAGTTTTTAATAAGGGTTAGGGAAAACGAGAGAGTAGAGAAGCCGTTTCAAATGTTTTGTAATGCAAATGTGTCTCGTGAGGGTGAAAAGCGGGTGTTTTTTTTTTGCAGTGAGTAGTCCATACTGCTTCCATGCCATCTTAATTTTCTAGTTCACATACTGATTTATACTGTCCATTTATTATGAATGGTTCTGTATGTCTTTCAGCGGAGCAGAGAAATTTGAAGCCTATTACAATCTTGTGAGATACGGGTTCAGTTCAGTGTTTCACCTTGGAAAGTGCACTAGAATTTTCTGACAAGTCATACTGCGGATCGAGCATGTTAATCCGTGGAATTGAGCTTGGCTGTGTTAAAGTGCCCTTACACTCAGTTTATCTCCAGTCTGACTTGTTCACAGGCTTCACAAAGTTGGGAGTACGATCTCCGCTTCCTGTTGAAGGATCTCCGCTTCCTGTTGAAGGAGTGGATCTGATCTTGGGTAACAATATTGCTGGTGGTATAGTGTTTCCTCAGCCTATTGTAGTGTACACTCCAGATGTGACCGAGTTGCGCGAACAGATTGATGTTGGTCAACAATTTTGGTATTTTCTGCCTGTGCAGTAACACGTGCTCAGACTAGGAAGTTTGACAATGTTCTTGTCACGGTGTCTGGTCTGTGTTTCCCTGGGTCTCCACTAGTGGTCTCACTTCCCCATAGGCACCTCACTGCAGGCACTACAATTCCCACAAGGCCTTGTCCCTTCATCACAGTAATTGCACTCCTGTTAATTGCACTCAGGTGTCTTCACTTCATAGTCATTACCCTGCCTATTTAAACTGGTCTGTTTCTGTTTGTTTCATGGAGTCCTTACTTTCCGTCACCCTGTTTCCTCGTGTTCTAGTGTCTTGTTTCCTGTTAGTTTGTTTTGGACTGATTTTTGGTTTTGACCCCCTGCTTGTTTGATTCTGATTTGGATTACCCATTAAACTCACACTGCTCTTGGATCTGTCGTCTCCTGTGTTCCCGATCATTACAGAAGGACTCCATCATGTCTAGATCCAGTGGTGTGGGACTTCATGTCCGTTCCCCAGCCAGTGTGGAGGAGCGGAGGACGAAATTCCTCAAATTAACCACCCTCCGTCAAGAGGGGAATGAGGTGGGTGGTGTGGCACAAGTGTTCTGGACCCTGGCGGGTGAAATGGGATATAATGATGCGGCCTTGAAAGACCTTTTCAACACCGGTCTGGATAACCCTGTGCCAGAAAGGGAAATGGACCAGCTGGATGCCTTTGATTTTTGAGGGTTCATTTTGTACCCACAACATCGGTCTCCGTGGGATACCCCAACCACACCTGTCTCTCCTGGTGGGATGGCCGACTCTAGACCGGGGTCTACAGACAGGAGGACCGCCAGCCCAGCACCACTGCGAATATGGCCGCCAGCCCAGCGCCACAGCACAAGGTGATCGCCTGCCCAGTGCCACGGTGCAAGATGGCTGCCAGCCCAGCGCCACTGCACAAGATGGCCGCAAGACTGGCCTTGTGTTTTGTTGTTTTTTTTTTTTTGCACTTCCTGTATCTGTTACCCTCTATTACCTGGCCATATGTCCCTCCCCCTGGCCCTCCGCCGGTCCACCTCCCTCCTGGTCTCCTTGTTTTTTGGGGTTTTTTTTTCACTTCTTGTATCTGTTTCCTCCGTCCATCCCTCTGGTCCTCTGCCGGTCCACCTCCCTCCTGGTCTCCTTATTTTTGTTGTTTGCACTTCCTGTCTCTGTTTCCCTCTTGTGCCTGGCCCTCCGTCCCTCCCCCTGGTCTTCTACCAGTCCACCTACTTCCTGGTCTCTGTGTTCCTTGGTTTGTTCTTGTGTTCGGGTGGAGCATCTGGTAGCTGCTCCGTAGAGGAGGGGGTAATTTCACGGTGTCTGGTCTGTGTTTCCCTGGGTCTCCACTAGTGGTCTCACTTCCCCATAGGCACCTCACCTCAGGCACTACAATTCCCACATGGCCTTGTCCCTTCATTACAGTAATTGCACTCAGGTGTCTTCACTTCATAGTCATTACCCTGCCTATTTAAACCGGTCTGTTTCTGTTTTTTTGGAGTCCTTACTTTCCATCACCCTGTTTCCTCGCGTTCCTTGTGTTCTAGTTTCTTGTTTCCTGTTTGTTTGCTGATTTTTGGTTTTGACCCTGTGCTTGTTTGATTCTGATTTGGATTACCCATTAAACTCACACTGCTCTTGGATCTCTCATCTCCTGTGTTACCGATCATTACAGTTCTAGACGTGTCTGAAACCTTCATGACTGATAGAGCTGACCAAAAGGAATATGTGCAGGATATTTTTTCTTATGTCTGTATTCCTGATCAGGATGTTGCAGTCTGGCTTGAATCTCTGCTGGGAACAGGGAGGAAGCAACTGGCTGCTGCGCAAAGAATTGATTCGTCACTAGACAAGTGTGTTGCTGTGGCTGTACAGGAAGATGAAGTAGCGACTAAGGGTGTGGTTTACGTTTGGGAAGATGGGGTGCTCATGCGTAAATGGTCTCCAGTAGGGAAGGATCTGAGCTGGAAGACAGTATTTCAGGTAGTGGTCCCTGATAATTACTGTGAACCGATTTTGCGTTTAGCTCATGATCATGCTCTCTCTGGCCATTTGGGAGTATATAAAACTTTCAATCGCATCATTCGTTATTTCTATTGGCCTGGGTTGATCCTCTTCATCCATAGCAGTTCTGTCAGGACCATTTGAGAGAATCATTATCGATTGTGTTGGTCTGTTACCAAAGACAAGGTCTGGTTATCAGTACCTGTTAACCCTAATGTGTGCTGCTACTCAGATCCTGAGGCGATTCCTATGTGTACAATTAGAGCTAAAATGTGACCAAAGAACTGATTAAATTATTTTCTACATTTGGCATTCCCAGGGTCATACAGTCAGATCAAGGTACAAATTTCACCTCTAAACTATTTGCTCAGGTCTTGAACTGTTTGTCTGTCAAGCATACTTAGACGACATTGTTGTTTATTCACTTGACTGGAAACAGCATCTGACAAGTCTCTGTTCAGTGTTTGAACGGTTGAAGGCTGCATCACTTACCTTGAATCTTGCCAAGTGTGAATTTGGTAAAGCTGTTGTGACCTATTTGGGAAAATGTGTTGGTCAGGGACAGGTACTTTCTGTGGAAGTGAAAATTGAGTGCATTGTTAATTTCCCAGCTCCAATCACTAAGCGGGAGTTACGTCGTTTCCTGGGAATGACTGGATATTACCATGGCTTTTGTAAAAACTTTGCTGAGATTGCGTCACCACTCACAAATTTGTTGAGTCAGTCCAAAGTGGTTGATTGGAATATAGAAAGTCAGCTATCCTTTGATGCTATCAAGACATTGTTGTGTAGTGCCCTATTCCTGTCCGCTCCAGATTTCTTAAGAGCATTTAAGTTGGAAGTGGATGCCGGAGCAGGTGCAGTTCTTATTCAGGAAGATGCTGCGGGAATTGATCACCCAATCTTTAACATCTCAAAGAAATTCACAAAGTCACAGCAGCATTATAGCACAATTGAAATAGAAACCCTTGCACTGTTGTTGGCACTCCAACATTTTTAAATCTATCTTGACGCTGGTACTGTTCCTATCGTGGTGTATACTGACCATAATCCCCTTGTGTTTCTCTTCCGAATGTCAAATTCAAACCAAAGGTTGATGCGTTGGTCTCTTCTGATCCAGGGTTTTAATCTGGAAATTCGGCACAAGAAAGAATGTGAGAATGTGATTGCTGATGATTTGTCACATGCTCCAAGTACGCAGCAGAATTAGGAGTCCCTCCATTTTTTTTTTTTTTTTTTTTGTCTCTGTGAGCAATTTAGCAATATTGTTCCCTGTGTGGCTTTCAAAGAGCACTTTGGTCTGCAGGATGTTTGACACAAGGACCCAATCAGTTGAAATAAAATGAGACGTGATGTTTACATACAGGTAGGTCAATCTGGGGGTCCAGCAGGTAAGCGCCACTTTTTTCGCCAACATTAAGGACTCAGAAACCTCTGTCTTAACCTCCATGTAAAGCCTCCATGTAAAGCTTAGGCATGGACACTTCTGTGATGCGTTTACATGAAGGTATGACGTACCTTGGCTCAAGTGTGTTGACCATGTATTTAAATCCCACATTTTCAACAACACTATATGGGCCTAAGTCTTTACAGATGTACAGTAGGTGCCCAGCCTATCTGGGCCTTACCGCCGCGGCGGTAACTGTAATTCAGTCGCGTGTTGAAATCATTCGCGAAACTACCGCCAGGTGGCGCAAAGGGACGGATTGCGAAATGAATGTAATTATAAAATGATATAGCAGTAAGTAAAACAACAATAACATTATGATATAACATTGTAACATTTAAAAAAAAAGAACATAACATTTTTTACAATTTGTTAATTTTTTAAATGTAGGATAGTCTAAGGCTACAGTCTACTAAACAAAAATTAAAAGACCTTTACACAAAGGATCATATGTATGCTATTTTTATTAAACAGTAAATAAATATAAGGCCTATATATATATATATATATATATATATATATATATATATATATATATATATATATATATATATATATATATATATATATATATATATATATATATATATATATAAGCTAAATGTTTTAATTTCATTTTCATTTCGGTTCATCCTTGGTTTAAAAAAATCTTCAGGTTCCATATGCAGAGTGAAATGGGAACGGTCCAGCATTTAGCCATAATTAGTATTAACTCTGTTATCATTCTTGATTTTTCAAACTACCAACACTTTGCACTTTTGAATTATGCCTTATGTGTGACCAAAAATTAAGTATTATTTGTTTCAGCTGTTTGATCGCTGGTGCCTCGTGCACATATTCACTGGAAACAGCAGTCGTTCACCAGACATTTGGCGTGAGCACTTTGACATATTGTTAATTATTTTTTCCATCAATACTGAAAAGCACACAGCCTATTTACCTCATGAATAATAGTCAAGCTTCAAATGGGCAACATCACAAATATGGAAACGTTTGATTTCTCCAGATTGAGAAAGCCCAAGCTTACCTTATGCTTAGCTTTAAATTATTATTATTGTTATTATTTATTACTAAGCCTATATTATTATTTACTGCAATTATATTATTCCATTAGAATTATATATTTTTAATTATTGTTTTGTTCTGATAAATTTGTTAAATTTAAAGGATTTGTTGTAAAATATTTTCTTATAGCCTATTTTTTTCCTCTCACAAACTCTGATTAATTTTTTAGCGTGTTTAAAAAAACACATGCAGCAAACGAAAATAGGTGATTAATCCGTTAAAATGAAACGTATACACGACTCATATATTTTTTTCCTCTGACAAACTTTATTTTTTAAACAGGCAAAAAAATTTGAAAAATTAAGAAAACATTCAGCAAATGAAAATAGGCGATTAATTCATTAAAATGTGTTACTCTTGATTAACAGTAATTATAATTATTTTACTTCAAAACACGTACTTCACGTGCTCTGGCGCAGATCAGCCTCCCGCGATGCTCAGCTGTGGACGATTAAAAAATGTTTGATATAAAGCAGTGGTTCTCAACCCGCGGCCCGTCACGAATTCAAATGCGGCCCGCACCACATGCTGAATTAAAAAAAAAAAAGAAAAAAAAAAAATGCTACTAATGAAATATACGCTGTATCCTAATGTTTTTATGTGATTTTGTTTTTCTTAATATATTATTTTCAGACATGAGCAGACCTACTGGCATAAGCATTTAACGAACACATACAAGCGCGCACTTTGGCAGAATTCAATTCAAATAGTCATAAACAGCCATTCACTAGTTCACGCTTACATATAATTAGCTGAGGTATGTTATGCGTATTTGGCGTGCTGTCCGGGGAAGGGCTCCGAGCTCGGGAATGGCCCGAACCTAGAGTACCCCCCCTTCCCCGTCTATTTATAAAGTAAACTTGAAGTGAGGAGATGGGGTGGAGGAGGGATGCTGATAAACCGTCAATGGATAGAGGTAAGTCAGCGTTATTTATACTATGGGATTGATTACTTGATTATGGTCCACCTGTGTTGATTAGGCTAAGTATCTGACGCGCTCCTCCCGAATCTTATTAATAAATTACATTTAGGTAAATTACCTTTAAGGTAAAATTGCACATCAGAATGGACACATTTGTTTTTTAAGGGAGAAAAAAAAGAAATAAAAAAAATGCCAGCGAATGAACATGTACAAACTGAATAGTCGCAGTATCAGTATTGAAGGAGAAGTTCTGGATTTTCGTTTTTATTTTTTTTGGCCCCGCAACTCACTTGAAGAAGTTCAGATAAATGGAAACACCATACACTATGTAACAATCCTTAATTGAAGAAATGTGGCAAAACATCTCCTGAGAGAACCTCATATTATTAAATAAAAAATTGCTTTCCATATTTGGATCAAAATAGGCTACATTTGTGAACGCACATTTTCTGAAATGTTGCGCGTCAGGTCATGCAAGCCTGCATCTTAAAGCCTCTCTCAAACTTTCTGCGTCCGCGAGTCCGCTATGGACCGTTAGGTAGGCGTGATGTAAAAATCGTCATTGGAGAGTGTGTGCCGAGCCTCTGAGCAGACGACCGCGCGGACAGGGGCGCCTGGTCAGTTGGCTTCAAAAGCAAAATTGCACATGTGCAGGCAGAGTGAAGAAGCTCGTTGCTACTCGAACCTGTGCAATCCATCAATAAAAGAATATAAAGACAGTCAGATGTGCAATAATTCTGGGCAACTGCAGAGCTGGCCATCAGCCTGCGCATTCAGAAGTATAAATTGAAGAAGACTGAGATGAAATAGCAGTGGACAAAAGAGTTGACATCTATACGTCTGAATCGCTGAAGTCTGGTATGTCAGGCTGACATGGCATTGCCTGATCTACTCCATTATTGCTCTGATCAGACTCTTCAGAGGTCAGTGGCTGATCAATTTCAGTGGGACTTGACCCTTCAACAATGCCAGGGATTGGCAGAAAGTTCACCTCCAACCATAGATTCCTATGCACAACTTTCGTGCGGCCTGTTGCATCTTTTATCTTATAAACATGGATGTCTGGATTCACATCAACAACAGTGAACACTCTGTCCTCCCATTTATCAGACATTTTTCTTTTTCCTCGATCTGACTTATTTGCAACCAAAACCCGATCACCCACTGACAAGAGAGTGTCTTTAACATGCTTATTGTACTGTTGATGTTGATGATGTTGCTCAGCGGATGAATGCTTCTAAGCAATAACTTGCATAGCATGTTTCAAACAAGACAGCAAAGACTTGGCATAAGAGTCATAATCAGCAACATCCGGGTTACCTGGTTAAACATGATGTCTACTGGAAGTCTGGGTATGCGTCCAATCATGAGAAAGAAGGGTAGATAACCTGTGGTTTCACGAAAAGTAGCGTTGTAGGCAAATGTTGATGTTTGGATCTGCTGTGGCCATTGGTGCTTTGCTTTCAAATGGAGTGATCGAAGCATGCCACCCAAAGTTCTATTAAAATGCTCAGTGACAACATTGCCCATCGGATGGTAAGCTGTTGTATGGGATTTTTCAACACCAGCTAGACAAAGAAGCTGTGCTATGAGGTTGCTCTCGAAATTGGTGCCCTGGTCGGAGTGTATTCTCACAGGTAACCCGTAGATACAAAACACATTGTCCCATAGTTTTCTTGCAACTTGTTTCGCCGTTTGATTGGTGCAAGGGAATGCATGAGCTAGTTTAGTAAAATGGTCGGTAACTACGAGGACATCCACTGAATGCGGTTTACTGTCTTCTGCAGACCAGAAATCTATGCACACCAACTCCATTGGAGCAGAGCTCTTAATGTTCTCCAAGGGGGCACGAGCAGAAGGTTCTGGGGACTTTGCAAAAACAGAGCTTTTGCAGCATTTCACATATTCTCTTAGTGTTTTTATTGACCTGACATGGAAAAAAACATGTCTCGCAACTGAGAGAGTGCGGTCCTGCCCTTGATGGCCAGCAAGATCATGGATGCTAGATAGAGCTTTGTTCTTCAAGATACCAGGCAGCACATACTGGAATCTTTTCCTCTTAGACAAAGGATCTTTTGTCACTCTGTACATCATATCATCTCTAAATTCCAGTTTATTTCACTGTGTTAACATTCTTCACACTGGCACCATGTCTTTCTCTTCTTGATGGACGTCTCTGTTTAGACAGAAATAACAACACCTTGGCTAATTGTCAGGTCTTCCTGTTGGCTTTGCCTAAGCTCCTGGGCAGAGAACACTTGTAAAGTTTCCTGACAACCTGAAATCTTCTAAACATGGTAGGCTAAATGAAGGGCTCTGGACTTTGCTCCATCTATCCAACTGCTGTGAGACTGACAAAGAGCTCTGATTTCATCAATGTCAAAGCCTTCTCCTTGTGAAAAACTCCCCATGGGTTGATTAGACAGAACTTGACTACTGAGCCTGAAAACATCGTTAACACAGTCTTCACATAACCCACTGGCCTCCTTTATTAAAGAAGAATAAGGCTAATTCGACAGTCTCTGACCAACTGGCTTAACAAAGGGGTCACAGCTCAAAGCATCTGCTACCACATTCGCTTTTCCGGGCAAGTGTTTCAGGTCGAACGTGTATGACGCAAGTTTTGAAACCCATCTCAACTCATATGGATCAAGTTTTGGCTTAGTTAGGAGGTAAGTGAGAGGATTATTATCTGTCCAGATGGTGAGTTTGTGGCCTTTTATTTGCTCTGTGATGCACCGAGGGACTTGCTTGCGAAAGCAATCGGTCTGGCTGCTGTCCAATGAGGCATCAACAGAAAGAATGAAGGGCTCGTTGAAATCAGGATGAGCAAGCATGACACTCTACAATAAGGCAGCCTTGAGTTGGTCAAAAGCGATCTGACACTGTTGTCCAATCTGAAGGGGTACGTTTACGGTAAGTGCCTTGAAATTTTCCATTCTTGGACAACTTTCCTCTTCTTTTCTGTCCAGCTGTAAGACCGAAACGCGGTTTAGAGATAGATGAGCAGTTGGGAATAAAGTGTTGGTAATAAAAATACCATGCCAAGGAAAGACTTTATTCTTTTGATAGATGGTGTGCAGCCATCTCTGTCCATCAGATCTTGTGCTGTTATCCTTGTGATGACCTCTACTTTTGATGGATCAACAGAAACACCACTGTCAACAATATGGCCAAGGAATTTGACTTGTCTTTGAATAAAATGTCATTTTTTAGGGGACAGTTTCAGATTGTTCTTCCTTAGCCTCTGAAACACTGTGTGCAGCCTGGACAGAGCCTCAACTTTCAACACAATGAAACCTTAACAAGAACTGCTGAACGTCTCTGTCAAGCTGATGGTAAGGTCTAGAAGCAATGTCCCAATAATCACTGTTGCTTTTCAGCTCATGGATCAAGTGTTTGATGATATTAGAGCCCAGAATAAGATAATCATGCTGACCAGGCACAACCAAGCAAGGAACAACACATTGGATGCCAAAGAATTGTATTTCTAAATCATAGAAAACCTCAGGCTGGGTATGCTGACCACCACAGCCTACCAAGACAATGTTTTCTTCAGCATGTTTCTTCTCAGACAACACGCCAGCTGAACCAATTTTCTCTTCTTTTTGCTGATTGTACTCACCATAGAATCAGAATCAAGCGTTCGGTTAAGCTGAACATGGACATTGATGCAAACAGGAACATAAAAAAAGACTACTGAAGGCTCCAACATTTTGACTGGATTGAACAATTATCCTGGTTCCTTTAGGAGCACTATTACAGTTCTCCTCATATAGCTGAGCAAGATTGCACTCTTCATGAAGGGAGTTAGCATCCATACCCACATCACCCCTTCCCTGACATGGGCCATCTAGTTTAACTGGTGAGGTGGTCCGCTAACATCAGTTGTCTACATGTTCAACTGATGTAGATGAGGAGTGGCTCGCTGTGGGCAGTCCTTTTTCCAATGACCAGGAGTTAAGCACTTCAGACATCTGTTCTCCTGTCTGCAATGAGACACAGTTGAATTATCCAAGGATCTACAAACTCTGCATGGTTTGAGGTAAGTCTGAAACTTACTATTTTAAACAACTTTGTAACTTTATGATGAGGGCTCACTTGGAATTGGATTTGCTGAGTGACAAGACGATCTAACAGACTGACTAGGCTTTTCATATAATCAGTGTCACTGCCACACTGTGCTAAGGGAGAAGGTGGAACGGACAAGGCGGGGTTAGATGCAGATGCCTCAATAGCCATACCATATGCTCAAACCATACGCTCTGCTGTATACAAATTATGTGACTTTGCGTATGTTTGAGCTTTCCATTCTTGCATATGTTCATCAAGCCTCTCTTGTATCTCACAGGCCAACCATTTTTCAGATGACTTAAATTTGAAGACATTTGATAGAGACTGATCTGGGCAATGCTTAATAAACATGATACTGATCTCATGACTTGGATCTCAAATGCGCCGACCTCGTCTCTCTAAACATTCCTTTGCAACATCCATAGTGTTGTTCAGCCTGATCCAACTCAATTGCATCGGCATTGGCAAAGTATTGTAAAAATCAGCTAGGGGCATACTAGAGATTGTGCTGAAATGTTGTTTTAAAATGTCAAAAATCAATTGTGTTTTTTTGCAGTGATCAACGGATGTGTAATTCTGAAGTTTAATTCTCACTACATCACCTGCTTTCCCCATAAGCCTATCCAGGATTTCTTGTGACTGCTCATGAATTGGAAATAGCACGTTTTCTTAGATACAGAGACGTGAGATTCTCTTGTACAGTGAGCCTGTCAGAACCATCACCCCTGAATATTGGTGGTTCTTTTACATCTGACTGCATCACTAGTTTGACATTAGACAGTGTCGTCATAGTAGGCTGTTCAGAATTATTGTTATGTGTACTTCTATCAGATCGTAGTTGAGCAGTAATGGACTGGCCCAGTTTTTCAGCTTTCACTGATGAGTGAACCCAAATCTGGGCTTTGGTTAACAAGATTTGTCATGGCACGATCTACATATCTTGTGGAAGTCAGAACGGGTGTATCAAAGGCCCTGGTAGTAGACCCTGGTGTCCTATGTTCAGATGGTATACTGAAAAAACCCTTCCCCAACCAAATCGGATACTTTGGTCAAATGTCACATTGTCATTCACCTCATCAGTAAAACTACTAAAAAAACCCTCTGCCATATTTCCACACTGTAACAGTCAATTAATTTCAACTTTAGTATAACAAATAAACAAAAATACTATTCTGAACAGTATAAATTGATAACAGTAATGAGTGTGCTAATTTGCTTTTCAGCAAATTAATTGGTTGAAAGTTCGAATTCAAATTGGTGACATGTCTTTGGAGAAAAAATAATCCACCATCATATAAAATAGTCCATCAGTCCTTGAGGAAAAAAAAATCCTAAAATCAGCTTCCCATGGTCAACGAACAGACATCGATCATCAGATGGATCCTTAAAAGGTCACGGCACCATTGTAACGGGTCCCAGTAAAGGGGAATCCACTCTGCGTTGTGTTGATGTCAGCCAATAAAGAAACTTCAGAACTCTCTCTGCTTAGCACTGGCTTTATTTTCTGCATAAATGGGGGAAATATGTTGAAAATATGAATTTTGTGATCTCTTGATTAAACACCATTTAATGCCTCGACGAACCACGAGACAAACTTCTCTCAGCTCAGAAGGAAGTTAACTGAGCGAGCATTTTCACAAAGGAAAATACAGGAAAATTAATCTGTTTAGCATAAGCTAAAATAAGACAAAAATATCAATAACATGAAATTAATAACAAAGATTGCACTCAAAACTACAACATACATATAAATGGGGAAATATGTTTTGATTCAAAATATATCATCAAATATAAGTAACATTACCATTTAATGCCTCGACGAACCACGAGACAAACTTCTCTCAGCTCAGAAGGAAGTGAACTGAGCACGTATATAGTATATACTCTTAAAGTGAAAATGCACTTTCTGAACAAATCTTGAGGATCATGTCCATGATAACAATAAAATAATATATACAATCATATCAAAGAAACAAAATTACATTTATATTTAATAAAAAAGGGGGATTTTGAGTGAAAACAATATGAACAAAATAACTTTGTTACACCAGTCTATGGTCTTCCTACTGTGTTAACCATGTGTGAATGTTGACATATCCAGTTCTCGTGACAATGCTATCTATAGTTTCTAGGCATGCTGGCATATGCCTACAGAAACATGATCAGCGTGATGATATAAACTGTATAGTTTGACATTGTTTTAATATTGACTCAAACTAATTTGCATATAACTTGTAAATGAAAGGGTTTAATAACAGTATTTGATTTTATTGTATCCAGCATATCAGTAGAATGTTACCAGAGAGAAAATAAGTTTAGCTTTTGGGAGGAAGAGAAACAGAGGTGGAATAGAGGACTTGTGTGGACTGAGATTCTGTTTAATGATAGATGAGCAGGTACATGTGCATCTCATGAGATTAAATGATTAGAGACAGCATCTGTCACTTTCTTGAGCCCCATGCACAGGGTGTATCACACTAGGCCTTGTACCGAGCCTGAGCTCGACTGTCCCCGCTGGTCTGCACTCATATCGCTGTTAATGTTCCAGGACAGTGCACACGTCATTACCATGCTACTTTATGTTTTGAAGAAATGGATTTATACATTATACATTATGTGTCTTTTGAGGACAAACAATAATTTCAGCATATTTACACACAACTCTGACACTTCATAGATCTCTCAACTTGACTTCTGAAGTCGCTGGAGGAATTGGTCAAAGATGATCTGAAGAAGTTTCAGTGGCACTTAAAGAAACATGAGAGTATATCAACATCTGAAATGGAGGATGCAGATTGATTAAAAACAGTGGATAAGCTGGTGGAGTGTTTTGGGCCAGAAGAAGCTGTGAAGATCACAGTCGGCATCCTGAGGAAGATGGACAAGAACAATCTGGCTGTTCTGCTGGAAGAAGAACACAGGCAAGGTAACATTTAACTTAATGTAATTGTTAATAAGTGTAACTGTTTGACTTACACTTTCCTCTTTTCTCTGCTGAAGTGTTTGTGTTAGGGCTGTGCAAAAAATCGAATGCGATTTTCATGCACATTTCATCAGTAAAGACGCTCCTTTAATTAGAAGTATATCTCCAGCACGTGTGTTCAGATCAGGGTTGCCAGGTTTTCACAACAAATCCTGCTCTGTTGCTTCTCAAAACTAGTCCAAAACTAATCGTGATTCCAGGAGGTTCCCAGATAAAAAAATTGCTTCCCGGGGTTAAAATATACGATTTTTTTTGGCATGGTTGTCTTGGTAAAATTCGCATTTTAGGGGATAAATATCACGTTATTGGTATTGGGGTTGCATTGAACCGTGGACATGAAAAACAACCGCAGACTTGGCAACACTGGTTCAGGTGGAGCGGCAGTTACTACACAGAGCCGTAGTCTACCGACAACTAACACAAAATCGCTTTCAAAATCGACAAAGAATCGCCACCGATTTTAAAATCGGTTTTGTGTAGATTGTCAGTGAATTACGGTTTGGTGTAGTAAATGCCAACCAGTGTTGCCAAGTCTGTGATTGTTTTTCATGTCCGCGGGTCGAAGCGACAATACCAATAACGTGATATTTAGCCCCTAAAATGCAAATTTTACCAAGGCATCCATGCCATAGAACTTAAATTTTAACCACAGAAAGCAATTTTTAAAAGGGAACCTCCTGGAAACGCGATTGGGCTTGTTTTGGACCAGTTTTGAAAAGCAACTGAGAGGAATTTGTTGCGAAAACCTGGCAACCATGATCTGAACGCACGTGCTGGAGATATACTTCTAATTACAGGAGCGTCTTTACTGATGAGATGTAAGTAAGTAAGTAAAATTTATTTGTATAGCACATTTCACAGATAAAAATCACAAAGTGCTTCACAACAATAGTTAGAATACACAACACTTATAAATACATTACAGCACATAATCAAAATAAACAGAAGTACACATAAGGCCAACCTACAGTCTAGTTAAAAGCCTCTTTAAAAAGAAGAGTTTTCAACTGGGTTTTAAAATTCTCCACACAATCCAAGCAGCGTATGGAAGGAGGCAAAGCGTTCCACAACCTAGGTGCCACAGCTTGAAATGAACGGTCCCCTCTAGATTTAAAATGTGTAAGGGGGGCAACTAAAAATCTCTGGCCTGTTTATCTCAGACTACGTGAGGACGTACGCAGCTGTATCAGGTCAGAGATGTATGGGGGCGCCTGTCCTTGTAAGGCTCTAAAAGTTAGAACCAAAATTTTAAAGTGCATTCTAAATTTCACTGGTAGCCAATGAAGAGAAGCTAAAATTGGAGTAATATGTGCCCTTTTACTCGTGTGGGTTAAAAGCCTAGCAGCAGAATTTTGGACAGTCTGTAGACGACAAAGATCTTTCTTATTAAGGCAAATAAAAAGACTGTTACAATAGTCTAAACGAGACGAAATAAAAGCATGAATGATCATCTCCAACTCGGCCTTTGACACCAAGGCTCTTATCTTAGAAACGTTCCTTAATTGAAAGAAACAGTTTTTAATAAGTTGATTCGAGTGTTTCTCCAGAGACATGGCCGCATCAAAAACAACACCTTTGTTCAGCCGAGTCCTGAGACTCGGCTGAACAGACGAACTTAAGACACCAATATGTTGTTTTATCTGAGGGATGCTCTGCTCAGGGGCAATGATTAAAGTTTCAGTCTTGGCTGAATTCAGTATTAAAAAGTTATCATTTAGCCAATTCTTGATCTTACTCAAACAGTTGATTAAAGATGACAATTTATATAACTCAGTAGGCTTAAAAGAACAGTATAACTGAATGTCATCTGCATACAAGTGATAAGAGACATCCTCAAACTGGCTTATTATCTGTGCTCGAGGAAGTATATACAAAAGGAAAAGAATCGGTCCCAGGACAGAACCCTGAGGAACACCACTCGACAAACCTACAGTATCTGACATGATCTGATTTATAAAAACACTAAAACTTCTACCGGTAAGGTAAGATGAAAACCATTTAAAAACTGATCCAGATATCCCTAATAGATCCTGAAGTTTCTTAAGCATAATATTGTGATCAATAGTGTCAAAGGCAGATGTAAGGTCCAGTAAAACTAACACTGTATGTTTCCCAGAATCAGCTGACATCAAAATATCACTTGAAACTTTCACCAGTGCAGTTTCCGTAGAACGTTTTTTACGAAACCCTGACTGATATTTGTCAAAAATATCATTTATCTCTAAGAAAGTAGTAAGCTGCTCCGCTACCACTTTCTCTAAAATCTTAGCCATAAAAGGGAGTTTAGATATAGGCCTATAATTTATGGGTTGCAATGGGTCTAAACTGGGCTTTTTAAGAACAGGTTCAACAATAGCATGTTTAAAAAAGTCAGGAACCACACCAGTTAAAAGAGAAGTATTGATAATTTCTACAACACAAGGGCCAATACTATCAAAAACCTGCTTAAACAGCGAAGTCGGGAGAACATCACTATGGCCATAAGAGGGCTTCAACTTTTCTAGCAGAGTGGTAACATCATGTAATGTCACTAATTTAAAGGAGAAACACGGATGGGAAAGAGCAAAAGTGCAAGCCTTGAGTGCAGGATGAGGTAAAATGCTAGCTCTAATATCCTTAATTTTCTCAACAAAGAAGTCAAGGAATACATTACTTTTTGGCAGTGTACATGAAAATCGCATTCAATTTTTTGCACAGCCCTAATTTGTGTGATTCATGTTTCCCAGTGAGTGATCCCCTCTCTCTCGCTCTCTCTACACAAATACATTTAATAGAACTGTGACCCCCCCAGCGTACAAGCTTGATTAAAACTTTTTTACACTCTGATACAAATTATGCTTGACCAGTAGGTGAAATCAATCAATGCATCATTACAATCACAAATACAAAAGGTATGGTAACACTTTAGATTACTCTTTCTTACTGCATAACTAAAAAGGAATTATTGAAGAACTAACAGGTGATTATTCATTAACACTTAACTCACTACTTTTAACTACTAAGGAAGATGTGTTAAACTAATAAGTATGTAATACAATGTTATGATTGTGTTAAGTAACAGTTAGCTAATCAATAACTAATATATTATGTCATACCTCCTGAAGAACTACTATTAATTATCTATTAGTTAAATGTCAAGAAATATAAATATGAAAAACTACTACTGAACAGTTAAACACAAATAGTCACTATAATAATCAGGCTGTGTCCCACAAATCAAGTACTTGAGTAAAAGTACAGATACTCCAATAAAATATTACTTAATATTAAAATAAGTAGGTCTATTCATTTTCAAAATTACTTGAGTAAAAGGACAAGTACAACGAGCTACAACAGTTGCAATTTTGTTACAGTCCACTCATTAGACTTTAATGGAAATAAAATATGTATTTTGTTTGCTTCTAAATGTTTAACTTTTGATTATAAAATGTTTGTTAAATTAGTTTAAATGTGGGCAGGATACATGTTAAAATGGAATAAAAAAAGCTATATTAAGAAATGTTCTCTTCTGAAATAAAGATCGTAGACAAGTGTATGATTACTTATATAGGTTTTTATTTGAGTGCAAGTTTGATTTGATGTTTTGATGAGTCAAAATGATGTAGTAATTAATATTTACTAACTAGTATTCTAATTTACTTTAGAATACTGTTTCAGGTTCTAAGTAAGTCTTGCAGAATTATTGGATAATTCTTTATTAATTACTAATTGGTTACCTGTATTTTCACTTTCCCTCAGTACTTGCCTTACATACAGGGACTGAATTAATGATAATGTGGTATATGCTGAGGAGGCAAACATACAGTACTGTAAATAAAATATAAAAACTAAGATAAGTTATCGCAAGGAACTGGAGCTGTGCTGGGTTCATATCAGAAGCTGATTTCTTACAAAACACACTCAAAAAACAATTCACGACACAGGCAAAACTTCTATAAAATTTATTGCATTTATTAATATTGTATTTTCAGACTACTACTGCTACTGCTACATTTATATTAAAGGGTCACAATTCATGTAATTGTAATTAACTGTAATTGTGTATAATTGTGTATAACTTTTCATTAGTAGTTATATCATAGTTATATTTGTTGAACCCTAACTAGTAGATAATTTATAGTAGTTCTTCAGGAGGTATGTCAGAATATATTAGTTGCTGATTAGCTAACTGTTACTTAACACAATCATAACTTTGTATTACAAACTGATTAGTTAACACATCTTTTTTAGTAGTTAACAGTAGTGAGTTGTGTTAGTTCTTCAGTAATTCCTTTTTAGTTATGCAGTAAGAAACAGTATTCTAAAGTGTTACCAAAAGTAAGTTATATGAAAGTTGTAAAATATGTAAATCTTTGTAAGAATCATAAATCTTTCTCTCTCTTTCAGCTGATAAATGTCCAGTCCAGATAAGCAGCAGTGCTCAGCCTGGAGCCAGTGTTGTTGAAGTGAAAGCTGAAACAGGTGCAAGTGTAAATGCTCCTGTACTCGCTGGAAACACCTTCACTGGAACAGTTAACTTAATCTACAGCTCACCTGATGCAGGAAACGGTAAAATGTCATCACTAATACTAGCATTTGAGTAAAGACTGGTAATGTTACATCCTCCTAGTGAGTTAATGGGACACTTCATTTAGCACCATTTTAGTGATATAGAATACGATCTCAGTTATTGTCTATCTGTATCTTCTGTTTGTTTCTCTCATTCCGTATGCATCTCAGATAAACACGGATGCTCAGAGACAGCAGAGAATAAAAGAGAAAAACAAGGTAAACCTTTCATGTATGAACATTTATTGTGCACCTGCTGCAATTATATTACTGAGTCCATCTCCCCATTTAAATATTTGATTTAACGGGAATAAATGTGATGAAGTATCGTTGCATTGATGCATTTGGTGTTATTATTGAATAACATTATATAGCCTATTTAATGTGCGTATTTTGTATAAATTTTAGTCAGACTGAAATCCATGCAGGAATACATACAGTCTTGTTCAAAATAATAGCAGTACAATGTGACTAACCAGAATAATCAAGGTTTTTAGTATATTTTTTATTGCTACGTGGCAAACAAGTTACCAGTAGGTTCAGTAGATTCTCAGAAAACAAATGAGACCCAGCATTCATGATATGCACGCTCTTAAGGCTGTGCAATTGGGCAATTAGTTGAATTAGTTGAAAGGGGTGTGTTCAAAAAAATAGCAGTGTGGCATTCAATCACTGAGGTCATCAATTTTGTGAAGAAACAGGTGTGAATCAGGTGGCCCCTATTTAAGGATGAAGCCAACACTTGTTGAACATGCATTTGAAAGCTGAGGAAAATGGGTCGTTCAAGACATTGTTCAGAAGAACAGCGTACTTTGATTAAAAAGTTGATTAGAGAGGGGAAAACCTATAAAGAGGTGCAAAAAATGATAGGCTGTTCAGCTAAAATGATCTCCAATGCCTTAAAATGGAGAGCAAAACCAGAGAGACGTGGAAGAAAACGGAAGACAACCATCAAAATGGATAGAAGAATAACCAGAATGGCAAAGGCTCAGCCAATGATCACCTCCAGGATGATCAAAGACAGTCTGGAGTTACCTGTAAGTACTGTGACAGTTAGAAGATGTCTGTGTGAAGCTAATCTATTTTCAAGAATCCCCTGCAAAGTCCCTCTGTTAAAAAAAGGCATGTGCAGAAGAGGTTACAATTTGCCAAAGAACACATCAACTGGCCTAAAGAGAAATGGAGGAACATTTTGTGGACTGATGAGAGTAAACTTGTTCTTTTTGGGTCCAAGGGCCACAGGCAGTTTGTGAGACGACCCCCAAACTCTGAATTCAAGCCACAGTACACAGTGAAGACAGTGAAGCATGGAGGTGCAAGCATCATGATATGGGCATGTTTCTCCTACTATGGTGTTGGGCCTATTTATCGCATACCAGGGATCATGGATCAGTTTGCATATGTTAAAATACTTGAAGAGGTCATGTTGCCCTATGCTGAAGAGGACATGCCCTTGAAATGGTTGTTTCAACAAGACAATGACCCAAAACACACTAGTAAACGGGCAAAGTCTTGGTTCCAAACCAACAAAATTAATGTTATGGAGTGGCCAGCCCAATCTCCAGACCTTAATCCAATTGAGAACTTGTGGGGTGATATCAAAAATGCTGTTTCTGAAGCAAAACCAAGAAATGTGAATGAATTGTGGAATGTTGTTAAAGAATCATGGAGTGGAATAACAGCTGAGAGTGCCACAAGTTGGTTGACTCCATGCCACACAGATGTCAAGCAGTTTTAAAAAACTGTGGTCATACAACTAAATATTAGTTTAGTGATTCACAGGATTGCTAAATCCCAGAAAAAAAAAATGTTTGTACAAAATAGTTTCGAGTTTGTACAGTCAAAGGTAGACACTGCTATTTTTTTGAACACACCCCTTTCAACTAATTGCCCAATTGCACAGCCTTAAGAGCGTGCATATCATGAATGCTGGGTCTTGTTTGTTTTCTAACAATCTACTGAACCTACTGGTAACTTGTTTGCCACGTAGCAATAAAAAATATACTAAAAACCTTGATTATTCTGGTTAGTCACATTGTACTGCTATTATTTTGAACAAGACTGTATTTATTCTATGAACGTGGAGGCAAAAGTGCAGCTACTCCGATTTAATTGTCATTTTAGTAATAGCAGGAGGATCCTTCAACAATAATACACAGACACCTGTTATAGGGCCTCTGTCTACATTAATTTAAAGGGTTAGTTCACCCAAAAATGAAAATTATGTCATTAATAACTCACCCTTATGCTGTTCCAAACATGTAAGACCTCCTTTAATCTTTGGGACACAGTTTAAGATATTTTAGATTTAGTCCGAGAGCTCTCAGTCCCTCCATTGAAGCTGTGTGTACGGTCTACTGTCCATTTCCAGAAAGGTAAGAAAAACATAATCAAAGTAGTCCATGTGACATCAGAGGGTCAGTTAGAATTTTTTGAAGCATCGAAAATACATTTTGGTCCAAAAATGGCAAAAACGACGACTTTATTCAGCATTGTCTTCTCTTCCGTGTCTGTTGTGAGAGAGTTCAAATCAAAGCAGTCTGGATATCCGGTTCGCGAACGAATCATTCAGTTCACCAAATCGAACTGAATCGTTTTAAACTGTTCGCATCTCTAATACGCATTAATCCACAAATGGCTTCAGCTGTTAACTTTTTTAATGTGGCTGACACTTCCTCTGAGTTCAAACAAACCAATATCCCGGAGTAATGCATGCACTCAAACAGTACACTGACTGAACTGCTGTGAAGATGAACACCGAGCCGAGCCAGATAACGAACAATAGACTGACTCGTTCACAAGTGAAGAACCGGTTGCATCGGTGTTCGGATCACCAGTAGTTCTTTCGGACAGTTCGATTCAATAAACCGGTTGAAGAAACCGGTTCACCGGATCTTTTGCACTCGACATAATGGCGTCATTTGCGATGATTGCCCTTGATTCAAGCCTTCGGTTTACCCGCGCTCATAACATTAGCACAGAATCAGTTCAGAATCAATCACCAAAAGAATCAGTTCAATTCAGACGATCTGTGTGTCGGTCTACTTCACGCTGAATCACACATGCGCAGTATCATTAGCTCCTCGGTTCACGAATCTGACGCGTCTGACAGAAACGGTTCTTGACTCGTGAACGAGTCAGTCTATTGTTCGTTATCTGGCTCGGCTCGGTGTTCATCTTCAGTTCTCTCTTCACAGCAGTTCAGTCAGTGTACTGTTTGAGTGCATGCATTACTCCGGGATATTGGTTTGTTTGAACTCAGAGGGAGTGTCAGCCACATTAAAAAAAGTGAACAGCTTAAGTCATCTGTGGATTAATGCGTATTAGAGAAGCGAACCGTTTAAAACAAATCAGTTTGATTTGGTGAACTGAATGATTTGTTCGCAAACTGGATATCCAGACTGCTTTGATTTGAACTCTCTCTCACAACAGACACGAAAGAGAAGACAATGCTGAATAAAGTCATCGTTTTTGCCATTTTTGGACCAAAATGTATTTTCGATGCTTCAAAAAATTCCAACGGACCCTCTGATGTCACATGGACTACTTTGATGATGTTTTTCTTACCTTTCTGGACATGGACAGTATACCGTACACACAGTTTCAATGGAGGGACTGAGAGCTCTCGGACTAAATCTAAAATATCTTAAACTGTGTTCCGAAGATAAAAGGAGGTCTTACGGGTTTGGAACAGCATAAGGGGGAGTTATTTATGACATAATTTTCATTTTTGGGTGAACTAACCCTTTAACAGTAAGCTCAGAAATTCATGTAGGCAAATGGCCAGCACACATCTCATAACCATAAGAAAATGAACAGTAAAGAAAAAAAAACATAAGGGAAAAACAAACATTAAAGGAATAACTCTATAACAAGCTAAATAAACAAAAAAAACCTCTTCCAAATCGTCTGCATTTTGGTGCGCAAAGTCTTTCACTGCAGCTTTAATGTTGATTTTGCGAGGACAGACACTGGACAGTCTTTCTTGTAACATTGTGCTCTGGAGAAATGTCTTGATCACTTTCAGTTTTGAGAATGAATGACAGCACTTGCGTGGCAAACTCCAGTTTCACACTGCAAGCGTGAGCGGCGCTTGTGCAGCATGTGAGGTAACTACAGCGTCACTGCAGCTGCAGATGCACCAGAGTATTCACCCTGGAAATGTTTGTACAGCGGCTCCAAAGCTACATATTTCTTAAGTTTGAGAAATGGGGATTCACGTGTAAATGGTAAACACACAAAAAAAAAAAAAACAGCTCCTGTTGTTTCAGTCAGACTCAAATATAGAACGTGCTGTATATACTGACACTCACGCGCTTCTGCCAGTGTGAATGCACTCATTAATTAACATGGACGGCGGAAAAAAATATGGGAAAACCAAAGTGTGAAACCAAAGTCTGGTGACAAGTCGTCAGTGTCCTGAACCACTAAATCATTTGCCATTTGAAACAGGTCAATGTCAGAGAAGAACAGCAGCGGACCAGAGCACAGAAACATAGTTAGCCTCATTAAAGTGTAGCTTTACTGAATTTATGCTCTTAATGTGTTAATGCATTATGCATTATTATAATCTAAAAATTTGATTAATGTGGTAACATCTAAATCTAAATCATTTAGGTCTAACATTATAAATATATAAGGTTAAGACTTATCTTATCTTATCTTATCTACAGTGTTTGAATAATGTGGTGCTCAAGTCAAAAAAGTTTAAAAGGTTTCTTAAAAAGTTTTTTTTTTATTATTATTCTTGAATTTTTAAAAGCAAAAACATGTTCTTTGTGATTTGTGAATGCTTTCTCACTCTGACCGGATAATTTGAATCAGTGTGTTGGTGACTCAAGAACACCTGCAATCCAATCAGCAACTAATTACAAATGGGACATTCCACCGAATTGGTAACATTTGCTTTGTTAAAAATGTTTTAATAATTTATATTTGTCACTAAATATTCATAAACAAGTGTGGCAACCCGGAGGTGCATTTGAAGGATAATTTGCCAAATACGCCACTCAGGGAGTTACACCCAGAAAATTTAGTGTCTCTAAAAGGACACGCAAGTTCGTTCATCAATAATCGCTCAGAGACATGGGTGACGATACAAAACAGCTGACTTTATTAAGTTACACAATCACTTTAAAGCACTCGTTAAAATATATCAGGCCTCAGCCAATCACAGCTCATCATAAGGGTTTGGCACTGAAAAGGTCACAGAGACACCAGCTAACTGGGGCTTACCAGCAGTAGTGGTGGAAATTATGATTCTTTCTAGAGATTTGTTCATTTTCAATTCGTTCACCAAAATGATTCGTTCAGAATCGTTCACTGATTCGTTCAGTCACCATTTCTTCGTATTACACAAAATAAGCCAGCAGACGGCAAAAAAAAGTGTATTATGTGTTATGTCTTAAGTCAACGAACGTATTCACTTGTAACAAAAACTGATCTGGCTTTATTAAAATGTGTGTATAATTGCATTCAATATATAAAGTCTAATTAAGTTGTTCAGATGAACAAAGCACAAGGTTTTCTTGCCTAATTAGCATTTTAAGTGTTTGGTCAGACAGTTTGTATATTATATATTCACATTCATAAATCGGGGATTAAACGTGGAGTTGCTAAATATCAAAACAAGCGTATGTGCACAGTACAGTACTTATAACTGCGCTTTGCATTTTTGCGAGATTGACATGCTAAATGGCAGACTGACCACCGGTTTACTCTCATTCATTTAGTTCACGAACGAGATAAGCTATGTACCAGTTAATTTCGTTCACAAACGACATGTATCCGTTCTTTCAGCTCGTTCACGAATGACATGTGTGCCAGTTCAGTCATTTCATTCACGAACGAGATTTACTAAATCATTCAACTCGTGCACGAACGACATGTGCTTTGCCGATTGAGAAACGTGATTGGTAAACGGTTTGCCAGAATATACCTTGACCATCAGGTCAGTCATTTCATTCACGAACGAGATGTATCAGCTCATTCAACTCATTCACGAATGACATGGGTACCAGTTCAGTCATTTCGTTCACGAACGATAAGATCTCTAGATCTAGTTCAGACTCATATGAAACTTGTTCATTGAAGGGCGTATTCGTTCACTACATTCAACAAATCACATACTCTGTCACATCTCATACTCGAAGGCTATTGGCTCGAGGTTGAGTAATTCTTTGACAGGATGAAATGATTGTTACCCGGTTCACTGAGCTGCGCATGCGCTGCTTATAGCGCCGCGCTGCTGTGGAGGGAGGAACTTCACTGAACAAGAAATATGAGTCAGTGGATTACGTGAACGAGAACGATTCGTTCACCCAAAAGATTCATTCAAAAAGAATGATTCGTTCACGAACGACACATCACTAACCAGCAGGGTCAGGCTATCAGAGATTAGGCTGCCTATAGCAGAGAAATCATTCCTTTCACCAGTGCACGCAAACACACGCACTCACACCACACTCCACGGATGGACACGACACACTGTGAACAACACACCACCACCGCTTAGAAGGGAATAGAGCCGGCCTCCCTGCCTTTGGCACCCAGATCCTGCGGCACAAGAACAGAGCAATCTTAATACGAGTCACTAAAAATGCACACAGAATTATTAAGGCGCTGGATTGCCGTATATTGATTTTAATTAAACAAAACCCAAAATAAGAATGAACAAAACTGGAAGAGAAATGTACAAGGCCTAGTTGCCCCAAAATTACAAATCATAAATCAAACGACTAAATTAAACAAAAATAGTTAAAGAGATGTAAAAGCAAGACAATGGATTTTAGTTTACAGAAAATAAACCAGATTGACCTCAACAGCTTGCCGGAAAATACAGCAAACTGGTGTTAACAGTTTACAGAAAAATAAACCAAACCGATCTCAATCAAGTTACAATAATTAACTAAGCAGCAAAACAAAATACAAACTAGAAAAATACAAAAACAAATAGAAAAAACAAAATCAACACAAAACAAAACAGCAATGTTATCCGTGGGCAGGACGTGAAACGCGCCCAACTAGCAGTCGCAGCAGCAGTGCGAGATCTGCAGGAGAAACGAATCCATTGATTTGAATCACAAGAGAGGGAATGGCGATCAAGCAATCAGCTTACGCTCAACATTTCTGGGCGAGCACCTGGAATAAAATAGGTCACCATTTAATATTACTGTTATAAAGCCTCACCCGAACTTAGTAAACGCCAGTTAGACCTACCAATGATGAATATGGTTGCGTGCATAATCAGTAGCACACACACACCCAACAACGGTAGTCACAGCAGCAGTGCGTCCGCACAAGAAACGGAACAGCTGACTCACACTTTACGAGAGGAAATGACCATGAGGAACTTACTAAGGTGCAAGAAAGACACACGCAACCCAGGACAATTAGTTACTAAATTTAAAACCAATCTCATAAAGTCACCAAGCGTTCCTACCACTCTAATTTCCACACCTGATGCCGGAAGCAGCCACAGTAAAGTGTTTGCGGTGCGTCAGTGACGTCAACAAATGACGTTGACCTAAAGCGCAGGTCTATCGCACTTTATATCTCCATGGTGACAGCCAATTGGCTTACGATCCACATAATTATAAGGGAAGGTAAAGGGCTTTCCCACCACACAAGCAAACAAAGTGTAATTTTAAAAAAATGCAAAGCAATTTTTTATTTTACAGGAGACCCAAACTACAAGATTATAATTTTTTAAAGTCATGTAATTAAGTAAACTATTGGTAACAAGGTGTTTGGAGGGCTTCTTTCCTGTCCTTGATCTATGGTAAGCCTCTATGATAAGACGTTTACTTTTCTCCCTGACTGAAATCATTGATTAGTTTCTTGCTGCCTGATTCTAGGTCCTTCTTTCTTCCATCTTTCACTTTCCTTCTCTAAATATTTCTGTCTCCTCTCTGGGTCTGCATCACATTGTTCATGATAAAATCACTGCTTCTCTGCAGCACTTAGTGGTGGATTAGCACTCTGCAAGTATGATAAATACATGGTACATATGATACATTAACATATTTTACATACATACCCAACTTATTTGTTAGGGCCTCTGCCCAGGGTAGAGCTGAAGGCTTGGAATCAGGAAAGATTCCTTTAAAGGGATACAGCTAAGAACCTAGCATTTGTACCAAGTCTTGCCTGTCACACAGGGGATACCGCTTGCTTTCGCATAAGCTTGTTGAAGGGGCTGTCTCAACAGATCTCTAGTAGCAAACACCCTGTTTAGATAGGTATCCGAGGATACATAGGTGGAGTGGCGCCCAAGATGAACGGGACTTTTATAAACTCAAGAAATGGCACGAAGCAACCGCGTGAAGCCCTCATCATATAGGATTTTTGAAAGAACGCAGAATACTAGCGTGCAAACTTACCACAGTGTGGATTTCAGAAAGTGTGCAAAGACTTCACGTGCACACTTACCATAGCATGGATTTTCAAATACTGTTCTAAGGAGGGGCTCTCGTGGCACTCTGATAGAGCAGCTCATAGATGGAATGGTATGTACACAGTATGTTTGAGAGTCATCAACTCGATCTATGGAAACAATACTGGAGTGCTCTGGGGAAAAAAACTGAGAACTCAGTCTCATATGAGAGGAGAACTCCGGGCTCAGAGTAGCGCGCTCATTGGTGACCCTTTTTTGGAAAAAGGGGAGCGCTGCAAACTACCACGAGAATCACCCAAATAGCCCCTCATGTTGAGGAAAGCGATGCTTGAAGTTTATAAACAAATACACGCTGGCTGAATGGAGCCCAAGGAACCAAGGTCTAATCATCTCAAGAAAGGGAACGAAGCGGAGCGTAAAACTCTTATCGTACAAGATTTCAGAAAGTGCGCAGAGTCTTGCATGCAAACTTACCACTTGTGGATTTTTAGAAAGTGCGCAAAGTGTTCACGTGCACACTGACCACCATGTGGTTTTGAGAAAGTACACAAAGCTTAGCGTGTGTACTTAAAGGTTCCTAAGCATCGCAGATGCGCTGAATCTCACGGGAGAGGCAGGCTAAAATTTTACAAACCTTTGGCAAGGGGAGCATCACCTGAGGCAGCATATACAAGAAGACTTCTGTAACTGCCACCTCCACTTCCTGCTAGATGCGACAGCACCCCTAAGCGACCAGGAGACCCCTCAGAGTGACCTGATAGTAGTCGCCGTGATATACAGAGAAAGATCGCCCTTAACAGTTCTTTCAGATGCACGCTTCAAACAGAACAGTCAGTGAAGACGAAGAAGATAAATGACATGTTCTCCGGGTGCTTGTTTATAGTCGTGCTGGTAGTGACATCAGAGGCTGTCGCCAGCCAACAAGTTGGTGTTTTTTCAATGTATGCTTCAGACACGAGTCACGACGAGGTGTTCCACGTAGCGACCCCTAGAGGACGCAGTTCGAAGTTCCCTTGAAAGGGAACTCCTAATATAGATAAAAGAGAAGATGGCGCCAGTGTGTGGGGCAGGCCGTCTGTTGTGTCTAGCCTTAATCGTGTTTGTGTTGTTTTTACTAACTACTTTTAACAATGTGGACTCTCTACTTGTGTATGATCGCCAGATACTGCTGAACATTAGATTAAATATGGAAAATATGCTAATTTATAATTCTGGTGGATCGAAAACCGTACCTCACCTGCATGAGTTACCTGCGTATCTCTGCCGAACGCCGTTTCCTGCTCGAAAGAAAAAGCGACGTAAACGTCGGGGGAAACGTGGCGGCCTGCTGATAAAAATTAAATCCCGTCTGGCAGTTTCCCGTAATCTCCGTAGAACATTAGCGGAGTATCAGATAGATGACTGCAACTATATTTCCATGCGTTCTTTGGATCCTGTCCACACCTGGCTGGTACCGGTGGTCGACGCAGACAAGGAGTCCAGGGCTCCCCGTTCCGTGTCTCCCCGCTTCCGGAGAGGTAGAGTTAACACATCGTGCCTACGGGTGTTGGATCGTGAGCCCCGGATAGCAATTAACCCAGCTCCGGCCAGGATTGCCCTGGTAAATGCCAGGTCGCTGGTAAACAAAACTTTTATCTTAAATGACTTTTATACTTCTAATAACTTGGATCTACTGTGCGTGACTGAAACCTGGATGAACGAGGGTGAGTTAAGCCCCTTTTCGGAGGTTTTACCTTTAAACTGTGACTTTTTTAACTCTCCACGACTTACAGGACGGGGTGGTGGAATTGCGATTATTTTTAAGGAAAAATTAAACTGCCGGCGTGTGATGTGCAACTTCTACTCAAGCTTTGAGCTGATTGTATTTGAGCTGAATCAAGCTGAACCAGTGCTATGCGCTGTGATTTATCGTCCTCCCAAATACCATAAAGACTTCATAAACGAATTTTCCGATTTTCTGGTTGAAATCATGCCGAAGTATGACAGAGTTTTAATTGTTGGAGATTTTAACATCCATATCTGTTGTCCCTCCAAGCCATTGGTTAAAGACTTCTTAAATCTCACGGAGTCGTTTAACTTGATGCAGTTTGTGGCTAGCTCTACACATGAGCACGGACATACATTAGACCTGGTTTTATCGTGTGGTTTACCTGTTAACAATATTAATGTTTGTGATGCTACTTTTTCTGACCACATGCCTGTGTTATTCGAGATTTCTTGTTTCTGTAGTGCTAAACCATGTGCTCCTGCTCGTCGCTGTCGCGCATTTAACTCTTTAACTGCAGAACGGTTTACTGATGTTTTTAAAAGCGCAAATATGGCCTTCTCAGTGTCCACTCAGCATTATAATACTGATGAGTTAACATCATTGTTTTATACTTCTTGTCAGAATGCACTGGACATTGTTGCCCCTTTCAGGACTCTTCGTGCTAAGTCAAAATCTGAACCATGGCTAAATGACATTACCCGTGCTGCTAGGCAGGAGTGCAGGAGAGCGGAACGCCAATGGAAAAAAGATAGGCTGCAGGTTTCGTCTGAGATCTTGAAAGACAGCTTGTTTAAATATCAAAAAACTGTAAAAATGGAAAAGTCAAGGTATTTCTCAAATGTCATCGCAAATAATTCTCATAAACCTCGTGTTCTGTTCAACACTATTAATTATGTTTTAAATACATCTCAACAAATGAGTTTGGAATTTTCCAAAGAAACATGCGAAAACTTTTTGCAGTTTTTTAATGACAAGATTGTGACCGTTAGAGCCAATATTGTTCACCCTTCTGCTGATATGTCTTCTTTCTCTGTGTGCTCTTTTGTTTTTAATCAGTTCGAGCCAGTGTCTCTTGCTTGTTTAAAAGACATCATTGACAAAATGAATCCATCTGTTTGTCCCACAGACATTATTTCTCCAGATTTCCTAAAAAAGGTTTTTGACACCCTTGGCCCTAAAATACTAATAATTGTAAATAGTAGTCTCATTCATGGAGTTGTACCCCTACATTTTAAACACGCAATAGTGGAACCACTGATGAAAAAACCCAATCTGGATTCATCGGTTCTTACTAATTTTAGACCCATTTCGAAACTTCCGTTTCTTTCCAAAATATTGGAAAAAGTTGTTTTTAAACAATTAATGTCCTTTCTAGACTTACATGGTTTGCAAGAAATGTATCAATCTGGTTTTAAATCACTCCACAGCACAGAAACGGCCCTGTTAAAAGTTTATAATGATTTATTATTGGCCACTGACACAGGTAACTATGCTGTTCTTATGCTGTTAGATCTTACTGCTGCTTTTGACACTATAGATCACAATATACTGATCTCTCGTCTTGAGCATTGTGTTGGTATAAAGGGTGCCGCGTTACAATGGTTTAGATCTTATCTGGGTGAAAGAACTTTCTCGATACGTCTTGGGGAATTTGTGTCTTCTACTGCATCTCTTGTATGTGGAGTCCCTCAAGGTTCCATTCTTGGACCCATTTTATTTTCCTTATATATATTACCTTTAGGGTCCATATTTAGGAAACATGGCATCTCATTTCACTGTTATGCAGATGACTCGCAACTCTATCTGCCTTTAAAACGAAACAATGCAAACTCTATAGCACCTTTGTTGAGATGTCTTGAGGATATTAAAGCCTGGATGGCCTCTAATTTTTTAAAGTTCAATGAAGATAAAACTGAAATCATTTTGTTTCGACCTGGTGGTACCATCAATACCCCTGATGTAGATCTTGGCGACTTAAAGTCATATGTGAAGCCCGTTGTAAAAAACCTAGGTGTTTTAATGGATGGTGACTTTAAACTAGATAAACAGATTAATTTGGTAGTTAAATCGTGTTTTTATCAGTTAAGGCAATTATCTAAAGTCAAGTCATTTGTATCTTTTACTGATTTTGAGAGGGTCATCCATGCTTTTATATCATCCCGCCTGGACTATTGTAATAGTCTCTATGTAGGCATTGGTGAGGCATCTCTAACACGTTTGCAGAGGGTACAAAACGCGGCTGCACGTTTATTGACAGGGACACGCAAACGAGACCACATTACACCTGTATTAGCTTCCCTTCACTGGTTGCCAGTTCGTTTTAGAATTGATTTCAAGATTTTACTTTTAGTCTTTAAATCATTAAATAATACTGCTCCTAAATACCTCTCAGATCTATTACAGCCATATGCTCCATCCAGAGCACTTAGGTCTGCTGGGCAACTGCTTTTAGTTTCCCCCAATGCAAGATTAAAGAGCAGAGGTGACCGTGCCTTTGCAGTAGCGGCCCCGAAACTCTGGAATAATTTACCTTTGTACATTAGGCAGGCATCTTCACTTGCTGTTTTTAAATTACATTTAAAAACATATTTGTATAGTACAGCATATAACACAGTATGAGAGTTACCTGTTAGGAGTTCTTTTAAGTGTGTGGTATAAATCATTATTGGATTTATTGCATATTTTATTGTGTTTTTATTTATTATATTTTATTTCTTTTTATGTTTTTTAGTTCTACTGTTTACTTTATATTGTATGTACAGCACTTTGGTGAACACCTGCTGTTTTAAAAAGGTGCTCTATAAATAAACTTTGATTTGATTTGATTTGAAAAGCGTCCAGCTATCGCTCTATGTTAAAAAGCTGTTTTCATAGAAAAACAGATACTGTTGGAAACACAAAGACATTAAACATACGAATGAATCGATATATGGTTTTCAAGTCATCTCCAGCAGGTGATAAATAAAGTATATGAACAATGCAGTGCTAATTGAGTGCTAATAGCATGTATTACAGTATAGAAACTATTCTACCTTATGTGATAAAAAAAGAGTTTGGAGTATATAAAAATATCACTATTATTTTATATTGTCCAGCAGTTATAGATTTATAAGCCAATTAAAAGCTAAAAATTAGAGAAAGAGTTGCCTATACACTTTTTAGCATCATTACTGCTGTCACACAATCCTTCAGAAATAATTGTGATATTCTGATTTGCTGCTAAAAAAAAAAACACATATTATGATAATGTTGAAAACAACAGAGTATATTTTTCTCAGGTTTCTTTGATGAATAGAAAGTTCAGAATAACAGCATTTATCTGAAATGGAAATCTTTTGTAAAATGACGACTTTATCATCACTTTTGATCAATTTAAGGAATCCTTGCTGAATAAAAGTATTCATTTATATCATTTATTTTCCTCAAAAAAAATTATACTGACTAAGCTTTTGAATTAGATAGTGTATAATGTTGCAAAAGCATTTTATTTCACATAAATGCTGATCTTTGGATCCTTCTATTCATCAAAGAATACTGCAAAAAATGTATCTGTTTTAAATATTGATAATCAGCAAATCAGCATATTTTCATGATTTCTGGAGGATCGTGTGACACTGAAGACTGGAGTTATGATGCGGAAAATTCACCTTTGATCACAGGAATAAATCACATTTCAAAATATATTCAAATAGAAAACAGTTATTTTAAATAGTAAAAACATTTCACAATATTAATACTTTTGCTGTACTTTGGATTAAATAAATGCAGGCTTGGTGAGCAGAAGAGACTTCTTTAAAAACAAAAAATCTTACTGTTCAAAAACTGTTGACTGATAGGCTATATAGATTACAGGACTGTTAAATTATATATATATATATATATATATATATATATATATATATATATATATATATACATATATATATATATATATACCGTATTTTCCGGACTATAAGTCACACTTTTTTTCATAGTTTGGCTGGTCCTGCTACTTATAGTCAGGTGCGACTTATTTATCAAAATTAATTTGACATGAACCAAGAGAAAATTAACTAAGAAAAATGAAAACATTTCATTTCATTTCATCAACAGAGGGGGCACTCTGTGCTGCTCAGTGGTAGGCTACAGAAGCACTGAGCAGCATAGAGCGCCCTCTGGCGGCTGTAGATGGTAATGTTTTCTCTTGGTTCTTGGTTCTAAATAAATGCGACTTATAGTCCAGTGCGACTTATATATGTTTTTCTCCTCATCATGACGAATTTTTGGACTGATGCGACTTATAGTCCGATAAAAATGGTATATATAATTTAATTTCTGTCCCCATCCTGTCCCAACCATTTTTAATGTCCTGGGGCCAGAAATGTTACCCATTCGGTGGAATGTCCCAAATAATTTTGTTACAGTACTTGAATAAATTTTTCATTATTTTTCTACTTTCTTCAGTGTAATTAAATTGTGGTACTTTTACTTGAGTTGAATAAAAGTAAAGTATTTATTCAACTTAGCTACATTTATTTTTCACCAAAAGTAAAAAGACAAAGGTGCTGATGGAGAAACTTTTCAAACTACTAGCTCTGCTATAGCTGTGCACAAGGTGTTCGAGTCTCAGCTCAAGGTTCAGGCTTATTTATTTGTTCATTAATGATGTCATCAGCGACTAGTTGACATTGACTCGACTTTTATTACATAAATTTTGACTTACAAAAATCTAAAATAATTCAACCCATAATACACACAGTTCAGTTGAATGGTGAAGCTCGCCCTCTTTAGCAGTACATTTAAACTAAATGTATGAAGCAAACTTTGTATGAACCTGAAATAACCTCAAAATTAACAACAAAATTGATATAAGAATGTTAATTCTTACATGCATTAGACTGACACATAAGTCATGATCTTTATGTCAGTCATATGCATGTAAAAGTGTATTTTTTTACTACAGCAACGGTGGACTCAGGGCATATTTTTGGTGGAATGAAAAAGGAGCATTTTATTAAAATTTATTTAACAAAAAAAAAAATCGGTTCCAATTTTGGAATCTGATAATTATGGTTGAGAATCGGATACTTGTCATAAACAATTTAATTTTGATTCCTCTGTGCGCATTTTAATGTAATGTCTGTTTCATTCATACTCGTAGCTGGAGGGCACCATCACACAGAAACACTGTGATACTCACAGAAGTAATAGAACTTATGATGTTCTATTTACGTCAATCTCATAGACCGATCGATCTGCTCAGTGCCACTTCAAGTCAAACACACCTTATATGTACATGTATTTACATCACATAGACCGTTCTCTGCTGATACCACCTTCTCAAGTGCCATGCATCCTGACCAGGACATTTCAAGGAAAAAGGACACACATGGTCACACCGTGTTATCAGAAAAATAAACATCAGTACGTTCATCAGAAGTCTGGGTCATAAACAGCATCACCAGAACTTTGATGTTTAGAAGCAGTTTGCATAGTTATAGGGGGAAATTCAGAGCTAAGTCTAGAGCGGGGGTAGGTAAAACTTCTGAAAAACAAACTCACCTGCCTACAGTTTTTATAATCCTGAAGACATTGATTAGCTTGTTCAGGTGTGTTTGATTAGGGTTGGAGCTAAACTCTGCAGGGCAGCAGCTCTCTAGGGCCCCATTTACACTGCATGGTTCAAGTGACCCAATTCTGATTTTTTCTTCTCATGTGGCACAGATCGGATATGACCGGTGAACGTGTAAGCAGGAAAAAAATGCATGGATTCCGATTTTCTCAGATCGGATTCAGGCCTCATTCATATGTGGTAATAAATCGGATACGAATCGGATACGTGCATTTGCGTGTGCCATGTAAGCAGACAAATCGGATATTCCCCAGTAAATGCGAGTCGTACGTCAGTGACGTCAACTCACGTGGACACCACCAACTGAGATCACATGACTTATTATAGGCGCGATGGAGGACGAAGGCTACACACAGTGGAGCAATGCGGAGGTTTCATGTCTCTTAAGTCTTTGGGGCGAAGATGAAATGGTTGTTATAGAAATAAATCCGTGTTTGAAGACATTTCACGAGATATGGGGAGGCACGGTTTTAAGCGCTTGTGGCTACAGTGCCAACGTAAGATCAAAAGCTTAAAAAGCAAATACAAAGCGATAAAAGACCACAACAATAAGAGTGGAAATAGCCGTGCAACATTCCCATTCTTCGACAAAATGGAAGGCATTTTGGGTGACAGGCCAAGCTTCCGACCACCCGAATTACTAGATAGCTTCAGAGAAGATGATGTCGCTTCATCAGTGGACTGTGAAGGGCCAGAGTGTGAGAACATTAACGTTACAGGTAAGGGCAAACTAAAGTTTTTTTTTTTTTTTTTTTTTTTTGATAGTCTAACATTTTAAAGTTGTTTCAGTAATCGACAGATTAGAAAAATATGTTAGCAATTACAGTATTACAGCTACCATCATTCATTACAAAGTATGATAGCTAGCATGACTTTCTAATTTGATGAATGCTTCAATATTATATAATATGCAATAGGCTATTACTTCAGTTGTTTATATTACATTTATTTTTTTGTTATCATAGACTCTAGACAAACATGTGATCACAGTTAGTCATACTTCTTAAGAGTAATATCTGATATCTTTAGTTCATATCAGCCACTTTTTGTAAATTTACAAGTCAACATTTGTCAAACAGATGAGCCCCCTGACACGCCACAGACCACCTCGAGTCAGACCAGTGCTTCATTCAGTGATACCACATCATTCAATGAGAGAGCCTCAACCAGTGTGAGCACCACAGAAGTACCTACAAGGGCCTCAACACCAACACCTTGCTCAAATCAACCAGACCGTAGTACATCAGGTAGGATTAATAGTCATTTGTATAACCGTAATTTTAATTTTTGTTTTTTACAAATAGGTAATTTCATTTTCATTCACTGTGTTAAGTACTTATTTTTTTGTACAAAAATAAATATTACAGCAATACAGCTATAATGTTATTGGTCAACACTCATAGTGTAGTAATTGATAAAGTAGTTAACAAACAAATAGCTCATTATCTAAAACATTTGTCTTTTTACAGGTGCACCTACCACACGTAGAAAGCGAAAAAATAAGCTTGAATCCACAATGGATGTTTTTTCAAAGACCATCAAAGAAGCCCTGTCTCAGGCAGATGATACTGAGCTACAGCTTAAATTGCAAGCAGCCCAGCACGCCCACAAATTAAAGATGATGACACTGTTTACACAGTTTCTTGCAGGAAGACCATCGTACCAGCCACCACCTCACCCAGGCCATGCCACAGGGTCAAGCTATTACCCAGATCAGGTTCACCCACTTAGGTTTAGTCAAGATTTTTCCCACCCTGGTCCCTTTACTCCGGATCACACACGCCAGAGTTTTCCCCAAAATGATGGCCACCCCTGTCCCCCCTTTTACCAGGATTATGTCTCTGCTGGTCCCTTTCACTATTCCCACCCTCCATTCTTTTCAGATAATCGTACACCCCTCCTACCTCCTGATACCCCACCTCCAAAAACCTTTACCACCCTTCAACCTCCACCCTCTCAACAGGGCCGCATCTGCTCTAAGCCAGTCAGTTCCCCCAAACTATAGTTATTAATTTTTTTTTTTTGGAAGAGCATTTTTTTCTTATTGTAATGTGTATAAAATGTTTGATATATACACAGACTGGAAAATGTTAATTGTTTGAATAACAGTAAAAATAAATACAAGTTCAGCATTAGGAATGTTGTCTCATCTTTTATTACATTGTTTACATTTATTCTTGAGCAAAATATTGGGTCAATATCATTGATCCATACTTCATGACAATAACTTTTAGCATGATTAATAAATATGTGAGAAGATAAAGCAGGGATAGTTCAGTATAGTTTATGGACATACCTTTCTATACTATGTATGCTTTGCACACATTGAAGGCTGAATTTGAGTTTACAAGAAAAAATTACTTTGGAAAGAGGACTCCTTTTTCTGCCTTCTCGTAGATAACAGAATTACGAAGAACCCTGGAGTCTTGAACACTTCCTGGCCATCCGATGTTGATGTTTGTGAAACTATTGGGGTGGAGGTATTAATTGTACATTAATAAAGAGAAAAACATGATATCTGAGTAAAGACAGTGACAGAAACAAATGAAAAACAACACGTAATAACGCAATAACATGGCAAAAGGCATAGCAACAACCAGGGAGACAAATCAATATAAATTATGTATGTCCTTACCAGTATTTGTGGTCCACAACTGCTTGCAAGATCACAGAATGCCATCCCTTGCGATTAAAATAATCCGCATGGTTCTCAAGTGGAGCGATGACTGGGATATGACTCCCGTCTATAGCCCCGGCACACTGAGGGAAACCCCGTCGATTTTTAAATCCTAGAAGTACGGTTTGGAGCTCCTCACCTTCTGGCAGCTTGATGTACTCGCGCATCATCTCATTTCGTACGGCATGGCAAAACTCCCGGACTATTAGGCATACTGATGCGTCACTTATGCCAAACAGATCTGCCAGTGTTCGATAACCAGCTCCTGTCGCGAGCCACCATAGTCCAACTGCAACGCGCTTCTGCACTGAGATTGCCTGGCGAAATGTCGTATCCTCGTAAGAGAGCATTGGTGACAACCGCACACACAACATTTCAAAAGTTTCTTGTCGCATACGAAAGTTGCTGACCCACAGTTCTTGACCCCAGGTTCCAACAACGCGATCCCACCAGTCTTGAGTCCTTTGCTGCATCCAAAACCTCCCTTTGAACCGATGTTGCAGCGATCATCGCTAAATTCGCCCAGGCTGCAACAAGGGCTCTCCTCTTTTTTCTCCGCCGTACGAGACCAATGTTTTGCTGATTTTTAGCTGACTTTTCAAAATAGTGTGGAAAGCAAAACAATGTATAATTTTATTTGCATCGGCATCCATTGTATTTCGTGTTGTTTTACTTCCTTTTCCGGGTCAGAACGTCTACGTTTGGTAGTCTCAGCATTGTATAGTGTAAATGCAAAAATCGGATACGGGTCACTAGATGATGTCAAAAAAATCGGATATAGTCAGAAAATCGGATTTGGGCATCAAGACCTGCAGTGTAAATGCAGCCTATGACTTGCCTACCACTGGTCTAGAACAGGGGTGTCCAAACGACTTAAAACCTCTGCAGATTGCTGTGCTGTTTACACTACATCACTTGATTGTCTGTCTTGAAGTCTTTATGGTGTTCACACTAAGCCACATTACGTAAATGATCAACACACTACACGAGTTGACAATTCTGTCTCCCAACAAGTCTATTCTGTCCCCAAACCACTTTTTTTTTTCACAAAAACATGTTCGAGAAGTTGAACAGGAATGAAATGAATATACACATGAAACAGGAGTTGTTTATTTCAAAAAGGACATTGGGAAGAATTTGTGCTCCAAGCTATTTGCATGATGATCTGTTCTGAAAAATTTAGCTCCATTTCTTGTGTCCAATCATCCCATAAAGCCGTGTTGCTGCTGAAGTTTTTCTTCCGCTGACCTCAACCCATGCCTTGCTTTCTCATTGCCTGTAGCTTGTCGTGACACCTGACACCATGTGATGATGAGACGGCTGACCGGTCCAAGCTAGATATTTGTTTGGTGTCGTGATGTGTCAGCGAGCCTCAGTGATGCATCGTAGAGTAATTCAAACATAAAAATTGCCGAGCGATGATCACCCGTTGATTTTCCGCCAATTAAAGCCGGCTTAAAATCCTGTAGTGTGAACTAGGCAAAAGTCTCACTCATTGGCCCTTCAGGAGCATTAATTAGAATATAGGCAACACACAGTCTTCAAGTTTTGTAATTGGAATCACATACTATGTCAGAGTCTACATAAAGATTTTATAATCAATATTTCATTAAAAACCAATAACTAACACTTACACTGACTTTTCCATTTTCTCAAAGGCTCAGCTGCAGAGGACAGTAAAGCTAATCATAATGATTACAGAAAGGTCTTGAAGGATAAGTTAAAACAGCAATGTGAGCGGATATTGGTTGGTAATTCACAGACGGGTCAGAATAAATACCTGGACGATATTTACACTGATTTATATGTGGTGGAGAATCAGACTGGAGGAAGAACGAATGAACATGAGGTGATACAGATTGAATCAAATCACAACAGACTGACTGCCAAGGACAGGCAGATCCAGTGTAATGACATGTTCAAAGACCATATGGGTCGACAAAACAGAAAAGTGTTGACAGTGGGGATTGCAGGAGTGGGAAAAACTGTCTCTGTCAAGAAATTCATCCTTGACTGGGCTAAAGGAAAAGAAAATCAAGATATAGTCTTCATTTTTCCACTCCCATTCCGGGAACTGAATTTGATTAAAGAGGAGTACAGTCTCATGGGATTGCTTCACACACACTGCTTTAGTGGCCTTAAAGAGCTGACATCTCTTCCTGAAGATGGAAATAAGGTCATGTTCATCTTTGATGGGCTGGATGAATGTCGCTTCCCTTTGAGCTTTAAGCAGGGTGACCGTTTTACAGATGTTAATAAGAAAACAACAGTGAGTAAGATAGTTACAGCCCTAATCAAGAGACATCTGGTTCCCTCTGCTCTCATCTGGATAACATCCAGACCAGCAGCAGCCAGTCTGATACCCCGAGAATACATTGACCAGGTGACAGAGGTACGAGGATTCAGTGATGAGCAGAAAGAGAAGTACTTCATCAGAAACAGCAGTCCTGAGGTTGCTGAAAACATTATCCGTCACATCAGAAAATTCAGAAGTCTGTACATCATGTGTCACATCCCGATCTTCTGCTGGATCTCTCTCACTGTTCTTCAGCCTCTGCTGGTTCGAGAGAGCAATGACAAAACACCCACAACCCTCACAGGGATGTACATAAACTTTTTACTTTCACAGAAGCAACAGATGGAAACAAAATATTGCGATGATCCTGAAACTAATCCTAAAGTCATGTCTTTTGATGATATTATTCTGAAGCTTGGGAAACTGGCCTTTAAACAACTACAGAAAGGTAATCTGATTTTCTACAAAGACGATCTTGAGGAGTGTGGACTAGATGCCATTGAAGGTTCTGTGTACTCTGGGTTATGCACCCGGATGTTTCAGGAGGAAAAATCTATGTCAGTGAGAAACATTTACAGCTTCGTACATCTCAGCATCCAGGAATTACTTGCTGCTCTCTATGTGTTTTTCATTAACAAAAACAAGAAAGAAAACCCATTTCTTAAATCCTGGAAAAAACCGACATGTATCCTGTCCAAAAAGCCACTGCTTAAACTTCATAAAGTTGCAGTCAAGAAGGCTTTACAAAGTGAGAATGGACACCTGGACCTCTTCCTCCGATTCCTCCTGGGTCTTTCATTGGAGTCCAATCAGAGAGACCTGAAGGAACTACTGCCAGGATTGGAGCTCAAAACAGAGGACACCAAAGACACTGCTGACTATATCAAAAAGAAAATAGAGATGGAGGAATCAACAGAGAGGAAAATCAATCTGTTCCACTGTCTGAATGAACTGAAAGATGACTTTGTGGAGGAAATCCAGAAGAATCTGCGCTCTGGAAAACTTTCAGGGCAGAATCTCTCCTCTGCTCAGTGGTCGGGTCTGGTGTTTTTGCTCCAGATGTCAGAAGAGACTCAGGAGAAATTTGAACTGCAGAAATACAAAAGATCGGATGAAGCACTGATGAGACTGCTGCCAGTCATCAAAAACACCAAAAGAGCACTGTAAGAGTCTTTTTAATATTAATTTATATACACTGTTAGCTGTTTTAAGGGGAGACACTGCAGGCAAAAAGACTGTTTTTAGATGCACCTGTTGATTTTTTTTTTTTTTTGGCTTTTCATAAAGTGTTCATAAAGACTACTGGAAAGAAAACATCCAAAAGACACTATTATGTGTTTCTTTTTATATAAATATATTGCTTTCTGGTTGTTGTGGAGTGACAAAAAAAAGATACTAAAAATTCCTTCTGTAAAAACATTTGACTCTAATATTTAAAAAAAAGAAAAAAGACTGAAGTAACAGACCAGGGGTCTCATTTATAAAACTCTCCGTAGATTTCATCCTAAAATTTTACGTAGGCACAAAAGCTAGATTTTGCGTACACCCAAAAGTTTTCATATTTATAAAATTATGCGCATGCCAGAACCTGCACAAAAATCTCTGCACCTCATCTCCTCCCCGAAATCACCATATATGGAGCTTACAACGCCTTGTTTTACTATGCATAACCTCATCTGCATATCATTTACATGCGAATTCCCATGCACGTGACACCATGTTTATCACAGAGACAGTAGGGAAATAGTATCCCTGCTATGTTTTAGAATAAATACATGAAAATATTCATAAGAACAAAATAGTTTCAAATAGTTCTAAGATATTTTAGATAATCTCATTCTTTGACACTGGCCAAATAGAATTTAGATTATTTCAAATTAAATGTATGCAGTTTTGCTGATAAGATAAACATATTTTAGCTATTTTAGTGGAAACAGATAAACGCATATTTATGTAGTGTATTGTCTGATTTGGCACGTCACTGACAAAGTATTGTAAAAAGAAACATGCAAATCTTACCGTTTTCTCCTAGTTATGTCCTTCAAATACAGTGGAATTTTTCATGTTGTAGAGATGACTTTACACAACATTAACACCTCCGTGCAGCTGTGGTTGTACAGTTATCCAGCAGTGTCCACCATAATATCGCTTATCGCCATAAAAGTGCGCATCATCTATCATTGTTTTTGCTAAAATATATCTCATACCATGTGGTCTGTAGTTTAGTTTAAAGATTAATTATTGTGCACCTATAGCACTCGTCGCTTTAATAAAAATAACATGTCACAGGAAATTTTTTTTATTGTTAATGAAATTAACTGGGGGTTCAGTGCCTTGCTCAAGGGCACTTCAGCCATGGATATTGAGGGTGGAAGAGAGCACTGTTCATTCACTCACTCCCACCTACAACTCCTGTCAGCACAGAGACTCAGGAAATGTAGGTTGGGGGGGGGGGGGGGCGGTTAATGAACAGCCGTCAGAAAGAAGCTTGGTGATAACTATTAGTTAATATTTTTACCCTATTTACTTACAGTGTCTCGCCTTATTAAAGGGTTAATCCATCCCAAAATAATCTTTTTTGTCATTAATAATTTACCCCCGTGTCATTCCAAACCCATTTAATGCTTTGTTCGTCTTCAGAACACAATTTATAAAATAAAAAAATAATTCTGACAATTCTGACAATGCTTTTCATACTTTCCTGGTCCTTGACAGTGTAGCTTACTTGGCAGTCTATGGGACACTAGTCAATGGTTTTTGCAAGTTTTCTTTGCTCCAGAATATAAACCATACAAAATAAGCAAATTATTTGTTTTTTATTATTATTTTTGTTCTCTACACAGGCTACAGTGCTGTAATCTCACTGCACAGTCTTGTGAGAGTTTGTCATCAATTCTACTGTCATCAAACTCTATCCTGAGAGAGCTGGACCTGAGTAACAATGATCTGAAGGATTCTGGAGTGAAGCTTCTTTCTGATGGACTGAAGAGTCTGAACTGTCAGCTTGAGATTCTGAGGTAAATGGTTTACCATAAAATAATTAACTGTCATCATGAATGACTTTAATTTTTTGTCAGCAGAGTTAGCATGTGCTCTCAATGGAATGTTAGAACAATCGATAATAAATGAAAAAATATGACTCAGGTGGACTGAGTACAACTGAGAAGAAAACAAATGTTGAAATATTGTGATGAAAAATTATGGATTTTCATATAAATTGATATCATGCATGAATTCCTCTGCACAGACCTACACAAGCTAGCAGCACCATCTAGTGGCTGTGTGAAAAACAACCATTGAATCTAAGCTAGGGTCTAGAATTATCAATCACCAGGCACCAAGTGCAAGGAAAAACTGATCTTCCCTGGACATTATTTGAAATTGTCTACATCACAAGAATGCAGTATGGCTTAGTGTGATTCTAAAATTATAAAACTTGCTGTTCACAATCTGGTGTTTTACATTTTTATATACATTTACATTTATCCATTTACAAAACTCTTACAAATGAGGAATACAATAAGTGATGCATCATAAAGAGGCAAGTAAACACAAGAAGTGCTTGTAATACAAAGTTTCAGACTTTGTTTAGAAGAGCACAAGCTAGAACAGAGTGCCATCTTTGTCTAAGAGCATCTCAGTTCACAGTAAATGATGCTCCACTTGAACTCCATCTTACATCTTAAGTGCTATGAGTTTGGATCACTTGGATTTTAAAATGCATAACATAAAGAGAATGAAAGAATTTATTACAAAGAAACTAGAATTAGTAAAATAAGATTCCAACTATTTGCAAATAAAAAAATTATTTAAAAATATGCATAATCACTTTTATTTGTATACCTAATATTTTGAAAAAGACTGATTTACCAGACATTTTTATTCAAAGTGACTTCAAAATGAGCAATTCAACAAGTGATTTGTCTTGAGTCAATAACAGAAGTTCTAATAATGCAAAGTTTCAAACATGGTCAAGGATCATGCAAACTAGAAACCAGGAGGGATTTAAAAAATAGTGAAAGGATAGAAGAAGGATTTTTTTTCCCAAGTCAGCATGATGCAGTTGTTGGGAACTCAGAAACGAAGACCAGGAGACTCTTCTTTATTGAGAACGCTCTGCGTGGTGCTGTAGTCATCAAAAGTCTAACTAGTCATTAATACATTGTAGATTATATACATTTCAAGGGGGCGGGATATACAGAGGTGGAGACAACCTAAACAAAGCATGCAAATGGAATCAGGAAAATGCCAGACACTGGCATAGAATGGACTTTCATAAGTCCATTCTATGGCCTATGTTTCTTAATATAAGCCCCATCCCACAGTCATGTAACCTGAAAAGGTTACATGCACACATATCTTATTATGTGTCCTGTCCTAGATTTACTTAGGTCTAATAGGTTTTTTAGAAACATAACTGTTGAAACATATGACATAGATGTTAACATGTCGTGGAAACTACATGTTGACACAGAAAACCATGTAGCATAAGAGTGGAAGTCTGTTTTCTGTAGTCCATTTCCTACATAGATTGCCTCCGATGACTCTTTGTCCTCATGAAGCTTGTTCATGTATGTCTGAAGTGATGCTTTACACCAGGGTGTCACATATGGAAATGACTTGACATGCACACATACCTGAAACACAAGAAAACAAAGAAACAGCAGACCAGCAGTATTCATGCATAGACTTCTGTAGATCGTATAGTGGTTTTAAGTCTGGTGGTCGTATAGTGTTTTTCTCAATCTAGGTTTAAGTAAATTTGAGAACTATGGACCAGTGATGTGGGGATAAAGCTATGGATAGGGGAAACCTATGAGGAAGTCTTCACCACAGGGTTGGCCCCCGAGGCCTGTTGCACTTCGGTTATTCCCTGGGCTCCTAGTCTGTCCCTGTAGTTGATGTGCGAACTTTACTGTGTGACATCTCCATCCTCTAATTGAACATCAATAATAACAAACATCACTACCCAAAAAGAATAGGTTAGTGACTGGAGTGTGCTTTAGTATAGCTTTGTAGGCTGTAAGTGTACTTAACGTTTTCTCAATGAAAGGAAGTGACAGTCAGCTTCCTGTAGTTTTATTTACAAAGGATCTTTCATCTCTGTTGTACATTACTGGGGAAGTTTAGCACTCACAGCCCTTTTTAGGTGATGTGGGGAGGGGCAGCTTCAGAGTGGTAAGTAGACTGAGTAGGAGCTGAGTAAAGCTGTTCATTTCTCTTAATGTCTTCTTGCTTTTTCTGCACTCTTTCATCCAGTGTCCAGTTTTACCACAAAAATGACAACTGCCCTCCTTCTTAGGACTTTTATGTTTCTGTCGGTTCTCTGTTTTGATCTTAAAAGATGCTGCTGAAATCTTTACTCTGGCTTTGACATCAGAGTTTCTTTCCCAAGTAGCTAAACTGTCTAGATTACTTCTGAGAGTTTTGTGAGACCAAGTTAGATCTAGGAATGGCAAGGCTTTCCTGTACTCTGCTACAAAGCCATCTGACCAGATGCGGACTAATGGTCTCTTGTCCTCTAACACACTTTCAGGATCATCAACTATTCCACTGTAAGTTACTGCTGACTGACAAAATCTTTCAGTGTATTCACTCACAGTTTCAGCCTCCTTCTGTTCAGTTAGAATTTGTGACATCAGCTGTGTGACTTCTGCTAACGACATGTCAAAGAGATTCATTTTGCTGATCAATGCTCTTCTAAATTCAGTAACATTTGTGCATGCAGAGGGATAGCTCTGGGATAGTCTCTCTATATATTCAGGTCTTAGCAGTTTGTCAACAGTTTGTACTCGGCCTATAGAAGAGTTGGGAGGAACACTTTCAGTTCCCTCAATTCTCTGAGATCTTCTCCTAGCGCCACATACCTTTACACAATCTACAGGCACATCAGTTAATGACTGGATGGCTACATCTGTTTCAAAGAAAGTTTTTAAGTCAGGATAAATGCTATCAGTCTGACTAACTTCTTCCAAATCAGTTTTTGCTGCAGCTTTACGGTTCAACTTCTTAGTCAAAGAGGATACTCTAGCTCTGAGCTCTTTGTTCAGTTCCTCTAGTTCTGAGTTACGCTGAGACTGTTGTGTAGCTAGCGCTAAGGCAAATTCTCTGTGCCAGCAGATAATGCCTTTCAGATACATTCTCTTAGTACCTTTTTACACTCATCTACAGACCAAGTCTTGTCTGGATGGATATCATATTTCTGAGTTAGTTCTTGTCTAACTTTCTCAGTGACTATTAGGTTCATTTGCACACCTAACAGTGATTTGAATTTGCTATCAGACCACAAAGGAGTCGCGAGACCACCTTTTTCAGTTGTGGGGATCAATCTAGCATTCTTTCAAAAGATTTTGTGAGTTTCTTGTTTTACAACACAATCAAAACACTAAAACTTCTCTGATCAACAGAGGGTACCAAATATTAACAATTCTTCTCTGCCAACACAGAGGATAACACAAATTCTAGCACTTTACGCTAAATTTCCCTGCCGAGACAGAGGGTAACACAATATTAGCATGTGATGCTAATCTTCCCTGCCTGAACAGAGGATATCTTTCATCTCTAAAATAATTTTTTTAGAGGATAACTTAGTTAACCAAACCCTACAGCTGTCTGTTAACTCTTCTCTGACGGCGCAGAGGATAAAAATTTTTTTCTGGTCTTAAAGGTTCTTTTGGATGGAGTTACACTCACCAACACTTGGTGTGATGCCAGACACTGGCATTTTCCCAGCCTTGATCTCTTCAGCATAACAGTGTCATGTAAATACAGAGGTGCCTGACAGTATCACCCATACCTTCACATTATCATAGCACCTTTATCTTGGGACCTTGCCCAATCGTCAGGAACTGCATGAAGACAAAAGGTTAATTTTCTCAGACACTTGATTTTCCTTATTTGATCTTCTTGGATGTCAGCTTTATTACCCCATAATGTCTACTATTATATTGGAACCTAAATTTAACATTTTATAAATGTGTAATCTCACACAGTTAAGTGTTTACAGAGAAGTTTCTTGAATTAAGTTTTTCTTAAATATTTGTTATTTCTGGATAAGGTTAGAAAGATCATTACATCAGCAAGGAACAATGAATGAAAACATTTTAGAAAGTGATTTTTGAATCATAAATTGCAGGATTCTTGAGGTATGTTCATTCATAAAAGAGGTAGAAGGGTGTAGAGAATGTGGTTGTTCTGTAGCATGAATGCTTCAATAGCTTGAATTTGATGTGAGCCACAAACGGTAGCCAAGGCATGTCAATTAAAAGTGATGTAACGTAGACTCTTTTTTGGGTTCGTTGAAGACCAGTCATGCTGCCGAATTCTGAATCATTCGTAGAGGTTTGATTGAACAAGATGTAAGTCCAACAAGAAGAGCTTTGCAATAGGCCAACCTATAAATGACAAGGGCCTGGACAAGAAGTTGTACAACATGCTCTGTTTTGAAGGGCCTGCTATTCCTGATTGCACAATGCAAGTCTGCAGTATCATGCTGTCCTTACAATGTGGCCTTTAAAGGTTCGTATTTCTTGTCTTCCTACTGTCTTCGACGTCTGTGTCACAAAAAATGTTTGCTGAAAAGGTGTCCACTGAGAAGCCAGAATTAAAGTTTTTATGACGTCTTTTTTTTTTTCGTTTTCTCTACGTCTGATATAGATGTTCATAGAATCTCCATACTAGGTTAAAACTAGTTAAAATGTGGCCATTTCAGACATATTTTCACATTATAATGAGATTTTGGCAAGATAGCGATTAAACTGTGACTAAACTTTACATCATCTAAATTTAATCCTTCGTATCTAAATAATGCAAAATAAATCTCATAAGTGAAGCAAACATCATCATATAAACAAAGGTGGCGTACACCGATTTTAATTGAAATATACAGGCACGTTAATACCTTAATCCCATTATTGCCACTCTGACCAAAGTGTGCATGTGCTCATGACATACACACTGATGTGACATGCACATAAAATAATTTCTGAGAATGTTCCTCAGACCGGGGGAGGGTGCTCATGTCGCTTAAAGGATTCAACGTAATCTACTAGAGTCAATAATTATAGAGTAAAACAGAATAAAATCAAATGTAACAATTTATTATCAGTCAAGTAAATATTTATTCTGCCAATTACATATCCAATTCAAACATAGCAATACAAAACATCAAATTCTCAAAGATGAATCTAAATAAAATATACATACCTGACCTTAGTAAATACATAGCATGAAGTAAAGAGACACACAACACACTACAGGCTTTCTGGCTACAGAAATCTCCCTGATCCTTTTGCTGCAATCCTTCAAATACAAAACCATGATAAAACATCACCCAAATGGAGGCATGAACAAACATTAACCCAGGTCCCAGACCGGGGTAGTTTACACCTCAAAGGGAACAGAAGGTAATTTACATGGAGGACCCTGGAAAAGGGCACTCCCATTACAGTGAGCATTATATATCTTATCTCTTAGTATCTGTATTATTTAGTGCTATTATTTAGTTCAGTTATTTAATCTACATTTTTAAGATTGGGACCATTGTACCAGTCGCCCCGAGACAATTCAAATGATACCAGACATGACTGTTAGTTCACTTGCATTGACATTTTCATGTAATCATTTTGAACAGATTGAGTAGAAGGAAGAATGGGTGAAGGGATTTAAAATGAAACAAATGGTCTCCTGCACCTAATAATAATAATAAATGTTTTTTGGAATAGCAAATCAGAATATTAGTATGATTTCTGAAGGATTGTGTGACTGGAGTAATGGTGATAAAAATTCAGCTTTGAAAGTCAGCTTTGATTGTTCCTAATAAATTGTTTAACTGCACTTTCAAGTGAATCTTAAATTATTTTGCGGGATTAAATATATTCTAAATAAACTACAAACCATTTATTTTGTCCCCACATTCTTTCTTGTAACCCCTTCCTCTTGGTCACATACCTCGCTGAAATGCTCATTATGCAGCTCATTATGTAGCCCTTTGGCTTCTCAGGTGTGAATCACACTAATATTGGTCAGTCACAACTACTCGCATATGCCCTTTCGAAACAAAAAGTGTCTTAAATCAATCTATTGTTTTCTGTGAGCGAGTAAACAAGATGATTTTCACATCATTTTGAAGCAAAAAATTCTAGGCTACAAGGTCCATGTTTGTCAGTCTTGTGAACAGATGTTCTCTAGGTCTTTCATGACCTTATTTCGGTGACTTCAAAATTGTAACTCCTCTTCAGGAACTTGAGCTGCGTTGAACGTTTTAGGGAAAGCCTTTGGTGAGACTGACTCTATTCCCAAATATTGTGTGCAATCTATCCAATGGACGGGCGGTGTGACTTAGAAACCAGGAAGCTATAAAAGCATGTGCCGTCAACTTTTGCGTCTTTCAAAAATTCTGTCCTGTCAGTCCTATTTAATGTTCATTGTCTATTAGTTCCTATTATTAGTTCAATATGTCAAAGAGCAAGACAAAGACTTGACATTTGAAGGGCGATTCTGTAGATTGTGTGTTCCTCCCTGCCCTCACTACACACAGTCTGTGTGTGGTTTGCCTGGGATCAAAGCACGCTGAGTTGGCTCTCGAGGGGGCCGGAGCCATCAATTTTTTCACGATCTCCGCAATGAAATCGTGAGATCGTGGAATCACCCCTATTCTACCCACCTTTTCGACCCTGATTCACAGCACTTCAGCAATGTAGTGGGGCTGGGAGAGTGGGGTTATAGAGCAATGCCACGGGTGGAACAGACACTTGCAAGTTATCTGTCCCCCGGCTTAGTATTATCTCTAAAGGCTCTGGTGTTGCCCACCAAGCCACTCAAAACAACTTGTACGCTTGTGAGCACTATGGCAGTCCTTCAAGCCTGTCAAGCTGACCTGCTGAGAGATATTGACGAGGGGATCAAGTCCAAGATTTCAAAGAGCTTATACGGACTGCTGATTAGTGTTGCTTTCGTTAAGGAAAATTATGACTAAATATCATTGTTAACAAACTTTTATCATGTGACGAAAACGAGACGCAGTGTATAAATGCTGGTCATGTGATGATGACTATAATTAAATGTATAATGCAGTATTTTTGAATAAATACGAGACTAAATGTGGTTTACAAAATAAAAACTACGCTAAAATGTCTCTTCAGTTTCGTTGATTTAAACATGACGAAATGAAATATTACAATGTTTTTTTCATCTCGTTTAGTCACGTTATTACTATTTAGCAGTGTTTCTGTTTCCTGTGTCTCACTGCACCAAAGCAATTGACGTCACTGCCTTAAGCCCCAATCGTGTAGTGAAGTTCGGTTCTTTCAGTTCGATTCATTACCAATAGTTATCTGGCTCTGCTCGGTGTTCATCTTCACAGCAGTTCAGTCAGTGTACGGTTTGAGTAAATGAATTACTCTGGGATATTGGTTTATTTAGACTCAGAGGGAGTGTCAGCCACATTAAAAAAGTAAACAATTGAAGTAATTTGTGGATTAATGCTTATTGGAGATGCAAACCGTTTCAAATGATTCAGTTCGATTTGCTGAACTTCGCCATTGTTCTATTCTTTGAAATGACAGGGGAGTGACGAGGAGTAATTGTCCTATAAAACCGTCGGGAATCACCGGTGTGAATTAATTTGCCAGTGCAAATCTTGTGATGAATGAGTTTATGAATTAATATATTTTTTTATGTACAAACAATCTTAAACAAAGGGCTGTATTTTGCATCAAACACAAGACAACTTTAAGCACGTAGTGTTTAATTAATATCTAAATAAATTCTAATTCTATTTTATACAATACAATAAAATGTACTTCAAATAAGAAGCCTTGGACAAACTATGCAAACGTAAAAAAAAAAAAAACGTTTCCGTCAAAAAGCACCTGATGGAATTTAAACTTCACATTAAACTGCTTCTGTTTCACACAAACGCCGACACAGATCTACATGTTCAGCTAGAATTGCCCTGAACTCGTGCATGTTTCTTATGTGGAGCTATGTGGAAGGAATAAAAAAAAAAAATGCTGTGCATTCCACCACGCGAACTTCGGGCAACACCGCAATGATGTCATATTTTCCAAGCTAAGTTGAAGACACGCAATAAATCAGGCTCGACACAGAGAAAGGGACCGATGGCGGCCAGCCGGGGTTCGTCTTTGGGAGAAAAATTTGCTGATTTATTTTTTTATTTTATTATATTTAAATATATATATTTTATTTTATTGAAATATATGTGTGTGTGCTTCTTACATGTTTGGTTGTTAAAATAAATGTTGTAAATAAAATCAGAGCATCTTCAGTGTCTGGAATGGATGTATTCTTAAGTCAATAAGGTAACAATAGTACAATAAGATAACCTTGTTTAAAAAGGGGTTTGGCTAAAATACAATGTTGGTTTTGTCTATACTTCTAGCTACTTGTACTATATTGACTGGGTTAAATAGAACTGCGCTACTAAAAAGAGACTAAAATACTATGTTAATTGACTAAAACTAGACTAAATGTATGAAACTGGATTAAATGTCATCAGTTTTTGTCAACTAAAATTAGACAAATATAATTCGTTTTTGTCAACTAAAACTAGACTAAAATGTCATCAGTTTTCGTTAACTAAAACTAGACTAGACTAAAAAGAGTATGAACGTGACTAAAACTAATAAAAACTAAAATGACAGCTTCACACAAAGACTAGACTAAAACTAAAATTAAGACAGGCCGCCAAAAACAACACTACTGCTGATCCCTCCCTCTGTGCCACTAAACAGACCGCTCACGCTATTGGGCAGTCTATGGCAGCCTTAGTGGCTGTGGAGAGGCCTTTATGGCTTACCCTGTCAGAAATAAAAGAAAAAGACAGGGTCTGCCTCTTGTATGCCCCTCTTCAGCCTTCAGACCTGTTTGGCGACACAGTCAAATACTGTCATCGACAGGTTCCAGGAGGCACGCAAACAAGCTGTGGCATTCCAGAGCGTAACGCTTTACAAACTTCATAATCTTGGGATGAAGAAGGTGGGAACCGGCGGACAATCAAATAAAACTTTAATAACCAAAATAACCACAAACAGCACGACAGCCCCTCGCGGACGACTGCTGCGCACAAATAAAAAAGCAAAACACAAAATAAAGCCCAGGCCTGGTCCTCTCTTGTCCTTCACTGTCGTGCTTTACTGGGGCATTAACAGACGAGGCAAGAGAAAAGGAGATGGAAGGATGAGGAGCGACAGAGACGAGAGAGGGGAGAGAGGAGAAAAAAACTAATTCAAGTTCCAAAACGCACTACCATCCACCAACCGGGTGATCTCCTCCGCGGTGCCTGGTACTGGACGGCCTCGGTGGATGGCACAACACTCCTCCGACGCCCGGTGGACAGAAACGGCTCATCCAGTTTTGGGCAGCCGGCAGGAGTCCCCCGTTCCCTGCTCCTCCCCATTCTGGTGGATGGCAGCAGGCTCCGGCCCCCTGGCAAATGGCGCCGACTCCTCTGCTCCCTCATGGACGGCAGCCACCCCTCCACATCGCGGGCAGCCGGCCGGCAGTGAGTTCGTCCGTCCCCGGCAACTCACTTCAACCCACCGCCTCGAGCTTCAATGGCGGCACAATCTTCGGCAAAGCATCCATCCTTCCTCCCGGGTTTCGGCACCAGTGTAACGCTTTACAAACTTCATAATCTCGGGAAGGAGGAGGTGGGTACCGACGAACAATCACGGATGACTGTCGCGCACAAATAAAAAAGCAAAACCCAAAATAAATCCCAGGCCTGGTACTCTCTCATCCTTCACTATCGTCGCTCCTCTTTTGTATCCTTCCGATCTCCTCCGTGGGACTCGAGACCGGTGAGTGTCGCATGTGTCACTCATTTCCAATCACTCCACCAGCCTCGCTCCGTCCGTTCCCATGGCTCTCAGCCCCGCCCCACTCGTCACACAGAGCTTCCAGGTTTGGAAACTTTCCAGGCTTCCAGCGAAGGCTGCTCTCAGTTATTTCCACCCGCGAGCATAGCGGAGCTGAGAGACTCTCTGCCCCTTCTGGGGCCTCTTACACCTGAAGTCAGAAGTATTCCCTTAGTAGTTTATTTAGCAGTGTTGAAACTACTGCCAAATGTATCTCAATGGGTCCTGCACACGGTAGAAAAAGGCTACTGCATTCAGTTCAGTTCTCCACCGCCGAGATTCAACGAGGTTATCCAGACAGTAGTCGGCCCCTGATTATGGAACAAGAAGTGAATACCCTATTAAGGAAGCAGGCCATTGAGGTGGTACCTCCTCAAGACAGGGAATCCGGGTTTTACAGCTGGTATTTCATAGTTCCATAGAAGGATGGGGGGTTGCGTCCGATCTTAGATTTACGTCAGCTGAACCACTCAGTCATGTCACAGAAGTTCAAAATGCTCACCATCACGCATGTTGTAGCTCAAATCAGATCCGAAAACTGGTTTGTCATGATAGATTTCAAAGATGCATACGTCCTGTGTCTCCTTCCTTCCACAACACAGGAAGTTTCTGAGGTTCGCTTTCGGGGGCGAAGCTTACCAATATTGAGTACTTCCTTTCGGACTTGCACTCTCACCCCGCCCGTTTCCGAAATGTGTAGATGTGGCTCTCGTCGATTGGTTGATTCTAGATCAATCAGAGCAGATGCTGGTTCAACATTGAGTTGTCGTTCTCGCTCACATGGGGGAGCTGGGTTTGAGATTAAAACGCCAAGAAGAGTATAGTTTCTCCAGTTCAGAGAAACACCTATCTAGGCGTAGTGTGGGATTCGACCATGATGCAGGCTCATCTTGTATCGAGTCGATCCTCACATCAGTCAAGAGAGTCAAAGAAGGCCAGTCACTCACTGTCAAACAGTTTCAGAGACTGTTAGGTCTGATGGCAGCTGCATGCAATGTGATACCTTTTGTGTCCAGTTCGAGCGATGGTTGCATACTCGAGTTCCTGAAAAGGAACGTCTCAAGGTTACGAATGTAACTTTAGTTCCTCTAAGGAACCAGATTCTGCGTTGCATCGCCATACTCCTGGCACGCCTGCTGGCACTTACATCCCTACTAAAAACTGAAGCCAGCTGCATGGTCGCTACGTCACCCCGCCCGTGACATCACGCCCTTCCATTGGATAGAATGAGTTGGTCTCTCCAAAGACCAACTAGACCAACTGGTCTCGCAAAGCGTTCGACCCAGCGCCTCATTCCTTTGAGGAACTAGGGTTACATTTGTAACCTTGGGACATTTTTCACTAACCACGCATAAACGTTGTTTTCTCAAAAACACAATCATATACATATATGCTATTTACATATTATCATAGCCAAGTTTGTACTGAATATAGTGTTATTAGACTTTAGCCATGTATATGTTTATTAGCAACTGAAAAAAGCATACATTTCAGGGGATGTGAAAACTTCTCCTGGTCCCCAAAACCCCTTAGATCCCAGAGGGTTAAGCCACTCCTGAACCACAGACAACGTCAAATGAGTCTTACCTGGGCTAAGGAGAAGAAGAACTGGACTGTTGCCCAGTATGTTTTTTGAAAAGTGTGTTTTTCAAAGTCACTGCACCCGTTTACCAAGACATTTTAGAGCACTTCAACCTTCCTTCTGCTGACCAGCTTTTTTTTTCCAGAAGGCCAACAATTCACAAAACATTTTTGTTTTTGAATGAAGTATTCTAATTGTTGAGATAGGTAGGTTTGGATAGATTGGTAGGTTTTTGTTAAATGTGAGCCAATATCATCACTATTAAAGGAACCAAATACCTAAACTACTTCAGTCTGTGTGCATTTAATTTATTAAATACACAAGTTTCACAATTTGAATTGAATTAATGAAATAAATGAACTTTTCCATGACATTGTAATTTATCAAGATGCACCTGTACAAAAAAACAGTTACGAAGTGGAGGATTAATAGATTTTGCAAGTCCCAAGGTTCTAGTATTTGTTGCTACTTAAATTGCACCAATAAATCACAAAAGCAGAGATTTGTCTTATCTTAACTGTTTAATATCAATTCACGCAGCATGTGAGCATGTTTAACATAAAGGCTAAAGAGCCCAATGATGAGTGAAAAGGGAAAAAAAGCCAGAACAGATCTGTCTGTGCCATTTGGTTTAAAAAAATAAAATGACATAATGCTGACAATATGAAATATATACAAATGCTCATAAGATCAGGTTAAAATACATCAGAATTAGAGGTAGAGTTAGAGTACAGAATATTCAGTTCGTACAGTATAAAAAAAACTCAAAATGATTCAAACCAACATTTACTGGATGTTAGTTAGTAAAGCACAAAATGATATTTTCTGAATTTCCATGATCTAGTCTAAAGTGAGTACTATTTATGGTCAATGGGTAGTTAATAAAGAATTATCCTTATAAAAAAATATCTACAAATGAGCTAATTTAAACAGCAACACTTTTTACACTGCCTCGTTTACACTATCAGTTAAATGTGAAAAAATCACTTACTGCACTTCATTAATCGGAATTAATAATAAGACAAGACAGAGGACTTCACTATCAACTTCAAATGGGCATGCAATTTTTTTTCAGATTCCAACAAATCATAAATCATTCTGAATGTATTTTAATGGAGAATTTAATTTTCATTTACATTTTTTTATTACTTTTTTATTAATTTTTTAAATTGCTCATTGTGACTCGTTTTGTCATCACAAGCCACATTATTCTCAAGTGGAAGCACGTGTGGAGGCAGTAAATGACAACAACGCATGCGCAGTGTTTCAGATGGTATGGCAAGTGTAAACACATGAATCGGTTATGGGTCATAATTGAAAGATGGTGTAAATGGAAAGCCAAAAAAACAGATTTAGGCAACAAATCAGAAATACACTTTTAAAACTGCAGCATAAAAGAGGCCTTAGTTAATAACAGTGACAATGAATGATGAACTCACTATTTGTATATAGTCTATTAACTACAATAGTTTTAAAATGGGTTATTAGTGCTTTGTTATTTTATAATTATTATAAACCGTTACCTAGTAAAGTTCAATCAATAAAGTCTAATTACATTGTAATTAACACAAACATGCACTGCAGATTATAAACTATATAAACTCATAAATTCACATTAGTAAAACTCTTTGTTTTGTTTACACAGGCTATGTGGATGTAATCTCACTGCTCAGTCCTGTGAAAGTTTGTCCTCAGCTCTACAATCCTCAAATTCCCATCTAAATGTGTTGGACCTGAGTAACAATGACCTGCAGGATTCTGGATTGAAGCTGCTTTCTGAAGGTCTGAAGAGTCCAAACTCTAAGCTGGAGATATTAAGGTTTGAGTTTCATATACTTGATTAGTTCTTTTGTAAGTTAATTATGAAAAAACACATTAAGATTTATTTTGTTTGCAGTTACTGTGCCCTTTTTGTTTAGATTTTCCATCTGTAATCTCACTGCTCAGTCTTGTGGGAGTTTGTCATCAGTTTTACAATCCTCAAACTCTGTCCTGAGAGAGCTGCACCTGAGTAACAATGTTCTGCAGGATTCTGGTGTGAAACTTCTTTCTGATGGACTGAAGAGTCCAAACTCTAAGATGGAGATATTGAGGTTTGAGATTCAAGTACTTGATTAATTATTTTGATAGTTAATTATAAAAAAAAGGTTATGAATGTAACCATGGTTCCCTGAGTAGGGAACGAGACACTGCGTCTTCTAGGGGTCACTATGGGGAACACCTCGTCGTGACCCGTGTCTGAAGCATACATTTAAAACTTTAATTACCAACACTAGGTATCAACTCTAACATTTCCATGGGAGGTGCCCCTGGGACATTTAGATGACTGTCTGTGACATAACACCTTACGTCCAAAGGCCTAGGCTACATACCGAACTTATTTGTTAGGGCCTCGGCCCAGGATAGAGCTGAAGACTTGGAATCAAGAAAGATTCCTTTAAAGGGATATGGCTAAGAACTTAGCATTTTATAATAAGTCTTGCCTGTCAAACAGGGGCTAACGCTTGCTATTGCGTAAGCTCACTGAATTAGCTGTCTCAACAGATCCCTAGTAGCAACACCCTGTTTAGATAGGTATCCGAGGTTACATAGGTGGAGTGGCGCCCAAGATGAACGGGGCTTTAACCAACTCAAGAAAGGGCACGAAGCAACCGCGCAAAGCCCTCACCATATAGGATTTTAAAAGGAATGCAGAGCACTAGTGGAGAAATTACCACAGTGTGGATTTCAGAAAGTGCGCAAAGACGCATGTACACTTACCATAACATGTACTTTAAATACTGTTCTAAGTAGAGGGCTCTTGTGGAACTCTCATAGAATGGTGCATCCTAAAACAATATGTTTGAGAGTCATCAACTCGATCTGTGGAAATAATGCTGGAGCGCTCTGCGGGAAGAACAGAGAATTCAATCTACATGAGAGGAGAACTCCGAATTCAGAAAGAGAGTAGCGCACTCATAGGCGACCCTTCTTAGTAAAGGGGTGCGCTGCAAACTACCACGAGAACTGCCCAAATAGCCCCTCATGTTGAGGGAAGTGATGCTTAAAGTGTATAAATAAATAAACAATGGCTGAGTGGAGCCCAAGGAACCAAGGTATAACCATCTCAAGAAAGAGAACGAAGCTGAGCGTGTTACCCTTACCTTACAGGATTTCAGAAAGTGCGCACTTACCACTTACGTGGATTTTAGAAAGTGAGCAAAGTGTTCAACATGCACACTCACCACCATGTGGTTTTCCGAAAGTACACAGAGCTTAGCGTGTGTACTTAAAGATGCCTAAGCATCACAGAAGTGCTGAACCGCACGGGAGAGGCAAGCTCAAATTTAAAAACCTCTGGCAAGGAGAACATCACCTGAGGCAGCATATACAAGAAAACTTCCGTAACTGCCACCTCCACTTCCTGCTTGATGCTTCAGCAACATCTAAGTAGCCAGGAAGCCCCTCAGGGTGACCTGGCCGGACATACATTAAATTCCTTGCAGTGCTGTGCCGGGCCTGATGATCAAGAAGGCTCCCGCAGAAACCTGTGATCTGGCCACCTGATACCACAAACATGAAGCCGGAATCAGGGCTATCATACCAGCTGGACATAACACCGACGAGTGTTTAGTAAACACTGTAGTCCAGCACTGCAAAGAAAGGCAACTCCCTTTAATCTGGACCATCAGTAAATTGGTTACTAAGAATATAGAACCAACCGAAACATCATAGGTTTAGCGTAGGAGACTGTTTGCAAGAAGTTCCCACCTAACCTTGGTCAGGTGGACAGCTGGTGGTTACAGGAGAATCGGGAAGGGGAGGATAAGGGCAGATGTAAAAACCTCCAAAGAGAACAAGTAGATACAAAGTATCACTCTGATTCAGATGAAGACACTGATGCCTTATCCAGATCACATCCCTTAGGTCATGCAGCTAGGGGGAGAAGAGTGAGTCACGACACTAGCCTTCTGTGGCCATCTCTGATCCTCAGATCAAGACAAACCAGCACCCCTATGTTGTTCGGGCTCAGACCTGGACCTTCGTGGAATGAAGAATCTGAAAGCAGCGGAGCGCGCCTTCATCTCCCGGAACTTCTCAATTAGTCTCAATGGAAATACCGAGAAGTTCGGAATCGGAATGTGAAACCTGAGCATTGAGGATTGAGGACTGAGCATTCCCAATGTCTGCCAGGTTCATCCAGATGTCTCTCTGTTACTACCATGGCCGCCATAGTCCTGCCCATGGCGGAGGAGGTGTGCTTGGTAGCACGGAGAGAGAGATCTGTGGTGTGGTGCCACTCAGCTACCTGATCAGGAGAAAGGCCCATGCCTTTATCCAGCTCTTTTAGATCAGCCTGATATGCTTGAAGCACCACCATCATGTGTAATGAAGCCACAGCCTGACCTGCTGCCACGTATGCTTTGCCATTTAAGCGAGATGTAATCCTTGAAGGGGCTCTGATGGCGAGGAGGGAGATTAAGAGAGGCCATCTCCCCCGCAGAAAGGAAGCTACAGGAGGCATACTCTCATAGCCGCTTTCGCACATCGCCTTGATGTCAGCATAAACCTTTTGCTGAAACCGATGGATGCGAGAAGAAAATGGCCTCTTCCATTTCTTTTCGATCTCTGCATAGAAATCAGGCAGAAGGCAGAAGGCTCACCTGAGCTGGAGGACTATGGTCAGAAAGATAACACTCGTCGAGGTGGCCTTACGGTGTCACCTTGTTAGTGCACTTCCATGGCAAGTCCAACTTTGTCGTGGCATGATCCATAACCTCCAACAGCTCTACATTCGCAGGGCAGGAGGATTGAGAAGGCTCAGCCTCAGCTTTTTCGCCATCCTCCAATATCTCCAACTTTTCATGGGCAAAATCCCAGCAGAGCACTAACCACAGTATCAGAAAGTGTTAAAAATATAACATCCTTTTCCTGAGGTTCACTCTCATCCGCCACCGATGAGCGCGAGAGGGAAAGTTCCTCTCTAAACGATTAAGCTAGATCCACCTGTAATTCTCACAAGCTCATTCTCCTCCGGCGTGTCCTGGACTGCGGGAAGCAGATGGCTGCACTTTTTTTCCTCTGAAAGAGAGCGGAGATTTTTCATTGGAAAAACACTCACAATGCACGCAGACTGCCTCCTCAAAGACATCGAGTGCATGCTTTTCACCCAAACAAATGATGCAAAGATTGTGTGTCATTGGGTGTCAAATAACGCTGACATCGATACCCTCATTGTCTAAATGCTTGTTAGTAGTCGCCATGATAGATAGAGAAAGATCACTCTTACCAGTTCTTTCAGAGGCACGCTCTGCGTCAGTGAAGACATTGAAGAGAATGGCGTGTTCTCCCAGTGCTTATTTATCCATAGTCGCGCCGGTAGTAACATCAGGGGTTGTCGCCGGCCAACTAGTTGGTTTTTCAATGTATGCTTCAGACACGGGTCACGACGAGGTTTTCCCCATAGTCGCGCCAGTAGTGACGCCAGGGGTTGCCGCCGGCCAACTAGTTGGTTTTTCAATGTATGCTTCGGACATGGGTCACAACGAGGTGTTCCCCATAGCAATTCCCATTCACTCCTAGAGGACGCATTTCGAAGTTCCCTTAAAAGGGAACCAAACTGTTAAGATGTATTCTGTATGCAGTTACTGTGTTACTTCTTGTTCAGATTTTCCATCTGTAATCTCACTCATCTGTCTTGTGAGAGTTTGTCATCAGTTTTACAATCACCAAGCAACTGTCTGAGAAAGATAGACCTGAGTAACAATGACCTGCAGGATTCAGGAGTAAAGCTACTTTCTGATGGACTGAAGAGTCCAAACTGTCAGTTGCAGATTCTGAGGTAAATAATTTTCTAGGGGTGCACAATTATGACAAAAATCATAATTGTCAATTATTTCCATGAAATTTTAATTGCTATTATTAATAACAATTATTGAACAAAAATGTATTATGTATAATATATATAAAGGCTGAAAATACTCTTCCTTTTATTGCTTTTTCATAACATTGAGCCTCAAAGCTTAACTATATATTGGTTTTGTTTCTTCTATTTGGTTTCAAAAAAGGTACAATTATGCATGGTATAATAATGTTATACTAAAACTGAAAAAAAGGTTCACCAAAGCTATGTATTTAATTTACAATTAAACAGATGCAAATTTAAATTAAGGCAAGTTTATTTTTATAGCACATTTCGTACAGAATGGTAATTCAAAGAGCTTAAGTAAAATTGCATGAAGAAAAATCATACAAAAATAAAAACAAGCAATTTTAAAACTTTGAAAATTATTTAAAAATTGACTCATTTAAAATGAATTTAAAACGGTTAAAATAGAAAATGATTTTACATAATACAGTGAATACGTAAAATACAGTGCAATCGGTTCGGACATCGCACAGTGCTCATTCAATAAATATACAGCTAAACAGATGGGTTTTGAGTCTATATATAAATGTTACTAGTGTTTTAGCACATCTGATTTCTTCTGGAAGCTGATTCCAACTGCAGGCGGCATAGTAACTATGGCGGACTCCCCTTGTTTTGTTTTAACCCTTGGTATTTCTAAGTGACTCGATACTAATGATCTAAGTGCTCTGTTAGGTTTATATTCAGTGAACAAATCTGCAATATATTATATTTCGGACCTAGGTCATTGAGTGACTTATAGATGAGTAAAAGTACTTTAAAATCAATCCTAAATGTAACTGGAAGCCAGTGTAAGGACCTGAGGACTGGTGTGATATGCTCAGATTTTCTGGTTCTAGTCAGAATCCTGGCCGATGAGGAGCCCATTACAATAGTCCACCCTGCTGGTGATAAAGGCATGAACAAGTTTCTCCAAGTCTTGACTGGAAACAAAACATCAAATTCTTGCAATGTTTTTTAGATGATAGTATGCTAATTTAGTTACTGCTTTGACATGACTACTGAAACTAAGGTCTGTCTCCAGAATCACACCAAGATTCCTGACTTGATTTTTAGTTGTTTGACCCCTAGAGTCAAGGTATGCATTTACCTTAAAAACTTCATCTTTGTTTCCAAATGCAATAACTGTGATAGGCAATTTAGTTCTTTCTCATTATTTGACTTAGTGGGAGCATATACAGGCGGTGCAAGAATTGACCCTTGTGGGACTCCGCTTGTCATGGACGTCCATTTAGTCTTATGCCCTCCGAGACTTACATAATAGCCTCTCCCTTCTAAGTATGACCTTAGCCATTTGAGTACCATCCCAGAAAGCCAGACCCATATTTCCAGTCTCTCTAGTAGTATGTTATGATCGACAGTGTCAAACGCAGCACTGAGATCTAGCAATACCAGCACCGATATTTTGCCAGAGTCAGAATTTAAGCGAATATCATTTATCTTAATGAGTGCTGTCTCTGTGCAGTGATGTGGTCAGAAACCAGATTGAAAATCGTCCAGGTATCCATTTGAGTTTAAGTATTTGTTCAGCTGACTAAAAACTACCTTTTCTATAATTTTGCCTATAAAAGGAAGATTAGATATTGGTCTATAATTGCTCAAAATGGTGTTATCAAGATTGCTCTTTTTCAGGAGGGGTTTGGGCCCTGGTGTTGTGGCAGAGGTCGAAGAGCTCTTGCATTAGCAGGGACCACAGGCTTTGGTGGTTGGGGGGCCTGCCATTTTTTTGTTGATATCTGCGGGCTTGCAGAAAATGAGTGAGAGAGTTTAGTCCCAGCATACACCAATTCCTCCATTTTCTGTGAATAGCACAGAAGTGGAGATGCTGGAGAAAGGGATAATGTGTCTGGTGAGATGGGCTGTGTCTCTGGTGTTTCCGGTGGCTGTGATATGTTGTCCTGGCTTCCCTGGCTGTTTTCCAGAAAGCTGTCCTTGGGTGGTGAATCTTGTAGCTGTTTTGATACATCACAGTCTGTCCGTGAGGAGCTCTGTGGGCAGGGTCATCAACACATGATGACTCGGACCCGGTGTGTGTGTGCTGAATGGATTGACACACTCTGCTGAAGGATGATGGAGGGAGAAGTAGATATTGACCTTAAACAGTCTAGCACCAGGTTTGTTTGGGTGGAGGCCATCCGGTTAAAAAAATTATCTATGGCCCCAGAAAAGATTGAAATTAACTCCTTCAGTCACGGAACATGAAAGAAAAACACTATAGTTTAAATATTTAATATATATAATATTTAATATTCACAGATGAAAGTTTGGTATTTATGAAGTTATGTGCATTTCAACGAATTCAAGCAGGATAAATGTCAAGCCTGTGCCTGAGTCTGTGCTTATATTTTCTAAGCTACATGGTATCAAACCATATTTTACATTTGACACATTTAAAAGGTGTACAGTATTATTTTTATTATATTAATTATGTGTTATATTATTTAAAAGAAACTGTGGTTTACTTTGCATCGGAGCATTAAAAGTGGTAGCCTATTTTAGGGGGTAGGCTACATGGATTAATATGCAAAATGTTAATATTTTCATTTATTATGCCTATATTTTAATTTATATTTAAATATAAATATATTTTTTCCTTTAATAAAACAACATGCGTTTTTGTTATTCATTACCTATCCTTTATTTTGACATAACTTGCTGGGAAAAAGACATTTGTCTATAAACTGATTAAGAAATCAGTTGCATGTTGCATGTTTAAAAGTGAAGCACTGTATAATTTCGTTCCCATTATTTAGGCCTAATTTGCCTAAAACAAGAAACAAATAAAATTAAACCTGCACGATTAAATCTTTGAAACTCTAAAGAATGGATGGATTAATAAAATGTCCTCACGATTAAACTCAAGTTCTCTCATTATAATCAAAAAAATTCACACGATGTAAAAAAGAGCTTTAGTAATTGACAACTTAAGTAATTTTAAAGGGAGCCTTCTTTACTTGCTTTTAAAGTTGGGCAATAGCATATGGCCTAAAAAAAATCTGATTTATGATTTAAACCGATTTTTAAATCAATATTCAAATGATGAAGAAATTAAAAAAAAAAAGTTTTAATATAGTTCTTTATCATTCATTTAGCAGTCAAATTTATAACTGCAACAAGATGATAAAAAAACAGTAATGTTATTACCTTAATGCTGGAAAGACCTTTATTTTTATTTATTTATTATTTTATTTAATACTAGCCCATCATACATCTAACCATCCTCTCAGCATTAAGAGTTGTTAAGATTAAAACTGGCAGCTCCGCAGTGAGTCAGTGTCATGGACGGAGGACCTGTTAATATATTTTCTAGTCTATATTTCCATCTCATTATGCCGCTGGTTTATTTATTTATTTTTTCTTATAGAACTTATTTGTAAATAGAGCAGACACTTTCTGTGTGTCTACACCAGACACGAGTTGTCATCCGTGCCCCACAGCGAAAAGTGTGTCTAAACTTGATGACATCACACTAGTGTCAAATCATCTGAACACAGTGTCAGAACATTTCATCATAATCAGAACGAGCATCAGTTCACTGATGGGGATCGTGTCCAGTGTATCCGTCACTGGGGTCTGTTGTCTTTTGTTGGATCGCTCCACTTCTGTCCAGTGTAGACCTGGCATGTGTTTCTTATTGTTTTATTTTACAGCTCTGCTTGTTTTAATGTTTTTATTAAATATCTGTATTGACTGCATGGTCATATTATCATATTATTTACTGCCATGCGACCTACAAAAGTAAAGCTTGGCGAGTTGATCAATGAGCGTTGCTGCAGGTTGATTTTTGGTGGATGTGCTGTGCTTGTGCTCCTGCGGTCGTCTTCATTTTGTCAGGTGAAACATCTCTCTCACTCGCAGCAGAGTCTGTGAGTAGCAACTTCCCCTCCGCGCGCACTGATACCAGAAACACGCTCCGCCTTCACTCTGTGAATAAAGTATTTCAGTATGTTTGAAATGTTATGTTCATAACGTAGTGTGGCGGGAGGGTCGGTGGAGACTGAAAATGTTACGTCACGGGGGAGCGACTTACAATAATAAATATAACCAGACTACGCCACGATTGGAATTTCACCCAAAGATTTTAATCAAACCACATTTTAAAAGGGCAAACACAGGTTCGTATCACCAATTATATATGAGTCAGAGACAGAGGTAACAATATAAAAATAATTTTTATTAACAGTTAAAACCAATATTAAAATAGGCAATGGAGCATTTGGTTATTCAGCCCAATGGGCCACCAAGAGAAATGTAATACAACGCCAAAAGGCAAGGGGCTGGAGCTTACCACAGGACAGCGGCTGACCAGACCACACCACCTATAAGTGAATCACGGTGTGCACACACACACACACACACACACACACACTTGAAGACGCACCACAACACACTGGGAGAAATCACTGCACACTGTGACGGGGGTGCCACCACCTAAAATAAGCTGGTCCTCTGCCCTGGGGCCCAGACCCTGCCAAGACAAAAATATTATATATATACACATCAAATAAACAGTTTCTCTAAAACTAGGTTAAACAAAAAAGAAAAAAAGAAATACTTTTGCAAATATAAAATCTGCAGTTGCCTCTCGGGGAGGTCACAGTAACAATATAAATGAATACAAAAGAAAATCAAAATTTAACAGATATCCAAATATATGAAATAAACACAGCCACTGGAGAAGAGCAGGTGGCCAGAAAATAAAAATCACAATATAATCAAAAAAGAAACAAAACAACAATATAAACTGGAAACAGGACAGCAATGCAGCTGTAAAAGGACACGAGTGCCTCGAATGAAAAGCAGCTACTGGCTTCCCCAAGCCTATACACAAAAACGAGACTGTTAGATTGGTTCTCTCCCATCCCAGTACAGGAAGAGATTAAAGATACCTTACCAATCGTCAAGGAGATTTGAATAACACACACGACAGGACTCTTACAGCCAAGGCCAGGGTAGGAATTAACAGAATTACAGCAACTGCATTGGGTCTCACAGCTGAGAAAGGGGCAAGTTATCATTCTTAACTTTTCAGTTGCTATAAAATGTGCGTCCTGAATAAATACACAAAGCATTCATCCTACTGTCATTAAAGTCTATGCACGGCTTGTTTACATAGCCGCACGGCAGCAATCACTGAATCGAAACCGATGCTCCAAACTAATTGCAACCTATAAACACACATGAAAACTGTATTAACCAAATAACGGAGCCACAGCCAACACACTAGAAGCGCTTTCTGCTTACCTTGATGTTTGCTAGCGCCAGGGAATGACGGAAGTGCGGAAGTGACGGAAACGCGTTACCGACGCAACAATTCAACAGGTGACGTATCCCAGGTAGCACATCATTTACCTTTTTATAGCCTGTGAGCGCCCTCAATTGGCTAAACACGGCAGGTGATGTAACAACTGCCACATCTACCCCTCCATTTTGCATCGGCGCCACGACGATGGACTAAAAAGAAAATGGAAAAACCCTTAACCGCATCAACTCCAAGGCCTAAACAAAGCTGAAATAGAGCATATGCTAGTTCTGAGACGATCTCCAACTCTATTTCTCTCTTCTCTTACAGCTTGAGGAAGATGATGAGGATTTGAATGCTGACCTGCCCCAGTTCGGCCAGAGCGCCGAGGTACTACCACCACCTCATTCTGAGAACCTTCTGATTCTACTGGGACAGCACTTACAGGAGGAATACCTGCTGATGACAACTCCTCTTGGATCCCCGGCTGTACCAAGCGCCCAACATCTCGAGACTCCGTTCCTTGAATAGTCTGAGGAGTCTCAGGCACCAACATCACCAAATCAACATCTACCTCTTCGTACTCCTGAGGATTCTCTTGGTTCTCTACACTGCCAATGCATTGCTCGACAGGCAAAACCTCTCGCTGAACACAAGCCTTCAACAGAGAACGATGCACTCTCCTTATCTTGCTCAGATCTGTAACCGGTGCAATGATATAAACTACACCTCCCTCTTCGGGAGGGCGGACCACCTGATAGATCACTGAACTCCATAAGTCCTGGATCTTATGGCGACCCCGCACTACCTTATCTCTCAGGTAGACTAACTGACCTTCAGCCAAGGGTAGATCACGTACATGCTGGTCATGCTGCCTCTTCCGACGATCTGCTGCAGCCTTCAGCCGTCCCTGTGCCCCCTCAAAGGCAACCTGCAATCGCCTACGATGTTCCACTACCCAACTGTGTACACTTCCTGCAGCAGGTTCGGGCACCCTACCTAGCAAAAAGTCTATCGGCAACTGGGGTTCTTGACCAAACATTAGGTAATATGGGGACTCTCCAGTCACCTGGTGAGGAGTGGTGTTGTAACAAAAGATTACTTGAGACAAACAGGACACTCAGTCTCTTTTACGAGAGTAAGGCAATGTTCGCAACAAATTATACAACGTGCGATTAAATCGCTCGCATTGTCCATTACCGGCTGGATGGTACGGGGTGGTACAAGATTTCCTTACCTGATAAAGCTCGCAAAGCTGACGAATGAGCACAGATTCAAAGTTACGGCCCTGGTCTGAATGGAGGCGGCCTGGGACACCAAACTTGTAAAACCACTCCTCAACCAGGACTTGTGCCACAGTCTCAGCCCTTTGGTCGTGAGTAGGCACTGCCATAGAAAATTTACTAAACACATCAGTCATGACTAATATGTTTTCTTGGCCAGAGTATGAAGGTTCCAGTACCGTGAAGTCAATGGCAAGGACTTCATTAGGCCTTGAAGCTAATAGGTAGCCCATGAAAGCACGTGCTACTGGCCGATTATCTTTAGCAAGTTGGCACCGTTCACACTCCTCGCATCAACGTGTAATATCAGCCAGCATATTTGGCCAATAGCACCGCTGCCTAGTCAACTCACTGGTGCGTTCTACCCCTTGGTGTCCATGCTGTTGATGTAACTGTGTCCATACCTCATCCCTTAAAACATCAGGCAACACTAATTGGTAACACTCTTCACCTCCGTCAGGGCGGAATGTCCTCCGATACAACTCCTTCTCTTGTTTCTAATCTATTCCATTGCTGGAGAAGACTCAAAACTGGTTTATCTAGCTGTCGCCGCTCTGCTGACCCTGGTCGCTGACCCCGCTCCCAGAACTTTATTACCTGGCTGATAACAGGATCAGCCTCTTGCATAGACCTTAAGTCCAAAGCAGAATAACCTGGCAAAGCATTGACGGCCCTCACATCTGCCTGAACTGCAACTCCTGTGCCAATGGCCTGCCGCAGTGACTCAGGAATGGTCACGCCAGCAGCTAACTCCTTGACTTCACCCTGGATGACTGGGTTCTGGCGGGAGAGAGCATCTGCATTACCATTAGTCCTTCCTGATCTATATCTTACCTCAAAGTTAAATGCAGCCAGCTCTGCAGCCCAGCGCTGTTCTGTAGCTCCAAGCCTTGCTGTGCCCAGGTGACTCAGGGGATTATTGTCAGTGAACACAATACACTTGTGACCTAAAAGATATTCCCTGAATTTTTCAACCATGGCCCACTTGAGAGCGAGAAACTCTAGTTTCATTGAGCTGTAATTATTCATATTTCGCTCAGTGGGCCTTAAACTACGACTGGCATATGCTATAGGTCGAACCTTACCTTCAAATTCTTGAGAGAGGACGGCACCCAGACCCCCATGGCTGGCGTCTACTTCTAAGATGAAGGTTTTAGAAAAATCTGCATATGCAAGTACTGGGGTAGATGATAATTTCCCTTTCAGGTCCTCGAATGCTGTCTGACACTGCTCTGTCCATGCATTAGTCAAACTCTGCCCTCTTCGTTTACCTGCCTTACCTCCTATCACTTCAGCCACCAGCCTATGCAGGGGTGCTGCCAATTTGGCAAATCCCTCCACAAAACGCCTATAATAACTTGCAAAGCCAAGGAAGGTTCGCAATTCAGACACCGTCTCAGGGCAACGCCATTGTGCAACAGCCTCAATTTTACCTGGATCAGTTGCTACCCCTTGCGCAGATTTAACATGCCACAAGAACTTCACTTCAGGCTTGAAGAAAGCACATTTCTCCAGCTTTGCCTTGAGTCCCTCCTTCTCCAGGCGACCCAGGACCATCTCCAATCGGTCCAAGTGCTGAGCTACAGAAGAGGAAAACACCACAACATCATCAAGGTATAACAATAGAGACTGGCACCGTTGATCACCAAATAGTCGCTCCATTAACCTTTGGAACGTGCTTGGGGCATTACAAAGGCCAAAAGGCATACGGTTCCATTCAAATAATCCAAACGGAGTACAAAATGCAGTCTTTGACCTATCTGGTTCTGAGACTGGAACCTGCAAGTACCCGCTGGCTAAATCCAATGTAGAGAACCAACGTGCCCCAGCTAAGGAGTCCAAAGTCTCCTCGATACGAGGCAGGGGAAATGCATCCCTTCTTGTCTTGGCATTTAGGTGACGGTAGACCACGCACATGCGCAGACTACCGTCCCTTTTTTTGACCAACACAATGGGCGAAGCATAAGGACTACAACTTTCCCGCACTATTCCAGCCTCCAATAGCTGGTTAATATGAGTTTTTACCACCTCATACTCTGAAGGAGGAATTCGTCGGTACCGTTGACGAACTGGGACATTATCGATCAAAGGTATGTCATGAGATATTAAGCGAGTACAACCTAGATCGCCCTCATGACCTGAGAACACCGTCTGATATTTCTGCAGAAGGGCTCTAACCTGGCCCTGCTCTGGACCTGACAACACCGATAAATCAAGGGATTCGAGCTGATGGGACAAGGAATGAGCACCCGCTACACTATGAGACTGAACTGTAGCAGCTAATGGCTTTTCCTCACTGATTCCTGTTGGCAAACTGACCATATAAACCTCCCTCACATTACCTACCACTGTGGTAGGGCGAAGAATTACCTCCACTATGCCAACATTCACTACAGGAACATAAACTGTCCCTCGATTTACCCTTACCAAAGCAGGTGATGCTAGAAGACCAGCTGGGAGGCCTGACTCAGGGGGCTCAAACAAAACAGTACTGCCGGAGTCCAAAGCTGCACAGGTGGCAGCCACCAGCTTCATTGTACCACCTGGGATACAACACACCCTACGTCCGCGTACACGCACACTTCCCACATGAACAGAGCGTTTCTTAGCACTTACCTGATGACAACATTGCAATGCACTAGACACATCAGGCAGTTGTGTAATCACAGGTAAATCAAAGAGAGCGCTGCCATGTTGCCCAAAAAGCTCCTGATAACACCGGCTAAGGATGTTCATCCCCAATACCCCAGGAACATCCAAACTCATGCCACCAGGAGGATCCCGAACAACAAGAACACCACACCCGATGACCAACCTGCCACAAAATTCCACATCTAGCTCCAAATATCCAACATATGGAATGCTAAGCCCATTAGCGGCTCGAAGCTGTAACCATTGACAATTTTGAAGGCGATCCTGACCCCACGGTTCAAAATGTTGGCGGAAACAGCTTTCGGTAATTGTTGTCACCATCGAACCTGTATCCACCAAGCAAGGTACCGAAACACCCCCCATAAGGGCAATCACATGTGGACAAGATGAAATCAAATTAGAAACTGAACGATGTGTGGCCATTTTACTTGAGTCAATTTCTTCCCCACCCAGGCTGTGACTCCGCGACCTGGTGGGAACTAGTTTTCCGACGGTCTGGGGGAACGAGGACGTCTATTCTCAGCTGTGGAGCGGCCAGCAGTAGGCTGGGGAGGGGGCGGGAACCTCCGTTCCCCATCACAATCACGAGCAAAATGGCCTGGTCGTTGACAGCGCCTGCATATAACTGGGCCAGTACGAGGGGAACGATTATGTGACGTTTGGAGCCGGGCAAAAGTTTGGGTGAGCTGATTTAGCTGTTGTTGTTGCTGTCGCAACATTTCTCTTAATTCACCGAGCTCTGACTGTGGCGACGACCTAGGAACTTCAACCGTTGTTCCACCCCGTACCCCATACTGAAGTCCATATGCTAGCGGGACAGACTGACTACGCCCTCTTGCCCCCCCAGGCATCCCCTCTTGTTCCCACCTAATTGCTTTGCCGCGAACTTCTAACAAACTAATAGTAGGCTGGCGACGTACTAGCTGCTTCAATTCTCGTCTTAGGGCACTATCCGCGACATGCTCAACAAATTGGTCACGCAGCAAGGTTTCTGTATTAAGGATGGACTGCGGGGCCCGATTCTTAACCCTTTCCAACAGGCCCATAAGCGCAAGAGAAAACTCCAACAGTCTCGCCCTCTAGTTGCTTTCTGGAGAAAAAGGCCTCTTGTAATGCTACGTACGACTGAGAACAACCATAAAGATCACGCAGTGCTTTAATAATCTTATCAGGGTCCCCACGTTCTAAATCAGAGCGATACCTGATCTCTTCTCGAGCCTCTCCCTCCAAGTGGTCAAACAGAAAGAAGGCTTGGTCTGCATTTGACATATAACGTACCCTCATGCATGCCTGTGCCTCCTCAACCCATTCATCAATACTCAAACCTGATTTTCCATTAAACTTTGGGCACCGTCGATCTCGCGGAACAAAAACAAATCGTTCAGGTGCAACGGCACCAGAGGGTTGAGGGGTAACAGGCGGAACAGTGGAGGTACTAGGCAGGGTGGCATCAGGACCAGACAACCCAACTGGTGCCTGTACCTGCCGCAACAGTGCATTATCAGCTCTCAGCTGCGCTACCAAATCCCTCAATTCTTGTAATTCATCCTCCATTATTGGATTTTACCTTTTTTTTCCTGACAGGAACACTTACCACAGAGAAGGAAAGGCCACCAAATGGAGCTCTGACAGTACACGGCTGCCCTGTTTCCAAAAACAAACAAATACAGAATATACAAGGCACACAAAATAAAGAAACTCAATGTCTCTGACTCAAACTATGGTGAACCCTGCCGACTACGCCACATGTGGCGGGAGGGTCGGTGGAGACTGAAAATGTTACGTCATGGGGGAGCGACTTACAATAATAAATATAACCAGACTACGCCACGATGGGAATTTCACCCAAATATTTTAATCAAACCACCTTTTAAAAGGGCAAACACAGGTTCGTATCACCAATTATATACGAGTCAGAGACAGAGGTAACAATATAAAAATAATTTTTATTAACAGTTAAAACCAATATTAAAATAGGCAATGGAGCATTTGGTTATTCAGCCCAATGGGCCACCAAGAGAAATTTAATACAACGCCAAAAGGCAAGGGGCTGGAGCTTACCACAGGACAGCGGCTGACCAGACCACACCACCTATAAGTGAATCACGGTGCGCACACACACACACACACACACACACACACACACTTGAAGACGCACCACAACACACTGGGAGAAATCACTGCACACTGTGACGGGGGTGCCACCACCTAAAATAAGCTGGTCCTATGCCCTGGGGCCCAGACCCTGCCAAGACAAAAATATTATATATATATACACATCAAATAAACAGTTTCTCTAAAACTAGGTTAATGAACAAAAAAGAAAAAAAGAAATACTTTTGCAAATATAAAATCTGCAGTTGCCTCTCGGGGAGGTCACAGTAACAATATAAATGAATACAAAAGAAAATCAAAATTTAACAGATATCCAAATATATGAAATAAACACAGCCACTGGAGAAGAGCAGGTGGCCAGAAAATAAAAATCACAATATAATCAAAAAAGAAACAAAACAACAATATAAACTGGAAACAGGACAGCAATGCAGCTGTAAAAGGACACGAGTGCCTCGAATGAAAAGCAGCTACTGGCTTCCCCAAGCCTATACACAAAAACGAGACTGTTAGATTGGTTCTCTCCCATCCCAATACAGGAACAGATTAAAGATACCTTACCAATCGTCAAGGAGATTTGAATAACACACACGAAAGGACTCTTACAGCCAAGGCCAGGGTAGGAATTAACAGAATTACAGCAACTGCATTGGGTCTCACAGCTGAGAAAGGGGCAAGTTATCGTTCTTAACTTTTCAGTTGCTATAAAATGTGCGTCCTGAATAAATACACAAAGCATTCATCCTACCATCATTAAAGTCTACGCACGGCTTGTTTACATAGCCGCACGGCAGCAATCACTGAATCGAAACCGATGCTCCAAACTAATTGCAACCTATAAACACACATGAAAACTGTATTAACCAAATAACGGAGCCACAGCCAACACACTAGAAGCGCTTTCTGCTTACCTTGATGTTTGCTAGCGCCAGGGAATGACGGAAGTGCGGAAGTGACGGAAACGCGTTACCGACGCAACAATTCAACAGGTGACGTATCCCAGGTAGCACATCATTTACCTTTTTATAGCCTGTGAGCGCCCTCAATTGGCTAAACACGGCAGGTGATGTAACAACTGCCACATCAGCATATAAAAGAATAATAATAATAAAAATAATAATAAATAACAGGAGAGTTTAAAAGTGGCTTAAGCTATTTTGTGTAAACTTTTTTCCCTATATCACATGCCAAACTAATTACATTGTAAGCATTAAAATCTTTAATTGCTGCTTTCTGCTGTGAAAATTTTGTTTGTGAGGAAAAAAACAGTAAAATTTTATCAGTTATTTTACCTAAACAGATCGAATAACTTCAAGTTTTCAAAATCAGATAGCATACGGATAATGTAGTAGCACTGTACATTTGTTTGAATGCATTATTGCAAAAGCGATTGGGTGTGAATCTGTTTAAATCATGCTTTAACCCGAAAATAATCAGTAAAAGAAACAGTCAAACTCTTAACATCCCGCTCGACTCTTGCAGTCATTGTAACCTTCTGATCAAGCTAAATATGTTTAACATGGATTCTTGCTGAATATGCAGTTATATTATGGGCTGTTGGCATGAATTGTACTCGTGATGGAGTGCTCTTGGAGCGAGTGAAAACCATGACGCTCATATTCAAGTGTTTGTGCAAAAAATATTAATGTGCATTAATGACAGGGAGGCGCCGTCTCATCACTTAATTTTTTTCCTGATAATGAATTTATAATTTTTTAATTAACATAATATCGTGGTGTCTCCCATACATTAAAAATATATCTACAGAAAGCTTGAAATGTTTTTTAAATGAAAATGAATTGTGTAATCTGTGAATGTTGCATTTCTCTCGTCAGAGAGCCAGCACTGTGAATTTCATCTTGCAGCCGAAAAGAAAATATTTGTTTATTAATAAATAATTAAAATATCTAATTTTTCACAATTATTAGGCTGCTTCTGCATGTGCTTTGTTGCAAACTTAATGCATGTGCTTGAGTGTGGAATATATTAAGATTTGATTATGTAAGTTTAATATAAACCTCTGATTAGTTGAATATAACAAACGAACGACTAGAACTATAAAAATCTTATGTGGGGGCAGACCATTTTTTAGTGTATAACCAAAACAATGAGTCCTAACTAAACCCGCTCAGCAAGTTTGAAACCCTCATAAGACTCCTCTGCAGCTGTTCCCGCCTCACAGCGCGCGGTAGTGATGCACGGGTCATCGCATAACCCGCAGGCCCCGCAGGTAACCCGCGGGTCGGGTCGGGGCAGGTTAAGAAATTGGCACTTTATTGCAGGGCGGGTTGGGGGGGGTCACTAAAAACAAAATTTTTAAAAATCCATTTATGTTTCATGGAATTTATTGGTGGAAATTAGATTTTTTTTCAAAAGATTCGTGGATTTTCAGTTCGTTCAGCAAAATGATTCATTCACTGATTCGTTCAGTGATAATTTCTTCATATTACACAAATACGCCAGCAGTTGGCGAAAAACAAACGTATTTACTTGTGACAAAAACTGATTTGGCTTTATTAGTGTGTGCATGATCGCATTAAATAAATAGTCTAAATAAATTGTTCAGATTAACAAAGCACAAGGTTTTATCGGGGATTAAACGTGGAGTTATGTTCTGTATTCCAAATATGAAAACAAGCGTATGTGCACCTATAACTGCGCTTTGTATCTGCTGATTGCTGATCCGAGATTTACACGCTTGGCTCACTGACCCGGTATACTCTCATTCATTTAATTCACGAACGAGTATCAGTTCATTCAACTCTTTAACCTACGAGAAGATCGTAATCGTTCCCTACATTCAACAAGTCACATGCTCTGTCACATCTTGAATAAATCTTTTTGACAGGATGAAACAGTTCACAGAGCTGTTCACGAGCTGCGCATGCGCTGCTAATAGCGCCACACTCGTGCGCTGCTGTGGAAGGAACTTCATTGAACGAGAAATTTGTATTTTACTGTCTATGGTCATTGTACATCGTTTGAAAACGAGAATGATTCATTCACCTAAAAGATTTGTTCACGAACGAACCATCATAGTGCAATTACCTATAGCCTATATTGATGAGGTTACGATGCGAAGGTCTAAGTAGCAACGTAACTTCCGTGATGTCCATCACTAGCGTGCGGGACTCCGGTCACTGACGCAGCTTCACTACCTGCGGTTTGACTTAACTAAATTAGATTGAGGTGAATACAACTTACTGATCATGAGACCAAAATTTAGCAAGGCAGGAAAACGTTAATTCTAACTGAAGGAAGATATATTTCATAGCGCTAATGCTGTTAAATAGAGAGAGAGAGAGAGGGAAAGAGAGAGAGAGAGAGAGAGAAAACAGGGCTATTCTTATGCTTGGAGCTCATTATATCAAATCCAAACACCAGAAACGTTATTCATTTTATGAATAATGAAATGTTATGAAAAGTAGCCCCTGCATTTTATTTATTCACATGCTGTTTGGTTGAAATAATATTTTAGTTCACAACTTTAAGTTCCATTGTTAAAAAAAAAAATGCTTTATTGGCTAACGTTTCATAAACCTTCAGTTGTTATGCTCTAAAATCCATTGCCATTTGTAATTTCACAGTATTTTCACTTCCTAAATCACTAACCTTTAATGTCACAATTCCATTAAATTCAAATTTACTCAGGCCGATGGCATTTTTTAATTACATTATTATATCATTATTAGTTATTTATTTATTTTTGAATAATGTAGCCTACATATATACAGTATTGTTCAAAATAATAGCAGTACAATGTGACTAACCAGAATAATCAAGGTTTTTCGTATATTTTTTTATTGCTACGTGGCAAACAAGTTACCAGTAGGTTCAGTAGATTCTCAGAAAACAAATGAGACCCAGCATTCATGATATGCACGCTCTTAAGGCTGTGCAATTGGGCAATTAGTTGAATTAGTTGAAAGGGGTGTGTTCAAAAAAATAGCAGTGTGGCATTCAATCACTGAGGTCATCAATTTTGTGAAGAAACAGGTGTGAATCAGGTGGCCCCTATTTAAGGATGAAGCCAACACTTGTTGAACATGCATTTGAAAGCTGAGGAAAATGGGTCGTTCAAGACATTGTTCAGAAGAACAGCGTACTTTGATTAAAAAGATGATTAGAGAGGGGAAAACCTATAAAGAGGTGCAAAAAATGATAGGCTGTTCAGCTAAAATGATCTCCAATGCCTTAAAATGGAGAGCAAAACCAGAGAGACGTGGAAGAAAACGGAAGACAACCATCAAAATGGATAGAAGAATAACCAGAATGGCAAAGGCTCAGCCAATGATCACCTCCAGGATGATCAAAGACAGTCTGGAGTTACCTGTAAGTACTGTGACAGTTAGAAGACGTCTGTGTGAAGCTAATCTATTTTCAAGAATCCCCCGCAAAGTCCCTCTGTTAAAAAAAAGGCATGTGCAGAAGAGGTTACAATTTGCCAAAGAACACATCAACTGGCCTAAAGAGAAATGGAGGAACATTTTGTGGACTGATGAGAGTAAAATTGTTCTTTTTGGGTCCAAGGGCCACAGGCAGTTTGTGAGACGACCCCCAAACTCTGAATTCAAGCCACAGTACACAGTGAAGACAGTGAAGCATGGAGGTGCAAGCATCATGATATGGGCATGTTTCTCCTACTATGGTGTTGGGCCTATTTATCGCATACCAGGGATCATGGATCAGTTTGCATATGTTAAAATACTTGAAGAGGTCATGTTGCCCTATGCTGAAGAGGACATGCCCTTGAAATGGTTGTTTCAACAAGACAATGACCCAAAACACACTAGTAAACGGGCAAAGTCTTGGTTCCAAACCAACAAAATTAATGTTATGGAGTGGCCAGCCCAATCTCCAGACCTTAATCCAATTGAGAACTTGTGGGGTGATATCAAAAATGCTGTTTCTGAAGCAAAACCAAGAAATGTGAATGAATTGTGGAATGTTGTTAAAGAATCATGGAGTGGAATAACAGCTGAGAGGTGCCACAAGTTGGTTGACTCCATGCCACACAGATGTCAAGCAGTTTTAAAAAACTGTGGTCATACAACTAAATATTAGTTTAGTGATTCACAGGATTGCTAAATCCCAGAAAAAAAAATGTTTGTACAAAATAGTTTTGAGTTTGTACAGTCAAAGGTAGACACTGCTATTTTTTTGAACACACCCCTTTCAACTAATTGCCCAATTGCACAGCCTTAAGAGCGTGCATATCATGAATGCTGGGTCTTGTTTGTTTTCTGACAATCTACTGAACCTACTGGTAACTTGTTTGCCACGTAGCAATAAAAAATATACTAAAAACCTTGATTATTCTGGTTAGTCACATTGTACTGCTATTATTTTGAACAAGACTGTAGGTGACTACTTTAAACTCTCAAGGAGTTTATAAGTTAAAAAGGGTAAAACGTCACAGTGCATGTTAAATAGCCTAAATGAACTTGTGTTAACAAAATAATTAGAACTAACAATATAATTTGATTTTTTTAAATGAACAATTCCTGTATAAAATGGAACAGCAACCTTTATATCAAACATATTTAAATCGTCCACAGCTGAGCAACGCGGAGGCGGGTCTGCGCCAGAGCACGCTCCGTATCCATATTCTTGATGTTTTCCATTTGAAGCTTAACTATTATTCATGAAGTAAAATAGGCTTTGTAGTTCACGCGTGTTTAAGTATCGATGGAAAAAAAAAATCACAATAAGCAATATGTTATAAAGTGGATGGCTGCTTGTGCCGAATGTCACGGTGAACAGCTGCTGTTTCCAGTGAATATGTGCACGAGGCACCAGCGTGATCAAACAGATAATACTCAATTTTTGGTCACATATAAGGCATAATTCAAAAATGCAAAGTGTTAGTAGTTTGAAAAAAATCAAGAATAATAACATAACAATAATTATTGCTAAATGCCGGACAATTCTCATTTCGCTCTGCATATGGAACCTGAAGATTTTTTTTAAAACCAAGAATGAACTGAAATGAAAATGATATATATATATATATATATATATATATATATATATATACACACACATAGGCCTTATATTTATTTACTGTTTAATAACAATAGCATGCATATGATCCTTTGTGTAAAGGTCTTCTTTAAATTTTTGATGAGTAGACTGTAACCTAAGACTGTCCTACGTTTTGAATTTAACTCACTGTAAATATTTTAATATTTTTTAAAGATGTGACAATGTTATATCATAATGTTATTGTTGTTTTACATCTTCCTTTTATCTCATTTTACAATTACATTAATTTCGCAATTCGTCCCTTTGCACCACCTGGCGGTAGTTTCGCGAATGATTTTAACACGCGACTGACTTGCAGTTAACACCGCGGCAGTAATGCACATTTAGGATGTCGACCTAATGTATACTGTAAAAAAAATAGAACAAAAAGAAATTCCGGAATAAAAAGCATTCCTCGTCAGATTCCTTCCATGTCCTGCCTACAATCCCCATGATTAACTGCCTCGGCAGCCGCAAGACCCGAAACACAGGTGAGAGGTGCTACATTTTTTAAAAGAATCAGGCATTCTAAATGCAATCACATCTCACATCTCTCATACGTACGGTTTATTGAATCGAACTGTCTTAAAAGAACTACCGGTGATCCGAAAAATGATGCAACCGTTCTCTACTCGAGAACGAGTCAATCTTTTGTTCATTATCTGTCTCGACTCGGTGTTCATCTTCAGTTTGCTCTTCACAGCAGTTCAGTCAGTGTACTGTTTGAGTAAATTAATTACTCCGAGATATTGGTTTGTTTTAACTCAGAGGGAGTGTCAGCCACATTAAGGTTTACAGCTTAATTCATTTGTGGATTAATGCTTATTGGAAATGCGAATCATTTTAAACATTTCAGTTCAATTTGATGAACTGGTTCAAGAAGATCCGGTTACATCTAAAGATTAGTTTGTGAACTGGATATCATTACACTGTTGTGTTTTGAAATCTCTCACAACAGACACGGAAGAGAAGACAATGATGAATAAAGTTGTAGTTTTTTGCTATTTTTGGATCAAAATGTAATTTTGATGCTTCAAAAAATTCTAACTGAACCTTTGATGTCATATGGACTACTTCGAAGATGTTTTTCTTACCTTTCTGGACATGGACAGTAGACTGGACACACAGTTTCAATGGAGGGACTGAGAGCTCTCGGACTTAATCTAAAATATCTGTGTCCCGAATATGAACGGAGGTCTTACGGGTTTGGAACAACATGAGTGTGGGTTATTAATTACATAATTTTCATTTTTCGGTGAACTAACCCTTTAAGCTTGTTCAACTCCCCCGAGAGGTGAACAAGCTTGTGCAAACGCTGACATAAAAACTCAAGTGCAGATCTCTGCTCTAGCAGTTCCGCAAATGCAGACGTGAGCGCATCCTTCTCACTGGGGAAGTCGTGGCCTGACGGTTAGCGACTCCGACTCGCAATCGAAAGGTTGTGAGTTCGAGCCCCAGGCCGGCAGGTATTGTGGGTGGGGGGAGTGCATGTACAGTTCTCTCTCCACCATGGCTCTCTCCACCTCTCTCTCTCTAAATGGCTGCCCACTGCTCCGGGTGTGTGTTCACAGTGTGTGTGTGTTTGTTCACTGCTCTGTGTGTGTGCACTTCGGATGGGTTAAATGCAGAGCACAAATGGGTCACCATACTTGGCTGAATGTCACGTCACTTTCACTCTCTCGTGAGTCTCGTGAGTCTCATATGTGCTTCGTACACTAGGCCTCTTGAAGGCAAAAAAAAAGAGGATGATGTGTTGGATACAATACAGGTGCCTTTTTATATTTTGCTTACGTCATATGCTGTGGCCTGCCAATGTCAAGTTCATTGTCATTATTTAATTTATGCTTCAGACACCGGTAACGCAACGTTTATTTCCCTTTCGAAAGGGAGTTTTGTGTTTTGCAAAGTTTGCTGCTTAACCTGTTGTGGTGTTGATTCACATTGTTTCTAAATTACTGTGTAGAGTGATCAGATGCATTTTAAATAATTGCTAAAATCTTCAGTGGCCAAAAATTTACTTTTCATTAAAAAATAATTGTACTTTTCATTAAAAAATAATTCACTGTTGTTTGATCCTGACACAAAATGACCAGCTAACATTAATTGACTAATCATATCAGCAGCACATGTGAAAGTGTGAATGAGTACTAGTCACTACTTAATCACTATAATACTAATTAGATTGTAAGAGCAGACTGATTGCTATAAAAGGAGGAAAGAAGCACTTCCAATCATTGTGTTCTTGTTAGCAATGGTTATTTTCAAAGAGAAATATGCAGCCATCATCACCTTGCATCAAAATGGCATCACTTGCAAGGAAATTGCTACAAAGAATATAGTACCTGAAATAACCATTTACAGGATCATCAAGAACTTCAAGGAGAGAGGTTCGACTGCAGTGAAGAAGTCCTTAGAATGTATCAGAGTATCCGGCAAGCACCAGGACCATCTCCTCCTGTGGAGTCAGCTACGGAATCGTGCCTCCAGCAGTGCAGAGCTTGCTGATGTGGCAGGTTGATGTGAGAGCATCTGCACACACAGTGAGACCAAGACTTTTGGACAAAGGCCTGCTGCCAAGAAGGGTGGTAAAGAAGCCACTTCTCTCCAAGAAAAACATCAATGACAGACTGAAATTCTGCAAGAAGAACAAGGATTGGACAGCATAAAACTCGTACAAAGTTATTTTCTCTAATGAAGCTCTCTTCCGGCTGTCTGGAAAATAGTTTGCTTGGAGAAGAAAAGATGAACACTACCTTGACGTGCCAACAGTGAAGCATCCTGAGACCATCCATGTGTGGGGTTGCTTTTCAAACAAGGATGTAGGTTCTCTCATAATTCTGCCCAAAAACACTGCCATGAATAAAGAATGGTGTCAAAACGCCTGCAAGAGTGACTTCTTCCAATGATCCATGAGCAAATTGGTGATGATCCGTGCCTTTTAAAGCATGATGGAGCACCATGTCACAAAGCAAGGGTGATAAAGAAGTGGCTCAAACATCATTACACTGAAATTTTTGATCTGTGGCTAGGCAACTCCCCCGATCTCAATCCTAAAGAAAACCTGTGGTCAGTCCTCAGAAGGTGAGTGGACAAGCAGAAGCCCACAAATTGTGATCAATTCCGAGAATACGGCAAAAATGGATAAGCATTTATCAGGATTTGGCCCAGAAGCTAATATACAGCATGCCAGAACGAATTAGAGGTTATGAAGAACAAGGGTCAACACTGTAAATATTGACTCATTTTATATATATTTTTTTTCAAATCAAAGCCTTTAAAACTAATGATATGCTTATCATTGTTTTTCAGTATACCACTGAAACAGCGAACTTTGTAAAACACAAAATTTCTGTCACTGCCAAAACTTTTGGCCATAACTGTAAGCACAAAAATTACATTAAATCATTATCCAGAAATTAAAATGAATATTATAAATATTAATATGTTCATTTGCAGCCAGAAGGGATGTTTCAACCAGTCAAATGCTGAGGTCTGAGAATGTCCTCATATGAGCACATTAGTATGGATGAGGCTTGTGAAAATAGCATATGTTTCTATGCTTCTACCTCCTCAGCGCATTTCTCTTTCATCTTTGAAATAAAATAATCCGATTTTCATTACACAAACAAGCTAATTGCACATATTCTTAAAGTGACTGTTCTGTCTGTGTGAATATTACACATTTGACTCAACTGACAAAATCAGAATAACAACAAATGTGCACAATACTTTATATTGAATAATCAGTTCAATACAAAAAATTATACACCACATAATGCTATATACAGAACAAACAAACTAATGTGATGTGGGCTGCTGCTGTATGTTTTTGTAGGTTGTCTGGCTGTATGGTGACAGAGGAGGGATGTTGTTATATATCTTCAGCTCTGACTTCAAACCCCTCACACTTGAGAGAGCTGGATCTGAGTTATAATCACCCCGGAGATTCAGGAGTCAAGCTGCTCCAGGAAAAACTGGAGGATCCAAATTGCTCACTGGAGAAATACAAGTAAGTTGAGCAAGAAGAGCTTTTAGGTTTTATTGATTAAACTTTTCAGTGTCTTTGGGTATATCTTTATGAGTCTAGATTTTAGAGGATGCAACAATATTTAGAATCTAAAAAGCACTTGTCTGAAGATTAAAATATTAACTAAGCTGCTCAAGCAAAACAAATTAACAACAAAACAGTACTTTAACTCACCCCCTAACTGATTTCAAAAGAGGAGCATACAGTGAAAACACAATGGAGGATATTTGTTTTTTTTAAAAAGCAATGTTTTGCACATTTTGTATCTCGTGTGATTTTGAGACCAAGATTTCCTCATGAGTAACAGTGTGTAATGTTTTGCGATAACCAAGAGCTGAAAAAAACTTTGAATTCCTGTTTTGCAGAATATATTCACTTTAAATGTGTGACCTCCCTTTGTGAATTCTTCACCGCACACTGGGAAGTGTTACAAAAACAAGATTCAAACAATCAGAATATTGTACCTGGTCAAGAGTGCCCAATGTTGAAATGTGAATACTACACCATTACTGATATTATACAGTTCTGGAGGCTCTACATAATGCAGAGGTTGACTGTCTGCTCTGCCTACAGTTTGCAGTGGTCCTACAGTATGCAATGTTTCATAAACCACTGTTTTACTGAATTCTGCTGAGGTGAAATTCAGTGCAGTCCCCTATCGGGATACGTATTGTGACTTTACTGGTGATACAAAGCCCTACTAGCAACCACCCCATGTACTCTAGCAACTGCAGAGCAACACCCTATCAACCATGTTGTGTACCTTGGCAACCACATAGTGACCAACCAGAACATGTTATCAACTGCATTGCAACCACTCAAGTACCCTAGCAACTGCATAGCAACAACATAGAAACCACCCTGACTACCTTAGCAATTGCATAGCAGTACTCTAGAAACCACCCTGAACACATTACCGCAAAGCAACCACATCATGCACCTTAGCAACCCCCCTGAGTACCTTGTATATTAACTGCATAGCAACAGCAATTTGTTCACTGACTGATTGTGACTCTGTGTTTTTTAGTGTGAATGATGGAGGAGAATCCAGGATTACAGCAGGACTAAAGAAATGTATGTCTAAACACACACACAGCTATAGTGATTGTTGTTGTTGTTAATGTCTTTGTTCTTGTATTCAGATGCCTGTTTTTTCACACTGGATCCAAACACAGCAAACAATCATCTCATTCTGTCTGAGGAGAACAGAAAAGTGACAGATGTGCAAGAGAAACAGCCATATCCTGATCATCCAGACAGATTTGATGTATTTCAGGTGTTGTGTAGAGAGAGTGTGTGTGGACGCTGTTACTGGGAGATTGAGTGGAGTGGAGATTGTGGTGTGTTTATATCAGTGTCATATAAGAGCATCGGCAGGAAGGGACGGGGTGAGGAGTGTGAGTTTGGACGTAATGATAAGTCCTGGAGTTTGATCTGCACTCCTGACAGTTACTCATTCAGACACAATAACATAGAGACTGCTCTCCCTGTAGAGTCCATCATCAGGAGAATAGGAGTGTATGTAGATCACAGTGCAGGAACTCTGTCCTTCTACAGCGTCTCTGACACAATGAGCCTCATGCACACAGTCCAGACCACATTCACACAGCCACTTTATCATGGGATTGGTTTTTCTTCTTATGAATCATCAGTGAAACTGCTGATGAATTAGAAGAGTCTCACAAGAGATTCTACCCATAATTCTTTGAGCTGCATGAATCAGTAACAGTGGGATGTTATAAAGTCTCTTCATGACATAAAATCAATCAATATCAACAAAATAATTTTTTTCAATGCAGAGGAAACAGAAGCGGGACTTCGTATTTGTATTTACCCACTGTTTAATGCAGGACATGAATGCATTTGACCTGCAGTAACAATTGCATAAATAATGTTTTGATATATAAGACATAAAATGTTAAATACTCATTTGAAAAAAAAAACATTATTAATAAAATCAAAATATACTTTAAATGTGAAATTAAAACTGCCAGTGAGTCATTGCAATTAAACCGAATCATTTAAACTGGTGATTCATTCAGGAACTAAACACCATCATTGTAGAGCGAGGCAAAACTGTGTTATGGTGGCTGTGTTTGGAATTATTTTTGTTGTCGAAATAGAGTAAAAACAGTTAAATTCTAATTAACTAATTAATTAAATTCTTGTTTATTGAACTGTTGTAAAAAACAATCTATGTAATCATGCTGATTTTTGAAAATATGGCACTCTTCGTGTGATATTGATTTACTATATGAAATGATATAAATATATAAATTTTCTGCCCCATATCTTCAATTGTGTGCATTTTAGCAGACTGAAACATACAGTGAAAGAACGCACTCTAAATGTGCACGCACTAGTGTAATCTACCAGACTTCACAGCACTGTAGGTGTTTTGTATGGTTTTTGGCAAAATACTGATAATGTCAAATCGCACATCATTAAAATAGCAATTACAATATGATCATAGAAAATAAATATCACACACCCTGCACCGCTGTCTTTTTGGCTAATTTGTGCAAAACCTTTGCTAAACTGTCAAAGCTTAATTTTAACCACCAATGCAATGATGCAAGTTTTACCTTATCTCTGTGTGCTTGCAAAGGGTTGATGTCAAGATTTAATAAGCTGCAAGTTTGGTCTTTCTATGCAAACACAACTTCATAATAGAGCTTAAATATGGCCAGGGCTTCACTTCATTTCCTTCGAGTTCGATTATTTGACAGCTGCAGTCAGGGAAAATGAAAGAAAAACACTGTAGTTAAAATATTTAATATTTACATATGAAAGTTTATTTCTTGAAGTTATGTGGGTTTCTTAGAACGAATTCAAGCAGGATAAATGTCAAGCCTGTGTCTGAGCCTGTGCTTATATTTTCTCTAAGCTACACCGTATTAAACCAGATTTTAGATTTGACACATTTAAAAGGTGTGCAGTATTATTTATATTATATGAATTATGTGTTATATTATTCAAAATAAGTTGTGGTTCACTTTGCATCGGAGCATTAAAAGTAGTAGCCTATTTTAGTGAGCTAGGCTACATGGATTAATATGCAAAATGTCAATATTCTCACATATTAGGCCTATATTTTAATTCATATTTTACAATTCCTTAAAACAGCATGCATTTTTGTTATTCATTACATGTCCTTTATTTTGACAGTTAACTTGTTGGGAAAAATATATTTTTCTGTACACTGATTAAGAAATTGTTGCATGTTTTATTAATTATTTCCTTTATTTTAGTAAAATGTGAGGCACTGTATAATTTCGTTCACATTATTTAGGCCTAATTAGCCTAAAACAAGAAACGAATAAATTAAACCAGCACGATTAAATCTTTGAAACTCTAAACGTCCTCACGATTAAACTCAAGTCCTCTCATTATAATCGACAAAATGCACAGAATGTAAAAAAGAGCTTTATTAATTGACAACTTCAGTGATTTTAAAGGGAGCCTTCTTTACTTGCTTTCATATAATTTAAGTAAAAAAAATTAAATTGCAGCCACATTTAAATGCAGGTGTGTAAAATGTCAGAGTGCAAGATTTGTGCAGCGCTGATGCTGAGTGCGATGTGCAGCATTTATTCTTATTTGTTTTATCTTCATTACAAATCTTGTTTAGTTTTATTTTGGATAATTGGATGTTAAAACATATTTACGTTTTAATGCATATGCAAAATGTGAATTAATATTCATATTCAAATATTTGTGCAAAAATTATTAATGTGCATGCATGACAGGGAGACGGCGTCTCGATCACTTTAATTTTTTTCTGATAATAAAATAACTTAAAATTGTAATGTTTCACATACATGAGAAATATATCTACAGAAAGCTTGAAATGTCTTTTAAAGGAATGTTAGATTATTTCATGATCTCTGTCAGATATTACTGTGAGGTTGCAATCCCTCCTCCCTTCTAACTTGCTCCTTCCACAGATGTTTCCTGTTTTTGCAACATATAAGTGTTTTTGTCTTCTCTTTATCTCCTGCCCTCCATCTCTTTGTCCTATGTTTTTCTCCCTCCTCCCATCTGTGTTTTCTCTCTCTATGGTTTAGTCTTATGTCTCTTTACCCAAATGTATACCCGCATGCGCAGATGATACCTAAAGGTGAATCGGTGAATATTGGTGGGGGGACCTTTTAGGCCCAGGTTGTTGAGTTTAGTTTGACCTTTGCAGAAAGTTGAAATGCTCAGTGCCAGTATTATTCCTTATATGTCCAGTAATTCCTGATCACATGTATGTGTATATTACTTGTTGTTTTGGCTCATGCTCAACACATATTTAATCCATATCTTATAGGATAAACTAAAGCACAACCCCTTGCAGTACAACTATATAATGTGTGAATGTAATAATAAACTTGGAAGAAGTTTGTGAGCAGACTTGGCTTGATGTTCATTTACTTTTTCCCATGGGCCCATGCAAGGACTGAGAATGGTCAGACGGCAAGAAATGTGTTATTTTAACAATGTATCAATCCAAAACTAAAGCATTATGTAATTTTGATCGCTGGCGCCGATACAGGATGGCTGCCTCCGTGAAGTGCTCTGCAGTTGTTTTTGTGTTTTTGTTAGTTTGTCCTGTCTTTAGTTATATTCCTGCAATCAGTTTCACCAGGGACGAATTGCTAGACATTCGGCAACACACATCTCCCGATATATCACCGGTTTTCGACTATTCTGATGTTTTGCTGGACATTCTTGTCGGCGGAGCAGCTGCGCTGATCACACGCTTTAAGAGGATGCGCAGATGGGGAAAAAGAGCTGGCACGCTCGTGAGACTCAGAAAACGCGGATTTTGAACGCCGTTGCCTAGCATCCATCTGGCAAATCTCCGCTCTCTACCCAACAAAACGGACGAACTGGTTCTGCTCTCTCGGACAAATAAGGATTTCTCTCACTCTGCTGCTCTGTGTTTCACGGAAACCTGGCTGAATGACACCATAGCGGACAGCGCGCTCCATCTGCCGGGCTTTCAGCTGTTCAGAGCGGATCGCGAATCAGAATCGACGGGGAAATCGCGCGGCGGCGGGACATGCTTTTACATCAATGAACGGTGGTGTACAGATGTAACTGTGTTAAAGAAGACGTGCTCAAATCTCGAAACACTCTTCATTAACTGCAAGCCGTTCTATTCGCCGCGGGAGTTTCACTCGTTCATTCTGGTCAGTGTTTACATCCATCCTCAAGTGCATGTGAGCTCAGCTTTACAGAAACTCGCTGATCAGATCACAGAGACAGAACAACAACACCCAGACTCCATTTTAATCATTCTTGGGGACTTTAATAAAGCCAATCTCTCCTGTGAACTGCCAAAATACAGACAGCATGTTACTTGTCCCACAAGAGACAATAATATATTGGATCACTGTTACACCACAATAAAGGATGATATCACTCTGTTCCATGAGCAGCTTTGGGACGTTCTGATCACCTTCTGGTTCATCTTATACCGTCCTACAGGCAGAAACTAAAATCAGCTAAACCTGTATCAAGGACTGTAAAAAGATGGACTAATGAAGCAGAGCAGGATTTACAATCTTGTTTTGACCTCACTGATTGGAGTGTTTTTGAAGCTGCTGCCACCGATCTGGATGAACTCACAGAGACCGTAACATCATATATCAGTTTCTGTGAGGATATGTGTATTCCTACAAAGACTCAACTAATTTACAATAATGACAAACCGTGGTTCACTGCAAAACTCAGACAGCTCCGTCAGGCCAAAGAAGATGCTTACGTGGAGGAGGACAATGTCTTGTATAAACAGGCTAAATACACACTGGAAAAAGAGATCAAAGTGGCAAAGAGGAATTATTCTGAAAAAATAAGGACTCAGTTCACTTCCAACGACTCTACATCAGTGTGGAAAAGTCTAAAGAAGATCACCAATTACAAGACACCACCCCCCAGCACTGTGGAGAATCAACGACTGGCAGACGATCTGAACGAGTTTTACTGCAGGTTTGAAAGAACACCCATCACCTGCCCTGAACGCCTCCCCACACAACCATTCACAACTCCTGCAACCAGCCCTGAATGCCTCTCCAAACTACCGTTCACACCATTAACAGCTCCTGCAACCCATCCTGAACACCTCTCCAATCAAGCACTCTCACCATTCACACCTCCTGCATCCCCCGTCTCCCCCACACCTGCAATTCAGATCAGCGAGGATGCAGTGCGCCAGGTCTTCCTGAAGCAGAAAAGGAAAAAAGCACCAGGCCCAGATTGTGTTACACCAGCCTGTCTGAAATCCTGTGCTGACCAGCTGGCCCCCATCTTCACACAGATCTTCAACAGATCGCTGGAGCTGTGCGAAGTCCCTTCATGCTTCAAACACTCCACCATCATCCCCATCCCAAAGAAATCCAAAATTACAGGACTAAATGACTACAGACCTGTGGCTCTAACGTCTGTAGTCATGAAGTCATTTGAAAAACTGGTGCTGGCCCACCTGAAGGACATCACTGGACCCTTGCTAGATCCTCTTCAGTTTGCCTACAGAGCAAACAGGTCTGTGGACAATGCAGTAAACATTGGACTGCATTATGTTCTGCAACACCTAGACAGACCGGGGACTTATGTGAGGATCCTGTTTGTGGACTTCAGCTCTGCCTTTAACACGATCATCCCCAACCTCCTCTTGCCCAAACTAACTCAGCTCTCCGTGCCCACCTCCATCTGTCAGTGGATCAACAGCTTCCTGACGGACAGGCAGCAGCTAGTGAGGCTGGGAAAATACACATCAAACACCCGTACAATCAGCACCGGAGCTCCCCAGGGCTGCGTTCTCTCCCCACTGCTCTTCTCCCTGTACACTAATGATTGCACCTCTAAAGACCCCTCTGTCAAGCTCCTGAAGTTTGCAGATGACACCACACTCATCGGCCTCATTCAGGACGGTGACGAGTCTGCTTACAGACAGGAGGTAAAAGAGCTGGCTGCCTGGTGCACTCTCAACAACCTGGAGCTTAACACGCTCAAAACAGTGGAGATGATCGTGGACTTCAGGAGAAACCCCCCTGCACTCCCCCCACTCACCATCAAGAACAGCACTGTGACTGCCGTGGAGTCATTCAGGTTCCTGGGCACCACTATCTCTCAGGACCTGAAGTGGGACATTCATATTGACTCCATTGTGAAAAAGGCCCAGCAGAGGTTGTACTTCCTTCGCCAGCTGAGGAAGTTTAACCTGCCACAGGAGCTGCTGAAACAGTTCTACTCCACCATCATTGAATCCATCCTCTGCACTTCAGTAACTGTCTGGTTCAGCTCAGCTTCTAAATCTGACCTCAGAAGACTACAGAGGGTAGTCCGGACTGCTGAGCGAATCATTGGTACAACCCTCCCTTCTATTCAAGAACTGTACTTATCCAGAGTGAGAAAAAGGGCTGTCAAAATCACTCTGGACCCCTCACATCCAGCACACTCCCTCTTTGAACTGTTGCCATCTGGTCGACGCTACACAGCACTGAGCACCAGAACGACCAGACACAGGACCAGTTTCTTCCCTCAGGCAATCCATCTTATGAAGAGCTGATAATAACTGTGGAACACACTACACTTTATATTTATATACACATACACTTATTTATCTAACACACATACTTAGCATACACTTACATTTTTTGCACATAATATACATACATAAATGCTCACTGTAATATACCTGCCATACATTGTCATTTGTATATTGTCATTACTTACCCACCTATTTGTATTTTTTTGTATTTTTTATTCCTTATTGTGTTTTTTGTTCTGTCGCTGTTATGTTGCACTGCGGAGCTCTGTCACGAAAACAAATTCCTCGTATGTGTGAACATACCTGGCAATAAAGCTCATTCTGATTCTGATTCTGAATCTGTGAAGGTTACATTTCTCTCTAAAGGCGCATCCATGTGGAGAGAATCAGCACTGTGAATTTCATCTTGCAGCCGACAAGAAAACATTTGTTTATTAATAAATAATTAAAATGTCTCTTTTTTCACAATTAATAGGCTACTTCTGCCCGTGCTTTTTGGCAAACTTAATGCATGTGCTTGAGCGCAGAATATATTAAGGCTGGATTATAAATGTTAATTCAATGTAAACCTGCGATTAGTTTAATAATGGAACAAATAATGACAAATGAACGACTAGTAACTAGAATTTTTTTACGTGGGGGCAGACCTATTAAATTCCCTCTAGACATCGCTGTTAAAGTTTTTAATTTTTTATACGCGTTTGCATAATTTTTTCTTTCAGAACCGTCTGTAATGGAGAGATGTCTTAACACAGATTTTTCCTCTGAAACACAAAAACGAAAATTGAAATAAAATTGATATTTTATGTTTTGAGAATGGCCAACCCTTCTCCACATATATTGTGCTTCTGATTTGTGCATTTTAAATCACATGAAGTCTACAAAATATAATGTCTCCCAAAACTCTGGTGTCTTTTGTCACATCTGTAACGCATGTGTATTCCCAAATCTAAAATAGCCTATAAAACATGTTCATAGACGGATACTTTACTGATGTCTGGACTGTTGGGGATTTAAAAAAACTTAAGACATGGTTCAATATACTGGTTATGGATAGGCTACATTCTGTGAGAATTTATATTTCACACTCTAAAAAATATTGTATGGACGCAACAAAATAAAATGAATGCAACATAGGGCTGGGCGATAAATTGATTTTATTGATTAATTCGAATGTGTAGTTTACATCGATTTAATTAAACGAAAATCCGTTTGTTTTTTTTTTATCTGCCGATGCTCCACTCAGGTTTCTTATAATTTCTAGTGATGTGTCATTCGTGAACGAATCGTTCACGCAATCCACTGACCCATATTTCTCGTTCACTTTAAGTTCCTCCCTCCACAGCAGAGCAGCGCTATTAGCAGCGCATGCGCAGCTTGGTGAACCGAGTAACAACCATTTCATCCTGTCAAAGAATTACTAACATCATCATTAGAGTTGCCAAATAACTTTAGAAATGTCACCCATTCATGGTGATTTGTTAGGCTACAATTATTCTAAAAATTAAAATAAATAATATCATAAAAAATGCCATCGGCCTGAATAAATTTGACCATTATAGACTTGTGACTTTAGGGGGTGAAAATACAGTGAAATTACAAATGACATGGGATTTTAAAGCATAACAACTGAAGGTCTATGAAACATTTCTATGATGCATTTTTTTAAACAATGCCACTTAAAGTTGTGAACTAGAATATCGTTTCAACCATATAGCCTGTGAATAAATAAAATGCATACTTTTCAATGAAAGAACACTTAGAGAGTGTAGGTTGTTTCTGGTGTTGGATTTGTACTTCAATTTAATGAGCTCTACATGTAAGAATAACCTACACTAAAGTTTTTTTTTTACTCTCTATTTAACAGCATTAACTTACAATGAAATATGTCTTCCTTCAGGTAGACTGAATGTTTTCCTGCCTTGCTAAATGTTGGGCTCATGATCAATGAGTTTTATTCACTTGCAATAATAAGTTTTTTTTAACTGCACATTTTTAAGAGTTTTAATTCAGATTTATCTTTGACATTCATGTTAGCATAATAAATCTGAGTCATCATGCCTTAAAGACATGAAAAGGGTTGTTCTTCTAAAATTCATGATTGGCCGTGCTCATTTTAGTGAGCAATGACTGCTGAAAATAGCATATATTTTTAATTCATACATGTTTTCAATATCTCACTCATAATCAGTAAGGTTTTCTACTTTTGTTTCTTCTGCTTGTTTATCAGTGGCACATACATACAACCCAAAGGCTCTTTTCAGAGCCACATTGCCCAGCGTCCTTGGTTTCGTAAGTACATCCCACTGAGCAAAAGTACATCCAAACGACGTCTTTTCAACATCTTTGTTGGACGTTGAAATTATGCCAGAATGAAACTTTGCAGAAGTTAAAGGGGGGGTGAAATGCTCATTTTCACCCAATCTCCTGTTAATCTTAAGTACCTATAGAGTAGTACTGCATCCCTAATATCTCCAAAAAGTCTTTAGTTTTATTATATTTATAAGAGAAAGATAGTCTGTACCGATTTTTTCCGGAAAAACACGAGCCGCTGGAGGCGTGACGTGTGGGCGGAGCTAAAGAATCACGAGCGCGAGTAGGCTTTTGCGTTGAGAGCGTTTGGAAGTTGTGACATTACCGTGAGGAAAAAAAACATCATCCAAAACAAACCATGGCTAACAGTCAGATTCAGCCGTTCATTTATGATCCAGAATCAGATCCAGAGGCTGAAATTGAACAAGAGCAGCAGCAGCAACGACTACAGCAGGACGTCTCTATGTGGTATGTATTGAAACTGTATATATTTGCTTAGCGGTTTTGGAAAATGACTAAGTTCCACTTTATGTCGTCTTTTTTTTCCTTTAAAGGTGTACAAGGTTTACTTGATGTGCTTACGCGCCGATAGCTAAGTTAACAACACAGAGATATTTGAAGCAGTTTTACTCACCGCCTGCGGTTCCAACACACGATCGTGACCCTTTTTCGTTGGGACTGCATCATCCTTAAGAAACAAATGATACGCAAATCCGGCGTCAAACTGGGCCTTGTTTGTAAAACAAGCATCTTCAAAATGCAGGGAACAAACAAAAACACTTGCACAACTCCGTCGATGCTCTGTAAAAATAATCTCCGTCCACTGGTCCCTTAATGTTTTTTTTTTTTTTTTTGGTAATCTGTGCAGGGTTGTCTTGCCCTGGCAACCAAAAACACACTTCTTTTGTGACATTTCGGTCTCTCGCTCTGATCAGTGAATGTCTGTGCTCTCAGTGCTCTGCTCTACGGGAGCGCGCGCTCTTCCGGGAGAAGTGCCCTTAGGACTCATATAAGGAAATTCCGCTCCATCTAACGTCACACAGAGCCATACTCTGAAAAAACTTTCCGAAACTTGTGACAAACTGGAAGGAGTATTTTTGGAACAAAAATACTCCTTCAAACGTACAACTTAATTTTTGAAACTTTGTCCATGTTTAGCATGGGAATCCAACTCTTTAAGAGTGTAAAAAACTCAGTATGCATGAAATAGCATTTCACCCCCCCTTTAAACTTTTGTTGCTGTTGCCATCCTGAAAAGTAGAAAAAAGTAACAAAACCATTTCTTATTGGATCAAGAAAAATTACAGTTACCTGTTTTAGTGACCAATTTTAACAACTAAGTTAAAATGGATCTACATAATTTCACCTCAGACTGTAAATCATTTGAAATATTAATCTGAAGTGAAATTTAACATTAGATTGATAAAACGATGAATAAAAGCACATTTGTGCTTCCCTTTGGCTCAACACCAGTAGACAGATGACCGTTGTGAAGGTCGTTCGTTAGTCAGGTATCTCTGTAGGTTTTATAAAGTGTCCTCAATGTTGAAATAAATAAAATATGGCGGTAGTTATATCCTCAGTATTTTGTAATAAACAGAATTATTCTTACATCTTCGTGGTTGTTTGTGCTATCAAGTTTTTTTTTTTTTTTTGCCATCACATTTACATCACTTACGTAACATCGCTCGGCTACAACACCTCCAACCTGGTCAAGAAGGCTCACCAGTGCCTCTTCTTCCTCAGGACACTGAAGAACCAACTGTCTTCAGCCATCCTAGTGAACTTCTACCGGTGTGCGATTGAGAGCATCCTGTCCAGCTGCATCACAGTCTGGTATGGGAACTGCTCAGTGGCTGACCGCAAGGCACTGCAGAGGGTGGTGAAAACTGCCCAACGCATCACTGGGACACCACTTCCTGCTCTTGAGGACATCCAGAGGAAACGCTGTCTACGTCGAGCGCGCAGCATTCTCAAGGACTCCTCTCACCCTGACCATGGACTGATTAACCTCCTGCCCTCCGGGAGGCGCTTCAGGAGCCTCCGGACAAGGACCACAAGTTTCAGGAACAGCTTTTTCCCTACAGCTGTCTCCTTGCTGAACTCTGTTATTGTACATATTGTAGACCTTATATATTCTGTATTTACTGCTTATTGCACTTCTGGTTAGATGCTAACTGCATTTCTTTGCCTTGTACCTTACATGTGCAGTGACAATAAAGTTGAATCCAATCTAATCTAATCTAACATCACGTTAACCAACTCGTGGCCAGCGCACATTTAAATACACTATTTCATTCAATTTAAATCTGTTAAATATTTATTATTGAATATGTTGTTATTATTATATAAATGATGAAAATATAATAAATATCATATATATATTAAATATATGTTAAATCTATTACATTTAAATCTAATTATCTATTTAAATATATTAAACTTAATTAGTAATAATATATTTTAATCTATTTAACTTTATTTAGTTAACTATATTTAATTTATAGATCTAATACAGATTTAAGCTGCAGTTTCTGTCAATGCTCCGGTGAGAAATATCACTCAAATAAATAAACAAATCCATGTAAGATTTTATATGGTTACATTATGGTACTTTACTTAGGCCTATGATTTGAAACATTTATATATTACATAATTTTAACACCTAAATGCTTCAGAAGAGTACGATACATGTGATATTTAAATCAGAAATCAAAGGATTACTTTGTTGTGTTTATATGTATAAAAAAGTCGATTTCCTGAAAATGTTCTGCACGTTAAACAAATGGGGACCATTTAAAAAAAAAAAATCTAATTAAAACAATCATATTATGTTCATTATACTCCCACCCACAATAATTTTAAGCCTTAAAATGTGTTGTAATTCTGTCCTTGAAAAATGTTCTCTGCAAGGAGTCTCCTGCACCAAAATGTTGTAATGTCCTGTGCTAGTGGACAGGCATCATATACAGCAGAGTCTGGAGTGATAGGAGGAACTGTCCTGGTCATCACAACGTCTCTCGGCCTTCACGAATTGGCCTAAAACACAAATTAAATATAAATGGTTATTGTTAATATAACTATAGTTTCACAACACTAATTGTACAATGCACGTTGTACAGATGTCTATGGAAGGATTTTCCAGACTATTTTCAAATGGAATTGCAAATTGTATTTTAATTTGCATTTTCAAAATGTGGACGCATAAATTGTGACATTATCCAAATGCAACTGCAAATCTTGCATTACCGTTTGCAATTTCATTTCTGCGAACACACAGTGAGTGCCAAATTTCAAATAAAAAAAGCAAAGTCCATTTGGAAATGCATTTCTCATGTCTTACAAACTATGAACCTGTTATATTTAAAAAGCAATATTAATTACCACATTTGCTTTTTCATCCTCTCGGGACTGCGCATCTAAACTGCCAAAACGCAAATGGAATCGCAATTCCTTTTGCATTTGAATTTCCGACGTCTACACGGAAACCTGTCAATCAAGTGACAGGGGTGGGGCCATTTTATTGGACGTGTTTGCATTGGGAAGTGACGTCACTCACAGTCGACGGTAATAAACAATTATTAATAGACGATTTTGCAGAATGTTTTGAAAAATGGAAGCAATCTGTGAAATTGACAGTTCATACGGTACAGATTTCCTTTTAGCCATTTGGTTTTGGACCGGTTAAATTAGTTTGTGGCCTTGACGAACAGCATCATCAGTAATGAGTGATTAGTAACTCAACCAAATCACTAAAAGCAAAACAGCAGCAATCGAGGCGAAATGACGTCGCTATCAAGCACCCACTTTAATGGCCTAAGATACACAAAAAACACAGGATTACACACACACACTTCTACTTAAAAATAGACATAGAGACATGAATGGGTTTACATACCGATCTGCAGGACTTCCGTTCAAATATCGGGCAAACAATCCCCGCCTTCCCTTTACTGCACAAAGGAATTCATGCCTCATTTGACTAGTTATAAACTGGAACTCCCACGATCACATAAAAGTGTGCATGCTCGGCAGATGCTCTGGGGATACCCTTTATATAACCAAAACAACAGTCCTATGTAAACCAGTTCAGCAAATCTGAAAGCCTCATAAGACATTGTCCATATGAAAGACCAAGAGATTCACACCTTTATGTCGATCCACACGCCATACATAACTATCCCCAAAAAACCCAACGCCCTCCAGCTGAACAGAATTCGGTCTGGTTTTTTTGGCTGTGAGGAACGATGTGTTTTCATGTTACTGAGTTGAAACATGCCTGCACTCAGCAGCACTACTCTTTGTATTTATTAATTGTGACTTTAAATATTAGAGATTTAGGAGGTGAAAATACTGTGAAAATACAAATGGCATTGCATCTTAGAGCATAACAACTGAAGGTTTATGAAACATTAGCCAATAAAGCATTTTTTTAAACAATGGAACTTAAAGTTGTGAACTAAAATACCAACAACCATACAGCATGTGAATAAATAAAATGCATACTTATCATAACATTTCATTATTCATAAAATGCATAACGTTTCTGGTGTTTGGATTTTTACTTCAATATAATGAGCTCCAAGTTTAAGAATAGCCCTAGACTAGTTTCTCTCTCTTTCTCTTTAACAGCATTAGCTCAATGAAATACGCTTTCACTTGCTGAACAGGTTTATATAGGACTGTTGTTTTGGTTTTAGACTAAAAAATGGTCCGCCCCCACGTAAGATTTTTCTAGTTCTAGTCGTTCATTTGTTATATTCAACTAATCAGAGGTTTATATTAAATTTACATAATCAATTCTTAATATATCCCGCGCTCAAGCACATGCTTTAAGTTTGTCACAAAGCACATGCAGAAGTAGCCTAATAATTGTGAAAAATTTGACATTTTAATTATTTTAACATTTTAATTATTTATTAATAAACAGATGTTTTCTTGTCAGCTGCAAGATGAAAATCACAGTGCTGGCTCTCTCCGACGAGAGAAATGCAACATTCACAGAGTGTTGAATGTTAATGACTGCAAGATTCGAGCGGGATGTTAAAGGCTGAGGAGTTTTGTCTGTTTCTTTTCCTGATTATTTTCGTGTTAAAGCATGATTTAAACAGATAAAGCACATTCACACGCAATCGCTTTAGCAATAATGCATTCAAACAAATGTAATCTTTCAGTGCTACTAGATTATCAGTAGACTATCTGATTTTGAAATTTTGAAGAAATTAATTGATCTGTTTAGATAAAATAACTGACAAAAATGTACTGTTATTTTCCTCACAAACAAAATGTTCACACCAGTGTGACGAGTGGGGCGGGGCCGAGAGACGTGGGAACGAGGAGTGAGGCCAGGTGTAGTGATTGGAGATGAGCTGCACCTGCGCCCCACCACCTGTCTCGAGTCCCACGTAGGAGATGGAAGGATATAAAACTGGAGTGACGACCGTGGAGGACGAGAGAGGACCAGGCCTGAACATTATTTTATGTTTTGCTTTTTATTTATGCGCACCAGTCGGCCGTGAGGGGCTGGTGCGCTAGTTTGTGTTTATTTTTGAATATTAAAATGTTTTGATTGTGCGCCGGTTCCCGCCTCCTTCTTCCGGATGATTAGGAAGTTAATATTGTTACAGTGGTGCCGAAGCCCGGGAGAAGGAGGGACGCGCTGCTGAAGATCCCTCGCCGCTGTGGTGAATCCGCGGTGCCCTCGAGCAGGCGAGGTATGTGCCGCCATGGACGCTCGAGGCGGTGGGCTGGAGCGAGTTGCCGGGGACGGGCGAGCTCGCTGCCGGCCGCCCACGATATGGAGGGGCGGCTGCCGTCCGTGAGGGAGCGGAGGAGTCGGCGCCGTTCGCCAGGGGGCCGGAGCCTGCTGCCTCCGCGAGGGAATCCGGGGGGGCAGGGAACGGGGGACTCCTGCCGGCTGCCCAAAACCGGGGGAGCCGTCGCCGTCCATCGGGCGGCGGAGGAGTGTCGTGCCGTCCGCCGAGGGCCGTCCAGTGCCACCGCCGGGCACCGCGGAGGAGATCACCCAGCTGGTGGAGGGCCGAGCAGCAGTGCGTCTGGGAACCGGAATTTTTTTTTTTTTTTTTCCTCTCTCCCCTCTCTCGTCCCTGTCGCTCCTCCTTCCATCTCCTTTTCTCTCGCCTCGTCTGTCCTACCCCCAGGTTCCTGCAGGTCCCCGTGAGCGGTCCCCCCGGAGGGAAGGGGGGGGGGGGGGGGAGTAGAGCGCAGTCTCGAGGGTACCCCCCGGCCTGCGAGGGGCGATGGGGGTATGTGACGAGTGGGGCGGGGCCGAGAGACGTGGGAACGAGGAGTGAGGCCAGGTGTAGTGATTGGAGATGAGCTGCACCTGCGCCCCACCCGTCACAAGCAGAAAGCAGGAATTAAAGATGTAATGCTTACAATGTTATTAGTTTGGCATGTGATAGGAAAGAAACTCCTGTTATTTTAATTTTTTTATTATTATTTTTTTATAGGCTACGTTATGAACATAACATTTCAAACATACTGAAATACTTAATGCACAGAGTGAATGCGAACATTGTTTCTGGTATCAGTGAGCGCGGATCGGAGTGAATATTAAATGCTCTGAGCGCGGAAGGGAAGTTGTTGCTGCTCCGCTCAAAGACTCTGCTGCGAGTGAGAGAGATGTTTCCCCCTGACGAAATGAAGACGACCGCGCGAACACAAGCACAGCACAGCACAGCACATCCGCCAAAATCAACCTGCAGAAATGCTCGTTGATCGACTCGCCAAGCTTTACTTTTTTAGGTCACATGGCAGTAAATAATACAATAATATGACCACGCAGTCAATACATTTATTTAATAAAAACATTAAAACAAGCAGGGCTGTAAAATAAAACAATAAAAAACGCACGCCAGGTCTACACCGGACACAAGTGGAGCGATCCAACAAAAGACAACAGAACACAGTGATGGATACACTGGACACGATCCCCATCAGTGAACTGATGCTCGTTCTGTTTATGATGAAATGTTCTGAAACTGCGTTCAGATGATTTGACACTATAGTGTAATGTCATCAAGTTTAGACACACTTTTTCGCTGTGGGGCATAGATGACAACTCTCGCGTCCGGTGTAGACACAGACAGTGACTGCTTTATTTACAAATAAGTTATATAAGAAAAAAAACAAATAAACTAAACCAGCGGCATAACGAGATGGAAATATAGACTAGATATAATAAATATTTTTCCACTTGCTCTGTCCTCCGTCCATGACACTGACTCACTGCTGACACTGACTCTTTTTTACATCGTGTGCAATTTGTTGATTATAATGAGAGAACTTGAGTTTAATCGTGAGGACGGTTTATTAATTCGTCCATTCTTTCGAGTTTCAAAGATTTAGCTTAATCGTGCAGGTTTCATTTTATTTGTTTCTTGTTTTAGGCTAATTAGGCCTAAATAATGGGAATGAAATTATACAGTGCTTCACGTTTAAACATGCAACAATTTCTTAATCAGTTTACAGACACGTGTCTTTTTTCTGTAAAAAAAAAGGACAGGTAACGAATAACAAAAATGCATGTTGTTTTATTAAATGAATTTTAAAATATAAATTAAAATATAGGCATAATATATGAAAATATTGACATTGCATATTAATCCATGTCGCCTAGCTCACTCAAATAGGCTACCACATTTAATGCTCAGATGCAAAGTAAACCACAATTTCTTTTGAATAATATAACACATAATTCATATAATATGAATAATACTGCACTCCTTTTAAATGTGTCAAATCTAAAATATGGTGTAATACCATGTAGTTTAGAGAAAATATAAGCACAGGCTCAGGCACAGGCTTGACATTTATCCTACTTGAATTCGTTCTAAGAAATGCACATAACTTCTTAAGTACCAAACTTTAATCCTTGAATATTACATATTAAATATATTAAATATTTTAACTATAGTGTTTTTCTTTCATTTTCCGTGACTGAAGCCATCAAATGTAGCACATCAGTGAGGCAAAACTGACGTCTATTTGTGAAAATGTGCTTTGATGCGCTTGTTTGATAACTTTTGGTTAAAGCGCCACTCAGCGGTCAAAAGCTGCAAATGCACTTTACACCTCTAAATTGCTCTAATTTGCAGAAACCATATTTACCTGACTGATAATAAATTGTTACATTTGATTTTATTCAGTTTTACTCTGTAATTATTGACTAGTAGATTACGTTGTATCGTTGTTAGCAACATGAGCACCCAAATGAGCGAAGTAAAGAGTTAACTAGAATAATCAAATGTCAGAAGAATACTAATTAAAAAGGCATACAACCAATTTGCATTTCAACCTAAATTCAAGGTCATACTAAAATGGAGTCAGATTAAATAATAAAATGGAGTCAGATTTGAGTTTAACCTAAACTAAATAACTCTATGCGCTGAAAGACCGAACACGTAGGAAACCTTCATCCAGCATCGGATACCTTCCTTGGACCGAGTGCCTGGACCTTACAGTAATTTTAATGCAAATGAAAAAAATAGACTTATTTTAATTGACAACACAACACCAGAATGCAAAATTGGATTTGTGACAAACCAGTGCAAATTTCACATTTAACATGGAATGAATAGCTTTACATTCAGATGGACCTTTATTAATGTATATAAATTAATACACTATTGAAGGTCAAGGCATTGAAGCATTACTGTTTTTCTTTTTTTCATGTTGTTAACATACTGACCAGTAACAAAAGCAACACAAAAGTATTTTTATGTAAATCATTGTTGACCAGTTAAATTTGGCTACAACAAATGGGAGTACAATGTTTAAATACTGTTTTATATAATGAAATATGTTTCACAAGTCAATGTTATTGTGTTTGTGTAATTTTAATGCAAATGAAAAAAAAATATTTTAGTTGGCAGTTATTATTAATAAAGTATAGAATTATTTGGACTCAATTAAGTACACTGTAAAAAATGACTGTGATTTTAACGGTAAAGAACTGTGAAAATGCTACAGTACAAACCTGTTTACTGGTTAACGGTAATTTCCTGTAAACTTTACAGGGAAAAAACGTAAACTTACGTTCCCAGAATTCTCTGCGTTGCATTTCAAATTTTGTTTGAATTTGATGTTTTTTCTTTTAAATAACTATGTTTCTTCTTAATTTTTTCTCATCTGTTATGTTTATTAGATTTGTATGTTACATAAAATGTTGTTAAATTTAATGTTTATTGCATATTTCAGTTTAATGAGTCTCACCATGATGGTGTTTAGTGCTTGTGTGAATGACACCGTGCACCTTCTATGTATCTTATTATTTAAAAGCTGCTTGTGATGGGCTTTGTTTCACCACGTGACTCTCTCATCACCACCTGCTTTTGGTGGTTACCAGTGTAATACAAAGGTACAAAGCAGATTTCAGTGCTTCAATAAGTTCGTATATTTATATTATATAAGTAAAATTATGGTATTAAACTGTAAATATAAAGTAAAACCAGTTAAACCTACAATAGTGTAACTGTATTTTTTACGGTATAAAACCGTTAAACCAAAAATGGTTTTACCGTATTTTTTACGGTATAATTCTGGCAACCACAGCTGCCGTTGTTTTACCGTATATTTTACGGAATATTTGTAACAGTGTTGGGGAATGGAAAATAGTGGATGGATAATGGGAGTGTTAGTGGTGACAGTGGGGTGGGGTTGGAGGGGAGGTGAGGGGGTAGAACTGGGGGTCAACTAGGATGGTTTGATATATAATAGGGGTCCAGTCACTGATCTATATATGACTGGATCATATATAGTGTTCGATCCGCCATTTTACTAATCCCTACCAGCAGAGAGCACCATTGAGACACATTCAAACTGCTGTCCTAAAATCACTCTATTTGAAGCAAATCAAACGGGACTCGTTTCTATGTTTCGTGAAATGTAAATTCATCTTTACTTCAGGTGTTATCTACAGTGTTAGTGATATATTTAAATCGTTTAGGTGTGTGTGTCTGCTGCGCACTGACAACACAGGTAACTGATCCAAAACAAAATATACCTTATTTCTTTATGAACATAATTATTCAGGAATTATTAAACGTGAACGTATTAGTATCAGAAATGGATTTTAATATATTACAATGAATAATACAATTATGTTGTTAATATTGCTCTTTAATGAAATGTTGTGGAAATTCTAATTCAATAACAATTTGTAAAGACTGAGAATGAAAAACCAAACAGAGTTTTGTATTTGTATTGCTTTAATTCTCTGCAGAGAATGATCTGGTTTACACACAGCTTCTGAGTCTGTGTGCAAAGAGATAACACACAGACTTACAGCCCACTTTTTATAGAATGTAAAAAGATACATTGAAGGACAGACTAGGACCTTTGAGCCAATCATGTTGCTCAGTGCACATCACATCATAACACATGCACATCTCATGCACATCTCATCGTAGATGCCTGGTTAGTCTCAAAAACCGCCTTTCCCTGGTACACAGTTTCCCCTCAAATGTTGTTATTCAACCTAAAGCAGTTACGTGCACAAGTTACATAAAATAACTCAATGTCCCTATGGACCATATACACTACCTTATTCATTGTATGTTAAAAAAGATACTTAAATGAGATTAATGCAATCAATGCCAAATAACAAAACTAAAAATTTCCATAACACTCCTCCCTTTTGATCATTATTGATCACTTATATTGATTAAATGTAGATACATTTTTAAACACACTACCCTTATAGTTTACATCAATCATGTAAATTCAAGATTTTAAACACCATTACTCTCATAAGGGTGAAAAAAAGCATTTGCATTGTTTTTTTTATGGAACATAGTCATTCCTAACATATAAGCAAGCTATAAAGAAAACAATAACTCTTATATTTGATTAAATTTAAAAATCTTAGTGTGATATTCAAACAGAAGAAACTATCTTAACATTCCTTCCAGTTGCATCATCTCGTAACACGGACAATGACCTGCTTTAGACCCGCTTTATTCTACAGCATGTAATGCTTACTACTACTCTTCTGTAGAGCTGCTGCAGGTGTCAGATTTTAGCATCTCATTGTCTTCATCATTTATATCAGAAGCACTCCCATTATTCTTACTTTCACACAAGACATTGTACATTAACATCTAATGAACTACTAATGATTACATGATTGAATTTACAGCTCTTCTTATCATTCCTAGTACACAAGGCCACATACACAGCAAAAATAAATTCATGGCCAGTGCTGAGATGGCAATTAACCCAATGTATTCTTCTTTCTGCCATAAACCCTTAAACCAATTCCATTCCCAATCATCATTGGCATTTACTTCTCTAGCTGTTAACCTGTGAATTGAATTAGTCATGTTTTGAATACATTTCCCACAAGTATACCCACCCCCCCCCCCCCCGCTAGGAGATGCGGAGAGCTGGTCCAGGACAAATCTTGCAGTGCAGTCGGCCTCAGTCCTCGTAGTTTCTTCTTGATGCCACTTATCACCTTAGTAGTGTTCATGAAACTCATCAGTTCATACCTCATGATTTGGACTTCAATTTGAAGAAGGCTGACCCCAAGTGACGGAATTACAGCATGGAAGAACTTCTCAGCTCTGTTCCACAGCTTGTGTTCCCTCCTGTTGAGTTGGTCGTGTAGTTTCGCCGCAGTGGTCGGATGGTATTTCTCCTAACAGCTCAAGTCCCTCGCTGTCATCCGTTGGCCCAAACTGACCTCAGATCACCCCCACACAGTGATGTTGCTGCGTGTTCAGCTCCCATACACCACTGTATGTTTGTTCACCTAAGCCACCATACACCACTCGAACGTTCCTGCAGTGTCTTGCGTGTACCCACGTAGCTCCCTCTGCCACTTTAACCTCTGTGTTATCAGCAAGACCTGATATCATGCAAGATTCCTTCCGCTGGCTTGGGCAGAGCGTCCTTGACCTGCTAAGATATCTGAGAGAGAACAAAAGACAACTTTCTACTACACTTTAGCATGTCATCTTCACACAAGGCTGTAGAGCACAGTGGTTGTGGTTCTGGTCCTACTCCACCGGAAGTTGGCCTGTCAAACAAAATTTTAAAATGGACTTAACTTAGACTGTTCTTTTTGTCATTCTCATATAAATTAACACAATGGGGAGTGCTTTTACCCAAGACAGTCCTGTTTGCTCACAACACTTCATTAATCAGTTCTTTAATGTCACATCTGACTGATGGTTTCATTTGCATTATCAATTATGCTTTCAATTGTACATTATATTATCAATTCGCTGATTTGGAATTGTGTGTTCCACTTGAGACATCATTTGCCCTCTGTCCACTTTGCTTGTGGCACAGATCATACATGATTGACAATACCTGTCTGCAAAGAAAGTGTATCCCTTTGTGAACCAATATTAATTTAGCAAATCAAATATTCCCCTTTTACTCATGTGATCTAGACATGTACAAGTTTTGCATAGTGTGGGAAAAAGTGTTTTGGCAGACATGGTCTGTCTTCTGTATTGGCCTGTTTTCAGTTTGCACTCGGCCTTCACCCGTTGTTTCTTGTCCTTTGCTGTGGCAAAAGCTTGCATAGCTGTAAGATAATCAAAAGGGAGTGTGAATTAATCATTGTTAAATGTTACACAGGTAAAAGAAGTTTCTGTTCTCATAGCTGTGTTACCTAAAATCACAAAATCATAACTTTTGGAATGTGTGACGCATTTGCAGATAGCAGAACTTTGGTAGCAAAATTGCTTCAAACAATGCTGCTATTTTATCGTGGTTTAAATCAGGCTTACCATTAGACTTTAGAAAATTTCCTGTGTTTCCACAATGCCCCAAAATCATGACAAACCCCAAAAGAGTAACAATAATTTGTGTAAATGATAACTGTTTGTCCATCAGCAATTTTGCAAGCCTCCGTCAATGCTACCAATTCAGTTGCTTGCGCAGAGTAATGCGCGTGGAGCGCTCCAGATCTTATTGTTGCATATGCAGTGGTTACAGCTTAACTTGCTCTGATTTTGCCAATTATTTGGGTCTCTAGATGCTAAACCATCAATGAATAGAATTAAGTCAGCAATTTCTAGGGGGTTTCTTTTCAAATCAGGTCTTGGTTGACACACCTGTTCAAATGTGGCAATACTATCATGTTCTTCCCCATCCTGCTTCGAAGGGAGCAGTGTAGCTGGATTTAACACTGTGCATCTTTTAATTGTGATGTTTCTAATAGAATTGCATTGTACCTGAGCCACCTGGCCGATGACAAATGGGATGTTTTCTGTTCCAACAGGATCACAGAGACTGTGTGTGGCACAAGCAAAGTCACATCAGAATACCCCACAATTTCCCTTGAAGCTAAAATTGCTTTTTTCTGCAGATGCAACAGCTCTCAGGCAATTTTGGCATGCCTGCCGCTACCGGATCGAGCTTACTCGAAAAAATAGGCCACAGGTCTCCCCCATGATCCTGTAACAGAACAGAAGTCAGAAACCCATTCTCTCATCAACAGTTTGTACAAAATTTCTCTCTGGGTCTGGGAGTCCCAGTGTTGCTGATGTTTGTAGCAATAATATATTCTTAAATGTTTTCTCTGCTTCTGGAATCCAGGTCAGTTTGTCATGGGGTTGCAAGCCCTTCCCATGAATGTAATCAGACTTTGGAGTGACTTGAACTGAAACGCAATTTTTAACCAGCCCCAAGTCAAATTTAGATAAAGCCCAAAGTGTTTGTGGGAATTCTTTGAGCACTGGTTGAGTCTCTACTTCCTTCTTCTAAGAGAAAGGCTTTTGTCATTGTGTCATCAATTACACAGACTGTACATACAGCTTTAACAGCAGGCCCGTGCAAACACATTCGTTCTGCAGACAGTGTTGGATTGTATTCAACATTTTCCTCTGCTGTCTCCACCCAATTCACATAAAAAATACATATTTTTACAAATAAACCGATGTCTTCCCTATGGTCATTGTTCTTTTTGGACAATGAAACATGTGGAAGAGAATCAAACAACATCAAACAACATTTGCTGTTCATTTCTCAAATCAACAGCAACAGCACATCTATTTTATGTATCGATGAACCATTTCAGGTCTGTTGTTTCTATACATTAAACCATTTTTGTTCAAAATTTTTATCTTTTCCAAATGATATATTTGCTGAGCAATGTAAATCAGAGAATGGCATAATTCAGATTTGGGTGAAACTGTCTTTTGCAGCATTGACAAGCTTTACACAGAATTCATCATCTTTCTGTTTACACTGGTAAATATACAACTGCCATTGTTGGATTGTGGCTAAAGTTTGAATTTTGCACTGGGCCACTTCCCAGTTTCACATTAAATCTCTTTCTTACAAATTTTGAAGGCAGTTTTCTGACAGTAGTAAACAATGTTTATGCCATTCTAATCTTTACATCTCAATGGTACAGTGAAATTTTCTCTGACCATATAACCATATGAAGTAGTAGACCAAACTAAATTTCTACTTAATTTTGGAATTTGATCTATTTGATCCTTTCTGATTACTGAGTTGCCAGCCCTTTCAACTCCATTAACCCATAATCTTTGTGGCATTTGTTTATAAGCTAATTTATGTGCCTAAGTTCTTGTCGAGAGAAGATTTATCATTTTCTAATCTTCCAATGGGATCATATATTAAAGCAAGCACTTTTCTTCATTGCTAAGAGCGGAAATATGAGCAAGCATATTTTCTTCGTTGCAGTGAGCAGAAACCTAAGCAAGCATACTTTCTTCATTGCAGTGAGCTTTAAAGAAAATGTGTGTTTTTTCGGACTTATCTGTTTGTGCTGCGTGGCCTTGGTGGACTTTGCTCCCGACTCCCATCTCCTTTTCCAGCTTCTGTTGTGAAAGTCTCTGTTGTCAGTCTGCCTCAGCTTTCTCTGGTCCAGCCGCCGTTTGGTTGATCAAATGTGCATAGTGAAATTTTTCAATATCAGCAAACATCAGTCTGAGACAGTCTTTGTCCTCTGCTCTTCTGCGTGATTTTGGTGGTGTTCACTCTGACAGGAAAGTCAGTCTTGATCCGTTGACACAGCGTTTCCACTGCTTGACGATATGCTTCGTTGTGTCTCTTTCAAGTCTTTCTCGTTCCATGGTTTAGAGACCATCACAGTTCTATTCAGCCCAGCCGCTTGAATCATGGGGAAAGCTCTGACATGCTCTCCTTTTCCTCCAGTTTCTTCTTGTTCAGGCTGTCCGGCTGCATTGTCACTCTCTCATGAGCTTTAGATCTGGTGCTGACTCTGGCAATGGAGTATTTCATCATTCCGATGACATTGCTGGTGGCAGAGCAGACGGTTTGGAAGATGATGATGCTGTCGAAGTTGTGCTTGTCTTTCGTCGGGCAGCAAGGACTGCGGTGCAGATGCAGATGCTCTGTAGGATGAAGGCAGCTGTGGTGGTTGAATCTGTTGCTGCTGTGGCATTTCTCAACAGGGGTGAAGCCAGGAGTCTAGATCAAAGTCCACTTTGGCACACTGCAGTTCTCTAAAGGGATAAAGAGAAGAATTCTGAACAGTATGATCAGTTCTTTTGTCAGCATTTTCTACAGAATTGTAATTTCTCAGTTCTTTCCTAAATGGCATTGATATTTATTTCTCAGCGTTCTGCTGCTTCACGCCTGTGCTTTAAAGAGTAAAATAAAAATTCCTATGTTTCTGAAACTTATCTTTTTGCTTGTTTTTCGCTTTGTATATTCTCTTAATTTGTTTTCACATTTTTCCAAGCTCTCTTTTATTTTCTTAAGGGCTGTTATGCTAAAGGTACCTTTTCTTTTTTGGAAAACCATAATTCTCAACCCAGGGTATGACTTCCATAATTATTTCCCATATTTCTTTTTCATTTCATTGTAAATTGGACTGTCCAAATCATCAAGATTGATCTTAGATTTGTCATTTCCAGACCCCACCCTGCAATCCTCGACTTTACCTGGAATGCGTCCTCTTTACCTCACACTTGGTCATCACCACCGTGTGGCTTCGTACTTACTCGCACAAAGTCTTATCACCCCCGTCCTGCTTACCTGCAGCAGGCCCGTTTCCCGTACCCGCAAAAAATCAGTCTCACGTACCTGCGAAACTATCCTGTTTCACGTACCGGCGACAAACTGTTTCACGTACAGGCAAAACGTACTCGTACCTGTGAAAACTAGTTGCACATGTATCTGTGAAACCATTCATTAGCTCCACGTACCCGTGAAAAACCGTTTCACGTACCGGAGACCTGTGGGGTGGCTTGGACTTGCAACATAAGGTCTAGGAATATCAAACCGCAGTTTACCAAATTAGAAACCCAATTTTGTAATTTTTTCAATATGAATGGAATTTCAAAATCAGTCTCACCGTTTATAGCACGCGTTTTCTAATTAGTTGAGAAACCAGCAGTGAAGGTCCACAAGCCCTCAGACGTCAGTCCCCCCTTCCCTGAAACCTTTTTGGGGTTTAGGGCTAAACCCTTTGTGGGTTTAGGGTGATCAGCCAACTAACGTCCTCAGGTCCCAGACGATCAGCTGTGGAATCCCATCCTCGTCGCCAAGTTTGTTGTGGAAATTCTAATTCAATAACAATTTGTAGAGACTGAGAATGAAAAACCAAACAGAGTTTTGTCTTTGTATTGCTTTAATTCTCTGCAGAGAATGATCTGGTTTACACACAGCTTCTGAGTCTGTGTGCAAAGAGATAACACACAGACTCACAGCCCACTTTTTATAGAATGTAAAAAGATACATTGAAGGACAGACTAGGACCTTTGAGCCAATCATGTTGCTCAGTGCACATCACATCATAACACATGCACATCTCATGCACATCTCATCGTAGATGCCTGGTTAGTCTCAAAAACCGCCTTTCCCTGGTACACAGTTTCCCCCTCAAATGTTGTTATTCAACCTAAAGCAGTTACGTGCACAAGTTACATAAAATAACTCAATGTCCCTATGGACTATATACACTACCTTATTCATTGTATGTTAAAAAAGATACTTAAATGAGATTAATGCAATCAATGCCAAATTAACAAAACTAAAAATGTCCATAACAGAAATGAAAAACATAACTTACTATCTGGGAAATAAAGCTTTATGTCTTTAAATGTTATTTCTTTGAATAAATTCAGATTTCAGAATGAACACTTTGTCGTTTGATATATGTGTTGAGGTCATGTCTGATGTTTATCATGTTCATGATCATTACTGTAATGAACGTAGCTTTTTAATAAGTAGGGGAAATTCCCAACATTTAAAAAAAATAACGGTTTACATGACTAGGGTGTTTGGATTGTAATAATGTACAGAAATACTTCAGATTTATAAACGCTGACTTGTTAGGTGATGTTTTCTCATTAAAGTCGTACAAATTCCTATAAATTCAATTTAACGTTTACGCACACTAGGGATTAATAATATGGCGATGCGGCGGCTTCACTTTCATGACGTCATGAGCAATCCAGTTCCCTTTCAATACTTCACTCGTACTGCGTTGAAGACGCATATGGGAAAAACTCCTTTTTTCTCCTGAACTGAAGCCTTATTCAATCATGCAGTGAAACTGCACAGCCATTGGATCGTGCAGTGTTATTAAAACAAACCAATGGCTTGGCAGCGGTGCTGCACGTACCTATGGCAGCGAAGCCCGCCAAAGCCCGCCGAAATGGGCGGAGAATCTGGCTATATATTGGCCGCTTCGCCACAGGAATTCAGATTTCTTCTCCTTCAGCGACGACGTCACATCGCTTCACTGATCTCCGCTGAACTGCTCGCCGTTGACACGCCTCGCACTGGAACGCGACTGCCTGTCCCCGCTGCAGACATCGCTTCCCTGCGGCCATCCGGTGAGATATATTGAAAGAGCAAATTTCTCTAAAAGAGCCTTTTTCTACGGCGTTGTTGCAAATGCCGCCTCGTCATTGCAGCTCGTGCAGAGAGGCTGATGATGGGCACAGCGAGTGTGTCGCGTGCTTGGGGAAACCCCACTAGGGATGGGCGATACCACATTTTTTCCATGCGATACGATACCGATACTTTTTGTTACAATTTTAACGATACCGATACCAATACCGATACTGCTTATAATTTTAAAAGTGTATGTGATTTTTCTAAATAATCTTAATTTAGTATATATATATTAATATATATATATATATATATATATATATATGTATAAATTTGCAGTTACCATGGCTACAAGAACAATGATTTGTGGTGTTATTGTTAAAACCATGGGTAATTTTCGTAAGGGAACCTGAAAAAAAAAAAAAAAAAATTTGTTTGAGCCCATGTGAAAAAGTAGCACAATTTACATATGATTTACAGTTTATTTTAATAAACATCAAACATTCAATTCAATTGTGCATTATAGCTGACACCTACATGAACAATTACAGTTGTTTTTATGACTGTAAGTCATTTTCCTCAAATGCTACTGACGTTAGAAAAGTGTATACCAATATCGCATGTAACTTTAGAGATGGTCCCTAAATTTGAGACTCTCGAACGTCCAACGTCAAGCCAACTTCATTTTTTCATAGTTTTCTTTTCTCTGCGCCGGATTGGTGATGTCCTTTACCCAGGCATAGATGTCCATCCATCAATTCAGCCGCAAACATGAGGTGCGAGCGGTCGTGAGCGCGGATGGGAGAATGGAGAAACCCCTCCGGGATTTGGAGCCCTATGCAGACTGCCTATTCTGCTTATAGGGAGTGGCGGTACTGCTGTCATCTTTCGCGCAAGTCACGACCGTGCATGCCGTGTTGTGATAGTGAATGGCACATTGCACTGCGCGCAGCCGCATACCAATCGGTATTAACGTCATACCAACGCGACCGCGAGACCTTTTCTTTTTAGATCATACACACACCGTTCCGATTTGCCTGCACACACTGCTTAAAACATTTAGTTATAAAGAAATTATAAATATAATTAAGTATCGATACTTTGCAGAAAATATCGATACCACAATAGAAGCTTCTGAGTATCGATATATCTGCATCTGCATCTGATGCTCTTCCTTCAGTCGATTATTCACTGACTTTAAGAGGCTGGACTTTAAAGAAGCTGTCAGTCATTTGGGTGTAAAATCTTGACTTGTTTGGTGTGAGCAAACTTTGATAGCACTAGCATATAGCTGACAATCAACAGTCATAAACATATTTAAAACAAAACAGTGTACCATAGTTTTTGTTTTTATTACTGAATAATCTAATCTAAGTGCAATTCAAATAAACCTTTAGCAAAATGACTAAACACAAGACTTGATGTTAAACAGATATATTGTAACGCAGCTGCTTCAGAAAAAGAGAGAATCCAAGTGAAGTCACCAACATTTATTCAAAGAAACAAGACAAACATAAATCCAGGCGAGAAAAATCCAAAGACGGACAAGAAAAACAGATCAGGTGTAATCATAACATAGATATTCATAAAGCTCTCTCTCTCTAAAAAGCTATCTAAAATTTAAAAACAAAATGATTTTAAAAAGTTTTATATGGAAATGTTTATATTACAATGTGTTTTTCTATTTATTTTTTATTTGTTTTAACAGAATAAACTAATTAATGTGCCATTAAAAAAACTAACAAAAAAAAAAAAAAACCAGGTAAAATGACTGACATTTATACGTTCATAATGCATACATGTACATTTTTATTATAATGTATCATTTAAGGATACTCTTCTCACAGATCCATTTAACACTACTATTACATGGAAAATCAAACCATCCTGATGAATGAGTATTAGCACAGTCTTCTTTTCCCAGATGGCTGTCTGGCTCTCTAGGCGCCCAGAACCTGCATCAACAGATCAGAGTTAGATTAGAGCTGCTTTCTGAGTGATATGATACTGACTGAGACAATCATTTATTAAATAATAATCAGTTCAGTTAAATGATTTCTCACTCAGAGGTCGGTGTGCTGCCATCAACCCATTTCCATCTGCCCTCCTCTTCAATATCAGTCAAACCAATCCAGAAATGACCACAACTACCAGTAATGATCTTCACAAAATCCTGAGAAGTGAAACAATAACATGATTTATTAAACACACACACACACACGTTTGTTTTTGTGTAACGTGTGTTCATCCCATAGGTGTCATACCCATGTCATTATACAGAGTTGTGTCCTGATATGTCACAAAAACAAGAGCACACACACACACACACACACACACACACACGTTTGTTTTTGTGAAAAGTGGGGACATCCCATAGGCGTAATGGTTTTTATACTGTACAAACTGTATATTCTATCACCCTTCACCAACCCTAACCCTAACCCTCACAGGAAACCTTGTGCATTTTTACTTTCTCAAAAAAACTCATTCTGTATGATTTATAAGCGTTTTGAAAAATGGGGACATGGGCTATGTCCTCATAAGTCACCCTCTCCTTGTAATACCTGTGTCATACCCATGTCATTATACAGAGTTGTGTCCTGATATGTCACAAAAACATGCCCACACACACACACACACACACGCACACACACACACACACACACACACACACACAATTGCATAATACAGTGGTTCTCAACCTTTTTCCTTGGGGGCCCCCCCATGTACATATTTAACAATCCGTGACTTGTTAAATATGTACATATATTAATGCTATGCACATAAGCACACACACACACACACTGTATATAGTAACTAAATGTAGTTTTTTTATGACATTTAATGATTTTTTATGACATTTTATTACATGAATACACAGGAAATTTTCCTTTCAACTTCAAATGTTCCCTTTTAGCCTAATATTTTCATTTTTACACAACTAGTAAAACGCAGTTGTTTCTCTTTTTTCAAGATTTTGTGTATAGACATAGAATACTGAATGTTATGAACGTAATGTTAAATATGAACGGTAGAATGCATTATGTACTAACATGCATGCATGCATGCACAGAAGGCTAATCATAACATCAGCATAAACACATAACGCTAATCTCCACCTTGGGCTTGCATGCCTTTCACTAGTGATGGAATGTCAGGTGTAATGCCAGTGACAGCCAGTCTAAAATCGCTGTGGACTTCCAGTCTGTTGCGTGACTTTGTTTTTATAGACACAAGGGCACTGAAGGCTGTCTCAGAGAGGTAGGTGGTACTGAAAGGAAGAATGAACTTTGTAATGGCATAGTTTGCAAGTTTAGGTGTGACAACAGGGCCCCTGGCTATCCAAAGCCTTTTGAATCCATTCTCCTGGAAGTACTTTTTTGACAGTGAATCAGTTTGTAGTTCAGCGAGCTCATCTTCACAGCCAAGGTATTCCACATCTTCAAGCCTGGATGTGAAGGGATCCATAACCCACGACTCCTTGGATAATGCGTCAACATCCACAAAGCAGGACTTAATTCCTCCTGTAGCGCAATCATGTGACGGCAAATCTCGGCGCGCAAAGATGCACTCACGGTACCCACAGAACGTTGAAGCAGCAGTGGAAAGTGTTGTAAATGCCCCTGTGACATTTTTCCAGCCCTGTACTCCAGCTTGCGCATAAAAGTATTGATTGCTTCTTTGCACTCCAAGATGTTTGACTCAGAGCCCTGCAGTCTCTTGTTGGTCAGCTGCTCCAACAGTGTGTTTTGATTTTGCAGAAATTCCAGGATTTTATCCTGCAGTTTAGAAAGCGCACAAGCACTTTGCCACGCGAAGGCCAGCGCACTTCTGTGTGGAGCAGTAGTTTGGTGCGCTTCATCCTTACACAGTTGTGCAAATAATCTCTGGTTGGTAGGGCGAGCTTTAATGAAGTTTACGACTTTTATAACTGTTGCCAACGTGTCACCAAGGTCTCTGGACAGTTTTTTACTGGCAAGTGACTGGCGATGTATCATACAGTGGAAAATTACACAGTCTGGAGCCTTTTCCATCAAACGGCGGTTAAATCCCTTATTTCTACCCATCATCATGGCAGCTCCATCCGTGCAGCAAGCGACGATATTTGTGTAGGGCAAATTGTACGATGTGCAGAGATGTATAGTAACGAAGTAGAACTACTTCACTACTGTACTTAAGTACTAAAAGGCGGTATCTGTACTTTACTAGAGTATTATTTTTTTCTCCTACTTCCACTTTTACTTCGGTACATATTTTCGCTGAGTTTAATACTTTTACTCCGATATTTTTTTTATGTGCTGCATCGTTACTCGTTACAATTATAATAATGTTACGAATCATTCCATTACAAACCACTGCCAGAACTGTAGATGGCAGGTTTGATGAAGCTGGCACATCATTGAGCGAATCAAGCGATTAAGAAGACTGCGCGTGCTGACTGAACTGCTGTGAAGAGAGAGATGAACACCGAGCCGAGCCAGATAATGACTCGTTCACGAGTCAAGAACCGGTTGCATCGGTTCTCGGATGACCAGTAACGTTAGTTCTTTCTGACAGTTTGATTCAATAAACCAGTTGAAGAAAACAGTTCATCGATTCTTTTGCGCTCGATGCAATGGCGTCATTGGCATTGACTGCACATGGGCTCATAACATTAACACAGAATCAGTTCAGAATCAATCACCAAAAGAATCAGTTCGGTTCCAGACGCTCTGTGTGTCGGTTTGCTTCACGCTAAATCACACATGCGCAGTATCATCAGCTCCTCGGTTCACGAATCGGACGCGTCTGACAGAAACGGTTCTTGACTCGTGAACGAGTCATTATCTGGCTCGGCTCGGTGTTCATCTTCAGTTCTCTCTTCACATCAGTTCAGTCAGTGTACTGTTGAGTCAATGAATTACTCCGGGATATTGGTTTGTTTTAACTCAGAGGGAGTGTCAGACACATTAAACAAGTTAACCGCTTAATTCATCTGTGGATTAATGCGCATTGGAGACGCGAACTGTTTAAAACGATTCAGTTCGATTTGGTGGACTGTTTCAAAAAGATCCTGTTACGAATGATTCGTTCGCGAACCGGATATCACAAACTGCTTTGTTTTTAACTGTCTTACAACAGACACGGAAGAGAAGACAATGCTGAATAAAGTCGTAGTTTTTGCTATTTTTGGACCAAAATGTATTTTCGATGCTTCAAAAAATTCTAAATGACCCTCTGATGTCTTACGGGTTTGAAACAACATGAGGGTAAGTTATTAATGACATCATTTTGCAAATTGGGCTAACTAACCCTAGTAACCGTTTTTTGTTTACAAGAAGTTACAGTCAAAGGAACTGTAATTGTCCTTTAGGTTAATCATTTGAAATAGTAAAAACAATATGTTCAAGCTTTTGACTACTTTCTTTAATAGCTACATAACACAATACTTCTACTTTTACTTTCAGTACTTGAGTAGTAAATTTTAAAATAGACTACTTGCAATACTTAAGTACAAAAAATGTTGAATACTTTAGTACTTGTACTTAAGTGTGGTGCTTAAAGAGCACTTCTACTTCTACTCAAGTCACTTTTTTGATAGAGCACTTGTACTTTTACTCAAGTATGGTTCTCTAGTACTTTATACATCTCTGACGATGTGAGGTATGAATCAACAGCCATAAAAATATCCTGACCTGTAGTTGTTGTGGGTAAATTGGCAGACATAAGTATGTCCTGTTTCAAATCATCTCCGTCCACATACTGTACATATACGATAAGCACAGACTCTACCGCTACTGTGGTCGTTTCATCCAGCTGTATGGCAAATTGGACTTCTCTAAGCTTTTCGTGCAACTGTTTTTTGCAGTTTTCTGCCATTTTATCAATTCTGTCTTTAACAGTGTTGTTAGAAAGTGAGACAAATTTAACCTTTTCAGCTGCTTGCGGGCCACATAGTCCCTCCACTATTTTAATGCAGGTGGGTTTGATTAACTCCTCTCCAATATTATGCAGATTTTTTGCCTTGGCAATCAACAGCGTACACTCAAAGGAGACTTTAGTAGCCTTCTGTAAATCACAACCTGCTCTTTCGAATACTTTTCTGATATCTTTTTGACGGAGCCATCTCTTTTTCTCTCTCTAAGAATTCCTTATCTTTGCCAATTGTCTCTGGATGCTTCGTTTCCTGGTGTATTTTCATCTTGCTTGGTTTCATGCTGTGGTTTGCAAGTTTTTCACCACAAAAGACACATTCTGGCCGAGACTTGTCTTGGCCTTCAATAAAACCAAAATTTATGTAGGTTTTGTCATAGTGTGTTAACTTTTTCTTCACCTCTGATGAAGAATCACCGCATTTACGTTTCTCTGCCATTTTCCTTTTGTTTTTGCCATTACTATGACAACAAGCATTAATCAAGTGACGGTATGTGTAAATTATTTTATATAAGAGATTATCGAGTGAGATTCATGCCAAAACCTCACACACAAACAAAATGTGTTTTACTCACGCCCAATGATTCACAAACAAACTCAGTGTGGTTTGCAAATACAAAACATCACTCACAAACTAATGCATTTTGTTCTGCAAATAAAAAACGTAGCTATCAAACAAATACAGTACGTTTTACATATACAAAGAAACGTATGTCTTCAATGACAAAAATATCCTCCAAGTACAAACTAAAATCTTTCAATTACAAAACAAAATCTTTCAAATACAAAACAAAATCCTTCAAGTACAAAACAAAAATCCTTCAAGTACAAAACAAAATCCTTCAAGTACAAAACAAAATTTTACAAGTACGAAAAACTGTCACGTGACTTTTGGCACAAAGTTTTCGCCTTGCTGATCCGCACGCAAATGCCTTCAGATCCACACACATGCTAGTAAACTGTCATGTAATTCGCACTCCACAACAGCAGGTGGCGCTGTTAGCGACTTGCTTGGCGCCGCCACCGACATGGAAACACTAGAGAAGAAGAAACGCTAGCGTGAGGGACGTTTTGAACACGATGAGCGGCCAGCAGGTGAGTTTCCAGTCATTGCTGGTGAAAAATCAGCCTGAAGGGGTTGTTATTCGTTATAACAACCGCCTCGCTATACACGATCCCACTTATTACATTGCTACCTACAAAATAAATAAATAATTTGACAAAATGTATTGATTTTAAAATCGATTGTATTGCTTCCGCTAAAGAAAATAGTCCGTTCCGCGTCAATATCAATGATCTGTTTTTCATGGCAAGGGTGTGTTTAGACCTCCAAATCAACCCTGGTCTTCTCCTGCTAGTGTCTAATAGAATATAGAGGCTTTATTCCATGTCAAATCAGTCAGAATCCAGGAAAGTGGTTGCAGCAACATCTCAGATGAAGAGTTTTTCTATATTATATTTGGGTCCCAAAACCAAGGCCTGTAAAAATATTCATATTTTTTGTCAGTCCTTGAGATTGAGGATATTTTTGTCATTGAAGACATACGTTTCTTTGTATATGTAAAACGTACTGTATTTGTTTGATAGCTACGTTTTTTATTTGCAGAACAAAATGCATTAGTTTGTGAGTGATGTTTTGTATTTGCAAACCACACTGAGTTTGTTTGTGAATCGTTGGGCGTGAGTAAAACACATTTTGTGTGTGTGTGTGAGGTTTTGGCATGAATCTCACTCCATAAGAGATGCCTTATCTTGGCATTGTAAGCATATGATTTTTTTAATAAACTTTGAACAAATATTTTAATATAACATTATTAGTGAAACATTTTATGCATCTTTATTCACCTCAAAGCATATCTGCTCCCCTAAGGGCATAATATTGCATAATAAATGAAAAGCAAATAGAATACAAAAAGATTAAGAAAGGTATTTTTAAGAATAGAATTTTAATAGTGAGTGTTAAAGTTAGAGGGTAAAATAAAGATGGCAGAGATGGGTTTTAAGACGATTCTTGAAGATGGGTAAGGACTCGGATTGAGTTGGGGAGGACATTCCACCAGGAGGGAACATTTAATTTAAAAGTCCGTAAAAGTGACTTTGTGCTTCTTTGGGATGGCACAATTAAGCAATGTTCACTTGCAGAACTCAAGCTTCTAGAGGGCACATAAGTCTGAAGTAACAAATTTAGGTTAAAGGGGGGGTGAAATGGTCATTTTCACTCAATTTCCTGTTAATCTTGAGTACCTATAGAGTAGTACTGCATCCTTCATAACTCCAAAAAGTCTTTAGTTTTATTATATTCATAAGAGAAAGATAGTCTGTACCGATTTTTCCTGGAAATACACGACCGGCTGGAGGCGTGACATGTGGGCGGAGCTAAAGAATCACGAGCGCCAGTAGGCTTTTGCGTTGAGAGCATGTGGAAGCTGTGACATTACCGTGAGGGAAAAACCATCATCCAAAACAAACCATGGCTTACAGTCAGATTCAGCCGTTTATTTATGATCCAGAAATCAGATCCCGAGGCTGAAACTGAACGAGAGCAGCAGCAACGACTCGCTCCGAGCGGGGCTCAAACCCGGGTCTCCGATGGGAGGGGACGCACTAACAAGGAGGCAGAGATATTTTAAGCAGTTTTACTCAACGCCTGCGGTTCCAACACACGATCATGACCCTTTTTCGTTGGGATTGCATCATCCTTAAGAAACAAACGATACGCAAATCCGTTGTCAAACTGGGCTTTGTTTGTAAAAAAAGCATCTTCGAAATGCAGGGATCAAACAAAAACACTTGCACAACTCCGTTGATGCTCTGTAAAAATAAACTCCATCCACTGGTCCCTTAATGCTGTTTTTTTTGGTAATCTGTGCAGGGTTGTCTTGCCCTGGCAACCAAAAACTCACTTCTTTTGTGACTTTTCGCAATGCTCTCGCTCTGATCAGTGAATCGCTCTGATCAGTGAAATGTCTGTGCTGCTCAGCCTCGCTGTACGGGAGCGCGTGCTCTTCCGGTAAAAGTGCCCTTAGGACCCATATAAGGAAATTCCGCTCCATCTAACATCACACAGAGCCATACTCGAAAAAAACGTTCCGAAACTTGTGACAAACCGGAAGGAGTATTTTGGGAACAAAATTACTCCTTCAAACGTACAACTTAATTTTTGAAACTTTGTACATGTTTAGCATGGGAATCCAACTCTTTAACAGTGTATAAAACTCAGTATGCATGAAATAGCATTTCACCCCCCCCTTTAATGGGTGCAGAGCCAGTGGTAGTTTTGTAGGCAAACATCAATGTCTTGAATTTTAAGCGAGCAGCTATTGGAAGCCAGGGCAAATTGATAAACAGAGGTGTGAAGTGTATTCTTTTTGGCTCATTAAAAATGAATCTTGCTGCCGCGTCTGTGATTAAATGTAAAGGTTTGATAGAACTGGCTGGAAGACCTGCCAAGAGCGCATTGCAATACTCCAGACTAGACAGAACAAGAGCTTGAACAAGGGGTTGTGCAGCATGTTCAGAAAGAAAGGGCCTGATCTTCTTAATGTTGAATAAAGCAAATCTGAAGGACCAGACAGTTTTAGCAATGTGGTCTGAGAAAGTCAGCTGATCATCAATCATAACTCCAAGGCTTCTAGCGGTTTTTGAAGGAGTTATGGTTGATGTGCCTAACTTGATGGTGAAATTGTGATGAAACGACGCCTTTGCTGGAATCACAAGCAGTTCTGTCATGGCAAGGTTGAAGGTGATGATCCATCATCCAGCAAGAAATGTCTGTTAGACAAGCTGAGATGCGAATAGCTACATCGAATCATCAGGATGGAATGAGAGCTAGAGTTGAGTGTCATCAGCATAGCAGTGGTATGAAAGCCATGTTTCTGAATGACAGAACCTAATGATGCCATGTAGACAGAGAAGAGAAGTGGTCCAAGAACTGAGCCTTGAGGCACCCCAGTAGTTAGATGTTGAGACTTGGACACCTCTTCAAGATACTTTAATGACCTATCAGATAGGTAAGACTTAAACCATTGAAGTGTGTATCAATTACAGAAATCAAGAATTATAGTCTTTACTAGTGGAAATGTAATTGCTGATATATCAAGAATTCATATCCTGAGAATGAATAAAAGTCAAAACAACTTGCCTTCACACATGCAAGTTAATTCAGCGACGCCCTCTTCTTTCTGGTTTGTATGGTATTGTGAACATGATTTTTAATGTCTCTCCAATGTCTGCTTTGAAGTGCTGGCTCTGCATCTATGCACTTGATGCATTTGTCTTTCCCCGGGACTCTCAATAAGTTTAGGCAACTTCCAAGTTTTTTTTTCGGCATCACTCCAAGGCCTTCTTTTAATCATCTTCTGTGCAGCAGAACCTAAATAAACAGAAAGACACATCGTTCCATCAAAGTCAACAAATCATTGAATCATAGGCACAGACATAAAACAATCAATTTCCATATTTCACATAATGTAAAAAGTTGCATACAATAGGTTACACTGGGAACACTTCCCATAACACCCCATGTAGTCGTGACTAGGGATAGGCATTTCAAGCAAAAATAATATTCAATGATTGCTTTGAATTATTTTATTATTATTATTAAGATACACATAAACAGAGAGTGAGAGCAACCATTCATGCTGTCCATCTGCATGATAACAAACGGTTTCATTAAATAACTAAATCCATTTAATGATTGTAACGTGCTGAAACATATTAATTAGGGGACTTAGCCCTTTTTGGTCCGTTTTCTCTATTTTGTAAATTTGGGCTTATAAACCATATGTAATGATGATGGACCGACATGTATTTGGTATCAATGGATTCAGAAGACCCTAAGCTACCATAGGCATGCATGCAATATGTTTATAAATGAAGTATGAGTGAAAAATTTTACAATAAACTAGAGAATTTCAAAAAACGAAAATTAGATTTGTGTCATTTATTATTGAAAAACACAAATCTTTTACTGCTTGCCATTTTGATAAAACAATTCTGTAATAATGCTGTATCTGTCTCGAATTTATGTCTTTGTGCTCTCTGTAACACTCCGATCGCTTTCTGCTTTCTCCACCCTGATGCTGATTCTCCGAACGCTTATTGATTACATGTCTTTTACTATAGTCCAGCCAGCTTTTACAAGGCTACAGCAGAGCTACAGAGTCCTCTGAATGGCTAGAAGATATCATGGTAACCTTCCTCTGATTGGGTTAGAAAAAGATTCCTTCCAGCGGCAATTTTTCCACTGGTTGTTGCGTGTTGAATCTGCCTAACACAATCGTTTTCATTGGCCTGTATACGCAGTGGTATTGCACAATAAGGGAAGTGTTTAATATACAAACTGGACACCGCTGTTTTCAGCGGAATCTGAGGAAGACGGCAAAAAAAAATGCATCTCTCTAGAATTAATAGTTTTGAGATAACTACACATTTGTAAAAGTATGCCATTTTGGGCGGTACCACCCAATCTGTCCCCAGAGGGTTAATATAATAAACAACCGAATGACGGCACTAAATTAACATAACTGCTCATAAGGCTATAGCATTTCACTTCATAAACTGTATGTATTTCTATTTCAAAAATGCATGAACATAATAAAATATAAAACTAGGTCATCTATTATCCATGATTAATTGAATATCACCTCAAGCATAATGATTTTAGGCTAGGCATAATGGGTTAACACAAAATGTGAATAGCTTGAATGTTAGCTAAACACTAACTGCACTAATGTGAACATTAACATTATGTTGGTCATAACAATAACCTATCTCACATTTTTATATAAAAAAATAACATGTTCGGGAAGAAGAGGGGAGCGCCGTTTATCATGATTAGGCCGACCGTAGAGAACAGCGTTTCTGATGGCAAAGACATGCACAAGGAAAGCCTTTCCTAGTTTGGTCAGTCGGGGGTATTTGTGGTTTGGTTTTCCTCCAGTTCATCGGGAAACGTGGATGTGCGTGCATGGTTGTGTCTTAGATTTATATGTTGTAGTCCTCACCAAACAGGAATGCGATACAGATGTAGACAGCCAATAACTTTGGGCTTTTTGGCTTTCATCGGATATCTAATCCTCGCTCTTTGAGCTGTTCGAGATGAGATCGCTGGCCTGACAGCACGCTTCGCCCGATATCGTTACAGTAAGTAGAAACTGTGACACAATGTGTGTATAAGGGATAATGTGGTGTTCTGTTCTCTGAGAGTGGATTGACAGCTTTTACGTGTGTTACACATCACCACCGCATCAGCACTAAAAACTGGGATTTTAAAAGACATTAATCACTCAGCATATTTGATATTCTATAAATAATCAACTAATCAAATATTTAAAAAATCGTGAGCCACCCCTACTCATGACATAAGAAGAATAGCATCCACGCTAATATCTGTTTATCCCGAGGTTTACTGAAATCAGCCGGATTGGAGCTGTATCCAGATCAGATGAAGGACCTGCGCCTAGACATGACTTCCAGGATCCCTAATGCCGAGTTAACACTGCATGATTTTCAGAGTAGTCCAAACGCAGCTCTTTTCACACTGCAGGATTGTGAATCTCCGACAGCTCCAGATATTTAACGTCAAATATCTCACGTGCGTTGGGCGACTCGTCTGCAATTCTCTCTGATCGTGTCTTTTATCATTCACACTGCATGATTGTCACTCGCGTGAACGAACACCGATTTGCCTATGATTTCAGGCATTTGTCGGCGATTAAGAGAAACCGGTCGGCGAGCAAAAATCAGGCCTAAAATCATGCGTTCTGAACTCGACATAAGTGTCAGCAGAGACCATGTCAACTAGACTCTCCCCTGAAGGATCAACCTACCCTTTCCCTCACCACAGATCAAAACATTATCAAAATGATTCCACAGAAATGACTTAATTTGGTGAGGTCACTTTGTAAAGAAAAACTATGCATCTGCACACATACACATTAAAATGGACATATCTATAATCTAAACGCATAATACACATGTAAATGCTGTCACGTCTCCACAGATACACATTGCTGAAGTTTGCAGACGGATTATAATGGTCATCTTAAAGTTTGCATTCTCAGGCCACCAAAACCCTGTTGTCGTGTACATCATGAATGGCTACAGAAGCACTAAAAGTTTGAAATTAATCACAAACTTCCCATAGTGAACATTTCCTGATAATTTAGTGATCCCAATCCCATCCAAGATGTTCATGTCTTTCTTTAAGTTTTACATTTTTGAGGAAAACATTTCAGGATTTTAATGCTAACAATGGACTTCAATTGAGACCAACAAATTTTAAAGTTGAAATCTAAGACTAGAGATGTGGGAGGAAGTAATTCCTCATGTTTACAAGCTTGGAGAAGGATTGTTGAAATTGTACTGTTTGTTAAATGACATATTTATGTCTTTGTGTCAGGTTATTGTTTATATGGTCCTTACTTGTGTGTGCCCTGCATGGAGCCGCAGTGAGTGAGCATATATTTTTAATCACAATTTATGTTCCTTATGTTCCTAAAGTGAAAGCTCTGCGGTCGACCACACGCCTGCACATTTTGCTGGGCTTTTTTTTTCTGAAAACGAAGACAAATAGTCTAATGTTTATGTAGAGAAAGATGTCAGTCGTTCACATGGCAACTTATCTGCTAACGTGAAAAGAGAGCGCTCTAAAACACAAATGATCTGAGGCGCCTACATTAACTCAACAACATGCATGGAGTTTAATCAGATTCATGTACTTTATGTTGTCTCGCGACACTGGGAAGAATAATAATAGTGATATAGTAATAATAATCCCGAAAAAAATTATGACCGCTCAGATGCAAAGCTACTGGAGTCACTACAGTCTCTCTTCATCAGTCTGACAGTAGCTGTCAATCAATCCGTCACTGCGGTCTCAGGTGCACAACCCCACTCAGACCCGCCCACTTTAGAAAATGAACGATAGTTTGGCCAGATGAGACTCTAATCTTCAGCTGAGAGTGTGCAAAAGACGTTTGGAGCTCTTCAAAGACCTTAAAACTGGGTTGATTTAGACTTCAACATGTTAATATCAATTGAAATCCATTGTAAGGATAAAAATCCTGAACTGTTTTCCCTCACAAAAAGTTAATTTCTTTTCCACAAGAAAGACATAAACATCTTGGATGGCATTGGGGTGAGTAAATGATCAGGACATTTTCTTTTTGGGATGAGCTAATCCTTTAAGGTGAACAATAACTTTCTTGTAGAGCAAAAACAATCTCTGTTCCCTAAATGTCTGCGTTAGGGTTAATCTGTGTTATAAAAAAGCTATATAAATGAAGATGACTTGACTTGTAATGGCCCAAGGGCAGTATGGCCAAGAGGTTAAGGCACTCCTAATAGTACATGCACACGGCTGGGCAGCTAGGGTATTTTTTAGGTGGTTACTAGGGTATTTCCAAGCAGTTGCTAGGGTGTATAAGGTGGTTATTCATTGTCAACAAAGAAAGCTTACCATTTCTGTCAGTCTTAAGAGGATCTCTTCATTTTGGTCTTTATGTAAGTGTCAGGGCCTTGTGGGTGAAGAGAAGAGACAGCCAATGATATACAGGTGCTTCTTAATAAATTAGCATGTGTTCATTTATTTTAGTAATTAAACTCAAATTGTGGAACTTGTGTATTAAACAAATGCAATGCATACTGACTGAAGTACTTTAAGTCTTTGGTTCTTTTAATTGTGATGATTTTGGCTCACATTTAGAATTTTTTTTACCTGCAATATGCACTTTAAAGTAATTCAGTCTGTGTGCATTGAATTTATTTAATACAAGTTACACAGTTTGAGTTGAATTACTTAAATGAATTAATTTTCCACCACATTCTAGGATTCTCAGGATCAGGCCTTTTCTTCTGACTTCTGGATAACTCTGTAACAGAGAGAAATTAACATTGAGACATTTATTTTGAGTTACATCTGTATTGACTCTTTACAGTGCTCAGCGTAAATGACTACATCCCCTTTGAAAAGTAACATTTTAAACAATCTCAGTGAACACAAAAACTATTTCCAAAGTATTGACAAGACAAGTTTTATATAACATCCGTTTAACTTATAACATAAAAGTCTGTAGATTACTGCAGTGAACTTGCATGCCGATTTTCTTCAACCCTTCTCATCAGAAAACGCTCCTGTTGACGACCTTTGGACTTCTTTTCTTTGAATGACCTGGACGTCTCTGTGAGATGGTTGGAGTTCCATCTTTTTTTACATTTTGTACCACTTTTGCTACAGTATTCTGACTGATAAGTAAAGCCTTGCTGATCTTCATGTAGCCTTCACCTTTCTGTTGTAAAGACATTATTGGCCTTGTGACATTTCTCTTCCATGTGGTGCTATTGCTGACAGCATGAAATGGGAAGGGGTTTTCTTTAAGTAACACCCTTTTATAGTCAACTGTCTGCTGGACAGGGATAATTACACTGACCTGTGGTTCAATTCTTCTCAAATTAGACATTTGTAGTCTAAAATGTAGCTTTGCTCCAGGGACTTTCAGTGGAGTGTACTCATTTTTGCATCACCCTAATTTGAGTAAAACTGAAAATGTTGTTCTCCAAGTTTATTATTATTAATAATTCATTATTATTATTATTAAATTATCAACCTTACTTTCATGTTATGAGTAAAACATCATAACATGGTCTGAAGTGCAGCCTTATTTACGTTTCTCAGACAAAGCGACTGTAATGAAAACTCATTTTAGCAAGTTGAAGCGTGTTCTCAGTTAGGCGATAATTCTCTATGAATACGGATTTCATGTCCCATAAATTTTGCAACCTGATCCATTTCATGGTCCTTCAAGTTCATTATTTGACAGAGGGTTGCAATGTGTTTTTTCTCAGTTGGGTAGAGGTCAAGGTCTCAGGATGTTTTGCATTACATTCATTTGCAAATTTTCTTAAGCAGTCTGAGCCTCTTATGTGGCAGTCTGAATTTTGTCTTGCAAAGACATATTTGTTTGTCAGAGAAATGTTATTTTCTTGTGTACTGTGCTCAATCAGGAAGTCAAGTGATCTTGTCATCTCTCTGGTGAGAAGCACTGGTACTTTTCTGCCTCTTTTGCCTCTTATAACAACTCTAGTGAAGTCCTTACTCAGGTCCTTTTCTAATTTTGAAAGGCACTGCATAACATCCTCATTAAGTGTATCTGTATTTTTGCTCTCATAAGTCTGAAGTAGCATTCGCCTTGGCGCCTTCGGTTAAAAAGTATGATTTGGGAAAGAAGAGTTTCTCTTAGCATGCTGTATGCTGTAGGATCAGGACCCTGTATCAGTTTCTCTCTGGCATTTTCTTCAGTGGACTTCAAATATTTTTGAAGTGCAATTATGTCTTCAGTTAGAGGAATCATTTCTTTCTTGTTCCATTTGTTTTCCCTCTAGGTTTGTCCTAGCACGGTGTGAGACATAGTGGCTCCACTCTGAACTCACTAAACCCAGAAAACTCCTGACTCTGTTCGCAGCAACCTAATTTTCTGCTTTTACATAATTGCCTATAAGTATATCACCAACTGTCTTAAGAGAGTGTCCTAGTTTTACACCGAGAGATGGTCTATCAGTGGTACTTTGAGATAGTGTTACCAGATGCCTTTTTTGCTACATCAACAGCCAACTTAAATATTGGTGGAATTAAGATATCAGTAAGATTTTTCACATTTGATTTCAGAGACTTTGCAGCAATCACAAATCTCCCCAGTTCTCTCATTTTTTTGACTAACATAGCCATCTTTAGATGGATCGCACCCATGCTTCCGATTTTACCTCAAGAGACACCTCGTCATGCATCATTCTGCCAATGATTTTACGACATCTTTGTGTTGTATTTACTTTTATAGAGATGAGACGGGAAGCTGCAGCTTGGACTCTTTTTTTTTTTTTTTTTTTACTAATTAATTTTAGTTTGTTGGATCAGCAGCTATGCTAATGATGTCTCTATTTGTTTCTCTGTTTCTGCTGGGATCTTCATCCCGTGGTAACTAGGATTTACACAAGCTCCAGTCTGGATCCAGAACACCTGAGAAGAGATGATGCTGACCCGCAGAGGACCCCAGATGATGCTAACCTTGAATCAACAACAGAACTAACAAATACTGCTACAAGTGTGTCTGCATCATATAATTATTATTAATTATTAATAATATTAATAATGTTAATCATCTGGCTGACTACGTCTTGTATTAATTTTTCTACAAATCCTGTCATAGGTGCACAAACTGACAGTCACAACTCATAAGCTATTACTAAATATTGTAGAAACATAATTTTCTGTAAAGTTGCTTTGTAACGATTTTTATTGTAAAAAGCACTATACAAATAAACTTGAATTGAATTAAAACATTTTTTTTACAGGAGTTTTCCCGAGGGAGATTATTTCGTGTTTTGCATGAAAGCTCATGTTTCCAAAGCTCACGTTTTCTGAAGAAAAAACGTAACAATAATTGCAGGACAAGTATTCATGAGGGTTTACTTCCTCAGAAGGTTGTCTATAAGTCACTAATTCACCTTTTCCTGTCTGCAAGACGTTAACATTATGGTTGTAGTCAACTTTATATCGAAGCTGATCTAACAACAGATGGCGTTTCTTAGATTTTTTGGGGGAAGCATATTGTCTTAGCAACATCCTTTTCTTTGTGTTGCTTTCGCTCCAAATGGCATGCTATTTTACTTTGTTTGTTTTTTTTTTACAATAAATACAGAAATGTTTCTTGTCCCATATACTTCTATCTCCTTTCTGGCATTTCTTTACTGTTATTTTTGTAAAACCCTCTTCTTTCTCATCATTTCCTTCATCGGTTGCATGTTCCAGATCATCACCAGAGTCAACGTCGAGCTCATCTTGAGCAAAAGTAGTGTTGATCTTGTTTACATTAATTTCTCTGTCTTTTGGAAAATCTGGACCTTCATGGCTCCAGTCTTCACTGTCCGAGGAGGGTGGTGTAGGTATGTATTCACTTCCATCATCCCCGTCTGACTCTGATTCATCAGTGCTACTGAGACTCTGTCAAAACAAACAGTGTGCAATTGTTTTAGTTTGGAACATCTAATCCAATCAGCTGGAAACTTCAGGCCAGTTCCAGTCTTATCTTTCTGCAATACTGAAGAATTGTAGGAACTACAGATCACTAGCACACAACCCACTACTTTTAATGGAAAGGCCGCCCAAGTCATCAGTTGATCCTACATTAAAAAATTGAACAAAACTCCTTTGTTTTATTGTTAATTTTATCTCTCTAAAATGTCATGTTGACTTAAATGTTGTTTTAAAAGGGATCATGAACTGACTTTTAATTTTTTTTTAATATTGTTGTCTGAGGTTCACTTGTGTTGGTTTTTACATTTAAAAAAATCATGATAATAGGCTGATTTAAAAAAAAATTAAATAGGGGTGCTCTAAAATTTGAGACTACATGGAATTGAAATTTACATGGATATTGGATATTTCCAAGATCATGTTCTCTGCAGTCATGTTGTGAACGACTACACTATAGATTTAAGGCCAGCCTAACTGATACTATTCTGTTAGAACAATGGTATGCTTTGAGATGTTTCGATAAATAAAAAGAAAATTTCTCAATAGCTATGTTTCCATCCACCTATTTTTATGCACATTTTGGGATATCGCATCAAAAACTGCTGAATGGAAATGGCAAGATGTGCATAAATTCTAAAAATGCGCATAAAAAACGTATGCGCTCGTTTGAGTTGGATAAATTTTCTATACGATACGAAAACGTGCATAAGCTACGATGGAAATGCAGTTACCGAATAAATTCCATGATGCGCATAAAAAAAAGAAAACATGTGACTTTGCGCGACGCAACAGCAAAACTATACAAACCAGCGGAAACATCTTGTTGCAAAGCATCTGAAATGCTGTTTTGGTCATTCAGAAGTCTGTGGTCAAAGATTCTCGGTATATTTCCCTCCTAGAACTGTCTTACATGACTGCGTTCCTAAACAGCAGCATCTGCCTCCGAAAGCAAGACAACACGTTTATTGTGTTTCATCTGCAAGCGCTGAGACACAAATAATATATTATATACGTAAATGATTATATATGGTGGCTTCTCCTATGTTTCTTAATGATTTTTTAGAAGCATTTATCAGGAAGTGACGATTATGTTCTCTTCGACTCACTGGATGGACACGGTGATTTATTCACAAATGTTTTATGCAATATAGCAATTTTGCGCAAAAGTTAAATTCGCAACTTTGGATGGAAACATAGCTACTGGCATTCATATTGTGGCTCTATTAGACACCATTACAGCTCAATGAAATCCCAGTTGAAATGCTTATCTGGTCATCTCCTTCTCCTCTCTCTGTTCGGCCTGTAAGATGTTGCTCTCTCTTTCTCGGTTTAACTGGATCGCTCTCTGATGCCTGTAAGTACAACCACTATGTAATAAACTGTCACTGACATCCATATTTTTCTATTTTTTCTTGCACATGGAATACAGTTGGTTTTACACATATGCAAATAATAACAAAAAGTGGTAAGGACAATTTTAGGTAATAGGAAAAGTAAATTATGCAGATGCTCTGTCCCTGGGGACCCTTTATTACTGGTACTAATAAATCTCAAATTTAAACTACAAATTACAGCACAGCAGGAATAACATTTTCTTTGTCTATAACTTAGACTTTATTATTTTTTGATTTGACATCGATTTCATTACATACATGTCTGCAACATCATGTGATCCTACTTTCTGTTTATTATTGAGTTTTTGGTGCAATGGAGTGCATTTTATTAAAGGGTAAGTTCACCCAAAAATGAAAATTCTGTAAATAATTACTCACCCTCATGTCATTGGACTCATTATTGTTCTTTTCTTCCATTATCTGTGAAACAAACAATTATCATTAAGAAATATCACCACTAATAAAGTAATCAATTAATTAAAATTGCAATGGTATACTTGAATTTATGAATTGTACATAGTTGATGAAACTGAAATGCATGGAAAATTACTAGTATCCATAAAGATATTGTAACTTGAGTGAATGTGTTTAATCCAGGATATTTTGGCTAATTGCTCTAACAAATTAGCCTAAAATGTCAGTTAAAATGCTAAGAAAAATCAGTTTGGCCTAAAGTAGACCTACACCTATCAGATAAAGTAAATTAGACTGACACATACTGTGTTTCTCCATTACAAACCAGCTTCACTCAGAGTTAATCTGACATTACACTGATCTGATCAATACACACAAGGAAAGTCAAATTCAGTAACTTGACAAGAGCTGTTCAAGCACATTTTTTTCCTTTTCATTGATTAAATGTTTTGTTCTTCTGAGAAAACAAACAGGTCGAGTTTTCTAGCAATTTACTGACTTTTATAGTTATTAATAAGTTATTACTTTCAGATGACTCGATGAGGATAATATTTTCTGGCAGCTCTAATCATATTAGAACTAAAATCTTAATGAAATTATCAATTGTTTAGTCTGTATGGTAACATGAATTATCTAAAAATATCCAGATTACTTTTCTAAGATCAATTTTCTAATGTCTGTGTGCCAAACAGTGCAAACACCTGAATAAATGATTCAAAGAAGAATCTGTTTATGATATCAAAACTGCATAAAGCATCAACCCCTAAAAACAAGAGTAGTTACTATAGGCATGTATGCTTAAGAAATGACTTGAATATTAATGGATCCTCAAAATGGTTGGCAAATAAAAATAAGATTAAAAACTATCCCATGTAGTACTCTACTTCTAGTGCTTCCTGTACATAAAATTCACTAAGCTTAAATTGATAAGTGTAATTACTCACACTCATGTTGTACCAAACCCATAAGCCCTTTGTTCATCTTTGGAACACAAATTAAGATATTTTTTGATGAATTCTGAGACCTCTATGACCCTCCCATAGATAGCAATGTAATTATCACAATCAAGGTCCAGAAACGTTGGAAGGAGATTGGTATAATAATTCATGTGATATCAAAAAAAATAACGACTTGTTATTTGTCTCATTGATTTCACCCTGGTGCCATTTTGGAGAGGATCCATGCACTGAACTTAAAGGGGGGGTGAAATGCTATTTCATGCATACTGAGTTTTTTACACTGTTAAAGAGTTGGATTCCCATGCTAAACATGGACAAAGTTTAAAAAATTAAGTTGTACGTTTGAAGGAGTATTTTTGTTCCGGTTTGTCACAAGTTTCTGAAAGTTTTTTTCGAGTATGGGTCTGTGTGACGTTTTTGGTTGCCAGGGCAAGACAACCGTGCACAGATTACCAAAAAAAAAAAACAGCATTAAGGGACCAGTGGATGGAGTTTATTTTTACAGAGCATCAACGGAGTGATGCTTTTTGTTTGTTCCCTGCATTTCGAAGATGCTTGTTTTACAAACAAGGCCCAGTTTGACGCCGGATTTGCACATCGTTTATTTCTTAAGGATAATGCAGTCCCAACGAAATTGGGATCTTGGGATATTATCCATGTAAATATCATTGACAACTGAAATCCCTGCTCTCTGCCAAATATTAAATGCTTTGTTTGAACCAAATTCTTAATGATTGCTGGACAATAGAATTACCATAATGACAGCGCGAGATGGCAGTAAGAGGGCCACACAATAGTGCGGCAGGCAAGGCAGGAAAACAGGAACCCTCTTCAATACTGACCCAAGACGGGACCCAATCACTGAGCCCAAAATTACTTTGGAACCAGAATATTGTAGAATGTATATTTGCTGCCCAGTAGTAAAACAGGAAATTAGGAAGGGCAAGCCCGCCTTCAAGCTTTGGTTTCTGAAGAATTTCTCTGTAATTCTGGCTGGTCCTTTGTTCCAAATAAAAGATGAGATACTTTGAATTAGAATCTTAAAGAAAGATTTGAGTATAAAAATTGTGACACACTGAAATAAATACAGAAATCTATGTAAAATGTTCACTTTCACTGAACTCACACGTCCAGCCAATGAAAGGGGAAGAGCCAACCAACGAGTAAAATCTTTCTGAACTCGTTGAAGGAGTGTAGTAAAATTAGCCTTGAATAAATCTAAACACTTACGTGTAATTGTTACTCCTAAATATTTAAAACTATGTGAAGCAACTTTGAACATTGAAGTATTCATTGGTACATCAGAAACTTGAAAATTTATTGGAAATAACTCACTTTTTTATTTTCAATTTATAGCCAGAAAAGAGGCTAAAGGAGTTTATAATTCTCAGAGCTTCGGGTAAAGAAACAACCGGATCAGAGATATAGAGCAACACGCACTGTATTTACACATTTTCATGTGTCCTCCAAAATGACCCACAACCATATCAGTTTATATGTGAATATATACATTTATTCATAAACTTCTCAATGTTTATCTTTTATCAATGTTCCTGTTATAACAATTGTAACTCTTTACAAAAGTGTTGAATCATTATCACAAGGGGATTTGAATATTGTTTCCTTTTACTCATTTGTCAAACATGTGAATCACAGAAACCGCATGAGTGCAAACACGGTTATGAGGCAAAATAGACACTGGTTAAACCCATGCAAAGATATCCCAATCCGTTGACCCTTTTATAAACCCAAATGAAACCGACATATAGCAAAAGTTCATGAGTAGGCTTATTGCCCACAACCCAACAGTCCTTTCCAAGCCAAAAATAATAATAAAGATGATACTCAACAGTCTTTTCAAGCCAAAAATAATAATAAAGATGATACTCAACAGTCTTTGGGGTAGGGAGGGAATTTGAAGTCCTGATGAAAAACCAATGTCCCCAAAAAGAAAAAAAAAGAAAAAATATCCACTGGATCCAGGCCCCACCAAAAAACAGGTTATCCTCCAGCTGTAAGGAAAGGTACCCAGAGTATCATCCAAAATGTATATCCCAGACCAGATCGTGCCCATATGAAATGGCTTCAAAGTCTAATATGCAATGTCCCTATACCCAGAGATCACTTAGGACAATTACCCAGAGCTAGCTTAGCCCCAAAACAAGCACCTCACCCAGAAAACGTTTTTTTTTTTTTCCAAAATGGCTGCCCTCTCCCTCTTATCAGTAGGCCCATCACAATAAGAGTCCTTAGGAGCCAACAAAAGTCCCCCTCAAACAAAAAGATGTTGGAAAAAACTTAAAATCAACCTAACTTAAGTGAGCATAGTGCAGGGCTTTACTGGGGCAGTGCCACAGAGTCTCCCCCCCAGCCGGAGGCTATTTTGTAGATTCCCCGCCAAAGTATTGTTTAAGGTTGACCACATTTACATTGTCCACCTTTACCCCCAATGCCCATTCAACAAGATAGTTCACAGGCCCCAACTTCCTTTTTATCTTCACCGGGCCCTCCCATTTAGGGGCTAGTTTAGCTGAAAAGAAATCATCGGCTTTTGACATTGGATGAGCGCGGACCCAAACCAGGTCTCCCTCTTGGAACTGTACAAATTTCCGTCGAGCATTACAATACCTGGCTTGTTTGCCGTGTGCCTTCCTCATTGCTTTTAAAGCATCCTGCTGGAGGTGTTGTTGTCGTTCTATGAGGGAATATCCTGATTGTCCCGGATTTGGAGGATAAGCAACAAGACTTTCTAGGGGACCTCTCAGCTGCCTGCCCAGTGCTAGTTCTGCAGGTGAGTCTCCTGTGGACTCATTGCAAGCAGTATTAATAGCAAAACGAAATTCAGCCAGCCACCTGTCCCAGTCACGATGGCTTTCACCTACAAAGGATGCCATCATGGTGTTGAGGGTTCTGTTGACTCGCTCTGAGAGATTTGTTTGAGGATGGTAGCTGGTGGTGAGTTTCCTTGTTACTCCCCATCTCTTACACATATCCTCCATCATCTGGCTTAGGAACTGGGGCCCTCGATCTGACAGTAGGAATTTTGGAACTCCCCACCTTGTAAACACCTCCTCTTGCAGGATCTGGCAGATTCGATGCGTCTTGCTATCTCTGATGGGAAAAAGCTCCAGCCATTTAGTGAAGTAATCAACTACTACCAGAAGATACACATTTCCTTTTTTACTTTTGGGAAGGGGCCCCATAAGGTCCACCCCTAACATGTACCCTGGCTCCTCCACCTCCGTGGATTGAAGTAAACCCGAGGGCTTGGTGTTGCTGGGCTTGTATTTCTGGCACACTGCGCATTCCTTCACTTCACATACTTCCATACATCTTTGCACACTTCCGGCCACCAGGCAACTTCTAGGATTTTTAGAAGTGTCTTCATTCTTCCTAGATGTGCCCCTAGTGGATTGTTATGGAAATAATTAATGAACATAGTGGTTAGAGTCTTGGGCACTACTAGCTGGTACCTTGTACCCGCAGCAAAGGGCATCACTCTGTATAACACCCCTTGCTTGACTTCCCACCTAATGCGGTTGATGTCATCCGAGACTCCGAGCCCCCCCTTTAACTCATTCACCTCCACATCCTCACTCTGGGCTTTTAATATTTCTGCCATGTTTGATGGAATATTCAAATTCCAGTGGGAGGATTTCTCGTCAACATACACAGCTAAAGGAACGTTGCAATACTGAGCTCTTGACAAGGCATCGGGAACTACATTTACCTGTCCCTTCCGGTATTGTACCTGGAAGTGAAACCGCTGGAGCCTTAAGGTCCATCTCGTCAACCGAGAGGTAGTTTTGGGTGAATTAAAGGCCCAAGTCAATGCAGCATGGTCCGTATACACCACAAATGGCACTCCTTCCAGGTAGTGGTGCCACTTTTCGACGGCCCACACCACTGCAAGGCACTCTTTTTCTGAGGTTGAATAATTCACCTCTGCTCCCCTCAAACCTCTCGAGGCATATGCAATCACCTTTTCTTCTCCACTGATGTTCTGGGTTAGAACTGCTCCTAGGCCAACTGAGCTAGCATCCGTCTGGACCTGGAAGATCAGGTTGAACTAGTACAGGGGCATGTTGCAGCGCGTGCTTGAGACTCTCAAAGCTCAACTGGGTTTCTTTGGTCCATGTCCATTTCACCCCTTTTCGCTTAAGGTGGTTCAATGAGGCAGCCAGGTCAGCAAAGTGGGGAATAAACTTGTGATACCACCCAACCAGTCCCAAGAACCTCTGAAGTTCCAACAAGTTTTTTGGGCTTGGGTACTCGCTGATGGCAGTGATCTTGTTCAAGTCAACTTTTACTCCCTCCTCGGACACAACATGTCCCAAAAATTTGAGCTCTGCTTTCAGGAAGTGGCATTTCCTTAGGTTTAGGGTAAGATTAGCCTCTTTCAGCTTCTGGAAGACAGCTTCAAGATCTTTTAGGTGTTGTTCTTGGCTTGGGGAGTAGACAATAATGTCATCTATGTAGACGAAACACACCTTTCCTCTTAACTTACCCAACACTTTCTCCATCAACCTTTGGAACGTGGCTCCCGCATTTTTTAGCCCAAAGGGCATGGTCAAGAAATGAAATAATCCAAAAGGGGTTATAAACACTGTCTTTTCCCTGCTGCTTTCTTCCATTTCAACCTGCCAGTATCCAGATTTTAAGTCGAGGGTACTGAAGTAATGGGCACCTTGCAACGACTCCAGTATATCGTGGATGAGAGGCATCGGGTAAGCATCTTGGGGCGTTTTGGAATTAAGTCGGCGATAATCCACACAGAACCTTAGACTGCCATCTGTCTTTGGGACCAATACTACTGGAGAGGCCCAAGGGGATTGAGATGGCTCAATGATGCCTTCTTGCATCATCTTATCGATCTCCCTTTCCATCACCTCTTTCTTTAAGGGAGAAACTCTATAGGCTTTCAACCGAACTGGTATATTATTGGTTGTTACAATCCGATGGGTGGCTTGATTAGTTCTCCCTAGAGTTCCGGAACAGACCGTTGCCCATTTATTTAGGAAGGATTGGACTTCCAGCGGATGACTTGCTATAATGTCTTTTCTGCTAGTGGCTATCGCACTGGCTGTCTCCAGCTCTTCACCCTTCTCCATTGGCACAGCCATGAACAAAGATGTAAGCGTTTCCCTCTTCAAAATGTACTGCTGCTCCCACTGTGGTTGCTGGAGAAAAGGGTAGACCCGAACTTGCCCTTTGACCTTGAGCTCATAGCTCATTTCAGCGACATTCAGCTGTACCCCAGTTATCTCAGGAAGTCCAGTCCAAGGATCAGAGGAAATGCCAGGTGATCATTTGACATTATATAGGTGTCAATGGTCCAAACCATTCCACGCCACTCATAAACCACCGGAGTTCTACCCTCTGATATATGAGACTTTCCATCTGCCACCATAAACGTCCTGTTCAAACTCTGCAGCAGTCTTTCATCAGGCTTTTTTACAGCCTCCCATAGCTGTTTCTGCATTAAGGAGTAGGTTGAAACAGTGTCGACAATGGCTTCGACATGGTAATTCCTCACATCTATGGCCACTTTCAGCAGAGGAGGTGTGGTTGTTTGAATCAATGAGACATGATGCATTGATGTACTTGGTGTTTTGGATTGTTGGTCACGCCGGAATGAGGCACTCTTTTTCGCTTCATTATCAATCAATCAATCACCTTTATTTATATAGTGCTTTAAACAAAATACATTGCGTCAAAGCACTGAACAACATTCATTTGGAAAACAGTGTCTCAATAAATAGTGTCTGTTTTTATTTGCAATCAAGTCAATGATATCGCTGTAGATGAAGTGACCCCAACTAAGCAAGCCAGAGGCGACAGCGGCAAGGAACCGAAACTCCATCGTTGACAGAATGGAGAAAAAAACCTTGGGAGAAACCAGGCTCAGTTGGGGGGGGGGCAGTTCTCCTCTGACCAGACAAAACCAGTAGTTCAATTCCAGGCTGCAGCAAAGTCAGATTGTGCAGAAGAATCATCTGTTTCCTGTGGTCTTGTCCTGGTGGTCCTCTGAGACAAGGTCTTTACAGGGGATCTGTATCTGGGGCTCTAGTTGTCCTGGTCTCCGCTGTCTTTCAGGGCAGTAGAGGTCCTTTCTAGGTGCTGATCCACCATCTGGTCTGGATACGTACTGGATCCGGGTGACTGCAGTGACCCTCTGATCTGGACACAGACTGGATCTGGTGGCCACGGTGACCTCGGAACAAAAGAGAAACAGACAAATATTAGCGTAGAAGCCATTATTCTAATGATGTAGAAAGTACGGTGTTATGTGAAGTGTTTCCGGTTCCGGTTTACCTAATTAATGCAACCTAAAAATCCTTTAACAGATTTGGATATTAAAAGAATATTAGTATGTTATGTGTATGCCAGGTTAAAGAGATGGGTCTTTAATCTAGATATAAACTGCAAGAGTGTGTCTGCCTCCCGAACAATGTTAGGTAGGTTATTCCAGAGTTTAGGCGCCAAATAGGAAAAGGATCTGCCGCCCGCAGTTGATTTTGATATTCTAGGTATTATCAAATTGCCTGAGTTTTGAGAACGTAGCGGACGTAGAGGAGTATAATGTAAAAGGAGCTCATTCAAATACTGAGGTGCTAAACCATTTAGGGCTTTATAAGTAATAAGCAATATTTTAAAATCTATACGATGTTTGATAGGGAGCCAGTGCAGTGTGGACAGGACCGGGCTAATATGGTCATACTTCCTGGTTCTAGTAAGCACTCTTGCTGCTGCATTTTGGACTAGCTGTAGTTTGTTTACCAAGCGTGCAGAACAACCACCCAATAAAGCATTACAATAGTCTAACCTTGAAGTCATAAATGCATGGATTAACATTTCTGCATTTGATATTGAGAGCATAGGCCATAATTTAGATATATGTTTGAGATGGAAAAATGCAGTTTTACAAATGCTAGAAACGTGGCTTTCTAAGGAAAGATTGCGATCAAGTAGCACACCTAGGTTCCTAACTGATGACGAAGAATTGACAGAGCAACCATCAAGTCTTAGTGTTCTAGGTTGTTACAAGCAGAGTTTTTAGGCCCTTTGATTAACACCTATGTTTTTTCAGAATTTAGCAGTAAGAAATTACTTGTCATCCATTTTTTTATATCGACTATGCATTCCATTAGTTTTTCAAATTGGTGTGTTTCACCGGGCGGCGAGGAAATATAGAGCTGCGTATCATCAGCATAACAGTGAAAGCTAACACCATGTTTCCTGATGATATCTCCCAAGGGTAACATATAAAGCGTGAAGAGTAGCGGCCCTAGTACTGAGCCTTGAGGTACTCCATACTGCACTTCTGATCGATATGATACATCTTCATTCACTGCTACGAACTGATGGCGGTCATATAAGTACGACTTAAACAATGCTAATGCACTTCCACTGATGCCAACAAAGTGTTCAAGTCTATGCAAAAGAATGTTGTGGTCAATTGTGTCAAACGCAGCACTAAGATCCAATAAAACTAATAGAGAGATACACCCACGATCAGATGATAAGAGCAGATCATTTGTAACTCTAAGGAGAGCAGTTTCAGTACTATGATACGGTCTAAATCCTGACCGGAAATCCTCACATATACCATTTTTCTCTAAGAAGGAATATAATTGTGAGGATACCACCTTTTCTAGTATCTTGGACAGAAAAGGGAGATTCGAGATTGGTCTATAATTAACAAGTTCTCTGGGGTCAAGTTGTGGGTTTTTTATGAGAGGCTTAATAACAGCCAGTTTGAAGGTTTTGGGGACATATCCTATTGACAATGAGGAATTAATAATAGTCAGAAGAGGACCTATGACTTCTGGGAGCATCTCTTTTAAGAGCTTAGATGGTATAGGGTCTAACATACATGTTGTTGGTTTAGATGATTTAACAAGTTTATACAATTCTTCCTCTCCTATAGTAGAGAATGAGTGGAACTGTTCCTCAGGGGGTCTATAGTGCACTGTCTGATGTGATACTGTAGCTGACGGCTGAATGGTTGCAATTTTATCTCTAATAGTATCGATTTTAGAAGTAAAGTAGTTCATAAAGTCATTACTGTTGTGGTGTTGGGAAATGTCAACACTTGTTGAGGCTTTATTTTTCGTTAATTTAGCCACTGTATTGAATAAATACCTGGGGTTATGTTTGTTTTCTTCTAAAAGAGAAGAAAAGTAATCAAATCTAGCAGTTTTTAATGCTTTTCTATAGGATATGCTACTTTCCCGCCAAGCAATACGAAATACCTCTAGTTTTGTTTTCCTCCAGCTGCGCTCCATTTTTCGGGCTGCTCTCTTTAGGGTGCGAGTATGCTCATTATACCATGGTGTCAAACTGTTTTCCTTAACCTTTCTTAAGCGTAAAGGAGCAACTGTATTTAAAGTGCTAGAAAAGAGAGAGTCCATAGTTTCTGTTACATCATCAAGTTGTTCTGAGGTTTTGGATATGCTAAGGAATTCGGATACATCAGGAAGATAACTTAAAAAGCAGTCTTTTGTGGTAGAAGTGATGGTTCTTCGATACTTGTAACAAGAAGTAGAATTTACAATTTTGGCTATATGAAGTTTACACAGAACTAAATAATGATCTGAGATATCACTTGGCTGAATAATTTCAACACTATCAACATCAATTCCATGTGACAGTATTAAATCTAGAGTATGATTTCGACAATGAGTAGGTCCTGAAACATGTTGTCTAACACCAATAGAGTTCAGAATGTCTATAAATGCTGATCCCAATGCATCTTTTTCATTATCGACATGGATATTAAAATCACCAACTATTAAAACTTTATCTGCAGCCAGAACTAACTCGGATGTAAAATCACCAAACTCTTTAATAAAGTCTGTATGGTGCCCTGGTGGCCTGTATACAGTAGCCAGTACAAACATAACAGGGGATTTATCATTAACATTGGTTTCTCTGGATAATGTTATATGAAGCACCATTACTTCAAACGAGTTATACTTGAAGCCTGCCCTCTGATAAATCCTGAAAACGTTATAAATTGAAGCAACTCCTCCCCCTTTGCCTTTTAGACGCGGCTCGTGTTTATAACAATAATCTTGGGGGGTGGACTCATTTAAAATAATGTAATCATCAGGTTTTAGCCAAGTTTCTGTCAAGCAGAGCACATCTATATTATGATCAGTTATCATATTATTTACAAAAAGTGTTTTCGTAGAAATGGATCTGATATTCAGTAAGCCAATCTTTATCATTTGTTTATCCATATTGCATTTGTTTTTTTACTTTTCATTAGTTACTTTAAGTTGGTTGACTCGAGCCCAGTAGTCGAGTCGAATTCAAGTCCCTCTCTACCAAAGATCCCACTTTAATTAGCTGCTCTACAGTATGCACTGCCCCTCTGAGAGTGCTCGCCAGGGAAGGGTTACAACTATTTAAAATTCGTCTTACCACCTCCTCTTCTGGCAAGTCATCCCTCCATCTCATACACAGAGCTCTATAATCATAAGCAAAGTCACGTATACTCTGGTTTGGACCTTGAATCATAGCCTTTAGCTGATCTTCTAACTCAGTCAGGTAATTGGTAGAAAGAAAGGCAGACATGAAGGAGTGTTTGAACTCATCCCAGTTGTGTATCTTTTACTTTCCGGCTGCCCACCAACTCCTCGCAGGACCTGTTAGCACTGCATTGATTGTGGCAAGCAATTCCACATCCGTGAGAGGTCTAAGCGACAGGAAGCTTTCCAGAGGTGGAAAGTAACGAATTACATTTAATCACGTTACTGTAATTGAGTAGCTTATTTGTGTACTTCTACTTTTTAAAGTAATTTTTAAAATCTGTAATTGTACTTTTACTTAAGTATATTTTGTTTGAAGTATTGTACTTCGCTACATTTTAAAACACATTAATTACTGAGTAAAAAAAAAAATCGCTCCCTGGAAACTACGTCAGTAAATACTGGGCAGGAGGGCAAACTGGCGCTAAAATCACAAGAAAGATGCAGACGGACAAAACAGGCGCGTTATTAGTGGTGCAGACACCGCTGAAAACGAAACCCCGTCATATTCTAAAGTTGAACTCGAAGGAAATGAAGTGAACCCCTGGCCATATTTATGCTCTATTATGCAGTGTAAGCTGTACTTACCTAGAGAGACCAACTAGCAGCTTATAAAATCTCAACATCAACCCTTCACAAGCATGTAGAGGTAAGCTAAATAATTGCAACGTTGCATTGGTGGTTAAAATGAAGCTTTGACATTTTAGCAAGAGGTTTTGCACAAATTAGCCAAAAAGACTGGTGCGGAGTGTGCGATATATATCGTCTGTTGCTGTCATTGTTGTTTTAACAATGTGCGCGCGCATTTACAGTGCGTTCTTTCACTGTGTGATTCAGTCTTGTAAAGCGCATTTAGAATGATCACAAAATTGAAGATATAGGGGCAGAAAATGTACATATTTATATAATTTCATTTCAAAATCACACAAAGAATGCCTTCTTTTCCTCCAAAAATCATGATTATATATATATATATATATATATATATATATATATATATATATATATATATATATATATATATATATATATAGATTATTTTTTTTACAACAGGTCAGTAAACAAGTTAATTAAGAGACTTGCGTTTTAGACACCATATTGCCTGTTTTTGCTAATTCCAAACACAGCCACCAAAGCACAGTGTTGCATCTCTGAGCAACATGACAGTGTTTCGTTTCTGAATGAATCAACCGTTTAAATGATTCGGTTATTAACAGTGACTTGCTGACACATACTGCCCATTTTAATTTCACATTTAAAGTACATTGATTTTTTTTTTTTTATAATTAATTTATTTTCATTTCAAATGAGTATTCAACATTTTATGCCTTGTATATCAAAACATTATTCATGCATTTGTAACTGCAGGTTAAATGCATTCTTGTCCTGCACTAAACAGTGTGTAAATACATCTAAATGCCACTTCCGATGAAGCTTCTGCATTTCGTCTGCATTGAAAAGATGAGTTTGTTGATACTGATTTGCCTGGTAACAGCCCAAATGTCTTATTATTCTAAACAACTGATTTATTTAATTAAAAACAACTAGTTTGAGATTAATAGGCCTGTGCCAGGGGTGTCAAACTCAGTTCCTGGAGGGCCATTATAGCCCTGCAGAGTTTAGTTCTAACCCTGCTCCAGCACACATATCATGTAGTTTTCAAATAAGCCTAAATGATTAAATTAGCTGGATCAGGTTTGTTTAATTAGGGTTATATCTAAACTGTGCAGGACTGTGGCCCTCCAGGAACTGAGTCTGACACCCTTGGTCCCATTTTTGCCTCCCCACCACTCTTAAAATGTAACTAAGTAATTTTTACTCTGAGTAAATTTTAAACAAGCTACTTTTTACTTTTACTTGAGTAGATTTTTAGACTGGTAATTTTACTTGTACTTAAGTAAAATTCCATTCATGTAATGGTACTTTTACTTCAGTAGAATATTTTTGTACTCTTTCCACCTCTGAAGTTTTCCCACTTTTCAGTAAACTCCAAAACATCACAGGTTTCCCGGTTTTGTCCGAAGGTAGGAAAGTCCAGATTGATAGGAGGTTTGGGTGCTGACAGATAAGGAATCACAGAGGGAGGAGGTCCTTGATCCAAAAAGCTAGGGCTAAAAGGATGTGGCGATAATGGGGTACTTGTTGTCTTTACTCGTGACATTTCCTTTTACCAGTGCTCATCCTGCCGCTTAAGACAATTCACCATCTCTGTCTCTAAACGGACCAAAGATCTATTCATTCCCTTTTCTAGTGCTTTGAAACGTTGATCAATAGCATCCCTGAAACAGGCCTCCCTGTTAACAATGCTGTTGTTGCTGGCCATGAAATCATTTTTGACCACTTGCACCTCTGTCTGCAGAGCCTGGAGGGTTGAAGAGAGTTTAGTTATTTGAGTTTCAAGTTGTTCCAACATTTCTCCCCTTGGTTTCAACATTGGGGGTTCATCCTCTTCACTTCCTACAGCCTGACTATCAATATACATATCACTCATCATGGAACTTAATTCTATTACCGGCAGTGGTTCTCTGTATGTAACTCCAGGGGGAGGTTGATAAGGACGGTCCTCTGGACACTCTATCCCCTCACTTGCCACTGCCTGCTCACCAGCCTTATCTGATGGATTATCCATGATTACATACAGATACTCTTACAAAAATATAAAAGGTACAATATCAATCTTTAAACAGTATCACACAATAATTAAATCCCCGTACTGGCCGCCATCTATAACGATTCTAACTCTTTACAAAAGTGTTGAATCATTCTCACAAGGGGATTTGAATATTGTTTCCTTTTACTCATTTGTCAAACATGTAAATCACAGAAACAGCATGAGTGCAAACACGGTTATGAGGCAAAATAGACACTGGTTAAACCCATGCAAAGATATCCCAATCCGTTGACCCTTTTATAAACCCAAATGAAACCGACATATAGCAAAAGTTCATGAGTAGGCTTATTGCCCACAACCCAACAGTCCTTTCCAAGCCAAAAATAATAATAAAGATTATACTCAACAGTCTTTTCAAGCCAAAAATAATAATAAAGATGATACTCAACAGTCTTTGGGGTAGGGAGGGAATTTGAAGTCCTGATGAAAAACCAATGTCCCCAAAAAGGAAAAAAATATATATATTTATATCCACTGGATCCAGGCCCCACCAAAAAACAGGTTATCCTCCAGCTGTGAGGAAAGGTACCCAGAGTATCGTCCAAAATGTATATCCCAGACCAGATCGTGGCCATATGAAATGGCTTCAAAGTCTAATATGCAATGTCACTATACCCAGAGGTCACTTAGGACAATTACCCAGAGCTAGCTTAGCCCCAAAACAAGCACCTAACCCAGAAAACGTTTTTTTTCAAAATGGCTGCCCTCTCCCTCTTATCAGTAGGCCCATCATAATAAGAGTCCTTAGGAGCCAACAAAAGTCCCCCTCAAACAAAAAGATGTTGGAAAAAACTCAAAATCAACCTAACTTAAGTGAGCATAGTGCAGGGCTTTACTGGGGCAGTGCCACAGTGTAGCTTATAAAGTGTTGGGGGTTCGAATTCCCGGGAACACATGACAGGTAAAAATTGATAGCCTGAATGTACTGTAAGTCGCTTTTGATAAAGGCGTCTGCTAAATGCATAAATTTAATTTTGATTTAAAATGATTGTTTGACAAATTACTATACAAATGCAAGCAAGTGTAAAAAGTGTCAAGCAAGTAAAAAAAAAAGCTGTGACTGTTTAGGGAGGAGCATGCAGTCAGCAGATTTGTGGGTGTAGATGCAGAGGCAGATGAAAGTATAAACTGTCACGTCCGGGATACAAGGAGACATGGAGAGAGATCCAAGTGCGGGTATGTCATTTATTAAGGGGAATCCAAAGGGTAAACAGTCCAGGCAGGGGTCAAAACCAGAGTATCAATCCAACAAGAACACAGACAAAAACACAAGGCTAGAGCAAGCCTATGGACACGTAATTAAACAAGGACTCCGTGACACAGACCAGGTATAAATACACAGGGAGACAAATGCTAATGGGGAATTGACTGAGTGCAATAATTAATGACCAGTGACAGCTGAGTGCAATGATAGACAGAGAATGTGAGGAATGTGGTTCATTAAGTGACAGACACCGTGGGGAAGGAGGACATCTAGTGGATACCCAGGGAACACAAACCAGACACTGTGACAATACCCCCCTCTACGGAGCGGCTCCCAGACGCTCCAAGACAAGACTTCAAAACCAGAGACCAGGAGGGTGGCGGACAGGTGGAGGCTCAGGGGGAGGGACAGAGGGCCAGAAAAAAAAAATGGGGAAACCAGAGGAACATGTAAATGGGGAACAGACACCAGAAGTGCAAACACAAAACAGGGAGACCAGGAGGGAGGTGGACCAGAGGAGGTCCAGGGGGAGGATGATGCCGACCGGGTAGGACCCCAGGGCGGAGCAGAAGACCACCACAACCATGTGGTCAGGAAGGAAGCCCCCCAAGGCGGAGCAGAAGACCACTACAAACATGTGGTTGGGATGGACTCCCCCAGGGCAGGGCAGAAGACCACCACGTCCGTGTGGTCGAAACCAAAGCCCACCAGGGCGGCGCCGAAGACCACCACAGTGGGATCGGACTGGCAGGAGAGCCAGTCTGGCTGGGCAAATCTGAAACAAAGAACGTGAACATGTTAAGGGTAGCCTTGGTGGCCATGACAGGATCAGTCAGGCGCTCAGAGAGTTCGACAGAGACGTGACGAGGCTCTGGAAGTTCCACAGAGGCATGAAGAAACTCTGGTAATCCAGCTGAGATGAAGAGAGGCTCCAGTAGGTCAGCAGAGACATGGAAAGGCTCTGGTAATCCCATGGTGTTTAGACTGGATTCCAGAGGATCACTGCTGACTTGACTCTGCTCCTGAAGATCATTGGTGGCCTGACTCTGCTCATTAAGATCATTGGTGACCTGCATTTGTTCATGGAGATCATTGGTGACTTGCATTTGTTCATGAAGATCATTGGTGACTTGCATTTGTTCATGAAGATCACCGGTGACTTGACTTTGTCCTTGAAGATCACCAGTGACTTGACTTTGTCCTTGAAGATCACCAGTGACTAGACTCTGTCTTTGAAGATCACCAGTGACTTGACTTGACTCAAGAAGGTCAATGGTGACTAATCCTGGCTTTGAAGGGTCATCGGTGACTAGCCCTGACTCTGGAAGGTCAGCGTTGACTAACCCTGACTCTGGAGGGTCATCGGTGACTAGCCCTGACTCTGGAGGGTCAATGGTGACTAGCCCTGACTCTGGAGGGTCATCTGTGACTTGACTTGACTCTGGAAGGTCAACGGTGACTAGTCCTGACTCTGGAAGGTCAATGGTGACTAACACTGACTCTGGAGGGTCCATGAACACCTGACTCGACTCTGGAGGGTCAACCGGAACCTGACTCGACTCTGGAAAGTAAACGGGCACTGCCTCGACTCTGGAAGGTCAACCGGAATCTGACTTGACTGTGGAGGGTCAACCAGAACCTGACTTGACTCTGAAGGGTCAACTGGAACCTGACTCGACTCTGGAGGGTCAACTGGAACCTGACTCGACTCTGGAGGGTCAACTGGAACCTGACTCGACTCTGGAGGGTCAACTGGAACCTGACTCGACTCGCGGGTCTGGCGACCACCTTGTGCTGTGGCGCTGGGCTGGCGTCCATCTTGTGTAGTGGCGCTGGACCTGCGGCCATCATGGGCAGTGGTGCTGGCTTTCTCCGTCCGCCATGGTGAGATGGCGGCTCTGGTCCGTCCCACACGAGCCCCGAGTCGAAGGGGGGCCATGGTGGAGAGTGATGCTGAGCCTCCTCTCGCCCACTCCCTCCTCGGCGACCTCCCCTGGTACTGTGAAACACGACCAGGCGGGTTCCCTCAAACCGATTGCTTCTCTCCTGCTCGGTGGCTGGGGAAGAAACATGAACAAGACATACCGCTGGGTCTCAGAGATGACGGAGTTCTTCTGTCACGTCCAGGATACAAGGAGACACGGAGAGAGATCCAAGTGCAGGTATGTCATTTATTAAGGGGAATCCAAAGGGTAAACAGTCCATAGAGGGGTCAAAACCAGAGTATCAATCCAACAAGAACACAAACAAAAACACAAGGCTAGAGCAAGACTATGGACACGTAATTAAACAAGGACTCCATGACACAGACCAGGTATAAATACACAGGGAGACAAATGCTAATGGGGAATTGACTGAGTGCAATAATTAATGACCAGTGACAGCTGAGTGCAATGATAGACAGAGAACGTGAGGAATGTGGTTCATTAAGAGACAGACACCGTGGGGAAGGAGGACATCTAGTGGATACCCAGGGAACACAGACCAGACACTGTGACATAAACAAGGCTTCAACTGCACAAACTGCTTCCTCTGTGAGAGAAAGCAATCCCCACGATTCCACCACGTGCCCAGTCCCGTGTCAAAGGGCCTTTATCTCAGGGTGTAGGCCTACTTGTTGGCTTTTCACTCCATCTCAATGTGAAACAAAAAACTGTCTACCAAGGTTGGAGTGTGAACTTGAATTTCCTTTTCATGGCATACTGTACTCATTTTAACTGCACCAATCACTCTGTAACTCAACTATTTGTCCATGCTTCTTTTTCAACTCCAACGATATATATGCTTAACCTGATTGGCCTTTTTCTAAGTAAACTATGTAGAAAAAAGTTAAATCAATTCACACTCTATTTAACTATTCACACTTCACACCATCGCATAATATGTATTGTCATACCAGCCCTGCTTTAAACACATTTGATAAGCTAACAGATAAAAAAAAAAAATTATCAAATCTGGCTAACACTATTTTTTTCCCTTTGTTGGTGCTATTTTATTCTTTCATGTTAACTGAAGGCAGATGATGCAAGTGTTGCCAAGTCCACTGATTTCCCACAGAATTGGGCTACTTTAACACAGTTTCCACAGATTGCTTTTCATGTCCACGGGTTGAAGCAACCCCAATCACTTGATATTTAGCCGCTGAAATGTGATTTTTACTGGGGAACCCCCTTGAAAGCGATTAGGCTAGTTTTTAGATTTGCTGGGGGTTGTATCAAAAAACCTGGCAACCCTGAATGATGCTCTATTTGAACTTTAATCAAAAATTGACCATGACAGCCTCACTTCTTCTTATTCCAGAAAAGTCATGATTTCTGCTACTAAATTCTGAGGAGAAAATAAAAGGAAAAGAAATAAATAAAACTGCTTTCATCGGGTCATCTTGTGAGTCTTTAGATTTATATCCAGGGCTTTCTTAATCAGCTCTGATCAAACATTTTAATCTTCTGTATAATATTGTTTTTTCATCTTCAATGCTTCAATGTAGATGGTTTCTGGTATAACACATTTTAAACTTAAGGATAAACCTTGTTTCCAGTTACTTTTAGTGTCTTCTTGTAGCCATAGGCCTTTTAATCTATTAACACAATTTCTTCTATAGATTTCGTGTGAGCTCTTTTGTCTTGGCTGTATTTGCTTCTCAACCTTATCATATATATGAATGTGTAACAGTTCAAGCTGATTGAGTTTTCTTTAAGAGTTTCCAAAGATTTAATTGTGTTTTAACAACGTTTTGTACAATATCATAGAAATAAGTGACTTGAGACGTCTGGCTTTCAAATGAAAGATATCTATCAAACAGCAGACCGAACTGATGGTGAAGACTTGACGGAGCAGACATCAAGAGTAAGAAAGTGTGTGCTCAGTTATCGTCTGCTCACTCTTTTGGTCCAATGATTAAATCATCAGTTTTCTTTTTTCTTTTCTTTTCTTTTCTAGAATTTAGTAGCAGAAATCATAACAGTGAAAGTTAACGGCATGTTTTTAATTTTGAAGTTTAATTCTGTGTGGACATGTTCAATATGTAAAAAGTGGAATACGAAAAGTTGTAAAACATTTTGTCCCAGTATTTTGTTTATTTATTGTACTATGAAAATATGTTATTTGTTATGGAGAAGCAAAACAAAACAGATTGGCTAAAGAACAAACATTATTTGAATGTACAGAAATACAATTACAAAATTATTGTTTTATTGTTGTTGGCATTTAAAAAAATCTAAAACAATATAAAATAAATTTAATAAAAATGTTCAAGAATTAAATTAATTTACTTCACACATAACTTCTCCAATATACAAGATAAATAAATGTTTACTTTATAACAAAAGCAAAAATACACACATATTGTCCTCACACTCATGTAAATGCTCCATAAAATAATTTAATGCTGCAAAGTTTCAACCATCAGGTCTTCATCGGGAACAAATTACCTGAACTGGTACAACTCTTTATAAGTAACTGGTGATCACTCGAAATAGACACAATGTAATTAAACACAATCAATACTGTAGACAGATGAACAAACACACAATCTTATAGAAAAGGCTTAATATCAAATTCTTCATTCAACCCAAAAGATGACAATGTATTTAGAGCATGATTCCAAATCAATCCCTTTGTAAAAGTGTCCTCTCAAATTCAGGTGTCCCAGCATCACATGAACAATGTACTTGTGTTACTTAAAATGCCTTAAAGTTGTCAAAAACACGAGACACTTTAGAATCACTAGAAATAATGTCACCTATCATTTCTGCACCTAACACTGAATATCTAACCGAACAAATATGGCCTTTGCCTGATTGTGTTTTATTGCTTGTAGCACGTGGACACTGTGTTTGAGATGTGTCTTCAAAATTACTCTTAGCTTCTCTTATCCATTCCCCTTGATAAGCACGATGTAGAAAGCTTTCTTTAATGTTTAATGTGCATTTTATATGGCTGTGTACAAGGTCATATAAAAGAGCTTTACTTCTGAAATCAATCAAATCCAGTTCATTTCCAACCAATCCTTGTGACTTTTTACTGTGTTTGTTATTTCAGAGAGAGTTGAGTAAAATTATGTTTTTCTAAGTATATTTACAATAATTTAAATCTGAGAGCTTAATAGACAACTTTTTCATATTTTAGCACAAATTATATTCTGGCAATTTTAATCTGGGGAAATATAAACAGATTTCATTAACATTTACAATAATTTATTTTATAATTTAAACATTCCTTTCACTCAAAATTAATTGTTTTACAATCTATTTTGTTGTAATACTGGATCTTTAATGAAATCTACTTTAACCAAATAAAGTTTAAATTTGATTTATTGTCTTTAATATATGGGGAGAAAGTCAGATGAATACATTGTCAGAGTACGATTTGGGACGTACTAATTCTAGTTTCGCATACTATTTAAGACGGATAGTATGCGAATTGGGACTCAGCACAAGTATAGGTCTCTGCAGGAAAGTAGAGGAGTAAAAGGAGTTACCAGATCAGGGTGTTTTTACACCATGATACCTGATTGGTTGATGTAATAGTGACGTAAGGTTTAGGGGTGGGGTTGGGTAAGGGGATCATTTAGATTGCATGATTCAGAAACACCCAGCAGTTTGAAAACACCCACATGGTGATAAACATCCACTTTTGCTCTGCAGAGACCTAAGTCTCGAGATTTCGGCTGAAGAAAGAAAGGTGTGTGCTTTTAACAATTTAAAGTGTTTAAATCAAGTCATTAGAGAACTGTATTTAAAACGGTGAAAATAAATCATTACTGACTGCAACTCTAATGTTTGTCGTGAATCAGTTTATCATAAATACGAATTCAGTCACTGGCAAAGCAGTGATATAAACGGAGCTTTTCGAAAGTTTTTCGAGTCAATTGAATCAATAGCTTCTCAAAATGATTCAGTGATTCAGTGACTCGACTCAAAACAGTGTAAATGTATCAATTACACTAACCCGCAAACGTTTTCATGAAAGTGGAATTTAATCATTATAACCTGTAAATTAGTATAAACCACATATAAATCTATACAAATGTGAGGCTTGTATTTAATTTGTGTCCCTTTATTACTTTCTTAAACAGGACAAAGTGTCTAAAAGAGAAAAACTGCTGCTGAAGCGACTGAGATCCACAGAACACACTGTTATAAAGATGGTGTTTATTAAAGAGGAGAATGAAGACTTGAGGATTGAAAACACATTCAGAGTCAAACATGAAGAGACTGAGGAACAAACAGGTTAGTTTTCAAGTAACGCATGAAGTGGATTTGCGCATCTTCTCAGTTAACAATGGCTCTGTGTAGTAACAGCTGCTCTATGTGAAATCACGCACCTGAGGGAATTAACCACTGATTAGAGAACCGGCTTTACTGACGAGATGCGCATTAACGATCGGCCGATCGTGATCGGAGCACCCCTAGTGTTTTCCCCCCATTTATATTTAGGTTATCCATGGCTGGATAATTTCATGTTCATAAGTACCCTGGAGTGCTCATAATTGTGAATATGAATGGAAATGTACTCCAGAGATATTTTACTAGAATTTCTAGGCGTGCCAATAATTGTGTCCAACTTGTATTTGAGAAAAACATTTATTTCATAATGACCCCCCCCCCCCATTTTAAATTTTTATTATCCAATGAAAGGTTAGTTTTTTTTGGTCTTTTTTTAAACAAAGGATCAGAAGGATTAACAATGCAGATACATTGTTACACAGACTACTTTTGATCATATTTACCAAGGGTGCCAGTATTTTTGGCAATGGCACTGCATGAAAAGGTTTGTTTCCGGACTGTTGGCGTCAACGTATAAACCCGTACATGGAACGTTTCCGTCTATGTGCTCTGGCATTTCTGATTTCTGGACACTGTCAGAAACTGACTATTTTTTGTGCAGCAGTTTTCCAGATTGCTCACTAATGTGATAATCTCCCAGACACGGACAGAAATGTTTACTCACTCACCGGTAAATCCACGTACATCTCTGTGCATTACAATAGTCTCCGCAAAATCCAGGCAGTTAAATCTCCAGAAACGGACTGTGAATAATATTAAACAAACTCAGCAGGACTGCATCATCATTTAGATATAATTTCGAACACAGACACTTCAAGTAAATCATTAAACTCATTAAAAAATAAAATATTTTTAATAAGAAACAAAAACAAAAAAATTATACTAACCCAAAGAAACACAATAATGGATACGCTTGCAGTGGACACTGTCAGGACGGTGATTAATGCTCTCTCAATCCGACACACACATATTCTACAACACTAATGGCACCATCAGGACCATGCCATGTTTTTTTTATTTAATTCTATTTTTCAGAAGCTACAGAAGATACCGTTATGCTCATAAGTTTACATACCCCCAGCACAGAGCTGGGCAAACTCGGTCCTGGAGGGCCACTGTCCTGCAGAGTTCAGCTCCAGCCGTGATCAAAGTCACCTGTAGTCTTCTAGTAATCCTGAAGACCTTGATTAGCTTCAGGTCTGTTTAATTAGGGCTGGAGCGAAACTTTGCAAGACAGTGGCTGTGTCCAAATTCAGGGTCTACATCCTTCGGAGGACTCATTCGAAGGATGTTACGTCACAGCGCCGCGACGAAGGCTGTCCAAATTCATAGGATCCTTCAAATGCGGCCTACAAATGCGTCCTCCTTTTCCCCGAATTGGAAGGATGGGTGTGGTGGATCCTTTCGCGTCCTACCTATCCCATAATTCTTTTCGGCAGGACGAAGCGAGCGGTAGCGGAGTGGGGGAGGAGTATTATTTTCGATGTTTTTTAAAAACTGGCTTTTCAAAAATATATATTTTCAGTGGTTTTCTAGTGAGGCATTTTGTTTTAGCGTTAAGCATTTTTTTTTACATTTGTACGTGTATATGTAAAAAAAAAAAAAAAAAAGTTTACTTTCGTAAACTAGCTTCTTTCTTACTGCCTGTGTGAATATCCCCTTACACACAGCTTATTTGTTAGTGATTGAAGCTGTTTTTAACGCTTCTAAGGACGAAAGAGCAGACAGAAGTGTTTATAAAGCTCCGGGGAGAGAATGATGAGCTCTTCACCCGCGTCTTGCTTAGCGCTGTCACGGTTGATAGGCGACAGGGTATGAGCAACGGGTAAGGGAGGGAACTGAAAGAAGGGTAGGCTGTCCAAATTCACAAACACCGACTTCCGGTTTTTGCGGTCGTCGGAGGACCCATCCTCCTTCAACCGGGTAGGAAGGATCCTAAGGAGGATGCAGACCCTGAATTTGGACACAGCTCGTAACCCTCCAGGACTGAGTTTGCCCCTCTGTGCCCGAGCAGAATAGTCAAGTCAATTCACCTTTATTTATATAGGTAATACATTGCGTCAAAGCAACTGAACAACATTCATTAGGAAAACAGTGCATCAATACTACAAAATGATAGTTAAAGGCAGTTCATCATTGAATTCAGTGATGTCATCTCTGTTCAGTTTAAATAGTGTCTGTGCATTTATTTGCAATCAAGTCAACGATATCGCTATAGATGAAGTGACCCAAACTAAGCAAGCCAGAGGCGACAGCGGCAAGGAACCGAAACTCCATCGGTGACAGAAAGGAGAAAAAAACCTTGGGAGAAACCAGGCTCAGTTGGGGGCCAGTTCTCCTCTGACCAGAATATACAATAATTTTAACAAAATAAGAGGGATCATAATGTATGACATTAATATTTAGTACCGTCATGAATAAGCAATTTTACATAATAGATATTTACATAAGCTTATTTTATAAAAATGAAAATGTATAATTTATAAAAATGTTCAAAAGTTTAAATACACCGGATGACCCACAGCTGTTTTTGTTTTGGGATAGTTTTTCATGAGTCCAGAACAGTTCAACCGTGTGCTGTTCTTCAGAAAAATCCTCCAAGTCCCGCAAATTCATTGGTTTTCCAGCATCTTTTGCATGTTTGGCCTCTGTCCAACTAATAGTTTTGAGATCTATCTTTTCACTCTGAGGAAAAATGTAGGACTCATACATATGATAAAAGGTGAAAACAGTATTAAATGATGCTCCAGAAGGAAACCCAATGCATTAAGAGCTGAGGGTGTACACTTGTGTACACAACAAGATGATTACATTTTACTTGTTTTGTTTAAAGATCATATCTGTTCATTTACTACTGCCCTTCAGAAGCTACATACTTTAATACTGATTTTCAGAAAAATCATCCAATTCAAGTAGTTCACACCCTGTGTCTCTTAATAAACTGTGTTGGTTTCTTGAAAATCAATAAATGTGTTTACCTTTTGAAATAGTTGTGTATGAGTCCCTCAATTGTCCTCAGTGTAATAAAATAGATCTGAAATCATACATTCATTGCTGGAAAGGGTTCAGATATGAAAAAGATGCTGGAAAACCTGAGAAAGTGAAGGATCTGGAGGATCATTAAAACTGTTCAGGACAAAGAACTCATGACCCACTATATCCCAAAACAAACATGAAACACTATGGTCCATGTAATGCTTTGCAGTGCTTTGTTCAATTTGCATCCTCAAAATTAAACAAATGAAAAATTGGCTTCAATCTTTAATTTTCCATTTCTTTGGAATAATTCACAAATGGATAATTGTTTCACAGTTTAATTTTCAAATTCTACAAGATTGGGTTGTTGCGTCCGAGTCAGATTTTTTAACAAACATAAAAAATTACTCATTGCTCTGATTATCCTTTTCTCTGCTTTGCTCGCGGTTGGACCTCGGGGGGTGGGGATGTGGATGCATTAACCATAATCATTAGAGCGCTCTATGACGTTATGTGTATGGCATGTCTGAGTCTGACCATGATTTATCGCCTACATGTCAGAACCCTATTAAACGTGTGACTGTGGTTAACCATGTGTGAGTGGAGTGTGCTTGATGATTATGAAAGTGAAATTCGTAGGTTAGTAGAGAAGCAGAGATACACATGCACACAAGTTCAAGAGGTCTTACAGCAGCAATATGGACTTGGGATAGGTTCCAGTATTTCCTCTATTTCTAAATTCTGCGCAACGAGGAATATTCATTGTTTCGATTAACCAAGGCTAGGGAGAGATGGTGTGGATCCAGTCGTTCGACCAGCAGTTAATGTTTGCGGCCCTGTGTATGGTAGAAAGATGATGACTGGGATGTTGAGAGCCTCGGGATACAGGCTAGGTGAAAGAGCTGTAAGACGTGTACTGGCACAAATGACCCCGCAGTACACACAGATGCGAAGAGAGGGAACTGCTCGCCAAACTAATCCACATGTCTATTACGCGGAGTATGCTGGTCACAAAATACACATGGGGGTCAAAGACGAAAAAGTGTTTAAGCATAAAAAAAAAAAAGTGTAATACTGCTTTAAACTGTTGTAGTCCCCCCCCCCCCCAAATGCAAAAAGTTTTCTGTTTTATTTAATTGCAATTTTGTTTTTTGTTTTTCTGAGCAAAAAATAAATATTATACATTTCCCGCTGATTTACAGAAGACACCCAGTAAAATGTCATTCAGTGTAACAAGATTGTCTAAAAAGGTGACAAGACGCTCTGTTTTGTATGGCCCAATAAAGGGAATATGCGTTAGCACACCATTCTCAGAGATTGCACAACCCATGGTTATGTTTCTGCCTCGCTGGCCTGGTACATCAACTGTAGCTCTGTGGCTGATGATATTTTGACCACGCCTTCTACGTTTTGTTAGGTTGAAGCCAGCTTCATCCATGTAGAGGAAGCTGTGCGGTGGTTCACTTGCTTCCAGTTCCATTGTACGCTGTATCCAGAAGACACAAAATGAGTTTTATGAATTACATGCATTTTCATTTTGGCCAAGATACAGTTACATCAAATGTATACAGCACATATTTGCTATGGGTGTAGAAAAGATGCAATGTGTCAAGTTCACACTTACTGTACTGTATATCACTATACAATGTTGTACTGTTTACTCTGAGGTACAGTTGCTACATGCTCATACATGTTTTACCTGTACATACTGGTAACGCAGCTCCTTCACTCTTTCACCATTTCTTTCAAACGGAACAGTGTAGGGCTGCTTCATATTCATTTGGTGTCTTTTCACCACCCTATCAATGGTTGAGATGCTGACTGTTTGGATGTTTTGAAAGATGTTGTTGTCCTCTATAATGGCACTTTGTATCTCCCTTAGTTTTATTGCATTGTTTTCTATTACCATGGTGAAAATGGCCTCCTCCTGTTCACGTGTGAAAAGGGGGCCTCTGCCACCCCTGTGAATTTAGACATGGCCTATTTGATCAGCTGAGAGTTGATCATGGACGTGAATTTTATTTATGTCTGTTTCAACAAGACAATCTTCGGGACTTTTGTACTAATGTCAATAGACCCCCTTTCATACAAAGTCAGTCAAGACAGAACCACGCTGCTGAAAGAAAGTGGGTTGAAATTAACTCGCGAATAAACTACCCAATTAAGTACACATTGTGCGCCTTGGTCAACAATGGTTTTTTGGACATTGATGACCCCTTTTGGAAGCACTGTGTTTCAGCCATTGCTTCAAAATGCTGCATGGTTGGGCCACAGGATTTCATCCCTGCCTGGAAAGAACATACAATCTCATCCAAGGGCATACCTGATGCTCTTTTTGCAGCCCATCTCAGGACCGCTCGAATACCACCTCAGTTCCTTCCACCTGCTGAGGAAGCAGATACACACTAAAAATGTTTATTACTTAAATTTCCTAATATAACTAATGGCCAATCCTGCCCTGTCTGTGAAACCAGGCCATATTAGAATTAGGACTATTCTTTGTCATTATCAAAATCTTTAAGTATATTTTATGTATTATTTATTATCTGTTCTGTCAGTCTTTTCTCACTCCTGAACTGCAGCATGGAATGGTTTCATGTTACAGTACATAATCACTCACAACACATCACTATATTTATCAGCTATGCACTATGACTATGGTAAACTGGGAGTGGGGTCAGGGTCACACGTAACTGGTATTAATGACATAAGTACATTTGCAAGTTGAACTGGTTTATTTTGTGTAGTACCATTGTAACATTTGTTAAAGTCAGAATTCAGAATTCAGAATTCACAAGATGTTTAACAACGGGGAAACTAGACTTTATTTCAAGTATCAGTGCTATTTTGGTTAAAACTGTAACAGTGAAATGACCCTTAGCCAGCATATTCTGTTAGGAAAGCCAAAATGTGCTATGTTTCATATAACAACAGTGTTTGTTGAAGGAAAGAAAGGGTGTCTCTCTTTAAATGGCCTATTCAAGAACAGGAACAGGTACTGCTGTTATGCAGTGATGACTATTAAGACACTGCATATGGTACCGTGCTACACAGATAAACTCAGCTGGCTTTTTTGAATTTATGCCCCTATAAGCATACAAAAATGTGATACAGAAAAAAAATATAATAATACTCAGCCAGATGCCATACTAACCCCTGAACAACCATGCCTGAGATTCTTAACAAAAAACAATGGAAAAAAACAAAGCAAGGTGCTAAAATACATATAAAAAATGTTTTCAACAGTATTTCTGAACTTTTGAGCCAAACTATCAGCCAGACCACATTTACGCCGCTGCATTAGTCAGTTTCAACAGTACCTCACTCAGGCCTCTTAAAAACACCAGTTTGCCTGCAAACATACTTGCCTTGTATAAAAAGCAGCTGTCATTATCATTTAGATAGGTCTGAATACAGGGGCCACACCATGCAACCTGCCCACAGCATGCCGTTATAACAAGAACAGAATTTGGGATGTTTGTGCACATCCTACATGCCAAGGCATCTCACAGAGGAAGCAATGGATAATGTCTTTGACACTTGAGTAACTTTCTCCTTCACCTCTGCTAACATGTCAACCTGTTGCACTACCTGTAGGACATTAGCCTTCATGTGGTTGACTGAAATGGCTAGCTCGTTAAATTTCTCATCGATGTTTTCAGCTAGCTTTGATGCAGAGTTTTTTATCTCAAGCTCAATGTCAACCAGACCATCTAGAACTTCATTTTCTTCGGGGTCCATCCTGAAACAAAAAAGTGAAAAAGACATGTCCATTACTTCACAGACAATACTGCAGTCTATCTGTGACATTAACATTATCAAGATGTAGAGTAGAAATCATCATCCTCATTTCTATTATTACACATTTTAAAATGTTTCTTTATAATGATAACAGCATGAACAGATGCTTTATGTAGTTGCATGTGGACAATGCAAGCTATTAGGATTATGGTCTTTGTTTTCCTTCAGTTGTTTTTGGTGTTAAACAAGTTTTTTTTTTTTTTTTTTTTTTTTATTTTAATTGTTTCATTGTTGATTGCATGAACCAATTATACACTTATTAGCTATAGATTTTTATATAATAATAATGTGTTAGTGTTGTCATTTGCAATATATTATTAGGCTTAACATTTTATGTTAATTTGTTATGCAAAGAAAATGCTGACCAATGAAGATCCCGTTTTCACAAATGTTTAAGCTATTAAAATGCTGTGATGCTGAAGTAAAAGAAAACCACCCCAATATCATCTTGACTATCGACAAAGACATCAGCTATTGGCAATATCTCCAACTATTGTAAATACACTATACTATTGTCTGCCAGTACAATGCTATTTTGGTGTTGGAATTCTAACTATTAAACATTGCTTTGAAGGAAAGGGGGGAAGAAGGAAAGGTGGTAACAGTTGATCAGGGAGATCATAGCAGTCCATTACTGTTACTGACTCGCAGATAACCATTAGATATGGGTTTTTCTATACAGTGTATTGTTGCATGACTACATACATTTATGCATGTCACTTAACTTCGCCTGCATTAAAGGCTTTGAGAAGCTTTCCTTTTATCACTGATAGTGTTAAATTAGTAAGTAATTGTAATTCCCATTCACTCATTGATCACGGTGTTAGTGAGTTAAAACCAATAACATCATCCTTTGTCTGGTAAGTCACAAGGCTCTGGCTCTCTGCTTTACACAATGTTATCCAAACACTCAGGTTAAATCTTAGGTTCTTTTATCAGTTCTAACAAAGACTTTTAAACAACTAAGAGGCTATATCCATCGGCACATATGTCGGAACCAATTCTTAATGCGCATGTGAAGGCCATCAGCGTTTATCACAGGTTCGCGTTTAAATTCTATGAAGAGAGAATGGTGTCATCTTAGCGGTCCCTTTTTTTATTAACAAACAATTGTTGCGATGGAAGCGAGTCAATCAAAACTAACTTTAGCTGGAAAATAACTTTGTTAAAGAGCCGCTATAAAGCCAAAAAAACTAAGTTACCTTGATTTATTCGCTTATCTCTGTAAAGCTGCTTTGAAGCAATCTACATTGTTAAAAGCACTATATAAATGATGACTATATAATAACTTCATTGAAGCTCATCAAGAGAATGCCAAGAGTGTGCAAAGCAGTAATCAAAGCAAAAGGTGGCTACTTTGAAGAACCTAGAATATGACATATTTTCAGTTGTTTCACACTTTCTTGTTATGTATATAATTCAATATATAATTCCACATGTGTTAATTCATAGTTTTGATGCCTTCAGTGTGAATCTACAATTTTCATAGTCATGAAAATAAAGAAAACTCTTTGAATGAGAGTATTTATATATATATATACATTTTATATAATCGGACACGTCTGACAGAACCGGTTCTTGACTCGATAACGAGTCAATGTTTTGTTCGTTATCTAGCTGGGCTCTGTGTTCATCTTCAGTTCTCTCTTCACATCAGTTCAGTCAGTGTACTGTTTGAGTACATTAATTACTCCGGGATATTGGTTTATTTTAACTCAGAGGAAGTGTCAGCCACATTAAAAAAGTTCAGACTGAGAGCTCTCGGACTAAATGTAAAATATCTTAAACTGTGTTCTGAAGATAAATGGAGATCTTATGGGTTTGGAATGACATGACATGAGGGTGAGTTATTAATAACATAATTATGATTTTTGGGTGAACTAACCCTTTTAATACCTTTCGTTTGTTGAACTGTGGTATAAATCAATGTCACATAAGCAATCAAGTGGATATTCATATTAAACACAGGTACTGACACAGGTAATGTTTTTGTATTGAAGAGAGTTTGAATCTTAAATCGTAAGCTAGTAAGTCAGTCAAGTCAAAACAGCTGAGATTTTTTTAACTAGATGTGGAAAAAACGAGCGCGTCGCTGCCATTATGAGCACGCATACCACATTTGAAATCACATTTGAAAAAAACTTGAGCACAAAAAAAAAAAAAACATGATATGTGCCTTCGGAGAGGGTGTTTTCTACAGCGGGCTGACCACAGGCTGCGCTCCAGATTAACCCCACATAATGACATGCTTTACTTTTTTTAAATAAAAAGTTAAAGAAATTATCGCGGCCAAAAAAAAAATATCGACCATTTTTTTTATCGGGCGACTAATTGATTTATCTACTATCGCGACAGGCCTAAGCATAACTGTTTTCAACAAGCGACGCATGCATGTTGTTGACACAAGAGCAGATGTTCAGTGACCAACTTTAATCTCAGCCATAGTATCAATTAAAAAAAGCATTTTAATAGACTTACCAAGTGCAATCAGTCTTGATGTACTGGTCAGAGAGAGGCTTCTCTCTGCATCTGCTGAAGTTGCAGTGACCTAAAAGTAGAGCAATTAACAAAAGGTTGGGAGAAATTAATTACATATATAGAGAACATACTTGCATCTTGTTTTAAAATACTTCTCAATGTGCTCGCCAATCAAGTTTATAAGCATATGTCACTTTGTGATATCTTGTGATACAACCCCTTGACCAGCACAAGTATGTCTGCCTATCTTGCAAAATAGAAGTTTGATGATAAATGATGATGAAGATTAAAGAGTACCTCAAATGCATGACAATGAAAACAAAAACAGTAATAGTCTTTTAGAAATGTATTAAGAAACTATAATCCTGCCATCTCTTACATCATCCAGTAAATGTGGGTCATCTGATCTGTGTGTCTTTGCATCAATGTACTGTGCTTTGACTGACTCATGGCTCAAAAGTGCATTGAGGGTCTCCTTTACTGGAACATCCTGCAAAAAGCAGTCCTTTCCTTTGGAATTTTTACCTAGATACACCTGTTCAGGTGCCACATAATTAAAATTCCTCTTGAAATATGTCTTTCACGAGTTCACATTTACTTATAATTAAATAAAGGTTTAACCCTTGTGGATTGTTCAAATTCACTACCCTTTTCGAGTTGTTCGGGATGAAAACATCCACTCAATTAAACTGCTGTAAAAATGTATCAGATTCATTTTTTTTTTCAATTTATTTTGCATAAATCTGTTAATCACCCTCTGTCCTGATCAAAACTACCAAATTTTTTTTTTAAAAAATCAAAGATTTAACTCTTTAATTGCCAAATTCATAAATGATGTCACTGATTTGGGGGAAAAAAACACACAAAATGACTTATTTTCAATATAAAAGTAATTGTGGCTGATTTTCTTTTTACTTTGTAAACAGTCTTGGGCATGTCAAAGATTAGTAGCAACATTTGCTTTGATGCATTTTTAGTTTTTGTGCAGCATTAGATTTAATTTTTTCTCCCTAATTTGTTGTTGGTGGCTGTTTTTGCCCCATTGACTTGCATTATAACAAATTTTTTTGATTGCAAAGCCATGACACCATGTAATCATGCATTCTTGATTGTTTGTGGCTTACGCCCGTTTCACACATACTCCGTCTGCGGTGCATATGCGTTGCGTATTTTTTTACGCACCCATGTTAACGGATTCCAGTGTTCACACTGCACGTGGTTGCGGTCCCTCAATGCGTTCCAGGAGCAGTGCGGCGATCGTTTACGTACCGAGTCTATTTTTTGCTGTGCTGCATGCGCTGAATTAAAGTGACAGCGCGTTGTTCGCGGTAAAAATGAACATGGATTGTCATGGAAATGCTGTCATTTCACAATAAATGTATACTAATCAAAGCCTACTGTGTTTCACACGCAACACATGGATTTTGGCTTGATTTAAAACAAGAAAATGAGCAACTTTAAAGAAACAAGGCAGCATTATATATGCACTTTTATAGAGGCAGAAAAACAAAGTTATTTAAGACCCGTTTGGTTGCGTGTAATAAAGATTTAAATGCAAAAGACACGAGAGTCGACTGTGTCTGTGGTGAGTTTTAATTTTGAATGTTTGTGATATCCTAACAAGAAAAGTAGGCTAATGTTGTGTTTAAATGTGTTGCAGCTTGTTTCAGCAACTTATTATAAAAACCCAGCAGTCAAATGCATGAGTAATACATTGTTTATATTTGAATTTAAATGTCTATTAAAGATTGTTACTATACTGTGATGAAAGAGTATCACAATGCTGAAAAAGCTTATTGATTTTATTTTTTTATTTATTTTACATGATTTGATATCAAAATAATGGACAAAGCTTGTGTTTTGTGGTTTAAACAGCCGCGGATCAGTAGCAGACTGCAAACGCGTCCTGTGTGAAAACACAATGAATCCGTGCTGCTTCTGCACCACATACGAAACGCACTCGGACTCGGACGGATTATATGTGAAACAGGCATTAGTTTCTGGCTTGTATATATGCAAATTATAGTGTTTGTGTGTGTGTGTGAAATTCTTGATTGTTGGTGGTTTTCCCTGTTTGGAAGAGGTAACATTTGTTATTTTTACAGTTGATCACTAGGTGGGACCATTAACCATTTAGATAGGCCCGTGCAAAAAAACTTAGTTTCTGACTTGTATATGAAGCTATATGGAGTATAACAGCATATTATATTGAGTGTGTATGTGTGTGTGAGAGAGAAAGAGAGAGTGTGTGCACTCTTTTGCGCACTTACCTTAATGTATTTCAGAAAATCACAATGTACACCTCAGCTCTTAGAACTACATGGAGTAAACAAAAGTGTATTTATGCACCTGCTGCCTTTTAATGGTGGTGAAAGTATTCGGTTGTTAAGTGATGACGTAAGAAGCGCTGTTTCCGGGTCCAGGCCTCAACTCGCTTCACTTGAGAATATGACATCAGCAGCCGTTTATGAGCACTGTTTATTCATATTGATAATTTAAGTTAAACGCTTTCAAACTTACGATATACACTACAGTCTCCATGCTCACAGCATCCCAAACACAAATAATTTTTATATATATTTTTTTATTTGTATTTTCATTGTCTGGCTATCTGGTACTTCGCTATGGAATTAAAGGTTAATATTATAACTTTTTCGCTAGTATTCTATCACATTGTGAGTTTATATTAGCAACTTTTGTTGTTTTCTTGTGGTGACTGATAGAGCGTTTGGACACGGAAGCACTGCTATGTGACGTCAGACTTAACAAACGAATAGACTAAACAAAAGCAAAGTACGTGGATTTAAACACAAGCATTCTATCGTGCTGGATATTTAATGGTGAGAAAAGCAGCAAGCAACACGAGAAAGGGCTTGACTTGTACCAAAGTTTTAGAAATGATTATGTAGCATGACCCCTCCTGCGAGCTGCAGCTTATTTGAAGTTGGTATTGCATTTTGGTTCATAATACATTATGTTCATAAATTTGATGCAAAGTAGATTTTTTTACAGGATTTTAAGGTTTTAAACTGGCTTTACCATCAAGAAAAGAGGAGCATTTCACATATAGGCCATCTGTACTTTTCACCATCAAAAGGTAGCAGGTGCATAAACACACTTCTTTTTTTATTGTTTACTCCATGTAGTTCTGAGAGCATGAGGTGCATATATTTTTTTTTTTTTTCAGATATTGTACATCAAGGTAAGTGCATAAAGGTCTCTCTCACACCCTCTCTCTCTCTATCACAAACACACACACACACACACTATAATTTGCTATTATACTCCATATAACTCCATACAAGCCAGAAACTAAGCCTTTTTTGCACAGGCCTATCTAAATGGTTAATGGTCCCACCTAGTGATCAACTGTAAAAAAATAACAAATGTTACCTCTTCTCAACAGGGAAAACCACCAACAATCAAGAATCTCACACACACACACACACACAAACACTATAATATGCTGTTATACTCCATATAACTCCATATACAAGCCAAAAACCAAGCCTTTTTTTGCACAGGCCTATTTAAAGGGTTAATGGTCCCACCTAATGATCAACTGTAAAAATACAATTTTTTAACCTTTTCCCAAAAGGGAAAACCACAAACAATCAAGAATGCATGATTATATGGTGTCATGGCTTTGCAATCAAAAAATGTCGTTATAATAGAAGTCAATGGGGAAAAAACAGCCACCAACAACAAATTAGGGAGAAAAAATCTAAATCTAATGCTGCACAAAAACTAACAATGCATCAAAGGCAATCTTGTTACTAATCTTTGACATGCCCAAGACTGTGATAAAAGATAAAAAAATATCCAGTCCACAATCACTTTTTATATTGAAAATATGTAATTTTGTGTGTTTTTTTCTAAATCAGTGAAATCATTTATGAACTTGGTAATTAAAAAGTTAAATTCTTGGAATTTTTTTTTAAAAATGTGGTAGTTTTGATCAGGAATGAGGTTGATTAATAGATTTATGTAAAAAAATATATTTATCTGATACATTTTTACAGCAGTTTAATTTAGTCTGTTTTCATCCACGAACATCCTGAAAAGGTAGTGAATTTGCCCACAGTGTACCGTTGAGTTTTTGAAAAATTTAAAGCATTTTCCCAAAATATGGGTCAAAATAAGATTTGTCACCAAAAATCATTCCATTAGCTCAAACACAGAGAAAGTTGTGGCCAAAATAAGAATCGCGAAATTTAGATGACCGAGAACTGATAGCAGTAGACGTTTGGAGCAATTTGGATTTCCTAAGAGAGTGGAAGCCACCAGAATGGTTCTGTCGATTTTTTTCCTGGGGTAGAGAAGCATGAAATTTTTGTGTATCTAGGTTGATTACCAAGAATTCAATGAAGTGCTTGGACCTGAAGTTTTTTCCTGAGCGAGGGGAATCCCGAGCTCTGCAAAAACCTTTTGAGTTGTCATAAGGTTTGCTGCTGGGATGGAGTTAGGTGGTGATATAATTAAGAAATTGTCTAAGAGGTGAATTAGATAGTGTACGGCGTAATTGTTGGAAAGGATCCGGCAAATTGCTTCTGACAACATGTCGAAGACTTTTGGGCTGCTTCTGCAGCCGAACGTGAGGCGGACGGAAAAGTACAATTTATTTCTCCAGTAGACGCTGAATAAGTGCCAAAAATCTGGGTGGATGGGCATCACTTTAAACGCAGAGGTGATGTCGATTTTGGCCATCCAAGTGCCGGGTCCTGCGTCTTTGATCATAGTGATGGCTTGGTCAATGTCGTGGTAGTGAAGAGAAAATTCATAGAGTGGAATGAGGCTGTTAATGCTCGGGAGTGGGGAATTATACGGGGAAGAAAGATCGATGATGAGGCGTTTTTTACCAGAAAATTTTCTGGTTGCTACGCATATGGGGCTAACGCGGAAGATGTTGAAGGGGGGAACGGAAAAAGGGCCGATCATGAAATCAGCGTCTATTTCTTTCTTAATTAACAGGTCAACTGTTTCGGGTTCAGATAGAGCGGACTGGAGGTTGGGGTATATGAGGCTTTGGGAGGGGAGACTTTCGACCCCAGGATGAAAACCGTGTGAAAGACCCGACAGTAGATAGTTAGAAAAATCTGGGTTTGGAAGATAGGCGGAAAATATTTACAGGAGTCGATAAGTATTATTTTTCATTTTTATTGACATTTTTTTGTACAGGACAAATCAAGCTGGCGTGAGCGCAAAAGTCGCAAATATGCATGAACCGGCAGCGTTGTCTTGAGCACCTGCCAGCATTGAAGATGGTGGAGAGTTGCCTGCCAGAGAAAGAAGGGGGGCGGTGATTAGAGGAATTAGGGAGGGAATGATTGTTTGGGAAATTCGGTACATAGCTGGTGGACTTGGGCTGGGATGGTTTGGCACAGGGAGGAATGGATGGGTTGACAAAGGGGCATGTTGTAGAGGAGTGTGCGATGGATCGGCATACTGCGCATGTGATGTTATTGCAGCCTAAAAATACCCGATTGTGAAGTTCAGTGTCCAAAGCCCCCCAATAAGGACACTGATTCCACTGAGACACTCGGATGGCGCATTTTGCTGAGATTAATTTATGGTAGGTGTAGAAATGGGAACCCCCATATGATAATGCGAGCTCTGTAATTATTGTGACATAGTCGCTGAGCTCGCGTCTCCTTTGTGGAAAAGAGGAACAGATTACTTCGGTGTAGCGATTGAAAGCGATGGCAAATTCGGGAAATGATAGAATACGGGCCTGAATATGAGCGGTGTTTTTTAGAGTGAGTGAGAACTTGCCGCAGTCAATTTGGTGGTCGGAAGACGCGGGCGAAATAGAAGACAGGAGAGAAAAAAGATCTATGTCCGCACCTGAGAGAATTTGGCTCCGAATGTTACTGGAGGTGGGTGTAGGATCCAAGGCGGGGCGTTTAGTGGCATGGGTAGGATCTTAGCTGAGGACAGGGAGAAGGATGAACGGGCAAAAGATATGGAGGAAGGAGTAACAGCTGACGGAACCGCCTGCGGATGCCGGCTCGCTCTTGGAACGGTTGCGGGAGCTGCACGGGAAGAGAGCATAGGAAAGAGAGGGGGAATAATGGTGCCGGAGTCTGTGCCATGAGTGGAGGCGGCCTTATGCTGTGGTCAGCTCCGGTGGCGAGGAACATGTTATCAAAAAGGGAGGGAATGGTGGATGTCGGGGCTTTGCCGTTTGCTGAGGCGGCCTCGCCCTAGAGCAGGATGGTGGGGCTGGGGGCCATGGGTAGGGGAGACAATTAAGGGGTGGGAAAACACTAGGACTAGGAGTGAGACTGCGCTGATAGCGGAGGTGTGCTCGCGCTATCTTGGCGGCTTCTGCAGGCGTGCGCCTGTGTGTCGTCTGGAGGATCTGCTGGCCGATGTTCGGAGGATTGAAGGTCTTTTTGTGCTGGATTTGGCTCTTGGCCCCGGCTTGCCAGAGGCCTTTTGTTTCGGCCTGATGACTCCATCCTTGAAGGTGTTGTCATTGGATCAGGCCGGGAATAAGGAGCATAGCAACCCCGATTTGTTTTGTCTTTGGCTTTAGATGGAGGAGTGGATATTGACGGTGGCGCCCTCACCTGGAGGGAGACGTAGAGGGCTTGTAACTCCGCCTTGTTTAGCCAGCGAGGAAAGATGATGCCGGCGTTTGAAAGTGATTGGCATAGACTTGTCGATGTCCATTTCTCCGTGGCTGGAGCGGAGGAGAGAGCTGAGGCATGGGAGGATGCTGGTGACGGTGGCTGACGCCTGGAAGGTGAAATAGAATCCCTGCGTCTGGAGGTATGAGCGGTGGTAATGCGGGAAAATCTGTGACCCCGCGGTGCAGCCGCGGGCTCAGTAGGAGTGTCTTGCGGGGCGTTGGTGTCCCGAACTTCTGGCTGTGGACGCATGCGGAGCTGCATCGTGAAAGGTGTCCTCATCAGAGGATGATTGGGTCTCAGACATGCTGCGGCGATTCGATGTGTCAATTCTGGAAATTGTGAGATAGCGAAGGAAGAACTTATCTGATTATTTATAGGCGTTTTCCTCTTGAGCTGATTGGTAGACTCTGTAATTGCTAATGATGAACTGGCCGTGTTAATTATCCGTGCATGTTCCTCCCGAAATTTGTTTGAGAAACTTCCCTTTTCATTGCAATTATCATCAACCTCAGAATGCATAACAATGTCATCATGGATTTCATTGTCATCATGGATGTCACTGTCAGGTCTACAGTTAGATGCATTAGCATCTATTATTACAGGGTTCACCAAAGATTCTTTCTGTTTTCTGTTTATGTGAGATGTGAAAGTTGATTTTACATGAAAATGTTTTTCACAGTTGGGAAAGGGGCAGGTAACTTTTTTTCCCATCTCGTATATGCCATTTTAAATTGTCTCTGAAGCTATGAAATTTGGGGATGTACAGTATGCTCGCATCCCGCTACCTGACAAATAACAGCATCTGTTCGAGCAGGTCTGCAGTTAACCATATGTGGTTGTTTGTGCTTACGAAGCATGTGTGACTTTAGTTCAGACAAAGTCTGAAAACTACAAGGACAAGTCGGCAAACCACAATTGAACCTAAAATTAGCCAGGTTCCTATGCATTATGATATGGTGGAACAGTAAAGACACAATTGCTTTCTCTGCTGTGGAGTCAAGACATTTGCAAATATGATTAAAAGCTGAATATGTCACAAAACTACAGAATGTCACATTTTATTATTAGGTCTTTCGACACATACATGTTTTACCAAATAAAAAGGGTCTTTGTCTTGATCCAATGTGAAGTGCTTTCCAATGAGTTTGGTGGCATTTTCTTGAATATTGGTCTTTATATTGATTGATTTTATACCCTTCCAAATTAATTTTGCTCCTATCATCATACATTAAGTGATCATTAAAATGAATAGTTCCTGTTCTAGAGATAGCCGTTCATGCCCATGCCATGACACCATCTCCACCAAGTTTTACAGGTAAGGTTGTGTACTCAGGATCATTTGCAGTTCCCTTTTTTCTCTATACTTTTGCTTTCCAATCACTTAGGCAAGATTCTTCACAAATGTGAGCCAGTAGAGTTATGGATGAACCGATGAGACAAAGTTTAACCTTTATCTATTTTTGGTGCCGATCAGAGATTTGCATTTTGATGTGTAGCTTCTGTAAGTCCGTGTCAAATTCTCCTGCGGACTGTAGATTGATAGAGCATCACCTGAACTTTCTAGATGTTGTTGGTGATTTAACAGACATGTGTTTTAGGGTTCATTTTCACAGCATTTATGATTTTTCTGTCATCAACTACTGTTGTTTTTATCAGCCGATCAGGTCGTCGTTGGTTGCTGATGTCGACGGTAGTTTCCAAACTCTTGATTTCTCCATGCCCTTTGTTTTCCCCATAGTTCGAATTGACTTACTCTTTTCTTTTACCATCCACATTGCTTGTCGGCTTCCTCATCTTCATCCTGTTTTGTGTGTATGTCATCATTAAATGCAAGACTTAGAATCCAGAAGCAATGGCTATAACTGATAAGACACATTCCCTGTTTTTAATATATGAAGAATGAATGCAACAGGACACAGCTGAACACGTAGAAAGACGTGTGAGCCAACGGTTTCAATACTTATGCTCACATCAGATAGGTAGATGAATTTCTAAAAGTGCCTATCTTCTTAGCTGGTAAACATCTTTGTGTGGAATCACCCAATAGTAAAATGTGACATTTTATTAGTTTTGTATCCTATTCATCTTTTAATCATATTTACAGATTTCTTGACTCCACAGCAAGCAGAACAATTTTGTCTTTACTGTTCCAATACTTATGGAGGGCACGGTAACTGCACCATTCATTCATAAAGGGTTAACAATCTTGAGAAGAGGATTAAGGCCCCGATATACTTTAAGCAAAATCGAAGAACAAACTGGTATGATGTCATTTTGAACAAAATCCGGGCAAAACCAAGTTCGTTTTGTGTTAGTTATTGGGGATTGAAATGGTTTGCGAAAGCAAGAAACTCTGGACCTCTACTCTGGGTTAATTTCGTCTGTCAACCCCATGGATGAGAGATGTCTGTGAGTAAAAACATGAGCGCAGTGAAGAGCCACTTATAGTAGTAAATTAAGTTTTGATTTTGATGAAATAAGACTCTGAGACTGTTTTTCATGTTTAATTCTGTTGCTTGCTTTTAAGCAGTATATTGAATAAAGTGCCATGTAAACACGTGACGTGACTTCACAGGAGTGCTAATTTACAGAGCTTGTGCAAGCATACACATGTTACTATGAACAGATGCTTTTCATAAAAACATTCTTGTTTTCTCCATATTTGTTGTGTTTTTGTTGCTGAGGGGCAAGCCACTGCACATATTTACATGTTCTTTAAAACATTGCTTTCATCTGATTGGGTGGCGTCGGAATGTTAGATTGCAGTATACCGCTGCTCATGTATTTCAAACTTTGTTTTACCCCTAAATGAAGAGCGAAAATCGGGGCCTTTACAGGCAATTTCTCTTTCAGTAGATTAGTGGGTAGTATTAAACATACATGTTGCTGTTGTAAAGTATTGATGTATGTTGTTTTGTGTCATTAAAATGGTTCTCTTTCTGTTTTAGACCTGATGTTGCTGAAAGAGAAAAGTGAAGAACTAAATAAAATAAAGGACAAAGATCAGTATAAGAAACATGATTTCACGGGAGACAATTTCTTTAGTTACTCACAAACTAAACAGACTTCAAAAGAGAGCTCAAAAGACAGGAGCTAGGAGTCATTTCATCTGCCTACAGTGTGGAATGAGTTTCACTAAAAAAAGAAGCCTTGAAATCCATTTAAGAATTCACACTGGAGAGAAGCCTTACACCTGCCAACAATGTGGAAAATGTTTCAATAAAAAAGGAACCCTTAAAGACACAATAGAATTCACACTGGAGAGAAACCTTATTTCTGCCAACAATGTGGAAAAAGCTTCACTCAAAAAGGAGCACTTAACAGGCACATTCAAATTCACAAAACAGAAAAGGCATACACCTGCAAACTGTGTGGAAAAAGTTTAATTCGAAAAGAAAGCTTAGAAATCCACATGACAATTCGCACTGGAGAGAAGCCTTATGTCACAGGTCGGGGGGGCCAAGCTGGACTGCACCCACCCCTGAAACCCAGGATCACCTCGGGGAGCGTACCAGAAGAACCAGACGGACGAGAGTATAAAAAAATGAACAAGGTTTTATTTGGTTAAAAGCAATTTAAAAGTTCAGTGTTCCTTCCGTGTCTCCCGACCAGAACGGAGCCAAACCTCGGACGCCGGGAAGGCGTGGAGTCGTCAGCAATTCGTGCCTGTACGGGGCCAGCAAGAGCCAGGATAGTCTGTCACCCGTCCCGGAGTGAGGGGGGTATCCGGGTAAATAGAGCTCGTGGATGTTTCGGTCGAGACCGGGAAAAGGAATAATTCTCGTGTCCACCTCCTTTTACAGGGACATCACATGCAGCATTCGGCCCAGAGAATCCTGTGATCTGCACAGCGGGGTAAGTAACCAACAGTAAGTATGTGTCCTTGAGTAAGTAATGGGGCTTACGGCTGGGAGATGCTTCGGTTAAGACCGGGAAAGGAATAATTCGTGTGTCCACCTCTTTCTACAGGGACATCACATGCAGCATTCGGCCCAGAGGATCCTGCGATCTGCACAGCAGAGTAGGGAATCAACAGCAAGTATGCGTTCTTGAATAAGTAGTGGGGCTTACGGCTGGGAGATGCTTCGGTTAAGACCGGGAAAGGAATAATTCGTGTGTCCACCTCTTTCTACAGGGACATCACATGCAGCATTCGGCCCAGAGGATCCTGCGATCTGCACAGCAGAGTAAGTAATCAACAGTAAGTATGTGTTCTTGAATAAGTAGTGGGGCTTACGGCTGGGAGAGGCTTCGGTTGTGACCGGGAAAGGAATAATTCTTGTGTCCACCTCTTTTCATAGGGACATCACATGCGGCATTCGGCCCAGAGGATCCTGCGATCTGCACAGCAGAGTAAGTAATCAACAGCAAGTATGTGTTCTTGCATAAGTAATGAGGCTTACGGCTGGGAGATGCTTCGGTTAAGACCGGGAAAGGAATAATTCTTGTGTCCACCTCCTTTCATAGGGACATCACATGCGGCGTTCGGCCCAGAGGATCCTGCGATCTACACAGCGGGGTAAGTAATCAACAGCATGTATGTGTTCTTGAATAAGCAATGGGGCTTACGGCTAGGAGATGCTTCGGTTAAGACCGGGAAAGGAATAATTCTTGTGTCCACCTCTTTTCATAGGGACATCACATGCGGCGTTCGGCCCAGAGGATCCTGCGATCTACACAGCGGGGTAAGTAATCAACAGCATGTATGTGTTCTTGAATAAGCAATGGGGCTTACGGCTGGGAGATGCTTCAGTTGAGTGCCTGGGTGTGGATTACGGTGACGGTGGTGGGCTCTCGGGGTGGTGAGCGTCCGGCATTAACTCTATAGATCTTCCCCACACTCTGTAACTTCACTTCAAACGATTTATTGTGCAACACACCACTTCAGACACGGCACACCCACTCTTAGTGCAAATAGAGCCAGCACTCACCCAACGATGACTCCGTCCACTTCACAACGTTATCACTCCCAGTCCAGATGTATACAATTGATCGAAGTCCCAGATCAGGTCTCTTAACTTCCCTCCGATAGTGATGGCGCGGCCTGGTCTTCACTTACTTTCCAGAGCTCACACTCTTTCTGTCCTGAATATCTCCACTCGATCGCCGATATATCTGTTACACAGCCAGATAACCGAAACCCCACAATAGTCTTCAAATACCTCCACACGCCAGCCCAAACGTCCCAGGAATTCACCTCTCCTAGGGGAACACGTCCAAAGAGAAGAACCACACACGGGGGCAAGCCAACCAGGAAGAATAGCCGGGAGAACGAACGACCAAATAGAATCCACAACCCTCCTCATGGTCTCTGCACTTCTCTTTTTATGTGGTTACTCCGCCTCCATAATCCTCTCACAGATCGCCACATCAAACTCCCCACACCAGATGTCAATCTGTCATTAGCGTTGTTATTGCGACATCGGGCGCAACCCGCAAGTGGACCGGTGTTACCGCGACACCGTCCCGAGGGGAACACAAAATTCCGGCGGGACTTAGTTCCGCTTCCCTTTCGTCACCCCGTGACATACCCCCCTGCCAAACCGTTCTAGTCCCTAGAACGCCTTCCAGTCGCCCATTCTCCATAGCGTGCCGGGGGCCGACCTCGGCTCTCCCTCTGGGACCGTCGTGGTGGCGAGACAGGGTCGATGTCCGCAGGCATATCCATCGGGTCTCTGGGGGCCATTTCTGCGGGGACATTTCCCCGTTCTCCTGGGATCACGGCCCATCCTGCGATCCACGGGGCTACAGCTTCAGGCTCCTTTGGCGCCTCCTCTACGGGGCTGGGATAGTTCGGACAGGGGCGGATCATGTTCCGATGGACCACTCTAGCGGGCCCGGCTTTTCCTTCGGGCCGAATTGTATATACTGGCTGTCCAGGCCGCTGCTGGCCCTCGACCACGTATGGTGCATTCTCCCATCGGTCACTGAGCTTCCCCTTCCCTTGTCGCCGGTTGTCCCTTACCAGGACCCTTTCTCCTGGGAGAAGGGGGGCTTCCCGAGCCGTCCGGTCGTACAGCCTCTTGTTTTTCTTCCCAGCCGCTCGGATCCGTCCCGAGACTTGCTCGTATGCAAAATGGAGGCGTTGGTGGTGGCGCCTTACCCATTCAGTTACGTTCCCCTCCTCCTCGGTTGCTGCCGTCCCCAGCAATAAGTCGGTAGGCATCCGCACATGCCTGCCAAACATCAAATAAGTGGGGGCGTAGCCCGTGGTACTGTGCGTACTATTATTGTAGGCCTGAACCAGATTTGGTAGCGCACTCACCCAGTCGCTCTGATGTTCTTGGTCTAGCGTGCCGAGCAAGTTCAATAGGGTCTGATTGAACCGCTCGCATCCGCCATTTCCCTGGGGGTGGTAAGTAGTGGTATGGGTCTTGGTGCAGCCGTACACTTTACACAGCTCTCTGATTACCCGGGACTCGAAGTTTGGCCCTTGGTCCGAGTGTAGGAACTCGGGGCAACCGAACGGCTGGAAGACAGCTCTCCACAGAGCAGTGGCGGTGGTGTTCGCCGTCTGGTCCAAAGTAGGAATGGCCCAGGAGTACTTGGTGAACAAGTCGGTAATGACAAGGATGTTCTGATAGCGGTCTGCCGGCCGACCCAAAGTCAAGAAGTCCATTGCGACTATGTGGAGAGGAGCCTTTGCCTGGATGGGGACCATCGGTGCTTGTGCCTCCTTCCTGGCTTTGAACAAGGTGCAACGAGGACAGGCCTGAACGAAGGTACGTACCGTTGCTTCTAGGTCGGGCCAGTAGAAGTGTCGCCTCAAGAGAGAGACCGTTTTCTCGTGCCCTTGGTGGCCCAGCTGATCATGGTACGCTATCAAGAGCTCTCGTACTTGGCCTTCGGGGACAACGATCTGTCGGAGTTCCTCGTCCAGCCCCGGATCTCGGACAGACCTACAGAGTACTCCCTCCTTCACCTGTAGTCTGGCCCATTGTCCCAACAGCTTCCTTCCTGTTCCCCCTTGGGCCCGTTGTTCGGCCAACGTCGGTTTTCGGCCCCGTTCCAGCCATCGCATCAAGCCACTGATCTCCCTGTCGGCCTGCTGTCGCTCTTTCCAGCGGCAGGGGTCCCATCCCCAACTCACAGGCATCCCCTCATGTTGAGTCCCCGGCGCCTCCACAATGCCCACCATATACTCCTCTCCTTCGGGGTCTGGTGTGGGTTCCGGTGGGTCCCTCGGACCTTGAGCTTCCGGGAGTCGGGACAGGGCGTCAGCGTTGGTGTTCTCCCGTCCTGGCCGGTATCGGAGCTGGTAGTTGTAATTGGCCAACTGGGCCACCCAGCGCTGTTCCTCTGCCCCCAACTTCGCCGTCTGTAGATGTACTAGGGGGTTGTTATCAGTTACTACCGTCACCTGGGCACCCCACAAGTAATCTTTAAACTTTTCGCTGAGTGCCCATTTCAGCGCCAGCAGTTCCAACTTGAAGGAGCTGTAATTGGCGTCGTTCCTCTCTGCTGGATGAAGGCTCCGGCTTGCGTAGGCTACGACCCGCTCTACACCGTCCTGTTGCTGGGCCAACACGGCCCCCAAACCCAGGTTGCTAGCGTCCGTGTATAAGACAAAGGGCTTGGAGAAGTCAGCATACGCCAGAATCGGCGCCCGCAGCAACTCGTCTTTCAGTCGCCGGAACGCAGCCTCACACTCGGGGCTCCATAGGATAGCCGGCGATCCGCGACCTCGGGGGCGTCCTGTCCCAGCCAGCAACTGATTTAGGGGCTTTGCGATCTTGGAGAAGTCCTTGATAAAGCGGCGGTAGTACCCCACGAAGCCCAGGAATGACCGGACCTGCTTCACCGTCTGCGGGGCAGCCCACTCTCGCACCGCCGACACCTTCTCCGGGTCGACCGAAACTCCCGCCGCGCCCACACAGTGTCCCAAGAATTTGACCTCCCGCCGTAACAGATGGCATTTGTCCGGCTGGAGCTTCAGCCCATATTTCTCCATGGCCCCGAAGACCTGCTCAAGGTGTTGTAAGTGGGAGTCGAAATCTGGGGAATAGACAATCACATCGTCCAGGTATACCAAGGCGGACTCCATCAACTGACCTCCCAGGCACCGCTGCATCAGCCTCTGGAAGGTGGCAGGAGCGTTGCAGAGGCCGAAGGGCATCCGGTCCCACTCAAAGAGACCGAACGGGGTGGTAAAGGCGGTCTTCTCCCGGTCGGCCTCGGCCACTTGTACCTGCCAGTAGCCACTTGCCAAGTCCAGCGTGGAGTACCATGCCGAGCGTGTCAAGCCAGCCAGGGAGTCCTCAATCCGGGGTAGGGGGAACGCGTCCTTCCTAGTGACCAGGTTCAGCTTGCGGTAGTCGACGCAAAACCTCCATGCGCCAGTCTTCTTCTGTACCAACACGTTGGGAGCTGCCCACGGGCTGCTGCTCTCTCTAACAACCCCTCGATTGAGCATACCTTGCAGCAGGGTATGAACCTCCGTGTACAGGGTAGGTGGGACGGGTCGGTACCTTTCTCTACTGGGCTCTGCATCTCCGGTGGGGATCCGATGTTGCACGACGTTGGTGCAGCCGTAGTCCTCTTCGTGTGCCGAGAAGACATGTTGCCACTTGCTCAGCAGGTCTCGCAGCTTCCTGGCCTGTGTCGGTCTCAGCTCCTCCCCTTGCAGGGAACTTCCCTTCAAGTGGCCGGGCACCTCCTCCCCTAGGCTCTGGGGCGACGAGCTCGCTTGGGTAAGGGCCACTTCCACCACCGCGGGGTGTACTTGGCGAAAGCTCACGTCCTGGTCCTCCCGCACCTGATGGGATTCTACTGGCGTTACCTTGACCAGCCGCTGATGTTTATGTAGGTGCACAACATGGGGCGTCCCGTTCCGAACTCTCACCGGGATCCGTCCTCTTCGTACCACGGCCAAACCTCTGGCGACTTCTACCTGCTGGCCATCCCAGTGGGGCTCCACCAACACCCATTCCTCCGCTCCCACGTCCCACTGGAGGACTCGCACCCATACTAGGGCCTCGCTGTTCGCTGGCACGGACAGGGCATAACGGCACGCTACCCGACTTGTCCCTTCGCGGCCTTGCCGGGCCCGGGACATCTGGATCCGTCTGCAGTCAGCGGCGACACGTTCCCATTCCTGTTGCTCGGCCAGCGAGATCCCTCGAGCGGGCGTTGCCCGAAACAATTCTTCCCAACATGCAGATAATACATTCATACCTAGCAAGGCCCGGTGACTCCCCAGACAGTGGTCCTTTACGATGATCACTCCCTTCTGGGGCACGATAACTCCGTGGATCTCCAAGTCCGTCAGCCTGTAGCCAATGTAGGGGATGTCCAGACCATTTGCTCCTTTCAGGGAGAGCCAGGGAGCCTCCGTCCCATGCATCCTCTGATCTCCAAACAGCTCTTGCGACAGGCTCTCCGCGAATAGGGTCACCTGGGATCCGGTGTCGACGAGACAGGGCACCTTCACACCACACACCTGGACCTCCACCACTGGGCTATGCCCGACCAGCCTGTCCTTGGAGCCTGCTCCGATGGGTGGGTCATCTAAGGGGGTCCCGACCACACGACCCACTGTGGCCGGTCGACCTAAAAACCCCCCTCCGAACCTCTTCGAGGACCACACTGTCGGCTGTAATGGCCTGGTTGGCCACAGCGGTTGCAGATAGGTCGTCCTTGCTCGTCCCATTCAAACTGGGGCCGGTTGGGCCGGTTAGGTCGCCTCCCTGCGTCCCTGTTCCCGTCCGAGTACACCCGGTCCCGCGAGATGGGCCTCACCTCTGGCCTGGTAGCCCCAGAACGCAGCTCGTCCACGAGCGTCTTGGTTAGCTCCGCCATCTGCTCCCGGACATCCTTTAGGAGTTCGAGCTTCAGAGTCTGTTTCCACTCTGCCATGTCGGGGACAGCCACTGCGGAGCTACTTACGGCCGCACACACAGGGGGTTCTTGCACCTCAACCTGATCGTTCTCCAATGCCACCGCTTCCTTCTTTAGGTCTTCGAAGGTGAGTTCCGGCTCCCTTCTGAAATGGACTCTAAGTCCCTGGCGTACCGGGCCTTCCCTTAGCCCCAACAGGAATTGGTCCCTCAACAGAGTCTCGCTATCTCCGAGACCATGGTCTGGGCGTCCCTGCAGCCTGGTAACTCGCTCCCGTAGTTGGAGGGCGAAAGCTCTGACGGATTGGCGGGGGCCCTGCTTGCTGCTGAAGAACTGGGCCCGGAGAACCGCAGTTGGAGTGGCGTCACCATACCTTTCCGTCAGGAATCTGAACACAGACTGGGCGGTGGTTCGGACAGCTTCGGGGGCGGCTTGGACTTCCCGCCGCGCTTCCCCGTCAAGGGAGTTGAGGGCAAACTGTAGCTGTTGGGTCGCGCTCAGTCCCTGTAGCCCGGCCAGATATTCGATCTGAGCCCGCCATTCGGAGAGGCGCACCTCTGACTCATTTCCTCCATATTTCTGGACCCAGGGGTTTCCCATGAACACTGGCATGACTCGGGGTGGGGCCCCCAGTGCCTCGTCGTCGGCCATCTGAGAATCCCTGGTCGCTCAACCCGAGGTGAAACCCTGCCGACTACGCCAAATCTGTCACAGGTCGGGGGGGCCAAGCTGGACTGCACCCACCCCTGAAACCCAGGATCACCTCGGGGAGCGTACCAGAAGAACCAGACGGACGAGAGTATAAAAAAATGAACAAGGTTTTATTTGGTTAAAAGCAATTTAAAAGTTCAGTGTTCCTTCCGTGTCTCCCGACCAGAACGGAGCCAAACCTCGGACGCCGGGAAGGCGTGGAGTCGTCAGCAATTCGTGCCTGTACGGGGCCAGCAAGAGCCAGGGATAGTCTGTCACCCGTCCCGGAGTGAGGGGGGTATCCGGGTAAATAGAGCTCGTGGATGTTTCGGTCGAGACCGGGAAAAGGAATAATTCTCGTGTCCACCTCCTTTTACAGGGACATCACATGCAGCATTCGGCCCAGAGAATCCTGTGATCTGCACAGCGGGGTAAGTAACCAACAGTAAGTATGTGTCCTTGAGTAAGTAATGGGGCTTACGGCTGGGAGATGCTTCGGTTAAGACCGGGAAAGGAATAATTCGTGTGTCCACCTCTTTCTACAGGGACATCACATGCAGCATTCGGCCCAGAGGATCCTGCGATCTGCACAGCAGAGTAGGGAATCAACAGCAAGTATGCGTTCCTTGAATAAGTAGTGGGGCTTACGGCTGGGAGATGCTTCGGTTAAGACCGGGAAAGGAATAATTCGTGTGTCCACCTCTTTCTACAGGGACATCACATGCAGCATTCGGCCCAGAGGATCCTGCGATCTGCACAGCAGAGTAAGTAATCAACAGTAAGTATGTGTTCTTGAATAAGTAGTGGGGCTTACGGCTGGGAGAGGCTTCGGTTGTGACCGGGAAAGGAATAATTCTTGTGTCCACCTCTTTTCATAGGGACATCACATGCGGCATTCGGCCCAGAGGATCCTGCGATCTGCACAGCAGAGTAAGTAATCAACAGCAAGTATGTGTTCTTGCATAAGTAATGAGGCTTACGGCTGGGAGATGCTTCGGTTAAGACCGGGAAAGGAATAATTCTTGTGTCCACCTCCTTTCATAGGGACATCACATGCGGCGTTCGGCCCAGAGGATCCTGCGATCTACACAGCGGGGTATGTAATCAACAGCATGTATGTGTTCTTGAATAAGCAATGGGGCTTACGGCTAGGAGATGCTTCGGTTAAGACCGGGAAAGGAATAATTCTTGTGTCCACCTCTTTTCATAGGGACATCACATGCGGCGTTCGGCCCAGAGGATCCTGCGATCTACACAGCGAGGTAAGTAATCAACAGCATGTATGTGTCCTTGAATAAGAAATGGGGCTTACGGCTGGGGAGATGCTTCAGTTGAGTGCCTGGGTGTGGATTACGGTGACGGTGGTGGGCTCTCGGGGTGGTGAGCGTCCGGCATTAACTTTATATATCTTCCCCACACTCTGTAACTTCACTTCAAACGATTTATTGTGCAACACACCACTTCATACACGGCACACCCACTCTTAGTGCAAATAGAGCCAGCACTCACCCAACGATGGCTCCGTCCACTTCACAGCGTTATCACTCCCAGTCCAGATGTATACAATTGATCGAAGTCCCAGATCAGGTCTCTTAACTTCCCTCCGATAGTGATGGCGCGGCCTGGTCTTCACTTGCTTTCCAGAGCTCACACTCTTTCTGTCCTGAATATCTCCACTCGATCGCTGATATATCTGTTGCACAGCCAGATAGCCGAAACCCCACAATAGTCCTCAGATACCTCCACACGCCAGCCCAAACGTCCCAGGAATTCACCTCTCCTAGGGGAACACATCCAAAGAGAAGAACCACACACGGGGGCAAGCCAACCCGGAAGAATAGCCGGGAGAACGAACGACCAAATAGAATCCACAACCCTCCTCATGGTCTCTGCACTTCTCTTTTTATGTGGTTACTCCGCCTCCATAATCCTCTCACAGATCGCCACATCAAACTCCCCACACCAGATGTCAATCTGTCATTAGCGTTGTTATTGTGACATCGGGCGCAACCCGGAAGTGGACCGGTGTTACCGCGACACCGTCCCGAGGGGAACACAAAATTCCGGCGGGACTTAGTTCCGCTTCTCTTTTGTCACCCCGTGACAACAACATCGCATGTTGTTTACTTGACGTTCTTACAACACAGTTCACTACACAGAGATATTTGAAGCAGTTTTACTGACCGCCTGCGGTTCCAACACACGATCGTGACCCTTTTTCGTTTGGACTGCATCATCCTCAAGAAATAAACGATATGCAAATCCAGCGTCAAACTGGGCCTTGTTTGTAAAACAAGCATCTTCGTAATGCAGGGAACAAACAAAAACACTTGCACAACTCATTTGATGCTCTGTAAAAATAAACTCCATCCACTGGTCCCTTAATGCTGTTTTTTTTTTTTTTTTGTAATCTGTGCAGGGTTGTCTTGCCCTGGCAACCAAAAACACACTTCTTTTGTGACATTTCGGTCTCTCGCTCTGATCAGTGAATGTCTGTTGTGCTCTCAGTGCTCTGCTATACGGGAGCGCACGCTTGTCCGGGAGAAGTGCCCTTAAGACCCATATAAGGAAATTCCGCTCCATCTAACGTCACACAAACCCATACTCGAAAAAATCTTTCCGAAACTTGTGACAAACCGGAAGGAGTATTTTTGTTCCTTCAAACGTACAACTTAATTTTTTTAACTTTGTCCATGTTTAGCATGGGAATCCAACTCTTTAACAGTGTAAAAAACTCAGTATGCATGAAATAGCATTTCACCCCCACCCCCACCCCTATAATGTTATTTGAACATTTATTTTTTAATGTTCTTAAAAAGTCCAGTTCCTCTTCATGCTCTTTGCTTCCGATCAGAAGGCTCTCTTTGAGGAGGGAACCCGCTCTTGGGGGTTGGAAGCTCGCGTTGCGCAGAACCTGATTTTACCAAGTGAGACATGTTCCTAGGACAACATCTTTGTTGTCCCTGGAACAACATTGTGATTAACCAATCAGATTTGAAGAACCAGTTTATAGATTTTGTGAAGTTTATGCTTAAAATCACTGTTTGGGGCTTGTACATCAGTGTCATTCATCTATCATTTCCTCTGATTTTAGAGATTACTCATGGTTAAGGTTAGGTTTAGGTGTAGGGATATGGTCAAGAATACATTTTTGGAGTAAAATGTTGTTCCAGGGTCAACAAAATATGTTGACCTAGGAACACATCTAACTCAGCAAAATCAGGACATGCCTCACGTTGCAGTACTTTCTCCCCTGTGAGAGGGCACGATGCGCTGCCTGTCTTTCTCTGAGGAGATTAATGTCGAAGGCACCGATGAGCTAGCCAGATGCACAAGCATCAGTTACACAAGGACTGAGGTTTGCTTTTGGGGGTCAAAGCTTACCAATATGGATCTTCCTCTGGCCTTGCACTCTCACCCCACACTTTAACGACTCAATCACATTGGTGATTGGTTGATATTAGCTCAATCAGAGCAGATGACGAGAAATGAAAGAGCTGGGGTTAAGACTTAATGCCAAGACAATTGTGCTTTCTCTGATACAGAGAATCACTTATCTGGGCGTGGTGTGGGATTCGACCACGATGCAGGCACGTATTTCACCTGCTCGGATCAAGTCAATCCTCACTGCAGTCACGAGAGTGAGAGAAGGCCGGTCACTCACTGTCAAGCAGTCTCTGAGATTGCTGGGTCTGATGGCAGCTGCGTCCTACGTGAACACTATTGGCCTGCTGTACATGAGACCCCTACAGTGGTGGCTCAAAACCATGGGGTTCTCCCCAAGGGGAAACCCACTTTGCATGCTAATGGTCACGCGGCGGTGCCTACATACCTTAGACATGTAGAGAAAACATTGGTTCTTGTCTCAGGGCCCAGTGCTGGGACCTCCTTGTCGCCGCGTAATGCTAGTGACGGATGGACCCTCACCGGCTGGGGTGTGGTCATGAGTGGCCACCCTGCCTTCTCACTGATAGCAGTCCACATTCCTGGCCATCTCAATATGGGAGCAGACATCCTGTTGAGGCAGGAGCCGAGGCCCGGGGAATTATGTGAAGGAGGTGATGAAGCAGAGTTGGAGAGGTTGGCCAGACTTGGGTGGACCTGTTTGCAATTCGAGAGACATCGGACTGTCCCCTCTGGCTTCCTCTGACTCATCCAGCTCCACTGGGGCTGGACGCCATGGTACAGACATGGCTGAGGCTTCATCTGTAATTTTTTCCCCGATTGCTCTGCTCCCGGGAGTTCTGGAGAGAGTGCACTGGGGGGTCCGGCTGCTGTTAGTAGCCTCGTTTTGGCCGGGCCAGGTATGGTTCCTGGGCCTGATTTCTCTTTTTGACGGCACTAAATGGGAGGTTCCCGTCAGGAGCAATCTCCTCTTGCAGGCGGAGGGTGCACCCCCGCATGGATCTTAGATGCTGTAGGTGTGGTCTCTGAGGAGGCACAACTTTTAGCTTCCGGTCTCTCAACCGAGGTTGTTGAGACCATTCTCCAATCCAGAGCTCCCTCAATGAGGAAACTGTAGTGCTTGAAGTGGAAGCTTTTCACTTGCAGGATCTCCGCAGGGTTGACCCACTCCACCCTGAAGGTCTACGTGGCGGCCATGGCAGCCGACCGCTCCCCTCTCGGTGGCCAGTCAGTGGGCAGAAACCATCTGGTTACATGTTTCCTCCATGGTGCACTAAGGCTGAGGCCTCCGGCCAGAAGAAGCTTATGCTAAGCAGTGATCAGGATTCTATCCTAAGCCTCGAGTCCTCTGATCTCCACTCTCCTGGGGGTCAAGACTCTGGAGTTAGGCCATTGGGCAGGTTGTCCCTGATTACTGTCAGGCTCCTGTCTCCTTCTCTTGCTTTAGCTGTGCTCTTCCACACTAGGCAGAGATTTGAAAGTCTGGCGGCTTTGACATTCTCATTCCCCAAAGCATTCTCCACGCAGCTCGAGTTCCTGAAGAGGAACGTCTAAGGTTACATATGTAACCCTGGTTCCTCGAAGGAACGAGACACTGCATCGCAGTGCAAGCAAGCTTTTATGCTTCCTGGTCTCTGACGTCACCCACCTATGACGTCTCGCCCATCCATTGGACTGATTACACATGTTATTCAGAGATGTCACGCTGGAGGCGTTCCTCAAAGCGCTCTAGACACAGTGTCTCGTTCCTTCAAGGAACCAGGGTTACATACGTAACCTTAGACGTTTTCTTGTCAGCATTAGAATGTTATTGCAAGGTTACAAAAACATTACTCACAACATTTAAAAGGTTAGAAAGTTGTTAGTAGTTAGTAGGTTAGTAGAACGTTGAAAAGTATTCTCTCAATGTTATGAGAACATATTGTTTAAATTAAGTCCACAAACATTTTTTCCCAACATTTATATGACACTTCAAAAATGTTAGTGTAGGTTGTGAGTATGTTCCCTGTTAGCTGGCTTCATCTTTGGTGTGAACGTACCTTCACAGCATAGGCTAAAATGTAGCAACCTGTTTTCAATGAAAAATGAATGTTATTTATTTGTTGAAATTTTACCACTTAAAGGTGCAGTAGGGAACTTTTGCAAAAAAAATATTTTTTACATATTTATTAAACCTGTCATTATGTCCTGACAGTAGAATATGAGACAAATAATCTGTGAAAAAAAATCAAGCTCCTCTGGCTCCTCCCAGTGGTCCTATTGCCATTTGCAGTTACAGACCGCTCCCGGTAAGAAATCAACCAATCAGAGCTGCGGTCCGTAACTTTGTTTGTGTTCAAAATGTATATAATAAGCGAGTACACCATGAATCCATTTTCCAAACCGTGTTTTGGCTTGTCCTGAATAACTAGGGTGCACCTATAATAAGTGTTTATATTCTGACTATTTTAGATTGCTTCGGGGGTACCGCGGCGGAGTAACCCAGTACCTTTGTGATTCTTCATAGACATAAACTGAGAGAAGTAGTTCCGGCTACGATGTTCTTCCGCAAGACGCAAGCAGTTCTGTTTATTAACCGCAAGAGCGTCAAAAGTTCCCTACCACAGCTTTAAAAAAATGTTAATATGTTTGGGACACATCAGGTTAGAAAGAAAGAGTGCGACTTGCTTCTCTGACAAAAGTTCAAGAAACAACCAGATGATCAGATCATTGTGATTGAACCAAATAGCTTTGTTCAATACTTCATAATCTTCTTGTCATAAGCTGCACAGCGCGGCCTATGCTGTTGGCATCAATCACATCAACAACAGGTCTGATCTAGCAAAAATGCAGGTTTTTTGTGATGATTTTGGAGTGATGGACATTTCCAATAATTTCTAATTTCCAATAAACTTCTAGCTGTGAATAACAATCACTCTCTGGAGACTAGATCTGGCAGTAGTGTACATTTTGAACAATCATTCAGAGCACACAAACCACTTTGAACAGAGTTGTGAAACAGTGAGGGGTATAACCTTTGTGATAATAAAGTAATTATGAGACCATTCCCATTTACTCTATTGCATAACTTTTCCTTACAGTCCACCGTGACACTCCTGGAGATTATTAAAGGAGAATGTGTGGTTCACAGGTTGAGAAAAGGTTTGCGTCACTAACCAGAAACAGCCTCTACTGGGTTGGGTCTAATAGTGAGTTTCTCAGAAAGGCAGCTTTACTTTCTAAGAGATTTGAAGTTTGCATGACATTTGCATTGTAATTGTCAAATTCATTTTCACCACAGGAATTTACAAGTCAATAGTGCTTTTATTATGATTATGTATTTTAAAAGCTGCCTTGGTAAATAAAAAGCATTCTAATTAAATTCTCTACGTGGAATGTGGTTTTTGGTGACAGGGAATATGTGAAATCTTGTCTCACTGCAGGACCATTGAAATGGTTTATCATTACCAATGATACACATTTTCCCTTATACAGTCATGATATTTGAATCCCAAATATATTGATATTGATGACAAAAAAACTGTGCATCAACTATCTGTGGAAAACAGGACCAAAATGAACTGTTAAAAATTAGACCAATTAAAACAATTGCTGTGCAATGAACTCTTCTATGTCATGCTATTGATCTGTATTATGTGCCTTCTCTGTAATGTTAGTAAATGACCCAGACTTTGATCCCAGGATTGGGAGAGAGAGAGAAAGAGAGAGAGAGAGAGAGAGGCTAAATCAGTGCACAGCTGCTTAGTGAACTCAGCATGAAAGGCCTGTAATGGAATGCTCAGTCAGACGCCAATGCCTCCTGTACAATATTAACTGGGGCTCAATGTGCGTCATTCAGCAAACAGCTGACCCTGGGAGCACTGGAGCAAGTGAGAACCTCTTACCCTTTCTCTCTTATTACTTTCATTTTAATATCTTGCCTACTTGCCTCTTCCCTCAAAGTAAAATTTGTGACAGTAATTAATAACAATACTCCTTACTGCTCCAGTTAATATTGATGATGATGATGATGATGTTCAGTGTTTGGGGTAACGCATTACAAGTAACGCGAATTACATAATCAGATTACTCTTTTCAAGTAACAAATTAAGGTAATGCATTACTTTTAAATTTACAAGAGCCAGTTACTTTGTTTTCCAGTTTATGGACTTACAAGTCTCCTGTCCCCATACTGGGAGAAATCAATATATATAATAAAAAGCATTATATTCAAATGACGATTGATTTCTGCCAACACATTTATCCACGTGTGATCATTCGTACGATGAGACTGGCAGCATAAGAATGTTTCATGAATCACACGTGAACTCTGTCGTTAGTTGATTTGTGCGCACAGATCTGCGGTCATTTCTACATTAGATTGATAAATGAGGGCCAATATGCATACATAATTCAAATTGAATAATCTAATGATTAAATAGTAAGGTTTAAACTAAAATAAAAGCAGCCTTGCATTTTGTTGATTGTCCCACAGCGGGCTGTGGAGTAAGGGAGGTGTGTGAGAGCCAGCACTCTGTTTCCCATTCCCATGGAGGACGTGCAGATCAGGTTTCCTGTCACGTGTCAGAGTTGAGGCTGACACAGGAGAGTGCTACGTGACCAGCACTGCATTGTGTCATGTTGTGATGACAAAACACTCCACCGCCCAAGTAGGCTTGACCTGTTTCTCTCCCACTTCAGCACAGTGTCATATAATTGAGTCAATTACATAATATGTTTTAAATCATTAATTCAGTTACAAAATAATGACATGCATTCAATTTGCTAATGAAAAAAGTTCTATATTTGCTAAGCACACAAATATTTAATACATTATTATGAGAATACAGCATTAAATCGACTTTGCAAAAAGGGGCTTTAGAAGTCAATAAATTGTATTTCCATACTATTGAACTAAAGCATACAAATGGTCTGAAAAAAGTTTTTCAAGCAGTATACTTTATCCAATTAATAATTTGTCTTTCAATTAAATTTACCATTATTTGTTTTATTTTTCAAGGAAGTATTAAGTTTAAATTAAGTTTATCTCCAGATCACGCCTCCCCACACTGGTGCTGCGAATCTGGTAACGACGCCATTAGTAGGGGTAAAAGATGCACATGAAGCAGTCGTGGGATATCTAAAAGATATAGGGATGTATTATAGGATTTTTTATTTATTTATTTATTTATTTATTTGATTGCATAAACCATATAATAGTCCATGCTGCACACTCCTAAATTGAGCAGTCCTAAATTGCACCCTAAATTGAGCAGTCTGGAAAATGGAGCGCAGCTGGAGGACAACAAAACTAGAGGTATTTCACATTGCATGGCGGGAAAGAAACCTATCCTACAGAAGAGCATTAAAAACTGCTAGATCTGATTACTTTTTGCCTCTTTTTAAAAGAAAACAAACATAACCCAAGGTATTTATTCAATACAGTGGCTAAATTAACAAAAAAATAAAGCATCAACAGGTGTTGATATATTCATATAGTTTATGATACTATAAGAGATAAATCGTATCACATCAGATGATTGAGAGTGCACTATAGATCCCCTGTGGAAAAAATCCACTCATTCTCTAATATCGGAGAGGAAGAATTGTATAAACTTCTTCAATCATCTAAACCAACAACATGTGTGTTAGACCCTATTCCATCTAAGCTCCTAAAAGAGGTGCTTCCGGAAGTCATCTTCTTAGATAAAAATGGTATCTGTGAGGATTTCCAGTCAGGATTTAGACCATATCATAGTACTGAGACTGCTCTTATTAGAGTAAAAAATATCCTGCTCTTATCTTCTGATTGTGGTTGTATCTGTCTATTAGTGCTACTGGTTCTTAGCATTGCATTCAAGGCTACTGACCACAACATTATTTTGTATAGACTAGAAAACTTTGTTGGCATTAATAAAAGTGCAATAGCAATGGTTCAAATTGTACTTATCTGACCGCCATCAGTTCGTAGCAGTGAATGAAGAGGTATCATATTGATCACAAGTGCAGCATGGTGTACATCAAGACAAGTAAATTTTCACACTTTGTATGTTACCCTTGGGAGATCAGGAAACACAGTGTTAGCTTTCACTGTAATGCTAATGATACTCAGCTCTATATTTCTTTGCGGCCCAGCGAAACATACCAATTTGAAAAACTGCATAATCAATGTAAAAAACCAGATGATGAGAAATTTCTTACTGATAAATAAAAAAATAAAAAAAACAGAGGTGTTAATTATCAGACCTAAAACCTCTGCATGTAATAACCTAGAACACTGTGTAAGACTTCATGGCTGCTCTATCAGTTCATCGTCATCAGTTAGGAACCTAAGTGTGCTATTTGATATGAATCTTTCCTTTGAAATCCACATTTCTAGCATTTGTAAAATTGCATTTTTCCATCTCAAAAATATACCTAAATTATGACCTACAGTATGTTCTCAATGTCAAATGCAGAAATTTTAATGCGTTCATTGCCCCTAAGGTTAGATTATTATAACTCTTTATTGGGTGGTTGTTCTGAATGCTTAATAAACAAATTCCAGCTGGTACAAAATGCAGCAGCTAGAGTTCTTAAAACCAGAAAGTATGACAATATCAGCCCAGTTCTGTCAACACTGCACTGGCTTCCTATTAAACATTGTAGAGATTTTAAAATCTACTGAGCCTGGTTTATCCCAAGGTTTTTCTCCAGTCTGTAACCGATGGAGTTTCGGTTCCTTGCCGCTGTCACCTCTGGCTTGCTTAGTTGGGGATGCTTAACTTCCAGGGCATCACCGACTTGATTGCACAGATACTGTTTAAACTGAACTGAGCTGGATGATGAAATCACTGAATTTAATTAACTGCCTTTAACTGAATATTGAATGTTTACTATTGTCTTTTTGCATTATTGACACTATTTTCCTGTTTAATTCTGTAAAGCTGTGAAGCAATCTGTATTGTTTGAAGTGCTATATAAATAAAGGTGAATTGACTTGTTGTATTTGCTATAATTACAAGATTCCTTCTTGGAAAATGCATTCATGTCCTTGTAGAACTTGTAATTACCATCTGTAATCTGTGAATTTTACTGAGAGCTTCTACTTGTACAACGTGACCACTGCACCTGACTGCTGCAGATTAATTTATGCGCTGATGGTGTTGCCACAGAAACGCACAGTTCCCGGTCCAACGACATGAACAGCTCTAAAAAGAACATGGTGTAAATGCAACATATGATCTTGAATATTTTACAACAGCACTATCTAACCGACTTTATAATGCCTTGACAAGCTGACAAGACAGACTCCAGTAAGAATCCTCAGCATTGATCAAACAAGTCCACTTCTAACCCAACTTGAGTGGGAATCGTCTTGAAAGAAAATTTTGTAACGGATGAACTGACCGACCTCATGCCTTCTATGTCCAATGTTTTGTTTCATACTGATTTATGCCCTGCACCTGGACTAGGTGTATGAAAAGCACTGTATATTTTATTCAGCAGGTAACGCTCAACCTCGGAAAAAGTGAATTTGCACCTATAATTCAGTAGTACCAATTTTGTGAACTCAGAGTTGAATGCTGTTTATTGTGATTCTGAGATTCTGTTTTATGTTAGTTTGTTAAATTAGTTTTTTCATGTTTTATGGGAAAATGTTCAGATTGAAAATTCATGTTTTGTTGTCTTTATTTTATAAATTAGTACATTGAACTTAAATATAGATTTAATAACTGCAAATGTATTTATGTTTTAGGTTAAGTAAACAGACATATTCATAAACAAGTTAATTAAAAATTAATTACTTTAGTATTTCAATAAAGCTAGTACACGTAAAATTGCTTTATATGATCCATCCATTTTTTTTTTTGTTTCATAACGGAACAGAATACAAAACGTCCAAAAATGATACATGATAATGGCAATATTTCTGTACATTTGACTGTGAAGTGTCTTGTAAATTTATGGCCTCCTTCTGAGAAACTCTGCCATGGGAGACTGGATTTGCAATCGTGCTTCACTGAACGTGTCAAATGGCTTCCTCAGCGGAAAAAAGGAACAGGCCGAAGACACGTCACGTCACGCTCATCTAACTTTGGCAGTGTGTCAAATGCATAGTCCAGAATGTTTACATAAGAGATAAACAACTGTGTAGCCAGTGGAAGGGAAACGACCTCATTGCCTCCAATGATTTTGGGTCAGACAGACATGATAGCGTGCGGTGTCTGTTGCTGAGCCCTGGATTTTTATTCTGCCTCGTTTGCACTGGCTGTCACCTCTGTTTGTGCCGCCTGCAGCAAAGCACTGTGGGGACCTGTGATGTCATCCATGTGTGAGTGCACTTAAGGCCTTCCAACACCGAGCTATTAAAATTCAAAAGGCTGTGCGAGACAGTGTCATATCTCAGAGGAATGAACTCCTGTCTGTCCATGAGAAACTTGATAAACACAACTGCTTACTGTCAATAAACTGCATTTGTTTATGTAATCGAGAAACCCACCGATGACGCAGACAGAAAACCGTTTATTTTCATACTTGAAGATGTTTCCTTTTTTTTTATCAAACTATAAAAAACTACTAAAACAGAGTACAGGCTATAGAAGATGGATTGAGACATGGTGACTGAATAGAAATGGAAATACACAAAAAAGCTTCACTCCAATGAAAAAAAAAAAAAGTAATTGTCTAAAAAAGTATTTTAAAGCCTTTTGAACGGCTTTAAAATATTTTTTAAACAATTCTAACTACATGGGCATTACCCTGCATCAATTTTTCATATTTAATCCATATTTTCACTAAAATGATTATGCTGCTGTATGCATAGCTAAAAATAGAATTGAACATATTTTAATTAAGTATTTTGTTCTGTTTATTTTCATATTCCTAAACAACTCACATGAGGGTGATGGTGACTTATATACCACCATTTAAAAGTTTAGGGTCGATAAGATTCCCTAATCTTGTTGAAAGAAGTCTCTTATGCTCAAGGCTGCATTTATTTTTTTATTTTTTTTGTGAAAATATATATTTTTTTTTTCAAGACTCTTTGATTAACAAAAATTTCACAAACACCATCAGTAATAGGCCTTTTTCAGTTTCAAAGTCGATCACAAATAGGTACACAACAGCAAATAATAATAATAATAATAATAATTCCACTGGAATAGAGGTAATGTTGACACTGGCTATTAACTTCATGAATGCTGAACATAATTTAGAAGAAGATCTCACACGTGACATAGGCCTACACACTGAAATAGTCATCTCTATGTATCATTCCCTATTCTGAACTGCTGTATTGCACTAAAATCCGTCTGCCTCTAACTATAGTCTCGTGTGGAATAAGTTCTGAATTTAGGAGACAGAAAAATCCCCAGGGTGTAAAGACATCGAGGCTGTTTTCCCTGAATAACGCCCATCTAATGCAGTTAGCCTCTCCCCGCAGAGAAGAAAAACTCCTAATAATCCATTTGCGTCAGCAACTTCGGAAAAGCGCTTTTGTGTTGATTCATACACATTTCACTAATGATGAAAGATTGTCCCGCCGCTGAATGGAAGGAGCATTGTTAGCCGCTAATCGCAATCTGCGTAATTACGAATAATCACCGCAATGAAGGTTTCATTAGACACCGATTCATCAACTGCTTTGGCACCTTTTCTCAGTCAGATATCCAGAAGATAATAATGCTTTTAGGCAATGCAACCATTGACATTTACAAATAGTATGTGATTATGGAGATTTCAGAGCAGTTATGCATTATTACAAAAATGTGGCTTAAAATATGTTGATGTTGACGTAGTTTTGAAGCGTTCGCATGAGTCCAAGGTTAAGGGCTTCATACCTCATGTCAATTCAAGGGCGCCCTCCTCTGGTCCAGATCTCTCACACACATCTGATGTCGTGGAAAACACAATGGCATTAAGAAATACAGACATTTAGTGACATTATTGTTAATAATATTTAAAGCAAGTAATGCAGCACAGTCTGTAAACCTCATTATGATTATGATCTGTTCGTTTATACAATGAAATCAAGTGTGAGGGTCAACAAAGCCAGCTAAGACATTAGCCTTCAGGGGGGCTGGTTCCCAAATGAGCTCAAACGTTTGTAATATAATAACAGTACGCTTTGGAAGTGCAAGGTTATTAACCGCCTCTCCAGAATGCTCTCTCTTCTCACAGTCACAGGGTCAATTACTCACTCGAATGAGCCACAAACGCCTCTCTGCAGACCCTCGGATCCAAATACACTATAGGGAAATGTACAATAACTCACACATGATTCAACCCTTTAGTGTGGATCCTAAAGTTCTTGTGCACAAATAAGTTTCTAAAACTAAAAAAAGCATAGCATTAGTGATGCCAAGATCATGGGAATGAATAATACAGATTATTTTTATACGCAGAGTCCAATATTAAATGTGCAGAATCAGTTTTGACATTACCTATGGTCATTATTCTACAAGAATAAACGCAAACTGCATTATGAATGTTATGTCTAGGCCTATGATAATGATCATAATAATCATCATCACAATGCATGTTTTATTACAATAAAAATTATTGTTTTTTGTAGTGTTTATAGTTATTTTTCTTCTTACACATGCCATTATATTTTTACTAAATCGTTTTGCAATCTATATATATTATTCATATTAAATCGATTTTTATCTACAGTTTTTCTCAAAGCAAAATCATATTTTATCTCTTAGTTTTGGCGATGGACAAGATATGCATCTCCTTTTAGAATTAATCGTTGTTGATTGAAATTGTTGTGTACACGTTGTTTATTTTGATTTTATTCTAATTAAAACAGAAGTAATTATGCAAACGATATATTTCAAAAAGACACATTTTGTGATGCCTTACTGATTTCCAGAGCCAAGCCACAGTCCAAACTTCAGAAAACAGAGGACATAAATCTGCTGCAGCTAAAAATGCAGAGCTCATAGACACAAAAACAGGCATTTTTAGAATCTAAAAGTGAAAAGGTGGAAAGCCAAACACATGTTTCTCCTCTCTGCCTCAGGCTGCGCTCTGAGCTCTGGCTGTGACGTCAGTTCATCATCAAAAGCACACAGCGACTCCTCTTTCCTTCTTTTCACTCTACCCTCCAGTCACTCTAACTGTCTAGTTCTCTGACTCTTTCAACAGCCTCTTTTATTCTTCAGTCCTCTGATAACCTTTTCATTTCGACTCTCAGAGCCACTTCTTTCTGCTTTTATAGAGCTTTTCTTCTCTCTCTTTCTCGCTGCACAGTGATATTTCATACCTCGTTTGCCATATGAAGAAGCAGCTGAAGGCTGAGTGGAGGACGGGGAGGGCGGAAGCCTGGAGTGGGGCTAATGGGATGTCATTTCCATGATTTATTATGGCATTCAGAGGAATGACGCAAAAGACTCAAATTGAAACCAAAGCTGTTTTTGCTTACGTCATGTCTACCCAACCATCAACCCTCCCAGCAACTTCCCCATTACGATTTCAAGCACAATCACCACTTTCTCCTGCTTTTCAGAATCTAGTAGCTCCTCTCAATGCCTCGTATTATGTGGCGTTCTGGCCAGAGCGCTCTCTGGAGGGCCCGAGTACAGCTAAAACACATCAGCAATGTTATTAAACATTGACGTTCCCAGCAGGAGAATGTGGATGCATCTGTGTTTCTCTGCTAATAAATGTAGGTATGTTTGCGTATTGGACTTGCTTGTTTGTGTACATGTGCATATGTATTCCAGTCTCCACAGGTTTGACAGCTTTGGAATGGACAGGTCTGTCAAAACTTCTGAAGGAACCAATGTCCAGTGCTTAAAGTAGTTGTGTGTGCTTTATTTAAAGTACCAGTGAAGGGTTGACAGATGTCACATATAAAAATAAATAAATAAAAGGTCTAAGAAATAAAGTGACCCCAGTTATTATGCTTTGGGTAGGAGGTTGTATTCTCAAAACAAGGCTAAAGAATTAAAAAAGATAAAATATTACCAATATCCTACAAAATGAAAGATGCAGTTGATGTTAATTTGTCATGAATAAAATAGTTCAAGATAAAATATTTCAATATTATTAAATGAAAACAATAAAGTGCCACTGAATTATAAAGAATCTAATTTTTTTATTTGAATTTACTTTTTATTAAAGGGTTGAGCTTTACGTTTAAGAAGGTATTATGTATTATGTATGTAGATATTATAAATAACTGGGGGTCAGGTATTTTTAAGGAAAAAAAAGGTTGGAACCGCTGTCAAACTGTGCCTAGGCATTATGATTTCTTCTTTACAGATTTAAAGTGGGGGAAAAGGAAATTAAATTTGACATTGATTAGTTGGCCTGCATATTGAAGAAATGTTCCTTCAGTAATGTTTAAAAACATATTGCGCCTCATGAATTTGTCTGAATGAATGTCCAGAGTAAGATCTTTCAAATAAAGAAGTTTTGATTTGTTTACAATTTTCCAGTCACTAAATAATTTCCATGGTTTTAATGACTTTACAATTACTATTTACAATTACTTAATTATTCTTAAATGTGTACATTAGCAATAACGGAGTAATTGTGTCCAAAATGATAATATGTGAAATTCTCTCTCTCTCCCTCTATATATATATATATATATATATATATATATATATATATATATATACAGTCATAAGTTTACATACCCTTTGCAGAATGTGCAAAATATTAATAATTGAAACAAAAGAGGGATCATGAAAATTGCATGTTATTTTTTGAGTACTGTCCTGAATAAGCAATATTTCACATAACAAAAGTTTACATATACTCCGCAAGACAAAATAATAACTGAATGTATCAAATTTAACCCATTCAAAAGTTTTATTGAAACATAAAACTATAAGTGTCATTTTCTGGATGATCCACAAGGTTTTTATATTTTGCAGTTGTTCACGAGTCCCTTGTTGTTGTCCCTTTTTGTCTTAATAGACTACAAATGTTAAAGTGCTTTTCACTTGTTCTCTCTGACCATAAGTGAACTAAGTTTAGACTGAAAGCCCCAATCCCTCATGCAGTGTCACAGCTGTCATTATTGGAAATGGAGAAGAACAGAAACCAATAGACTGAAGGACATTGGCAGGGACGTTTTTGCAATAAAGTTTTGGAGGTTGTCCAGCAGTCTGGGTTTAAAGAGGGCTGAACACCAACTGATTCAGACTTTTGAACACAAACACACACACACACACACACACACACACACATACTTTCTTTAACGATCTTGTCTGAGGAGATTGAAAAACAAAATAATGAGTTTGACTGACCACGGCCTGAGGCTGAAAACCACTACATGTTCTTGGCAGTGTAAATCCTGTTATACAAGTTTTTCTTTAAAACACACCAAAATACAAATCATGACAGACAGAGCAAAGGCAATGTTTCAATTTCAGGGAGTTGTGTGGAAAAATGAAAAATGTGTGTTATGATGCACAAATAAAGAGATACAGAATTGATCAATTTTGCCGTTTATTACTGTAACAGGTGGTGTGCAATATGCATAACACTGATAATGTAGGAGATGTGGTTCATGCATAGGTAACATTTAATGTAACGTTAAGTCTGTCAAATTGATTAATCACATCCAAAAAAAGTTGTTTATATAACGTACATTTCTGTATATTTACATATATATATATATATATATATATATATATATATATATATATATATATATATATATATATATATATATATATATATAAATGCACATACATACGTGTGTATATATCAGACCAAAGGGACAATCCTTATTTTCCTTCTTACTGCTGCTAACCAAGCTATGTGACGCCTCTTTGTTAACTCGGAGACCTGAGATCAAGATGTGGTTTTCCAGCGGGAAAGCTGAAAAATTGCACTCCATTCAAATTATTTTTCCATGCCGGTCATGAGTACGAGTATGGCAGTTAATTACACAACAAGGTTTTACCATTGTAACTTATTTTTTAGCTGTAAAGAGCAAACAAAACAGTCTATTATCAATTCAATACAATACATACAGCAGCGTCCATGTCCTAAAGTCCCAGAATGCATTGCGTTACTGACGTCATGTTCCCAGACTCTATATGCAGAGTCTGCATAGGGCACCAAATCCCAGAGGGGGCACCATCCCAGTTGCTCAAAAAAAAAAAAAAAATCCTGCACCATTCTCCCATCCGCGCTCGCGACCGCTCGCACCTCATGTTTGCGGCTGAATGTTCATGATTAATGGATGGACATCTATGCTTGGGTAAAGGGCTCACATGGGCTCAAACACAAATTTGAAGCTCAGTAGCATTTGAGGAGAAAGACTTGCAGTCATAAAACAATTGTAATGTGTTCATTTAGGTGTCAGCTACAATGCACACCTTATACATTTTTAATATATATTAAAATAAATTATAAAACATTTAGGTAAAAATTATTATAATAAATATATTTTATTTTTATTTTTTTTCTCAGGTTCCCTTACGAAAATTACACATGGTTTTAACAATAACACCACAAATCATCGTTCTTGTAGCCATGGTAACTGCAAAGTTATATATATATATATATATATATATATATATATATATGTCTCCTGCCCATCCCTAGCACGCAGACCCGAGAGGTCTCTCACATATTGAGAGCTAGCGTAATCAAACATATTGGGATCTAACTTAATGAAACGCAAATAACGATAGTTGTATGTCGCCACCTACTGGAGTAACCGTGTAAATCAACAGAAAGAGCAGCCTGACTGGAGCGTGTCACTTCAGAGAAGACTGAAAAGAAAGTCATTCGAGAAAGGAATGTGTAATCTTGGCTCTGGATAATAATCTCGATATGAATGTTGCTTTTGGTGGCAGTGACGGAGAATGACGCAGAAGCCCTCATGAGTCACTCACCGGAGATAACAGGACTGTGTGAGTGAGCGGAGATCTGCACAGCACATGTAATGAGTGGAAATGATGCTGTTAAACAGACTGGAGCGCTCGTGATGTTTTTGTTGGAGCAGGACTTTCCAGGCATGTCTCCTGCCAGAGCTGTCGGGTCTTTCTGCCTCATTAAGCTGCACTGCGGTGGGATTGTGTGCTGAGAGGACTCTTACCAACACCGTGGCTGTGAAATTAAACGATTCTAAAATTGCTATGAAATGCTGTTCGGTAATGGAAGCCTGAACAAAAATTAATCATCTGAGAGCCCAATGCTTAATTTAATTTGTCCATGCGATTTGATTCATTCAGAAATAAACTATCCTGTAAATATTATCTATAGATAATTTTATAATAATAATAATCAATATGATTTAATAATAATTTAATTTTAATATTTTATTATTATATTTTATATAGGATATATATTAGGTATTTATATAAACTATACACTAACTTGCAAATTTTGGTTAGATTAAAAACAACAGCATTTATTTAAAAAAAAAAAAAGAAATCTCCTGAAATCACCTTGTAGAAACCTTTACTGTCATTTTTGATCAATTTATTACATCCTTGCTAAATAAAAGTATTTTGTATATATATGAACCCAATTTTCGCTGTATTTTAACCTTTATGTTTATCCTTTCCTTTATTTTAGCTTGAAAGCCTGTATTGATTTATCTTTTTCTATTAATTTGGATATTCTGCAAGTCTGTTTTTATTAAAGGAACCATGCCAACATTACTGAAACACTCTAATCCAAATCACGTGCAACAATAGCTCACCACAGAGACACAGATCTGAAGCAACTATTCCAGCTTGTCCACAATGCATAGCCATCAGTTAATTCAGTAGAGCAGCACAAAACAGAAAGTGCAAACTCAATCCTGTTAAACCACCAACAAAGGGACAAAGAAAAGAAATTGGTTTTATTTTAGAAAGATTTCCTGTCACAGTTAGCTGTAAAAGTGATTTGTTCATTAAATAATTGAAGTTCAGGTCTAAATTAGCAGTGATGTGCATTTGTATTATTGATTGAGGGTCCTGTACGACAGCAAAGGCAGATTTCCCATAACAGCAGAGGCCCAGTGCCAGGAAGCTTCAAAGGAAAAATGAATGACGTTACTGATGGTGAATGGAGATGGATTGGAGACTTGACCAGAGGAAGAAAAGTTTCCAAAACAACCTCCGTGCCCTCATGCAGGCCTGTGCAAGTTCATGCAGAGCACATTTTCAGAGCACATTTTATCTGTGAGCTAAATATGGGCAAAAAGTGTCAAATACTGCTATTAAACATCAGTACTTTTCTCTAAAACTTTGCATATGCTGATTTATTGGGCTGCTAAGATCACAATATTGAAGATGCAATGCTGCGTAAAAAGCATATTCATAATTTCAGACATTTTAATACCGCATTAAATATTCCACTGATATAAATCACTGGAAATGAACTGCCAAGACAAATATTGAGCTCTCATACAGTCCAGCAGCAGTCAGAGACCACATTATTAAATCTAGATGTTACGTGTTAATCTTCATAACCCCAGCAGGCGGCGCTATTTGTCAGGTTTAAAGAGTTAACAGAGGCTGTGTATGGAGACTTTTGTAGTACTTTTTTCATAATAAAAGGGTATGTGCTTTTAATATATCCGTGCCCATTATGAAGCATGTTGATTTCTTTTAATATGTTTAAATGACTATTGGTGACCATTGAGTAGTTTTCAGCATGCATCCTAAATTATAATAGTGCCACAACTTTCCACATAAACTAAACTCAAACGTGTAACTGATCTTTTTTTTTTTTCAACTGAGGCAGATACCAGTAATTGTGCTGCAGCATCATTAATTTGTGTTCATTCTTATAATTTATACTTAGTAAAGATTAAACTGATTTGGTGCATTTTATGTCATTTTATGACATTACAGGTGCATCTCTATAAATTCAACTAAAATTATAAAATGTGTGTATTAAATGTAATGCACACAGACTGAAGTAGTTTCTTTGGTACTTTTAACTGTGATGATTTTAGCTCACATTTAACAAATGTCATAACCCACCAATTCACAGTCTCTGTACTTGTTATCTATTACAAAATATTACTTACCTATAAGACCTTAATGGTTTAGCTCCTGCATACCTAACTAGTCTTCTACTACGCTACAAACCATCACACTCTCTAAGGTCACAAAATGCTGGACTTTTGCTAGTACCTATAGGATAGCAAAGTCCTCAAAAGGAGGTAGAGATTTATTGCATTTGGAATAGCCTTCTTGATAATGTTCAGGTTCAGACACACTCTTTAAATCTAGATTAAAGACAAATCTCTTTGGCCAAGCATTCAAATAATGTTGGACTGCAATTATATCTGATCAAATGTGCAGTATTATTCTTTAGCTAATTAATTTTACTTGGTTGGAACAGCAGCTATGCTGATTTTGTCTCTATTCGTTTCGTTTTTTGACATGGGATGGACACCCCGTGGTAAGCAGGATTTACACAAGCTTCAGTCTGGATCCATAACACCTGAGAAGATGATGCCAACCCTTAAACAACATACAGAACTACCAAATTTTACTAGAAGTTTGATTGCATTATAATAATTGTTGTTAATAGTGTTCATAATATATATATATATATAAACTTTAAAACATTTTCACTATTGTTTGGGGGGAGACTGATGACAAACTGTAATTCACATCAGCCTGAATAAAATGTTCTGATCTATTGACCTGAAAGACCGATGTAGTGACAACAATCATTACAACCAATATCCCTTCCGGAAAAGAAGTCTTTATTTGTAACTCTCACTTATTACAGCAAAAAAGATTCAAGGAAAAGCAGATCAAATGAGTAAAGACATTCTGAGCCAGAGACTCCAGAAACCATGAACAGGAGTGCAAACTAATGCACCCTCACACATTCATTTACTTCACATTAACTCATATACAAACAATCTTATTCATTCTCTAGCAGTTAAAGTTTTGATTTACAAGAGGTCAGACGAAAAGAACATAGAAAAATGCAACAATCAAATTTGCTTAACACAGAGTGATGTGTTTAAAGCAAGTCCAAACTACTATTATTTATTTACACTGAATATCCGGTCTTGCAACAATACAAGAAAAATCACAAGTCATCTTGTCTGGGTGCAGTTTGCTTTGCAAAACACACTTAGTATTTGCTTTGACAATTACTATTAACCAACCTGCAAAACTCCTCACACGCTCCAGAGATAATGGTGCCAAAAAGCAGAGCATGACTCCTGAAAGTCGAAGTTTCTATGCCTGTCATAATCTATTGCAGTCACTAGGTGGTGATGAAGCTGTAGCTTAAACAAGAGAGCACCTGAATCCAGCACATAAACTAAACTAAATCAAACTGCATGCAGAGTTATTAAAAGAATAAAATGACATTCTTTTAAATATATACACCATAATCAAATCAAATCTGCAAAGTAAACAAAACTGCAAATGGTGTTTGACTGATCTGTGATATAACTTCACTATGCTGATTGGCTAACAAAACAGCTCTCTCTTCTTTAGAGATAAAATAAGAACATGCTGTAAACAGAGGGAAAAAAATTTACATGTAAATCTATATTGACTGGCTCTTATAAAAGCATATATGGAGCATACCACTTGCAGGGAAATAAATGTAAAAACTGTGAAAAGGACACTCCAGCATCGTGATTTCCCACTCTTGGTTGTTCACTGATCTTCTGACAGCGAGCATTCGGACAGCGAGCGCTCCCTCCTCTCACGAGTGGCCACGTAGTTCAGCAGGTCAATGGCTGTCACCACCCCAAACACCATCTGCCTCATCTTTGGGGATCCATTGCTCATGTCTGGAAGACAAGAACTGCAATTAAGACGGAGGAGTGGACCATCCACTGCAGTGACACCATGCTTTTACTGTACTTCATCTGACTGAGGTCAAGGGTTATCATCATTAACTAAACCTAAAAACAGCAGTGAATAGTAATAGGGATATTTTATAAGAGGGTGCTTCTTTTTTTATTTTGGTACAGAGTAAAGAAAATGTAATAATTTAAAGGGAGTGCGTTCTCTAAAAGTACATTTTAGGGAGCACAGAATTAGCTGCGTTAGCAACTTTTTAATAATTTTCTTTTGTCCGGTTTTTTTTTTTTTACAAAAGAAATGCTTAAAGGTGGAACAACTCTGCTCCCAAACACTGAAATATAGAAATAAGTTTGACTGTACTTTGTGATTACGGTTATAAAAAACTAGGAAAGAATGTGACTTGTATCTTAGTCTTGATTTTTCAGTCCAAATCTCTAAAGATTATTTTATCTAGATACATTTACTTGGGAAACAAAATGACATGAAATGAGAACAGCTTCATTTAAATGGACAAGTTATTTTCATACCCCACTGATATATAGATGTTCTTATTTTAATCATAAACTCAGTTTCAAGACTCAATCTCTTTATTTTACACCTCAAGTAAATATATATTGATTCAATGATGTTTAGATATTTGTATTGGTAAACAAAAATACTGGAAAATCAAATTTCTTTTCATGAATTGAACTATGAATTTAAGACCTCTTAAGCGCTTCAGAATCACTGTTTAATGTTTAAGTAAAATGACAAACTATATAAATCTACATAGCCGTGAAAAAAAAAATTATATATATATATATATATATATATATATATATATATATATATATATATATATATATATATATATATATATATATATATATATATATTGCACAACAAAAACCATAATAGTATAATAACGATGCTACAACAGCACTAATGGGGTCGAAATAATTGGTGTTATAGATGCCAAAAAAAGTGCAAAAATAATTTGATAAAAGCAGACCTGTATTCTTATATAATGTTTGTTAATTGTCGTTTGAAAAAGCTAAGCTGACTGTAGTGTTGTTCTAGCACTTGGCCGAGTTTTCCACACCAGCAGGTGTAATGTCCTTGAACAGGTACACAATGTAGGCGATTTCTTTGCAACAAATAGCAACAGAAGGGGAGCAGTGATCCGGAGTTCAGGATTTGGTGCCATACTGCATTTAGCTCCATGAATAAGACTGTTGTTTCTGAACAGTGCTGCATTTTCTGTGGTAAGACTTTTGTACACTTTGTACAATACCTGTTAATTCGGTCACATGAAGTAGAGGCTTTGAAAAGCCTTTACATTCCTTACACCAATAGTTTTGCTGTAGGTCCCACCTTTTAAAGTGCCAACCTAAATGCATTGCTAAATATAATCTGTATTTACTGTAGTCTGGATCAAATTTAGTTTGAGGGCATTTTGGCATCTTTTTAAAGGTGTAACAGAGAGTCAAATGACTTACACTGAATCTGTTCATGCACAACAAGGGCGAAATGGTCCGTCTCGAGGATACGTGAGAGTTTGCCCAGGTTATCAGTTAGGCGCACCTACAAAGAGAGAAACAATATGACTATTGAGCGATCACATTTCATCTGTCAGTGCAGCTTAAGTAGCACTGTGTGTACTGATATTGTCTTTGACATGTACAATTAACATGTTATTATTCCGCTATTATTTGCTTCTCCGTCCAAGCTTCAGAAATCCAAACAGCAGGAGTCTTTATTACAGACAACAACAGCATGCACTGGATTATGATGCCTCAAGGTTTATTTGAACATGTCGTGTGCATACTTTTTCTCGGTCCTTCTGTTGCATGTACAGTATGACAGAAAGGGGGTGTGTCTGTGTTTGCATGCCCACCTGTTTAAACTGTTTGTAGAGAACTTTGTTTATAGGATCGGATGGCCTGACCTTCCCAGCCAGAACGGACGCGAGCATGTTCCCCAACGTGACCATGCCCAGAATCTGCCTACAGGGAGAAAACCAGACACCAGACTGAGCCACACTGTACTCCACTCACCATCTGTCTTATCATTTAGGTATTTTTAGGTTAATGACATGACAGTCTTTTTTTCTATTCCGATCTTTTAGGTCTCAATCTCGGTCCTGGAAGTCCCCAGCACTGTGCATTATGGAACTCTCTATTATCACACAGTCTTGGAGCTTCTACTAATGTGCTGATGATACAAATCAGGGAGATTAAGCTAATTTAAAATAACTAATTAATCAAAACAAACAAAGATACAACATTTTTGACCATGACCTCTATGATGAAATTTTTCAGTATGTAAGTCGCTTTGGATAAAAGCCTCTGCAAAATGAATAAATGTAAATGTAAATACCTATATTACACACAGCGTTGGGTTTCCATGTTTTATGGGGACATTCAAAAGGCCTAATGGTTTTTATATTGTACAAACTGTAGTTTCTAGTCCCTTTACCATAACTCTAACACAAAACTTTTTTTTACCATAACTCTAACACAACCTTTTGGCGAAATCATTATTTACAGCGTAAATAGCATCTATCGCTAAGAATAGATATTATTTGCACTAAGTGTAAATAGAATGTAATTGCTATTTTCAGGGTAAACAGCATCTATTATTTACAGTGTAAATAGCCATGCCGAAATAAATTCGAAGAAGTTCAGCATTAGGTTTTTATTTTTACTTTTTTATATATATATATATATATATATATATATATATATTTTTTATATTTGTTTTACTATTGTGTGACAATATCAGTGAGGAACCTAAATATAGATATTTTGACCTTTTTAAAATTATGTTTTCATGTGTCATATGAAATAAGCCAAGAAACCTATTTCTGCATAAAATATTTTACAATGTATTTTTTTTATATGTACATAAAAATTAAAATTACCTAGCATATCATTAAATGCTTTTCAATATATTAAGAACATTTTTTTTTTTTTTTTGTTCTTTTTTTTTTGTTGTTTAAAACTGCACACACAATTTTTTAAAGACACACATTTAAAGGATTTTTCCTTCTCATTGATTGACATCCTTATCAGTGTATTCATAATGTCTCAACTGAACCCATTTTTACGTAGCACTGAATATGCATTAATTTTGACACTTCATAGATTTAAGTAATTTGCACTGATACATGATCTCCTCGAGGACATGGGACTAAAATCTTCAGAGGTCTTGAGAAAATGGTCAAGTTCTAGTAAAACAGGTTTCTGGATGAATGACCTACCCGGCCTCGTCCACCACTGGGGCTTGGTCAAAAGCCTTCTCTTTCAGGATCTGAATGGTCTTCTTAATGGACACTAAAGGCAGCACAGTCAGTGGGGCAGAGAGCCGGAGCTCCTGTAGGGTCAGATTCCACCACCTACAGAGAGACGAGCGAGCGGGTGGAGGGGGAGGAGAATAAAGACTCACGGTAAGAAGACACACAGACAGTAATTTGGGAAAGTGATCATGTCTCTACATTTAGAAGCTGAACTGTAGCTGTAATGCAGACTAGTGTAGTAACAGATGCATAGAGTGTCTATATTTGCACAGGATATCAGTGTGTAAATAACAAGGGTGCTTTCAAAGAAAACGTGCGTATGTGGGTATGTATTTACGCTCACCATGGCTTGTTGACTACAAGATCCTCCTCACGCAGGAAGCCCTTTTCACACATCCACTTGTCACTAAGAAATTTAGACCTGAGGGTGAGGAGAACAAAGAATTTGTTTTAGAAGGCACATTAACATAAAGCTTAATACATACAATTTTAATACAATTTAATATAGAAAGGAAGGATAGATGTTTGAAATGCATGCCACACTGCCCTTACATGATCTCACAGTGTCACATGTTTACATTTCCAAGTGGCTTTTCAGTGCACTGCGTCATGGGAAACGGAATTTGCATACTATGCACCGTACCGTACACATACTCCATTCATTGAGGAATTAGTGTTTGGGAAATCAACTAAAACAGATTTTTTTTATTTTTATTAACTTTTCATTAATTCACTTTTCTTTATTTTTATTATAGTTCAAAGCAAGATATAAGTTAGCTTAACATTTAATATGTCAACTGTTTTATGATAGAAAAATTAGATGACTTTACTGTCAAATGTTGCCATTTTGATTTACAATTTATGCGATTCCAATTCATTTGCGATTTTTGGCATATAAGGCATTTGATTTAGAGAGAATGCTTGCCTATTTTAACAAACATATAATTTGCAAATTGTTCAAATGCATTGCAATTAATTGTAGTTCTTTTCCTATCATTATTCTGTAAAATCCCTTTTAAATCCTGGGCCAGCTGCCAATGATCGCAGTGAGAGTATAAATAGACAGCAGGTGCACGCATACTCAGTTTTTTTTTTTTTTTTTTGCTGTCATAAACCATCCTGCTAGCTCCTTATTCCTCCCAACCTCGACGATGGGGCAACCCAGTCCATATGGACAACACTGAAACCATTGCATACATCAGCTGAGTGGCAAGGTGGTCTGCACTCCCATCGCATGTCACAACTCGCTCACCACCTCCTCCTACATTGGAGTCAGACATTCTCGAGGTCGCTTCAGGCCATTCACAATCTGGGACTGCTCAACCGTGCAGCTGACGAGCTGTCAATAGCTGCGCTCCCGGGAGAATGGGATCTGTAGGGGTGTTTTAAATGGTTTTTGCAACGTAATCTATAATGTCAAATCGCACATCGTTAAAACAACAATTACGATATTATCGCAGACGATATATAATCGCACACCCCTACATGGAGGGAAAGTCAGTAGGGAAGCATGACCTGACTACCAGGTTCCTTGGGCTGCGAGAAAGTTGAAAACTCCCCTTCCTCCCTCTATACCCTCTTTGGGACCTGACTCTGGTGCTCAGAGTGCTATAGCAGGGCCCATTGCAGTCAGTCAGCCTTTTCAGTCAGTCAGTCTTAAGTTTTTTTCAATGAATACTCTGCTCCTGGTTGCATTGACCTCCATCAAGAGGTTAGGGGTGTATATGAGTGAAAGTACAAAAGTACTTGATTTTATGTACAATTAAAAAAGTACTGATAGATAGATTTAGAAATTTTAATTTAAAATAATTAAGTTGCATTACATCTGAGATAACTGGTAGAGGGCTGTGTGTCATGTAGCAACCTAAGTGTTTCCCATACATGTATTCTCCACGGTATAGCTTTTAGCCCATGTTTCCTCAAGACCGTTATAATCACCTCTAAATCTTCCATATGGCCCTAAACAGTCATCAGTAGGTGTAAGTGGTCCGAAACCTTGTTTGGGAAGGATGGGGCTTCCGCAATGTTCCTGTTCCGTGAAGAACAGGTACGTATTCCCACTGTTATCCTATCTCACTGTTGCGCTTTGGTAGGGATCCAAATTTCCATTCCCTCCTTCAGGGAACATGGGTTACATACGTAACCAAGACGTTATTTTTAGTGGACATTTATCGGTTTAATCTTATTAAACATCAGCGTTACGGATTATTTCAATTTCATTTTTATATATCGAACATTTATACAACTTAAGTTGTACGATTAACTTAGTTTAGCTACGTTTAATATTTTGAGAAGCTACACATACAAAAGAGCTTCTCAACACTGGTAGTACAGAAGCATCCAATTCCAAACATACCGGCAGTCTAGTTTAAAGTCTAAAACATCACATTAGTATTGTTGTTGCTTAATCTACCAGGCAACACAAAACACACATTTAGAGCACAGCTAAGCGCACTACAATGTTGGGAACACAGAAACCTACATGTAGTTGCGGATGGAGTCGGGGAGAATCACCACGCAGCGCTGGCCCTCCTCCAGCTCTTTGGCTGCATGCACTGCTGCAGCCATGGCTGTGCCTGAACTACCACCTACAAAGAGTGACAGACAACAGGGTTTAGATACACACTTTATTTGACACATCTGAATTGAGAGAGATGTGCTGCAAGTCGCATACCACACAGAAGACCCTCCTCTCTGATAAGCATACGAGACATGGTAAAGGACTCTTCATCATTGGACTTGTACCAACTATCCACCACCTGAGACACAGTAAACGTAGTGAAAATTGAACCGATATTGTCCTACGTTGGCTGGAATGAAGTGTGTTTAAACCATCTATTATTTGCCATTTTCCTTAAAAGAAATTGTTTACACAGTATCATGACTACATATAGTGCAGACAGCAAACAGAAACAGGAAAACACTCATGACAGTCAGTTTAGCAATTACAGCTGATAACATGATTACACAAATAAACAGAAAACAAAATGAACATTTATAACCATCTCCTAAAAACAGCTCAAACTATAGTTTTTAAGTAATAAAATTATAATAGTATACCAAGTACACTAAAACATCGCTGTTCTCAATGCACCTTAAACATTTTCTTTCTCACTGTGGCTCTTTTTATTTTTTATTAAGGGTAAAACGTCTATGCACTACAAGATCTAAATATCTGGAAAAGACAAGACATGCATCATCTCTAGGCAGCTTGTGTAATTACAAAAGGCATATTGTTGAATGATTCTGCTTTAAAACTATGCATACTGGCTAGTGCTGGGCGGTATACCAATTCATACCAAAAACCGGTGTATATTTTCATTATGATATTAATTTTTAAATATACCGCCATACCGATGTATTTAATTACTCAAAGTTCAGAACGAAGGTTATGCTGCGCCGCGGTGCTGTGTTTCAGATGGAAACAGCAGTGCTCTGGTGTTACGTTATAACGCCTGTTTCACACAGTCCGTCTGCAGTGCGCATTGCGTATATTTTTTTATGCACCAATGTTAACAGATTCCAGCATTCATACTGCACAAGGTTGCAGTCAGTCAGTGCGTTCAAGGAGCGGTGTGTCTGCAGCAGTGCAGCGATCGTTTACTACAGAGTCTATTTTTGGTGTGCTGCAGGCACATGAACATGGAAATAAACATGGATTGACACGGAAATGCAGTCATTTTACAATAAACGTAAAGCTGTTTCACACAAACACACACACAACACATTTTTGGCTAGGTTTAAAACAAGAAAAAGTGCACTTTTAGATAAACAAGGAAAACAAATATATATATATATATATATATATTTTTTTTTTTTACATGATATGAAATCAAAACAATGAACATATGTTGTGTTTGTGGATTAAACAGTAGCGGACTGCAAACACGTCCTGTGTGAAAGCACAATACACTGCAGACAGAGTTTGTGTGAAACAGGCATTACAGGGAAGATTGATGCTGCAGAAGTAGTAGAACATGACACAGAAGAACTTGTGCCAAAAAGAGGAACCATTTTATGCAAGTTCAGTCGGACTTAAAGCACGTCGTGGAATATCAACCATCAGAAAATGCATTGTACACCCGATTATGCATGAAAATAAACCGGGAAAACGGCATAGTTTAGAAAAAAAAAAAAACGTGATATAGATTTTTGTTCAAACCACCCAGCACTAATACTGCCCAATTTTAATATGATGATAGAACCAGTACGCTACCATTACAGAGACATGTCAATTACAGAACATAAAATTTAAGATTGGTCATGGCGATAGGGTCAACTGCCATTAGTAAAAATAAAACAAACATTTTTACTGCATAAAAGCCTACTGCACCAATGCAAACTTACAGATCTGTCCAGAACAGTGGGGATGAAGTCATATCCGATGCCCTCAACCTCATATTGGGTCTTATCAGTCTTATTCAGCTCCTCTGGCTCAGCAAGGATAGAGCCCTCAGGGTCCACTCCAACTATCTGATGTGAAAAAAAAATAAAAATAAAATAAATAATAATAATAAATTCAACGTCTCCAACATAGTAATTATTCAGAATTCAAAATGAACAACAACACTTTAAAGACTTAAAGTAGTTACTCATAAGAAATAGTAATGCAAGATTACTAAAGTTAATTGACAGGTGTATGAGAAAATGATGTACTGATCACAGTGGCTCATCACCTTGATATTAGGGCATTTCTCCTTCAGCTTGCGAGCGATGCCCGTGATGGTGCCACCAGTGCCAGCTCCGGCTACCAGCATGTCTATTTTACCTACAGAGAAGGAAAAATAGACATTAATCAGAAGCAGTTATTCTTGACCTTCTGGCCAATATTCAAATGCCTATTCAAACTGTCAAGCTTTATATAAAAAAGAAAAAAAAAAAACACGTTTAATGTTGGACATTTGATGAGCTTTCATAAAAAGCATCCAAGTTACTGAAAATAGAGAGGCGAAGGTTTAATTTTGACAAAACCACACAGGTTTTAATTTACCATCACACTGCTCCAGAATCTCCTCTGCAGTGGTGTCATAGTGGGCAAGGGGATTGCTGGGATTGCGGTACTGGTCCAGAATATGAGCGTTAGGAATCTCGTTCTTCAAACGCCAAGCCACCCCCACATGAGACTCAGGAGAGTCAAATCGGGCTGAGGTAGGGGTACGAACAATCTCGGCACCGAGAGCACGGAGCACATCCACCTGGGAGCATGTGAGGACACAAAACACATGACACATTCATACACACCACAAATATTAGGTGGAACACAGCCACACCTTATTTATCTTTATTATCTCACCTTTTCCATGCTCATCTTCTCAGGCATGACTATGATGCAGCGATAACCTTTGACTGCTGCTGCCAAAGCGAGACCGATCCCTGAAAACACACATGACAATACACTTCCCTGATCAGTAAGTTTTAGATATTGAATAACACTTAGCACACTGTATTTGAACAGTCATGCTTTGATTTTGGTGCACGACTAGTTGACTATCACATTAAAACTGGTCCTCCAGCATTCCAGTGCCTGAATTAAACTAAATGGAACAAAGGTTCTTCCACAAGGCACGGTTAAAAACATTAAGTGCCTGCTTTTGAAAGAAATCCTAAAATGAGAATAATCGTTATAAATGGCTAATGGTGCAGCCACACACCTGTGTTTCCTGACGTGGGCTCAATGATGGTGTCTCCAGGTTTCAGGATGCCGTCTCTCTCCGCATCCTCTACCATTCGCAGACTGATTCTGTCCTTCACGCTACCACCGGCGTTGAAGAACTCACATTTAGCCACTAGACAGACAGAAATACAAAAAAGAAAAAGAAAATAAAAAAAACCTTAGAAATCTATCTTTTCCATTTGCACATGTTATCAATTACACATCATCAACTTGCTCGTTTAGATTATAAACACACTGGTCAAGGAAGAGAAAAAAAAAAGTGGAATAAAGTCATTTTGTGCACAAAAAGTATTCTCATAGCTTCTTAACATTAGGGTTAAACCACTGATGTCCATTGTTGGGAAGGTTATAGTTAACATATAGTTTATAATGTAATAGTTTACAGATTACAAGTCACCCTATTTAAAATATAAAAAGTAGTGCAAATATTTCAATTAAAGTAATGATTATATTTGATTACTTTTCTAAATTTCTAACAAAATGTGTTTTCAATGGTTAATCCTTCTCAAACATTTAAACCTTACAGTAGGACTCTCAACACTGACTCTCAAAATTCTTCAATCAAGATTAGAATAAAGTAATTTTATAAGCCACACAAAGATTAAATCAAGATTTAAAATCATAAAAAAAAATAGCAAATTAATAAAAGTGGTATTCAGTATTCAACCCCCTTTGTAATCGTTAACATTTTCACAAGTAACTGTAATTTAAGTACACATTTTTTCCTCAGTAACTGTAACAGATTAGTTACATTTATTTTGGGTAACACTTTTTTTTTTTAAGGTGTCCATGTTACACGTTACATGCACTAACTATTATAAAAACAATTAATCATGCATAATTACATGCAAGTAACCCTAAAACAACCCTAATCCTAACCCTAATCTTATAGTAATTACATGTAGTTAATTAATATTACTCTTTATTTAAATGTATAATTAGCCCAACAAGGACACCTTAGAATAAAGTGTAACCTTCTTTTGTAATCAAATTACATTAACACTGTTACAAGTAACTAGTTACTCCCCAACACTGCTGATGTCACATGGACTATTTTGTCCTTACTACATTTCTTGGCCTTGAACATTGTAGTACCCTTGCGGTCTATGCAGGCTCAGAAAACTCTTGGATTTCATCAAAAATATTTTTATCTGTGTTCTTAACATGAACAAAGGTTTTATGGGTTTGGAACGACATTAAGGTGAGTAATTTATGACAGAATATTCACTTTTGGGTGAACTTTCCCTTTAAACTAATGGAAGCCACATACTGTACAACTAGACCATCATAATGGCACAGCCACACATGCAAATATGTGAAAAGCACACCTAATCAGATGCAGTTAGTCAGGTTATTCCACGTCTGTAATGCCAAAACTGATCGGCTGAACTGGTCGAAGGGTAATCTTGTTCACATGAAATCGCTAGACGTATTGAATCCACATTATAAAGCTCATTAAAGCATTTTGACTCAAAAGGCTTTGACTTCCACACAATAACACGTTCAAACAAAGCTTGTTAAAAGAAAGAGGGGCTTAACAGTCCTGCTACACTTTTGACCCATGCGGCTAAACTCGTTCACCTTTGACAAAATGAAAGACTGCAGCCATTTTGTGAGCATGGTTTTGTTGTTGTTTCAGTTTTGGTCTTTGAGCGGTTATCTAGCCTTACGACAAAAGTGGAAGCAAAACAGGCAAACAAAAAATACAGTCATATTAGGTATCTTTTCAGAAACTTACCTTTTTTATTCTATCAGGCATTCTTTATCCATTTAGCATCAAACAAACAAATTGTTCACAGAGAAAAAATCTGATCAGATTTAAAAATAAATGAATAAATAATAATAATACTGCATCCCAGCAGGTAGCGATATGCACTAAGATCGTAAATCACCAATAAAACAAAACAAGCATTTTACATTTTATACACCTCATGACTTTTACACAGATTTGCAGGATGAATCCTGAAATTCCCCAAATTCCTTAAAGTCAAAGCCAGTCTGCAGATTTTGGGCAGTCGGAGAGAAGCGCACAATCCTTCCAGTCGAATAGTCTGGTAGTGTATGATCTTTAGTTTATAATGCCCAGTATTTATCTGAAACCTTTTAGTCAGCAAGTATTACACATCTCTTTTTACACTGTTACAAGGGAAGTAGGCATATTTGGATGCAGCTCAAATAAAAAAAAAATACATAAATTAAAAGGTGCTAACTAAGAAAGTGCATGTGAATAAATAAAAACATAAAACACTGAAAATGTCTGAATGCAGTGCGTCTCAGTAGGGTCAGTCTGGAAACGCTCAATCCTTCACGTCCTCACTCAGCTGAGGAGGAAACCTAACACCTGCGTTGCTCGTTCCAGAACACAGCCCCTTACTTCCCAACACAGACACACGTGCCAACACATGCACTTCTGAGGCTGCCCTTAAATGATCATGTGATTTTCATGTCCTCACACGGCCCGACAAAAAAAAAAAAAAAACATGAAACCAGGTGTGAAGACACCCCTCCCCCCCATCACACACACACACACCTATAAGGTACAGGTACTTACAAAGCTCACACTTGAGGCCTGAAGCTTTAGGAATCTTGTTCATGCGGACCAGTGGGGTCTCTCCAATCCTGCTTAAAATGTTGGGAAGGATATTGGGTGTCTTTGTTCTGTGAAGGAGCAAATTAAGTGGTTACACACAACCACAAACACACATTAGAGTAACATCCACCATCAACAAACCACAACGGAACTGAATGAGCTGAATCACAGTGACTCTGCAGACTCTGGCATTGCTTTGAGTTAAGATAAGGGTGTGGTAATTCACGTTTACATTTCTAGAAGAGTCATTCTTTCTCAAAGGACACTGCTGTTAAACAAAAGTTACTTGCAAGGCCATGAAAGTTACTTTCAAAAACAAAAAAAAACAAAAAATCTATAATTAAAAAAATAATATCAGGAGCATAGATTAACATAATACAGCTGATAAGAAGTCTGTAACAGAGCCTGTTGAGTAAAATCTACCAATATGTCAAGCAAAAGAAACGGCAATGTAACTTACATCATCGTTTCTGTAATGCTTTCCCTTAAATTAATCCATTGCATTTCCTTTTTTGAATTAAAATCATGCGGTCTAGCATAATCAAAGATTTAGACTTTTCACTGACACCCTTTTCATTGTAAAATATGAATTCTGATGAAAGCGTGTCGATATCTTACCTTTGGAAGTGCTTGTGGGGCGACTCTGTATTTGGGTCACCAAGTTTCCAGGTGCATCTGCTGGGCAAATCTGGCCGAATCCATTTCCTCTCCATGCCGCCTTCGGATCCGTTCTCAATGTGCTCAGCAGTCACACTCTGCACATGGTGACCGTTGCTTTCATTCACACTTAACTTGTGCCCAGCCTTCCCATTCAAAACAGCATCTCCGTTGAAGCCAGGTTCTCCATGTGCAGCATTTGTGGGGACTTTGGCAGCGTGTGGGCAGACAGGGCCAGTCCCAGCTGACTCTGAACTAGATGGTACTGATGGCATGGTTCACCTGTGAGAGGAAACATTTTAACCGTCATTCACCAGGTTTTTCTTTGTACAGTACTACAAACACCCAGTAAACAGATATAAACATTGCTAGGAAGAATTACGCAACCCCTCCATCATAAATGTGGGCGGATCGCTCGCTCTAAATGTTTATTCAGTCCATTATGTTAAAATACTGTTCTCATGTTCTTATGCAACACTAACAGATCACAACATGCCTCAGAGGAAGCCAAACTAGACTTTAAAGTAGCATGGAAGTCTCCAACACAACCTAAAAGATAATATTCCTAGAACATTCCTTCCTTTTTTAAAAGGTAAACAACAATTTTGACAAACATAGACGTCAAAATACCATCTTAATCTATGATAACACAATGTGTGCAAAACCCTTAACTTCTTGGTAACAGCATTAGATAAGAACTATTAGATTAGACCCATAAAGCTCTCCAATCTCAAACACGGAGATCAAACAAGTGCGCTTATTATTAAACCAACTTCATTCAGGTCAAAGCAGATGAAAGTCGATCCCTAATAAAACCAAAAAATAAATAATTAATTTTAAAAAAACTATTTGGATCTAGGTGAACTGGAAACAGTGTCTGCCAATGACTTTTCTTTCAGATCCAGCAGAAGTTGTTTTAGGAGATGTTGAATGTCTCTTGTTGATGTTCATACCTCACGCTCTTGTAAATTTGAGAGGAAGTGACTATAATGCAATGAACCGTAAACTGAAACACAACACCAACAAAGCCTTTCAGCCAAAAGTAAACTTTAGGATGGAGCATTTTTGAAGAGTAATGAAAAAAAAAAAAAAACAAGCATTTTGCGTCATTTCACTGGAATCTGGGATGTTTTGACTGTAGCTTTAACCATTAACTACGTTAAACATGAATAAAATAAAATTCCTAGATTAGCAAAACATCCATTAAGCTCTCATCTGACAGCATCATTAGTAACATAATCAGAGCAGTCATACATGCATCGAGAGAAGAAAAAAAAGCATTTAGCAATAACAGACAAAGTGGAATAAGAAACTTCTGCTTTCTGCTCGCAAGGGGGGTGAGACTTTCCAGACAACTGAGATTACACAAAGATAGTTTAGTCTGTACAGGGGAATTCAGTCTTTCAAACCCTGTTTAGTCATGATATTTTAAGTTACACAACAACACTGAAACAGTACACCACGAGCGTAAAGCTTCACAAAATATTCTCAAACTGAAGAAAATGTTTGACAAAAAAAAAAAAAAAAATGGTGGTTATATACAGGATGCCTCGAGAAATCTCTGCGACTTAACTCATACCGAGGATTCTAAACATGTTTTTATTAATATTATTATTAATTTCATTTTCGCCTACATTTACACGTTCTTCGACAGCCGTCGACATTTCAGAAAAAGCAAGGACAGTTTTGATGGGCTTTAAAAGCCAGTCATCCGGCTTAAACAGAAGAGCGATGATAATGGTTGATATTAAATGACTCAAAATAATTCTTCACAGCAGGTGCATGTAACTTACATGTTAGTATTGTTTAACACGTAAGAGCGTCATGTTAACGACAGAACAGAAGTAAAGTAAGATGACGCAATCGCGTGGCTATTGGCTTCATTGTGCTCGCGCCGATCGTGATGCTGTGACGCAGGGCTCGGTTTCATCATGCTCGCGCCGCATTCACATCACTAAGGACAGACGTAGAATATATATATATATATATAACTTTTTATCAATATATATAATAAAATATATGTATAAAACTCTGACAAAATACAAGCGATTAAGATGTGTTCCTCATCTTCAAACATCCGTGTGTATTAGCTGTGGCAGATTGATGCTCTTATCGTGTCTTTAGCGTTCTTAATAAAAGGGTTGTGTTAAGGGTTTCGCGATTAGAATACGAAGGACAGTTTTCACTCACCTGACTATCAGATACAGAGGAACTGTGGAGCAGCTGAGGTTGGATTACTCAGATGACCTATCCGTATGTGAAAAGAAGTCGGTTTGCCAGCTGCTCACATGCGTTAAAGAGTCACGCCTGCGTCCAATCAGGTGTCAGCATACCTTGTTGAGATCGAGCGCTGATTTGCTGCGGCGGGGGCGTCTGTTCTGTTCTCTTAACCAATAGAATGTCGACTTTCAGTCGTGCCTTCGTCCGCAGACAACGCTGTTCTGCTGTGAGCGCGAGGGAGTGGATGTCATCACTCAGACCGCTTATGATTGTGATAAACGTAACTTCGGAAAACAATATACATTTTATGATGAGCATAAAAGCTTTGATTATTTGTTAGAAGCTCAAGAACAAACTGGTCGAAGACACAGTACGATGAAAAACAAAGTAACGTTTGGAGGCGACGTTAACATAATAAGAGAGCAATTTAGATTACGTTACAGATAAATAATATATCTTTAACGCAATATTGTTATCTGATGTTTTACATGCAATATTAATACACAATGTTTTGGTTTAAACGGTGTCTTTTTTATCGGAATCTTAAAGAATACCTACAAATGAGATTATTGCAAAAATACCGGTAATATATAATAGCTTTAATTACCTTTTTTGTTATTGTTAGAAGCCAGTGGATAAAGATACGCATATTTCAGAAACAATTTAGATTGATTTTTAGTTGTACTTATTTCTACAAGTAAAATTGTACATAATATTTTAATTTGCAAGTTTAGAATAAATGGTTTTGAGTCGTGAGATTAAGTTCAAATGATGACATGATTCAAAGATGTTTTATTACACCTCCTGAGAAAGAAAACATTTGAAAAGCCTAGTACTTAAATTGTCCTTAAATGATCTTTACACATGTATCTCATTGTAGGACTAAGTTACCCAATCACTGACATGTTAGTTATATGGTATAATAAAAAAAAAAAACACACTTGTTACAAACGGTCCTAAATTAACCAAGACATTGGTTGTGTGACCCGATGTTAGGTTTACATTGCCCTTCCCTGCTATTAAAATAGCTTTAGCAAAATGTTTAGTCCCCTATAGGGATACATAGATTTTTGAGAGCAGCATGATCATTTCTACAAAATGAAAAACATTAAATCACTAGGTAAGAAAATCCAGAAACGTACTAAATGCTGCTTTCACTGATGTCACCATATAAAACAACAGCATATAATAGAATATGAGTATAATGTGACTACTTGAAGGCAGTGAATTGATCAAGGAATCTTTATTGAAAAGCAAACAAATCTCGCATAAAAAGGTCAGAGGACAAAGAAGTCAGGGAGGAAATAAATTCAACATTTATCACATTTCATCAGGAGAGACTAGGGTAGGACTTGGGGTTTGAATGTTGGTTTGAAGAAAGAAGGACATTTTAAAAGCGTCCAGAGCGTTCTCTATCTCTTGACCTCCGTCTCTCTCGGTCTCTTCCTCCACCTCCACCTCCTCCTCCTCCTCCACCACCGCCACCGCCTCCTCCTCTATTACGCTCTCTAGAGCGAGAGCGGCGCTCACGGGAACGTGAACGAGAGCGATGCCTGCTAAAGAGAGAGAATACATTTGCTAACGAGTCAAAACCAGTCCATTATACAGTACCTCTTTAAAAAAAAAAAGTAGTGTATATAAATGATGCTGTCACTTGTTTCACAAAAGAAACTGCTCAAATGTGTGTAAGATTAACCATTTGCACAGATTTAGTACGCTCTATAATAAGATCTTTAAAACATAATAATAAATCAAGAACATATAGAGGCCTAGTGACAGCAATGTGAGAATTACAGACTCTGTTCTGTAACAATCTTTATTTTTTTGAGGAGTTTTAAATCCGACAGACCTCTTCCTCCTGCGGCCGTACAGTTCTCTTCTGAGTTCCCTTGAGATTGGCTTCAGGTGCATGAAGTTGCAGAAGCCTCCTCGAGTGCACTCTCTGCAGGAACACACAAGTACTGCAATCAGTCACAGTGAAGCCAGTGGAAGCAGGTTTAAGAAAACACCTTCAGAATCAACAAATCGTGCAATGGGACAGTTGAAGGACTCCGGTTTAGGCTCCAGGTCTCAGTAAACAACAATCAGAAGAGGAGAGGGAAGTACACATTTATCTGTGGGAATGCAGCTTTAGGCCGGTGACACACTAGCTGAGTGGCGTCTCTGCTGCGTGTCAGAAGCGTGGTGGCTGCCTCACGTTTTCTGTGTCTTTACACACCAGAAGTGTGCCTGATGTGGCGATGGCGCGCTGCTGTAGGTGACATAGAGGGAGGCCTTCGACAGACCAGGCTCTTGTCTTCATGACAACAATATCAACTTTTTTTTTTTACACACCTACACCTGCTGATAAAGGACACCGTCAACAGTATGTTTGACAGGCGCAATATTTAAAAATCGATAATTATTTATTTATTTTTAAATTACATTTATATCTGAATTTATGTCAACCTATAGACTTTCAAATATTAAAATGTCATGAATTAATATGTATTTATGTACAAAATGACATATAAACATATAATTACATTTCCTAGTATATTTTGCTCGTGTCGCGTGAAAAATAGGCGTCGGTTCTTAGATTTCTAGCATGCACGCGTTTTCCCTGAGATGCGAGTCTCATGCAGGCAGTCTGCAAGCTCTAACCTGTTAACATGGGAGCCGAGTTAAAAACAGACACGCCACGCAGATGATACGCTTGCGCCACGCATCCAGTGTGTCGCCAGCCTTAGAGGGAGTTGTGTGTTCCTGTAAAAGGGAACTCTGTTGCTCCGATTATTATCCGAGTCCCTTACCCCATTTCATACTGTCGACAACAGGCCTCTCTGAAATCAGTGACAGGTGAGAGCTCAGCATGGATGGGCTGACCATTAAACCAGCGGTTGTTCAAGTTAATCACCGCTTTCTCTGCATCTTCCTCACGGCGGAACTACACACACACAAGCAAAAATACACATCAATTTTCATAATAATATCATCTGGATATCACCTTGGTAATGCTAGCAAAACAAAACACCACATAAAAGAGTAAAAATTTAGATACATACATTGAACTGTTCAATTCTGGGTTTGAAATTCTAATTTTATTACAAGTTCAACAGTTTTAAGCAGTAAATTAAAAATGATTTCGACGTAAACACACTGCAAACTCTCTCACCTTCACATAGACATTTCCCACCAAGTGATCTCCTAAATTATCACACACGTTCATCTCCTCAACCTCTCCATATTTCTCTTCCATTTCAGTGAAGACTTCCTGTAAACAAAAAAATGTAAGTGATATTGGAGCATAAAATCTGCAAGTTATTTTTATTTTTAGACTAAACATAACTTGATGTTTAAAACAGGGCCAAACTGTATCATATAGATCTAGCCCCATCATTGTGAAATCAATTGTGATATACATACACCTCCTTTCAACAGTTTGGAGTTAATACGATATTTCTAAAGTGACGTGACATTCAGCCACAGTATGGTGACCCATCCTCAGAATTCATGCTCTGTATTTAACCCATCCAAAGTGCACACACACAGCAGTGAATATTCATATTAGAAATTTTGATTCTATTCTATAATAGAAAAAGACTTTAGTCTGAACTTTGAACTCAAGCTTGGAAAATACTGTTTTCAAAAACAATTGTGCCATTGTTTCTCTGAGTGTGTGAGCTCTGTAATGGCTGGAATCATAATTTAGGTTGTTTTAGGCGTGACCCGTCATCCACATCTCCCCGAAACATTCTAAAACAGTCCGCCTACCTCGAAGAACTCATCATAATGTTCCTGCATCTCCACATCACTGACAGCGTCTGATGAACGAGAGAAGACACATGCAGTCAGTTACAGTAATCACTGCAGTGACTCCTGGATGCTCTTTGTTTCTGTGTAAATGCATTTGAGCGAGACTTACTGATGCCATCCGCAGACTGGGCTGTGTTCTGTGGGTTCCGGTAAATGTTCAACAGAGCAATGGTCTGAAACACAAATCCAATGCGAATTACAATTCAGATCTTATAGAAAGGTTACACATTGGTACATTATTAGAGGATCTCTGGTGTACCTGACTGAACGTGGGCTTGTTATGGAGTCTCGAGCATCGGTCTCCATGGCGACACGCTCCGATTTTAAAGTAGAAAGAGCAGTTGACCCTGATGAAGACAAGAGAGGATCAACATACACACACACGCGCTCTGACTGTTCACACGCGCGCGCGCGCCGGTTTGTTTGGATTGCAGTTCACACGACTTTTTCCTTTCCATTATATTAAAATAAAAAAACAGCGTGAAATCAAACGTAGATAATTTAACAATAATTATAATAACTGAAATATAAAACCGCTGAGTTTTTGTAGTGGACCTTAAATACGGTTGATGGATCGAACAACAACCAACACAATGAATGAAACACAATGGAGACACGGAGAAGCTGAGGCTAACCACAGAAAATAAAAATAAACATGTAATATAACAAGTATTCAGTATATGATAGCTTTGTGGCGTCATGTAGATGTTTAGCAGCATTATTATTGTTTTTCTAGACGCGAGGCTGGCAAACAGGTCAGAGATGACCACGCGAGGCGTGAGACTGAAAATACTAATGATCTTAAAGTCTACCCATTATCACCGGTTTTTAAAAATGGATACGAATGATGAGAATAATCGAATGCACACGATATTTCGTGAAAATGTCTGTTAACGTGACTTACTTGTCTTTTTCTGTACCGAAAATCGACGCCAAGTATTCGGCCATTTTGAAAAAAGAAAGACGGAGGGAAGTTTTTCTTCTACTGGAGAAGAAGCGCTGAGAGGAGCGCGGAGGGAGCGCGTGGCGCCGCCTAGTGAGTGACGCGCGACCTGCAGGGTACAAGAACTCAAACCTGTACCTACATGTTTGAGCTGAAGCGGGGGGCAGGGTTTCATATTTTTTTAAGCATCCCTGGGCGCCGCCATTGGCTGGCGGACCCCCACCTACTGTTAGCATTCCATTGACTCACATTCATTTCGGCGTCACTTTAGCAAATGACTTTACATCTGAGATGTTCAGAGACTCCATTTGTCCTTTTATTATTTCTAAAGAAACACAAAAATGTATGAAAGGCCCTATTACCTTGTATCTTACGTTGTGGCCCTTTAGAAGCAGTTTTAGTAAAACTAGGCTAACGATTGTGTCATAACCGGCGACTCTGTCGCACAGTAGAGAAATTGCCATATGGACAGGAGGAGAAGCTCAAAGGCAATCTTTTACTGTTTATGAGGCAATCGGGGGGACGTGGGATAAAATTATTCAACAACGTCTGCAAGATTCGAATTATTCAACAACGTCTGCAAGATTCGGTGGGTGATTCAAATTTCTCTTGGCACAGCGATTAGAAGACTTACAATTGTCAGACACAGTGCTCACGTCACATCTACGTCATCAAGCTCAGTTTTATGGCGGGTACTCCGTGCCAAAATCAAACATCCGAACGACCGACCGACCGATCGAACGTCTATCCGAATGTCTTGAACTTTCAAACGGCTGACCCACGTGACGACCTGACGTGACGTCAGCATCTTGACATTTGCAGCTTTTTAACCACACAAGTATACCAGCTGATGTGTAAAGGCTATAAATGGACATGATAGGCACTAAATATGCCTACAGATGTTATACCTAAAATAATACTCAACCATTTGCACTTCCCTGAATTGTAGTGATGAAGTGATGAACTGACCAAATTACCACCTGTAGGCTATATCATGACTTTCTGTGTATTTCATGACTCTAATGTATCAAACACCAGACTCACCTATTGTAACTGTATAGGCTACAGTGGTATGCTTTTAATTAATGTTTTTAATGTATTTTTCCTTTTTTATTTTTTTTATTTGTCAAACTGTTGTTTTACAAGTAAGAGTTAAAAGTTATAAGATAAAGGGGTTTTTAATTTCAAAGTCTTCAATGCCATGGACCATGTTGTCATTAGTTGGCCATTGACTTTTCATGGTAATAACACATTGAGAAAGACAGTTAATATTATCCAATATAATCTACTGCCTAGGCTACTTTGTTCATTTTTACCATGATTTCATCTTCATTCTGAAATTTACTTTGCTGACTCTTGGGCTACAAGACAGTGAGTTCCTCTAACATAAGATGTTGATGTTTTTTTTTTTTTATTCTGATGAACTCTGATATATAAATTCTGTCATCGAGAGACGTCATGTAAACAGTAAACACTGTTTCTAACATGCATTTTCACTGTCTCTTGTGTTCTCATTTTGTAAACATATTATTTAATAAAGTGCTAAAGGGGCATAAAGGGGCGTTTTCTTATGTAGTAAATGCATCTTGATTTAAGAAGGTTTCCATTTTGAATGGATAAAAGGCTAAGTAAGAAAATCTTTTTTTTTAAGTAGGCCTATATTCATTTATTGCAAAAAAAAATTTATGTAACATCGGAGATGCAGAGCACATTAGTAAAGCAACTGTATCAGAGCAGGAAGCAAAGTGTGCAATTGCTCTCACGCTCTTTTGGAGAGTTTTTGTGTTGTTTCCTGAACACAAACCAGTGAGATCCATCAAAGAGGAGATTCACAGATTGCAGGTCAGTGGTTGAGAAATCGGTTTAAATTAGGATAATCTGATAAATGATGTTAACTTGATAACATCTTGTTGTGACCTCTGAAAGTAATAATTATAATTTGCTTTATGATTTCCAGTGTGGTTGGATGCATCGATGACACACATAATCCCTTTATCGCACCTTCCGAAAATGAACCAGATACTGGATGCCTGGATTAATAGGAGGATGCCAGATCGAAGGGTAGAGATATATAAGGACCGCATCTGTTAAATGAAAACAAATTATTCACAATGTATTTGGTCATTTTCATTTACTACAAATACAAAAGCAAAATTACAAAAGCCATTTTAATATTCTTCCAATATTTAGTGGTGGGACAGGTTCAACCTCTGTTAGAAGTCAAATGTGAAAACCTTCTGGAATGTTTCTATATATACACAAAGTGAAACTTGTGACCTGTAAATGCAGTTTAAAATATGTATAAAATATTGACCCTTAAGACCGATTTATGCATCTCTGTTTTGTTTTTGTATTGTTTTGTGAGGTGAATAAAATTTGTCATTTGTTAATAAGTGTTATGTTATGCTGAGAATAAGGGTTTCTGTTTAGGGGGTCACCTGTGAATGAAATGTAGAGCACCTCCTAGTGGTCCAATTACAGGATATTTCAGGAGGAAAAAATCTACTACAATATTAATTATTGTTACTGAAAATGTTATAACATAAACAATAAAAAATACTTTTCTAACAAATGTGACAAGTTGAAAAAACTGTCATTTTAAGAACCTTTTTTGTTGATACTTCAGTATTTAGCATTAAGCTTTGTATTATTAGAAAACCTGTAGACCTCCCTCATGTCCCCCTGAGACGAGAGACTTCCTGAAATTAAGTCTGGGTTACATTACACTCTTAAGGGTATCATAAAGTAGACATGACATATTTGAAATGCCAATATGTCTGATAAATGGTAAGCATATTTTATGTAGCCTATATAATTCATTTCCTATTATTTTTATATTTAGGTAAAGCAGATGGGATACTGATTGCAGTTTTTGCTGCATTTGAATACGCTACAGCGTATTTCTATTCAATAAGATCTATTCCCGATTTAATGGGAGATGGAGAAAAATTATGTGGAATATCGTGCTTTTCCAAAATAACCGTTTAAGCATGTCAGGTTTGTCAATAATATTTAGCCTCTGCTATATTTAACTTTAATAATACACCATACAGTCATGCCCACAAATATTGGCACCCTTGGCAAATATGATCAAAAAAGGCTGTGAAAATTCATCTGCATTGTTAATCCTTTTGATTTTTTATTTAAAAAATTCACAACAATGTATCCTTTCATTGGATAATAAGAATTTAAAACGGAGGGGAAATATCATTATGAAATTAATGTTTTTCTCAAATACTCGTTGGACACAATTATTGGCACCCGTAGAAATTCTTATGAGTAAAATATCTCTGAAGTATATTCCCATTCATATTCACAATTTTGAGCACTCCAGCATGATTATAAACATGAAATTATCCAGCCATTGCTTCCTGTTTCACAGAAATATAAAGTGGAGGGAAAACAAAGCCCAAACGCCCTTAATCATCCATCACAATCAGAAAAACCAAAGAATATATTTCTGATGTGCAGCAAAAGATGATTAAGCTTCACAAATTGGTGAAGTGGCTTAGGAAAAGAGCTAGAGCAGTGACAATTCCCATTTCCACCATCAGGACAATAATTAAGAATTTCCGATCAACAGAAAATGTTAGAAAACTGCCTGAAAGAGGTCGTGTGTCTATTTCGTCCTAATGCATGGTGAGGAGGTAAGTTTGAGTGGCTAAAGATTCTCCAAGGATCACAGCTGGAGAATTGCAGAAAATAGTTGAGTTTCTGGTTCAGAAAACCTTTAAAAATATTGTCAAACAGAACCTACATCACCAAATGTTGTTTGGGAGGGTTTCAAGAAACATTCTCCTAGCTCATCCAAAAACAAATTAAAGCATATTCAGTTATCAGACACAACTGGAACTTCAAATGGGACTGGCGTCTATGATCAGATGAAACTAAAAAAGAGCTTTTTGGCAGTAAACACTCAAGATGGGTTTGGTGAAAACAGGGATAAAAAGTACCCCATGTGTACAATGAAATATACAGCTGTATTTTTAATCCAAACACAAACCTCAAAAACAACACCGAAATGGGTCACTGAGCTCAAAACCAAGCTTCTGCTATAGCCATTCCAGTCCTCTGACCTGAACCCTACAGAAAATGAGAGGAGTGAACTGAAGAGGAGAAGCTGGGAATCTGAAGGGTCTGGAGTGATTCTGGATGAAGGAATGGTCTCTGATCTCTTGTGAGGTGTTCTGTAATCTCATCAGGCATTATAGGAGACAGTTTTGAGCTGTTAAACTGGAAAATGGAGGTTTAAAAGAGAAAAACATTTATTTCATAATGATATTTCCCCCCATTTTAAATTCTTATTATCCAATGAAAGGATACATTTTTGTGAATTTTTCAAATAAAACATCAAAAGGATTAACAATGCAGATTAATTTTCACAGCCTTATTTGATCATATTTGCCAAGGGTGCCAATATTTGTGGGCATGACTGTACATAACTTTCTAAATCACTTTCTAAATCAATCATTAATTGCAGTAATCAAATGTGGACTAGTTAGAGGATACAACCGAAGAATAAGGTATATAATAAAAAAAAAAAAACGTGTTACAACGTGTCTTCACACGTAAACAACACGTTGGGAAGACGATCAGTTACTCGCGCTTCCAACCGGTCGCCATGGGAACACGTTAACAACACGTAAGCACATGTAGGAACGTGTTAGATATGATTTTATTTAAATATTTCAGCAACTATTTTCAGCAAAGTTTTACTTGCTTGGAAACTGTGTTAAGCACACAATTTTTCTCCCCATAAAGAAAATCTGTGGAATAATTTGAACATTTTAATCCGAAACAAATCAGTTTTCATGGCTAAGTGGTATGATAGAGGTATTGTTTTTGTTTTGGATTTATTTAGAAACGATGGCAGCATATTGGAATATGAAGAATTTATGACTTTGTATAATTTTCCTCTTCCTGCTAGAACTTTCAATTCTGTCATCAAAGCTTTGTCTCCAAGTTATGTGCATTTATTTAAAACACACCTTTTCTTTAAAAACGAACGTGTCGGCGTTTTGTTCGAAAAAACACTGTTTCACACACTAATATGTGCGTTGCACACACGTGTAAGCACGTATGTGCATGCATGCGTTCATATTTGCACATGTAACGTTAGCGTTATGTGTATGGGTGCGTGTGCATGCATACATAGTTTTCTGTGTGTATGTAAGTGCATGGACATCTCTCTATCTCTCTCTCAGTGTGTGTGTGTGTGTGTGTGTGTGTGTGTGTGTGTGTGTGTGCGTGTGTGTGCATGCGAATGTGTGCATGTATGTGTATGTATGTTTGTGTAAGTGCATGCATGTGTGCATGTTTATGTGTGTTTGTGTGTGCTACTGCTAATGTGTGCATGTGTAACGTTATATCTCTCTCTGTGTGTGTGTATATCTGTTTGTGTGTATCTGTGTGCATGTGTATCTGTTTGTGTATGTGTGCATGTGTGTATCTTATACAGTCTATGATGTGTATGCAAATGTGTGTGTGTACGCGCTTGCGTGACACTGTGCATGCATGCATTTATGTCTATATCTTTATATTTGTGTGTGTGTGTTTAGGTGCATGTATATGTGTGTGTGATTGTGTGTATGCAAATGTAAGTAACTGCAGGCTTTATTTTTATTATTTTATTGTATTATTATTATAGTTATTTATTTATTACATTATTATATATTTATATATTATTTTTACAAATTTTCTCTTACTAATAAATTGCTTCATAATGTAAAGTATTTTTATGTACATATATTGTGAGTTTGTAACACATGTTGCTTTTTTTTCAGTGTGGCTTACTCCAGTTATCTATGAAGAAGCAAATGGGCCATCTACATCAAACACAACACCATCTCAGAGGGGCCGGGGCTGTACAATAAGTACATGGGGGGACTTGACACCTCCAACAAGATGCTCAGAACAAAGTCGGTGCCCCATAAAACAAGTCATATGTGACCATTTTCCAGCACTTCCGGGACATTGCAGTGACCAACAGCTTCATTTTACACAAGGAGCTGTGTGCAATCCACCAAGATAAGCTCATCTGCCTGTTCCTGTGAGTGATAATCAAGACCTTTCACAGAGTTGCATACGATGCAAAAGGAGCACCCCATGGAAGTGGCAGGAATGTGATGTGGGACTATGCTTGCAGTTAGACAGGAACTGCTTCAGAGAGCACCACATTTAAATTTACATTTAAAAAAATGCCTGGAGAACTGGAGTACAACAAATGGCTCCTGAGTGAAAACTGTGCAATCCAGTGTCTCAAAAAGACTTGTATATATGTATTATAGTTCCTTTTTCAAGATTGAGGCATTAGATTCTTTCGATTATGATTTTTTCTAAATAAAAAACAGTAACATTTCTTCCTGTTTTTAAATTTTTTTTGTCTATTTAAATTCTATTTACTAACTCATTAACACAAAATAATGTACAATAACTGTAATTTCCGGAAAGCCTATAATTTTGGGGGGGGAAATGACACCTTACACTTGAAGATACCACATTATGTTCTAATTTTATACTCATAAAAACAAAATGAGTGAAAATGGCCAATTTTAGCTTTAGGTTCTAAAGGGTTAATGAGAGAAAAACTATTTTGCCCAACCTTTTATTGGATGGAGTTAGTATTCTTGATAAAAATGTAATTGTAAACTTATAAAGTTATTGTTACATTACACTGTTTACACGTCTCCTCGACTGTATTCACTGGAAGAAAGCGTGGTTACTCCCTGAGAAATATTGTATGTCCAATAAAATAAGAGAGGTACACTTTAAGATTCTTCATAATGTTTACCCAACTAACTCACAAATTTGCTCTTTTGTTGATAGCTCTGACCTTTGTGTATTCTTTAAAGTTGAGAAAGAAACTTTGTTTCATTTATTCTACCACTGTAATCAGGTTAAGCCTCTTTGGCAGAGCTTGGGTCTTTGTCTTTCTCATTTTGTCAAATGTGATTTAAACTTTTCATTGAAGGATATGTTCCTCTATTTTTCTGGGAGTGACTGTGCTATTTATAGTGTTGTTAATTTCTTTGTGTTGCATTGTAAATTTTTTATTCACAAAAACAAATTTCTCAAGACTTTGCCTAGACTTGAGGCCTTTATTGCTGAGATTTCCCTTGTTGTTAAATCTCTTAAACTTATTGATAATAGTGGGTCAGCCGTTTGAAAGTTCAAGACGTTCGGATAGACGTTCGGTCGGTCGTTTGATTTTGGCACGGAGTACCCGCCATTTGATTTTGGCACGGAGTACCCGCCATTTGATTTTGGCACGGAGTACCCGCCATATGATTTTGGCACGGAGTACCCGCCATATGATTTTGGCATGGAGTACCCGCCATAGCCGCGCAGTTTGAACGGAGCTCCGACACGTGACCGTGACGTCTGACGTCTCATATCTTACGTCTGACGCCTGAATACTATGGGATTTTGGCCAGACGGCTGGCGAGCGTATACACGTTAGTTCTCCTCTCAGTTTGCTTAGTGAGTAGCAGAAATTGCATAAGATATACTTCCATAGAAAAAGTGCTGGCGCGCTCGTGAGACTCAGAAATCTCCATCTCTCATCCATAAGGCAAATCTCTGCTCTCTACCGAACAAAACGGACGAACAACTTCTGCGCTCTCGGACAAATAAGGATTTCTCACACTCTGCTGCTCTGTGTTTCACGGAAACTTGGCTGAATGACACCATACCGGACAGCGCGCTCCATCTGCCGAGCTTTTTCAGCTGTTTAGAGCGGATCGCGAATCAGAATCAACGGGGAAATTGCGCGGCGGAGGGACATGCTTTTACATCAATGAACGGTGGTGTACAGATGTAACTGTGTTAAAGAAGATGTGCTGCTCAAATCTCGAAACACTCTTCATTAACTGCAAGCCGTTCTATTCGCCGCGGGAGTTTCTTTCTGTTCATTTTGGTTAGTGTTTACATCTCTCTGCAGGCGCATGTGTGCTCAGCTTTACAAAAACTTGCTGTTCAGATCACAGAGACAGAACAACAACACCCGGACTCTGTTTTAATCATTCTTGGGGACTCTAATAAAGCCAATCTCTCCCTTGAACTTCCAAAATACAGACAGCATGTTACATGTCCCACCAGAGACAGTAATACATTGAATCACTGTTACACCACAATAAAGAATGCATATCACTCTGTTCCACGAGCAGCTTTGGGACCTTCTGATCACCTTCTGGTTCATCTTATACCGACCTACAGGCAGAAACTTTAATGACTTTAATGACTCTCCAGACCACTAGGGAGCGCTGTCTACTAGCACGTGCAATTACTCTCCCAACCATTGGTGGGCACCCCCTGCACCTTAAAGGTCCCATGACATGAAATTTTCACTTTCTGAAGTTTTTTAACATTAATATGAGTTCCCCTAGCCTGTATATGGTTCCCAAGTTTCTAGAAATAGTAATCGGTGTAAATCGAGATTTTGCTATCTTTCTCTGCCTTTGAGAAAATGGAAGCTCAAACGGGCTGATCTTGAATCTCCTCGTTGTGACGTTTTAAAGAGAAATGTTACCTCCCCCTTCTCTGCTTTGCCCGCCCAGATAAACATTTCCCGCTCATGAGAAATTGAGCTAAGGAAGTAGGAACACGCGCTCGCGATTTTAGTTTTTCCACGAGACGAGAGATATCATGGCTTTTAAGCGAGCGAGGCATAATAATTGCTCAGTAATTGGATGTAGGGACGAACACCGCAGCCTTTTTTTAGTTCCGTCATCCAAGCCCCAGAAGAACCAGTGGATTGATTTTATTTTCTTTGGAAATGCGCCAACACAAATTCCGAAAGCTTTGCATGTCTGCGGCAAACATTTCACCGACGACTGTTTCCTCAACTTGGGTCAGCACAGAGCTGGGCTTGCTAAACGTCTGAAACTAAAGTCTGGATCAGTACCAACTCTCTTTGGCTCAACTGACATTACACACCCCAGACAAGTAAGTCAACTAATGATATATATAAGCATGTTGCTTTACTGTTAATGGTTACCTAGCTTGTTATACGTAGAATGTGGCTGTAACATCATATATGCAGCTAACGTTATGCAGTTACTTGAGCTAATGTAAAGGTAGACAGCATCAAGTACGTGTGTGAATAAACACAATGTAACGGGAGTGTTGTACACATCTTTGTTATTTGGGTAACCGTTTTCCTGTTGGTTATAGGGCGCACACGATAGCCGCATTTTAAGATCGTAGAGCTTGATGTAATTGTAATAAGATAAATTACAGATGTTACAGATCTCTGTACTAGAACATCGAGGCACAAAAAAAGTTTTTCTCCCATGTTATCTCCAGCTTAAAACTCTAACACAGCAATTAAAACCCATTTTAAAATTAATTATCAGCACGTGAGAGAGAAGCAATAATTAGATTTTTTTGTTAAAAAAAATACACATTTTATTTGTAGAGCTGTACACAATGCACAAATCTGTATAAGTCTGTTTCAGATGTATACCACAATATAATTATATATGTAATACAGTATTGTTCAAAATAATAGCAGTACAATGTGACTAACCAGAATAATCAAGGTTTTTCGTATATTTTTTTATTGCTACGTGGCAAACAAGTTACCAGTAGGTTCAGTAGATTTTCAGAAAACAAATGAGACCCAGCATTCATGATATGCACGCTCTTAAGGCTGTGCAATTGGGCAATTAGTTGAATTAGTTGAAAGGGGTGTGTTAAAAAAAATAGCAGTGTGGCATTCAATCACTGAGGTCATCAATTTTGTGAAGAAACAGGTGTGAATCAGGTGGCCCCTATTTAAGGATGAAGCCAACACTTGTTGAACATGCATTTGAAAGCTGAGGAAAATGGGTCGTTCAAGACATTGATCAGAAGAACAGCGTACTTTGATTAAAAAGTTGATTAGAGAGGGGAAAACCTATAAAGAGGTGCAAAAAATGATAGGCTGTTCAGCTAAAATGATCTCCAATGCCTTAAAATGGAGAGCAAAACCAGAGAGACGTGGAAGAAAACGGAAGACAACCATCAAAATGGATAGAAGAATAACCAGAATGGCAAAGGCTCAGCCAATGATCACCTCCAGGATGATCAAAGACAGTCTGGAGTTACCTGTAAGTACTGTGACAGTTAGAAGACGTCTGTGTGAAGCTAATCTATTTTCAAGAATCCCCCGCAAAGTCCCTCTGTTAAAAAAAAGGCATGTGCAGAAGAGGTTACAATTTGCCAAAGAACACATCAACTGGCCTAAAGAGAAATGGAGGAACATTTTGTGGACTGATGAGAGTAAAATTGTTCTTTTTGGGTCCAAGGGCCACAGGCAGTTTGTGAGACGACCCCCAAACTCTGAATTCAAGCCACAGTACACAGTGAAGACAGTGAAGCATGGAGGTGCAAGCATCATGATATGGGCATGTTTCTCCTACTATGGTGTTGGGCCTATTTATCGCATACCAGGGATCATGGATCAGTTTGCATATGTTAAAATACTTGAAGAGGTCATGTTGCCCTATGCTGAAGAGGACATGCCCTTGAAATGGTTGTTTCAACAAGACAATGACCCAAAACACACTAGTAAACAGCTGAGAGGTGCCACAAGTTGGTTGACTCCATGCCACACAGATGTCAAGCAGTTTTAAAAAACTGTGGTCATACAACTAAATATTAGTTTAGTGATTCACAGGATTGCTAAATCCCAGAAAAAAAAAATGTTTGTACAAAATAGTTTTGAGTTTGTACAGTCAAAGGTAGACACTGCTATTTTTTTGAACACACCCCTTTCAACTAATTGCCCAATTGCACAGCCTTAAGAGCGTGCATATCATGAATGCTGGGTCTTGTTTGTTTTCTGACAATCTACTGAACCTACTGGTAACTTGTTTGCCACGTAGCAATAAAAAATATACTAAAAACCTTGATTATTCTGGTTAGTCACATTGTACTGCTATTATTTTGAACAATACTGTATATACAAAGTAATAAATTGAGTACTAATTTGACCTTGTTGTCTCTATACAGGCCAGCACATCAAATGCTTGCTTTCAGCTGCCTCTCTCAAGGGATGTTGCCTGCCAGACAGACCACCTGGAAACACACACTGTAGGCACACAGCTATGCTTAAAGACTCTTCAACCCAAAATTAAAAGTGAAGGTATGTACCTGCCACCTGCAAATGCATTTACTTTTGATTAGTAGGTTTTCTGGCATTTTTCCCCTTTGCTTTCATTATGGGTTGTCATTAGACTTTGCTTAGTAAAATTAATTTGGGATGCAGGTGTCCAGGCAACTTTCTCCTGCAAAGATTTTGGTGTTGGGATGTCCAATGCAGACCCTCTGTGCCTGTCATCGACACCTTTAAAGAGACCACCCAAAAGACCTCGTTTAGACCTTGATGAACTGCTCGAGGACAATCCATTGGAGGGCAGCTCTTTAGTGGAAGCTTCAAGGGGACATGCTTCCACTTATGATCCTGCAGACTCCATCCCAGCATCGTTATACTCTAGTCTACAGTCGTAAGTTACTGAGTGTTTAAATATATGTGTGGCTCACATTTTAACATAAAGGATTAGTCTCAGTGAGACTGTTGTTGTTTATAGCATTCATGATTTTTTATGTGAATAATAATTATTAAACCAGTTGAAAACAGGGTGATGCTTCACAGTTCAGTCCAGACGTAAGCTCAATCTGTTTAACTAAAAATGTGTTTCCCTTTCTCTGTGTTTTGATATAGAAAAGATTCATCCACTCCCACCCACAACAGCAAAAAGTACATAGTGTACGAGAACTGCATCATGGACTTGTTTAATTTATGTCCGGTCTGCACGCGGGCATGTGAAGTGAGGACCCAAACGCTGGGGACATTCTTGTCTGTGAAGCAGCTGTGCCCCCATTGCACATTTTCAAGACAATGGAATAGCCAGCCTATCCTTGGTAGCATGCCAGCTGGAAATCTGAACCTTTCTGTCGCCATTTACCTGAGTGGTGCATCTTTCATACAAATCAAAAAGGTAAATCATGTGCAACTGTATTTTTTTTTTTAAATGAATTACTTCAATTTAACTCAAATTACAAGTATTATTTATCCACCCATATTAACAGGTCTTCAATACAATGAAGCTACAGTTGTTTCGGTATAAAACATTTCGCCGCCATGCCAGAGCTTTCATTGAACCCGCAGTTATTCACCACTGGAAAGTCACACAGGATGTGAATCTGCAGAGGCTAAGTCAGGAGAAAAAAGTTATACTTGGTGGTGACATGAGAGCTGACTCTCCAGGTATTGATATTTTACAGAAATTGTGTAGTTTATACATGGGTTACATATTGTTTGAAGTTAAAAGCAGTGAACTAAATAAAATGCCAGACATTATACCAAAGTATTGAATGGTGTTGATTACTAATGTCAGTATTTGCACAAAAAAAACCAAAAAAACAACAACAACAGGGTACTCTGCAAAATATGGGAGTTATACAATGATGGATCTAAATACTAACACCATTGTGGACATTCAGTTGGTTCAGGTGAGTTGTCAAAAATATGTTTTAAAGTGGTTTTTGGTTGCAATTTGAAAATCAAAGTCTATAATGCATTTTCAATTAATATATTGTTTTTCTGTGTTAGCAGAGCAGTGAGGTTGGTGGTAGCTGCCACATGGAAAAAGAGGGCTTGACAAGGAGTCTGGCATTACTGGAGTCGCGTGGCGTCAACCTTGATTGCATTGTTACTGATCGTCATCCACAAGTACAGAAATTCCTTAGGGAGAGAAAAATAACCCATTACTATGATGTCTGGCACATCGCAAAAGGTATGTCAGTGCCAATATGGAGCTGCTTGATGTCCATAGTCCATTATATCATACAAAATCTACCAGATAATCACAAGTGTTTGTGACACCTCGTGTCACAGCGGGTTCTTATGGGTTAACTAAGTGGAATGTATTTTACTTTCATTGTAGGACTTTCAAAGAAACTGGAAGAGATCAGTAAGCAGAAAGACTGTGAGATACTCAAAAGGTGGATGAAAAGCATCAACAATCACATATACTGGACTGCAGCTAGCTCAACATCCGAGCGAGAGAGAATTGCAAAGTGGAACTCAATCCTGAACCATGTTCGAGATGTCCATACACATGAGGATCCTCTTTACACTATGTGCGAGCATGCAATCCGCAAGACAACTGACAAGAGTAAATGGCTCCAAGCAGGTATTTCATCAATTTACGGGCTAAATGTCAAAAAAAATAAACGGACAACTACACAAAGTTATTTAGTCACATTGAGAAATTTACCAGAGATCAGCGTTGTAATATTCTGTACTAAATTTGTTTTCTAATATATTTTCTAATTGTCTGCAGATTCTCAAGTTTTCAACAAGTTGGAGAAGTTGCTAACAAACAAAAGAATGCTGAAGGATGTTGCAAAACTGAGCCCCCACCACCAGACTTCATCATTGGAGTCTTTCCATTCCGTCATCCTTCGTTTTGCCCCAAAGAATGTTGTCTTTACCTTTATTGGAATGCTGTGCAGGTAGAATAAAGTTTGTTTACTTAGATACTTTAGGCTATAATTCCAAAAAGTATTGTCAATATTAACACTTTTTGTCTTGTATTTCTAGGCTCTACCTGGCTGCTATGCATTATAATGAAAATGCAGACAGACCACAAGCAGAAACGGAGGAAGGTGTACCCCGCTTCAAAATGTATTTTCCAAAGGGTAGGAAGGGAGAGTGCATAGCTAAACCTGAAAAGACACAGCTGACCTTTGGTAAGGGTTCAAATCAATTCAAACAACACATATTTTGGAATTCTCAAATGTATTTATTAATAAAAATTAATTAAATAAATAAAACATGTAAAAACAAAACGCAACCAATTAAAACGAAAACTGTTTGTGCTTGTGTTTTATGATACAGGTTATGTTGCTGACATGATGGACCTAATTTTTGAGGAAGTCTTTGTCAACCCTACACCATACACTGAATCGCTGTTGGCCATCCATGTCCCAGAGGACCTATCAGCGCAGTATGAGAAGCCGGACAAGGACAAGCTCATTGCCAGCTTCATGTCAAGGTTCAAACGGGGGGCAGTTTAAACCCAACGTAGTGTCCTTCCTCTTCAGGAAACACTGAGCGGATGTGCAGGACCACACAAGCTGGAATAATGACCTGGATTCTGCGTCCCAGGAGGCCCCAGCACCAGCTCACAAATGAGCGATAGGAGAGATACCTGTAGCGACTGAACATAAGTGATTATTTAGTTTTGCAGAGATGTATCATTGTTTCTATTATGTTTGCATCTTCAATGCTTGTTTTTTGTTTTTTTATAGTTTCTTTTTCCTTTGATGTGAATAAATCTTGACACTGTCTGTAATATAGAATGAAAATTAGGCACAGTGTTTGTTGGTGGAATAAAAAGTCAAGACTCAAGGCAAGACTTTTATTCTTTTATTAACTTAAGTTACAAAGCACAACTTACTAATAGTCAGCTCTTTATATTTGGCCAGCATTCTGCAAAGAGTAGACATTGAGGCAGACAGACTCCAATCCAGGATGGTCAACCATACATGTAAGCTGTTCTTCGACCTCCCTTAGTCTTCTAGTAACCTAATTACAATTAGAAAAGGTAAGTGTCATTTTTAGGCACAATTAGTTGTCAAATGAAGAGACAAAGTAGATTTTCAAACTTAGTGGTGAGAATGCTACCTGAGGTATCTCCAAGCAGCAAATATTCCCAGCTTCTGTGGGGATGGTAGCACAATTTTCACAACGGCACCTGTACAAAAAGGTACATGTAATAATGGCTGAGGTCTGACTAATAGAGTGGTGAGTGTGTATGTATATATATATATATATATATATAAAGGTGTTGAGTAGACTTAACTCTTGAGTTGATTAGTTTTGTAACATGACTTCAATATATGAGGACATGGAGAACTTTGTCATTAAAAAATAAGCCACATTAAAGTCTTCTCTTAACCTGTTAACCTGACCCACCATTACGGGACTCACAGTTGAAAATGCTCTACCTAACTTGTAATAGTTTCCTACTTCAGTGTGTTACAAACATAATTGTGGTGTCTTTAGAAAGAAGACCCTTTGGGCTACACTTTTTATCAACCAGATTTGATAAAGCTCAAAAATATTAAAAGTTTTAGACACTTAAGTGCCTTGATTTTTTTTACCACTCTTAAATATTTTTTCAATATATGAGGACATGGAGAATTTGTCATTAAAAATAAGCCACATTAAAGTCTTCTCTTAACTACAAATATCACTGATATAGATGCTAATACAGCTTTAAAACAATCAACATGAAAAAGCAACAGTAGGTTAGCGTTAGCTACATGATAATAACTGTAAGCCATCCGAATAAAGTACCGTATCCAGACATAATATTTTAAACTAACCATTCGGAAATTTCCTGCTGGAGCCGCTGAGTTGCAACTTGTTCATCCGTTGCTTCTCCATCTGGATCAGATTTTGGATCAAACTGAAAAGCTTGAACGACTGCGTTTCTTCATGCCATTGCAATATACCCAACGTAAACATGCACGGTACTCTTGAGGCAACATGGTCAAGGCCACACCCACCCTTCACCTTGCACCGCCTTTCTCCTCCTCAATAGCATTTAAAGCTACAGACACCGAAACAGCCCGTCTGAAGGAAGCTCATTCTGGGACTGGATTGTAGTGACTATAATTCTGCACCGAAGCTGATTTTTAAAAAAGGTTTCAGATACAATACTAGGGACCACTAAGGCCTATATTAAAACCTACAAAAAGTAGCATGTCATGGGACCTTTAATGAGAGAATTCTCTAGGCCACTAGGTGGCACTAACGGCCATGAACTCTTTAATTAAAACTGCTCATGAAGTTAATGTGTTTCACCTGTACTTTGACCTATTTAAGTTTGGCAGTTTCATTGTGCTGTGTTCAGTCTTGAGCCTACCCAGTATGTATTACCTGTGTTGTAGACCTGTTAAGTTTCATTTTCCTGTTACCTATTGGACTACCTTCTGTTTTGTGCTGTAAAGCTGTAGCTGATATTTTGTTTATATTTTACTACTGACCAAGTAAAGACTGCCTGCCTTTGAGTTACCTGAGCCTTTGAGTTTGTTCTTCCTTCTGCACATGGGTCTTCTAAGAAACTGTTCTTCCCAGTAGACCAGAGGTAGAGAACTAGCTTTCCCTGACTGGGAGCCCCGGGTTTGAGACCCACCTCAGACACCTCATGCCAGTTCTTCCTGACAGCAAGACTGAACCATGGAAGTAGACCTAGCAGAAGAAGAGACTCCTCCCTCCAAGTGGAACGGATACTATCTGAGCTCTCTAGCCAAGCTGCGGCCATTCTTAAGCATGAACGAATCCTAACTGAGATTCTGCAGCGTCTGAGACTTCAATCCAATCTCAAGCCTCTACAGACCCACAGACCCACAGACCCAGTCCATACCTCAAATCGCTCCAGTTCTGCCAGCCCAGTCCCAAAGTTATGCTCCACCACCTGGTCCCTGCTGGAGCCTAGACTTCCAGCCCCTGAGAGGTATGATGGGAACCCAGAGAGTTGTCGGGGATTCATTACCCAGTGTACCCTTGCTTTCCAACTGCAGCCTAACAGTTCCCTACAGAGAACATCAGAGTGGCTTATATGACAACCCTTCTTGTGGGTAAGGCACTGGATTGGGCTACAGCTCTCTGGGAGAGGAGGTCTCCTCTCATGTCTAACTGTGATCTCTGCATAGCTGAGATGAGGAAGGTCTTCCACCACCCTGTTAGTGGAGCAGAGGTTGATCATCGACTTCTTCAACTTGCACAAGGAACCCGCAGAGTTTGCTAACAAGTTCCGCACCCTGGCTACAGGGAGTGAGTGGGATCAGCGAGCCCTGAAAGCTGCATTCCATCGTGCTCTATCACGTAAGTTAAAGGATGAGCTGGCCTACAGAGACCCAGCCCCTGATTTGGAGTCTCTAATTGATGGTGCCATCAGACTGGACAACCGCATTCGAGATCTTCAAAGTGAACGTTGTCATGAGACTCGACTACCCGCGATCCACACCCCCACTGGTTTTGTGGAACCTTCCTCACCGATTGGGTGTCCTGAGGAGCCAGTGCAGCTGGGAAGAACCCGGTTATCACAGGCTGAGAGGGAGAGACGAATGAGGGATAAGTGTTGCCTGTACTGTGGTGAGTCCGGTCACTTCCGGGCCACTTGTCCTGAACTGGCGGGAAAAGGCAGCTCTCACCCAAGAAGAGGGGGCCTGGGACGAGAGTAATTACTTACCCCCGACCAGCAGCTTCGGGCCTTTTGATTGATGTCTCAATTTCCTGGGGCAATGAACGTCACGAGCTCATGGCTTTCATAGACTCTGGTGCTGCAGGAAATTTCATGGATTCCGCATTGGCGACACAGTTAAAGATTCATCCATCACTCTCCATGATCCTTTAACTGTTACCGCATTGGATGGAAGGCCCCTAGGTTCTGGCCAGGTAAGCTAGTGCACCACATTCCTAGATTTTCAAGTAGGTTCTCATAGAGAAGAGATACAGTTTTTTTTAATCTCCCGAGATCCCTTTGATCCTTGGGTATCCTTGGCTGGCTCTGCATAATCAAAGAATTGACTGGTCTTCCAACCAGATAAGTGAGTCGCGGCCTAACTGCTGTGTGGCTGGCTTGTCTATCTGAAATTCTCTTGAGCCACAGGCAACCTTCCCATCCAAAGAGAGCCTGACTATATCTGGACTGAGACAAGTGGCTTCCACAGATCTCTCTACTTCTCCCGAGTTATCCCGTTTCCCCCAAGAGTATGCAGACCTCTGTGAAGTGTTCAGCAAGGAACGTGCTGCCTCTCTTCCTCCCCATAGACCTTATGATTGTGCCATTGAACTGCATCCTGGCACTTGTCCACCTCGAGGGAGGCTATTCGGCAGGTTTTGTCCTCAACTGTTAAGAAACAAGCTCTTTGTGAAGATTGAGAAAAGTGAGTTCCATGTATCAACTGTCTCCTTCCTTGGGTTCATTGTCTCCAATGGCAGCATTCAGATGGATCCTAGCAAGACCCAAGCAGTTCTGAACTGGCTTCGGCCTTGCTCTGTCGAACAAGTTTTGCAAATTTTTATAGGATATGTATAAGAAATTTTAGCTCTATTGCAGAACCCCTTACATCCCTTACCAAGAAGACCTCAAAGCCATTTCAATGGACTGAAGGGGCTTATCGGGCATTTGAGCTGCTCAAGCACTGCTTCACCTCTGCACCCATCCTGACTCTCCCTGATCCAGATTTGCCTTTTGTAGTAGAAGTGGATGCATCAGATGTCAGAGTGGGAGCTGTTTTGTCTCAAAAGGCCAAGAGGGACAATAAGCTTCATCCTTGTGCCTTTTTCACGTCAACTCACCCAAGCAGAAAAGAACTATGATATAGGTAACCGAGAGTTGCTGGCGGTGAAGCTGGCACTGCAGGAATGGAGACACTGGCTAGAGGGGGCTAAACACCCATTTGTCATTTGGACAGATCACCAGAACCTCACATACTTCCGGGAGGCTAAGAGGCTGAATCCACGCCAGGCCCGATGGGATGTCTTTTTTAACCGCTTTGAGTTCATTCTCTCTTACCGACCTGGCTCAAAGAACTCCAAGCCTGATGCCCTTTCTAGACAGTTTGACATGCCAGATGTGGAGGACAGACCTGAGTCCATCATTCCCAGCTCCAAGGTGGTGGCAGGGGTTCAGTGGGGAATAGAAGTGGCAGTAAGGAAGGCTCAACAACAACAGCCTGACCCAGGTAATGGCCCCCCAGGCTGCCTCTTTGTTCCTAATGTTGTAATGTTGCATTGGGGACATGCATCTCTTCTTTCGGGTCACCCTGGAGTTGCAAGGACTTTGAAGCGCATCCAGACACTGTTTTGGTGGCCCAGTATGCAGGTGGATGTCCGAAAATTTGTATCTGGCTGTTCTGTATGCACCCAGAATAAGGAACCTAAAGCCCACACTCAAGGTCTACTTCATCCTTTAACCATCCCAAGACGTCCATGGTCCCATATCTCCTTGGACTTTGTTACTGGACTTCCTAAATCACAAGGTAACACAGTCATCTTGGTGGTAGTAGACAGATTCTCAAAAGCATGTCATCTGATACCTCTGCCTAAGATCCCCACAGCTTGTCAGACCGCAGACCTCATGATGCAGCACGTCTTCAGGATCCACGGGTTTCCTTAAGACATGGTCTCTGATCAGGGGTCACAATTTAATTCTGGATTTTGGAAAGCTTTTGGCCATCTGATTGGAGCATCCATCAGTCTGTCTTCTGGATTCTTTTAAGATCCTTAGGAAGATCAACCCTGTGTCCTACCAGCTACTCTTACCAAGGTCTATGCGCATCCATCCCACTTTTCACATTTCACATTTGAAACCTGTTGTCTGCTCTCTGTCCACAGCCAAGAAGCCCCCCCATTACCCAAAGTCGTTGGTGGGCAGCCAGTGTATACGGTCCGTCGACTGCTAGATTCACGTCGAGTCCGTGGAAGGGTGCAATACCTAGTGGGCTGGGAGGGTTATGGCCCAGAAGAGCAGTCCTGGGTGCCAGCTAAAGACATCCAAGATCCAAACCTGATCAGAGAGTTCCACCGCCATGACTCCAACCATAGCCAACGGAACGTCGGGAGCTGTTCCTGAGAGATGGGCTACTGTAAGACTCCTCCTGTAATGACCACTAGGGAGCGCTGTCTGCTACCACGTGCAATTACTCTCCCAACCATTGGTGGGCACCCCCTGCACCTTAATGAGAGAACTCTCCAGGCAACTAGGTGGCACTAACGGCAGTGAACTCTTTAATTAAGACTGCTCATTAAGTTAATGTGTTCCACCTGTACTTTGACCTATTTAAGTTTGGCAGTTTCATTGTGCTGTGTTCAGTCTTGAGCCTACCCAGTATGTATTACCTGTGTTGTAGACCTGTTAAGTTTCATTTTCCTGTTACCTATTGGACTACCTTCTGTTTTGTGCTGTAAAGCTGTAGCTAATATTTTGTTTATATTTTACTACTGACCAAGTAAAGACTGCCTGCCTTTGAGTTACCTGAGCCTCTGAGTTTGCTCTTCTTTCTGCACATGGGTCTTCTAAGAAACTGTTCTTCCCAGTAGACCAGAGGTAGAGAACTAGCTTTCCCGGGTTCGAGACCCACCTCAGACACCTCATGCCAGTTCTTCCTGACAGGTTCACTGCAGTGTGGAAAAGTCTAAAGAAGATCACCAATTACAAGACACCACCCCCCAGCACTGTGGAGAATCAACGTCTGGCAGACGATCTGAACGAGTTTTACTGCAGGTTTTAAAGAACACCCATCACCTGCCCTGAACAGCTCCCCACACAACCATTTACAACTCCTGCAGCCCATCCTGATCACCTCTCCAATCAACCGCTCTCACCATTCACAACTCCTGCAACCAACCCTGAATGCCTCTCCAAACAACCGTTCACACCATTCACAACTCCTGCAACCCACCCTGAACACCTCTCCAATCAAGCACTCTCACCATTCACACCTCCTGCATCCCCCCTCTCCCTCTCCCCCACACCTGCAATACAGATCAGCGAGGATGCGGTGCGCCAGGTCTTCCGGAAGCAGAAAAGGAAAAAAGCACCAGGCCCAGATCGTGTTACACCAGCCTGTCTGAAATCCTGTGCTGACCAGCTGGCCCCCATCTTTCACACAGATCTTCAACAGATCGCTGGAACTGTGCGAAGTCCCTTCATGCTTCAAACAATCCACCATCATCCACATCCCAAAGAAATCCAAAATTACAGGACTAAATGACTACAGGCCTGTGGCTCTAACATCTGTAGTCATGAAGTCATTTGAAAAACTGGTGCTGGCCCACCTGAAGGACATCACTGGACCCTTGCTAGATCCTCTTCAGTTTGGCTACAGAGCAAGCAGGTCTGTGGACAATGCAGTAAACATCAGACTGCATTATGTTCTGCAACACCTAGACAGACCGGGGACTTATGTGAGGATCCTGTTTGTGGACTTCAGCTTTAACACGATCATACCAAACCTCCTCCTGGCCAAATTAACTCAGCTTTCCGTGCCCACCTCCATCTGTCAGTGGATCAACAGCTTCCTGACAGACAGGCAGCAGCCAGTGAGGCTGAGTAAATACACATCCAGCATCCGTACAATCAGCATCGGAGCTCCCCAGGGCTGTGTTATCTCCCCACTGCTCTTCTCCCTGTACACTAACGATTGCACATCCAAGGACCCTTCTGTCAAGGTCCTGAAGTTTGCAGATGACACCATACTCATCGGCCTCATTCAGGACAGTGACGAGTCTGCTTAAAGACAGGAGGTTAAAGAGCTGGCTGTCTGGTGCACTCTCAACAACCTGGAGCTTAACACGCTCAAAACAGTGGAGATGATCGTGGACTTCAGGAGAAACCCTCCTGCACTCACCGTCATGAACAGCATTGCGACTACAGTGGAGTCATTCAGATTCCTGGGAACCACTATCTCTCAGGACCTGAAGTGGGACATTCCCATTGACTCCATTGTGAAAAAGGCCCAGCAGAGGTTGTACTTCCTTCGCCAGCTGAGGAAGTTTATCCTGCCACAGGAGCTGCTGAAACAGTTCTACTCCACCATCATCGAATCCATCCTCTGCACTTCAGTAACTGTCTGGTTCAGCTCAGCTTTTAAATCTGACCTCAGAAGACTACAGAGGGTAGTCCGGACTGCTGAGCGAATCATCGGTACAACCCTCCCATCTATTCAAGAACTGTACTTATCCAGAGTGAGCAAAAGGGCTGGCAAAATCACTCTGGACCCCTCACATCCAGCACACTCCCTCTTTGAACTGTTGCCATCTGGTCACGCTACAGAGCTCTGAACACCAGAACGACCAGACACAGGAACAGTGTCTTCCCTCAGGCAATCCATCTAATGAACAATTGATAAAAACTGTGGAACACACTACACTATTTATATTTATATACACATACACTTATTTATCTAACACACATACTTAGCATACCCTTAAATTGTTTGCACATAATATACATGTACATACATAAATGCTCATTGTAATATACCTGCCCTATATTGTCAATTTGTATATTGTCAATCCTTACCCACCTATTTTTTTTATTTTTTTTTATTTTATTTTTTTTATTCCTTATTGTGTTTTTTGTTCTGTCGCTGTTACGTTGCACTGCGGAGCTTCTGTCACAAAAACAAATTCCTCGTATGTGTGAACATACCTGGTAACAAAGCTCATTCTGATTCTGATTTTTCTGTTGCTTTGAAATGGGTACCATGCTTAATGCATTGTCTAATAGACTATGGTAATTTTTAATCAATAGATTTTTATCAATTAGTCAATAAATACATGTGCACTGTACAGATAACAAAAGAAGCTGGAATCCTGAAACATAGTAATGGAAAGTAATTATATTAGCATACATTTAGGGATTTTTATTCTATTTTTTTTTGTGTGTGTGTTTTACACAAAATAACATGCAAAAGACTTTAGTTTCACAACTGAGACTAGGCCATAATCATTTTTATTCAATTCAATAATAGCAATTTATGCTATTATTTTGACATAATGTGGGTCTGTGAGATTTTTTTTTTCTCTTGCAGAGAATTAACAACAAATGATATTTGTGCTCTAGAAAGTTGTAACAACTGCATAAGTATGCAAAAATACAAAACCACAGAACAAAGCTCTCCCGTCCAAAAACATGTGAAGCTCATCATTACATGTGCAAAATCACACAGAACAGGATGAGTGCAAGCTGCATAGGTAAAGGAAATGGAAACCACAAGTATAAGAATGAACATGATTGAAGAGCACAAAGAGAGAGTGACAAAATAAGTGTTCAGTCGAGAGATTTGGATGGAGACTGTAAGGATTAGACTGAATTAATTTATTTTTTGAGAACGTCTGTGACATACCTGGCTTGTATTTACAATGGATTCCGCATACCTGAGAAAGAGTGCTTTGACCCTTTACATGTTGGTAGTTTTCATCCTGCATGTGAGCATTGATACACAAGGTGTAAAAGGTGAGTTCATAGTATTTATGATGTCCAAGACAAAATCAACTATTGACAACCTTCAACTGAAAAAAATTAAACAAAATGTGGATGCGGAAGGTATTATTCAGTTAAAAGATGCAAGTGGAACTGCATAAATAATACATTAAATTATATTTTGCAGAATCAAATGGAATTTAAGGTGACATAACAATGGTTTGTTTAAAACCACATATTATTTTCGATTTAAAGTTACATTTTTGCAGACATCACTGCAAAACAATTATTTTATTTGTACCATTCACTGCAGTCTTAAAATATTTTTCAGGCAAATTCTTTACAGTTGAGCTATTTCAACCTCTGAGTGCAGAAAAAAACGTTGAAGTGAAAACTCACTGATAGAAAGAAATGATCAGTTCCATAGCAATTTAATGATGTTGTAACTGTTTTTCATTGTGTTTATACTGTACATTTGCTGCAATGTTATATATTTTAGGTCAAGCCCCCACATGTCCTCTCTTGAAAGTTCATAGAGGGACTGTCCATAAAGCCTTCATAAACAGGCCTTTCAAGATCTCCTGCAATCTGACATATTGTGATGAACAGACAGTGAATGTGACATGGACTAAACAAAACATGAGAGAATGGATTCCAATATCTGGAGCAGATCAAATATCAACATCACAAAACTATTCATCATCCGATCCAAATATGTTGACTTCATATTTAACTTTCACAAATATATCAAAGCATCATGAAGGCTCTTACAGATGTGAACTAAACTTACCAGACTTCTCTATGAATAGCCATCATATAAATGTTTCTGTCTCAGGTAAATATTTTTTATTTCCATGTAAACAAAAATCATTATGTTAGGCTGAAGCCATCAGAACAAGATATGGTAATTGTATGAACCTTTAAAGTGATTTTTAAACCATTCTAATGCGGTTTTTGAACTTTTACAGATAACATCACGGAATATGAAAGTAAGAGCAGATTCAATTCTAATCAAACACTGACATGCATGTTCTTCTTTCAATTAATTAAAAAAAATTGCCCTATATACATATGGTTGCGGTTACAGCTGAAATGGATGGGGTGGAATAAGTGATTAATTTTTAGGATTTTTTTTTTTCTCATATTTTCTCAGTGACAATAGAAAGAGACAACACTGATAGCAGCTCTGGTACATATCCATGGTGGCTGCCGTATCTCTCCATCTGTTTGGGTGTGCTGATTCTGGTTCTTATAGTAATGCTGATCTCAATACTGTGTATTAATGGAAGTAAAAGTAAGTCATTGTGTCATTTTCCATTATTTTGAGATATTTACATTACACTATGGGCCTAAATTTGTCGTTTTATTGATTATTGTCAGGTTCGAGAAGAAAGAATGCACAGAGATCAAAGGTTCAGGTATGTTTTTATAAAAGACTGATTAGTGTAAAATATATGTACTGTACATTTTTTATTCTCACACTACCAATTAATGTGACACTTAAAATATTATTGAGTTTTTGAACTTGAATTGAGGTAGCAGATGCAGAATTGTACCTTGATTTATGATTTATGAATGTATGGCATTAAAATTATTTTGAAAGAAGTTTGATTAACTTTAACTTTTGTATAAACTACCCATAAAATTTTAACAAATGAAAATATATATACAAATTACATAAATAATTAGTATTTGACAATGGCGTCTGGTGGAAATTTTTCTAGGTAGGGCGCCATGTCCAAAAACACCCTAGTATGATTTATTCCAGTATAACAATGGTGAAATATTACACTTAAAACATTTGAAATAAAGATCATTGTCTTACCAAATTATTTTCCATAATTCACAATTTATACAGTGAAAGTGCAAAAACTTTGAGGAAGAAATAAAAGTCACATTTATTTTTCTGTAACTACAAGTCAAGCTGAAATACCAAACAGGATCATATAGAGTTGCCTGTATGTATGTATAAATATATACAGATCCATTCAGGATTATTAAACAGAGCAAAACACAAATTAAAAAGCAAATAAAACCATTCTGAAGGTGAACACTTCCTCTCAGAGTTAGTGTTGATGCTGTTTAAACACCACTGACTATTGCAAACTATAAAACTATAAAATCACCCTTCTTCACTTACCGGACATGCGACCTTATACTTAAATGTGTATAATATTATGTAACAATTATAATGATAAAATAGTTGTTCTAGACATAATAATTCATAACTGCCATAAGTAGTAACTTACATAAGTTCCATGTTATGAGATAACTTACTGTAACGTTGCATCTACAAATGCAGGCGATCCAATCATGTAATGTGACAGAAGACAACAGAACCCGCTAATAACATCGCGCCGGATCCCAGACTGTTAAATTCTCTTCTACATAACGCTTTGGATAAACATATCTGATTATTGGGTTCTGCGGCCTTTTGTCGTGTCGTGCTGCTTTGAATATTACATATATTATCAAACTTTATTATATTTTAGTAAAACTCCAATTGGTATTCTATTTAGAATTTATTATATGAATTTGATTGATTACTGATTACTAATATGATGTACTTACTTTGTACGTTATGTAAATAATTTGTTTGCATTTGAGGGTCACATCACCTGACAGCTGCACCCCAAAACACACACACACACACACACACACACATTCTTCAAATGGCTGCTACACCCCTGGTAACTACCCTCCCTTTCACACTTTTGTGGTGTGTCGTCCTATCACTCTTATGAAGAAACCACTCAGGGTGTTTGAAATGTTTGTTAAATTAAATTTAAATTGAATATCATCATCTTGGTCCAAGAACACATCATTTCCCACAATGCTCTAATCGACCTAGAACAGAATTAAGCAAGAGCATCTTGGGTAACTTAAAAAAAAAACAGCTAAAATTATATTTTCTGTTATATTTTGATGTCTGACTGTTTAATTTCTTTTAATCGAGCACATTCTGCATTTCATTTCAATTCAAATTCCAACTCTTAAATTGTAAAAAAAGCCAAATCTTTCCAAAATTCTGTATTTTGCATATCCAAATGTACAGTACTGTATTAATGATTATGTTGTTATGTCTGCAGTATACAGCAACATCTGTCTTGTCGTCATCAAGCCCTATTGTTCTGAAGCGTGATGAATTAGTCTGTGGCCAAGGACTACAGAAGCACTCTCGTGACAGCAACTCATGCAGTTTAACATTACAATCTGGACAGTCTACATCACACATGTCAGATTGTAGTGATGATGCTTTGTCTGAGAGGAAAGATAGCAGGTCAAGTCAGGTTGTATATGCATCTCTGCATCACCTCGCACCAAAACCATCATCTACCACATCTCGTGAGACACAGGAGGAGTTTTCAGAGTATGCATCTATCCGGGTCTTCTGATTTTCTGTCTGCATAACCAGCAGACACAGCTGAACAACATTTTCAAGTCTCCAGACTTAAATACTGAGGCAGTTTGTCCAACCGTAACATACTGTTAATCTATTCTTTCTAACTGGAAGCAGGAGATGTATTCATGTTTCACTTTCCTCATTACATCACGGAAAAGCATTGCTGTGAGTTGAGTGAGGTTTCTATAAGTGAAACTCACACCACTTATCACATGTGTCTGATGCAACACTCCCATATCCTGGAGACTAGTCTTAGTGTTATAAACTAAAACTTAAAAATAATGTTTCCAAGACTAGAGATAGATTTTTTCAGTACTGTTGATGTTACAGCCAAATTAGTTATTGCTAGTAAAGAAGCTGAGAAGGTTAACTCATACTTGGGATAGTAATAGATTATAAATTAAAATTAGGTGGAAAATGCAAATCTTGTTTGTCAAAGCACACAAGTGATTATATTTACCTATATATTAAGTATTTTTGATGTGGACAAATTTATACAGATAATGTTTTACAGATATTTTATTAGAATTTGTACATTTTGTATGCAAATTCTTTCTAGATACAGAGCCTGTAAGATCTTGCAGATCTTTTGTTTCAAATGCAGTTTTGATCATAAACGCTTATTTGAAGCACATCAATATGGGTGCATTTAACATTTTTACATGCCATACCTTAAACACATGAGGAATGGTATATTGCTTATCCCTGGGTTTGTGGATGTGTATGTTGTGATCTTTTATATTATATTTCGTTTGTTTATCATTGTTGATTCCACAGAAATTCCCCTGTGAACGGACGACAAAGAGTACTAAGAAAATGAAAAAATTCATAGTTACAATAGTAACAGCTATGTGTATTGTACAACCTTATACTGATTTTCAGTTTAGGACCTTTTGAGCCATGCATAATTTTTTTTTGAGCAGTCAATGCAATTTGGGAAAGAAATCAATTAAGCTTATTTTAAAGTAAGTGTGTGTGTGTGTGTGTGTGTGTGCTCTTGTTTTTGTGATATATCAGGACACAACTCTGTATAATGACACAGGTATTACAAGGAGAGGGTGACTTATGAGGACATAACCATATAACCTGTTTTTCAAAACGTTATAAATCATACAGAATGAGTTTTTTTGAGAAAGTAAAAATGCACAAAGTTTCCTGTGAGGGTTAGGGTTAGGTGTAGGGCCATAGAATATACAGTTTGTACAGTATAAAAACCATTACGCCTATGGGATACCCCCATTTTTCACAAAAACAAACGTGTGTGTGTGTGATTGCTGCTACATTTATTTTGTAATTAAATGTTGTCATGCCATGACATATAATATCTACTCCACAACACTGTGAAGGATGATGGACCATTGCAAAGGGAGTCAAGGTTTTGACAAGCCACAGTGAAGCCGATAAGTCAAAGAGCCAAGGTGGAGCTATGGGCTTTGAAGACTGCCATGAAGCTTCAAACACTGATGCTGAGGTGGAGCTCTACGTTGATGGGAGTTTCTCTGTGGGCCCGGGTTATGGCTTCATGTTTGTGGAGGGCGTGGGCTCATGTGAGTGTGAGTGGCATTGATTATGCTCCTCCATCTCACCCTCAGTGAAAGAGAAACCACTCTGTGAGAGCAATAGCTTAGCAAAATACCAAAACCTCCCTCGAGGACCATCAACAGGGAGCAAGCTGTTTAAAATTTTCTTCAAATCCAAAAAAATAAAACAATTATTTGTCTTATTTGACTGGAAATCCTACTTTTGTTGAGCTTGTTGAGCCCTAAGAACAATCTAACAATGTTAACACATCCCTTGACAGAACTGAAAAACACCTAAAACCATTGAGGCATAAACTACTTAGACTAGTTTTGAAAGTTAATCTAATTTTCTATTTTTAATCTTTTTAATGTCAGTTACATAAAAATGTAAATTGCTCTTAATTAATTTAGCCTAATTGGTTAACTATTAGTTGGTCAGACAGTGAGTAGACGGTGAGTAAAACTGCTTCAAATATCTCTGTGTTGTTAACTTCGCTATCGGCGCGTAAGCACATCAAGTAAACAACATGCGATGGTGTCATCAAACTGCACTTTCCACATGTACAGCTTAAAAAAAAAAAAAAAAAAAAGACGACAAAGTGGAACTTAGTCATTTTCCAAAACCGCTAAGCAGATATATACAGTTTCAATACATACCACATAGAGACGTCGTTGCTGATGCTGCTCTTGTTAAATTTCAGCCTCTGGATCTGATTCTGGATCATAAACATACGCTGAATCTGACTGTTAGCCATGGTTTGTTTGGGATGATGCTTTTTTCCTCAAGGTAATGTCACAGCTTCCACATGCTCTCAACACAAAAGCCTACGCTCGTGATTCTTTAGCTCCGCCCACATGTCACGCCTCCAGCCGGTCGTGTTTTTCGGGGAAAAATCGGTACAGACTATGTTTTTCTTATAAATATAATAAAACTAAAGACTTTTTGGAGTTATGAAGGATGCAGTACTACTCTATAGGTACTCAAGATTAACAGGATATTGAGTGAAAACGAGCATTTCACCCCCCTTTTAATATAGTGGCTGTGTTTATACAGCTGGCCCCAGGAGATGGAGCTATTGCTCTAAATATTGCTTCAGTCTACTAAGAGTAACAAGTTTGAAGTCCTTCGCAACATGATACTGAAGGCTCAGAATACTTTCATTGTTTAACAAAACTGTTCAGATATGACTCACATGTTCACAGAGGTTGACTGTATCTTTGAATAAATAACATTCTATTTACACTTTGTGAAATTATTGAAAATCAGTCTTATAATATCAGGCCTGTTTACAGCTATGCATACTCAGAAATAAAGGTAAGCTGTTGTTGATGCAGTACCTTTTCTTTTACTATGGACTTTTAAGTGATCAATATCCACCCTTTAGATACAAAAAAATAAATGTCTACTTAATTCATATAAATGGAAATATAGAAAGAAATATGAAATGCTTCTATTAAGGACACATTTAAATAAAGCTAATAAATAAATCATGACCAAATCAAATAAGTCAGTTCAATAAATACATGTGTAATGTACACATAATGAAAATGCTGAAGCGCTGAAATAGCTAGACCACTGGTCCTTTACAGCAGAGTGGAAAAGTCCTATAGACAAAAAAAGTCAGGACAGAAAGTGTGCATGTCACGTTAGACTTTAGTTATTAATATGTTTTTGTCATTGTTGGTACACTACCAGTCAAAATGTTTGTAATGTTTTTTGAAGAATTCTCTTCTGCTCGCTAACATACAGTAATATTGTGAAATATTTGTATTTAAACTAACTACTTTCTATTTGAATATATTTAAAAATGTAATTTATTCCAAAAAATGATAAATAAAAAAAGACACTCATGTCTAAAGTCATGTGAAGCTCACTACATGTGCAAAAACACACACTGAGTGCATGTTACGTAGATAAAGGAAATAGAAACCAAATGAGAGGACTGAGCAGTTGTGTGTTCAGTCGTGTGATTTGGATGGTGATAGTAAGGATTAGACTGGATTCATTCGTATTTTGAGATCATCTGTTGTGTCCCTGGCTTGTATTTAAGATGAATTTGCTATATTTGAGGAAGACGACTTTGTTCCTCGCTTTCATCCTGTATGTGAGCATTGATTCACAAGGTGTACAAGGTGAGTTCATTGCATGTATGATGTCAAAGACAAAATCAACTACTGATGCTGTGATTTCCATTCACTTGTTCTGGCATAATCAACTGAATTTGATTTTATATATTTAATTCGATTTTTGTAAAACGGTTCATTTCCATAGCATTGTCTCATTTGAACATAATATTTTTTTATTATTTTCACAAACATTACTGTTTACTATTGTTGTGTTTATACATTTACTGCAATAAGGTCAAGCCCCCACATGTCCTCTCTTGAAAGTTCATAGAGGGACTGTCCATAAAGCCTTCATAAACAAGCCTTTCAAGATCTCCTGCAATCTGACATATTGTGATGAACAGACAGTGAATGTGACATGGACTAAACAAAACATGAGAGAATGGATTCCAATATCTGGAGCAGATCAAATATCAACATCACAAAACTATTCATCATCCGATCCAAATATGTTGACTTCATATTTAACTTTCACAAATATATCAAAGCATCATGAAGGCTCTTACAGATGTGAACTACACTTACCAGACTTCTCTATGAAAAGCCATCATATAAATGTTTCTGTCTCAGGTAAATATTTTTTATTTCCATGTAAACAAAAATCATTATGTTAGGCTGAAGCCATCAAAACAAGATATGGTAATTATATGAACCTTTAAAGTGATTTTTAAACCATTCTAATGCAGTTTTTGAACTTTTACAGATAACATCACGGAATATGAAAGTAAGAGCAGATTCAATTCTAATCAAACACTGACATGCATGTTCTTCTATATACAGTACATGGTTGCTGTTACAGCTTAACATTGCTTCTCCTTTTTTATACATTACGCTGTTTTTTTTTTTTTTTTTTTTTTTTTTTAGTGACAATAGAAAGAGAAAACACTGATAACTCTGGTTCATATCCATGGTGGCTGCCGTATCTCTCCATCTGTTTGGGTGTGCTGATTCTGGTTCTTATAGTAATGCTGATCTTGGTCCTGTGTATTAGTGGAAGTAAAAGTAAGTCATTGTGTCATTTTTAATTGAGTTGATGTTTACATTTTGGCATGATCCTGACTTACTGTATACTGAATTATCATTTTTAGATTCAAGAAAAAAGAAAGCACAGAGAGCACAGGTTCAGGTATGTTTTTAACTCTTACTGTGCCATTTCCAACAGAACTTAATGTCTAAACACAGTGCATTAAAATCATATTTAAAAGTTAAGATCAAGGTTATATAAATACGTTTTCTTTTTTCAGAGCATTAATTGAAATATTAACTTTGATTAAACTATCAACTCTGCCTCATCTTTTCACAGCTTCAGGTTAAAGGCCACATACAGCAATTTAATTCACAGACCAATGAATGAAAGAATAAATATATTACATAGTGCTAGTGTTGTAAGGGCTGTAAGAGTAGTTATTAATAACATGTACACATTATAATCAAAATCAGTAACTCATTATATTGACCATATCATACAGATCTGAAGGGTAATGAATGTCTGTGTGCAGTACTCAGAAGAAACCGTTACTGTGTTTGATGACCACACATCTGGCTCTACATTAGTGCCTGAACAGTCTGCACTGCATGTGCCACATGATGATCTTTAGCCTATACTGCATGAGAGATGACTGCTTGAGCCAGGTTATATACTAGACTGTAGCCAATATTTCATGAATATTTTCAATATCATAGCTCAAAAATGATTCAAAGATTAGATCAAATCAAATTAATCTCATACAGATTCAAACTTGCATTAGTAAAGATACTAAAACCATAGCAGTGACAGCCAGCCTTATCAGATTGTTTTTTTTCTTCCTGGTTATGGTTTAATGAAAAGCATTGAGTCTACTCATATCTACATTTCCAGCAGAATAGTTAGTAGTTAACTTATTAATATAGAGTTTAACAATATGAAGTGGCTTAAAAGTCCCAGAACATTGTTTTTTTTTTTTTTGCAATTGAGTAAATTCCTTCTGTCATTTTGATTCAAATTCCAGCTCATAAATTGTAAAGAGCCAATTCCAAAATGTTGAACTTTGCTCAAACATGCATATAACACTAACAATTGTCTTCTTGTGTTTATAGTATACAGATCTTGTGAAGCAGGATGAATATGTCTGTGTGCAGTACTCTGTGGCCCATGACCACACATCCGGCTGAACATTAGCACCTGAAGAGTCTGCACTGAATGTGTTAGGTGGAGGTGATGAATGATACTTTATCCTGCATGAGAGATGACTGCTTTAGCTGAGTTATATAAGCGTCTCTGCATTGCTTCATACGAACACCAATGTCCCCACTGACCTGAAGCTTATGTAATTTTGCAATAATATACATTTCTATACAATATACAAATATACAAATGTACAATAAAAGTTTTTCAAAGGCTTATATTTAAGAGAGACTCATTTTCCATGTTGTTTGGAGCTTGATCACATCTATTATGAGTTCAGACAAATGAAAACACACAAAAAAATTGCTTTTGATATTCTCCAGACATGCTATATACCGGGACAATTTATTAGGAAATGCAATGACATTCCGGATGATTCACCCTAACTATAAACTAACACTTGATAAAAACCAGTAGATGAAGCCATGCATCTAAATACTGATCCAGCGTTGCCAACTCTGGCGTGACACTCGCGCTTGGACTTCAGCGTGAGATTGATGCTGAAAGCGTGAGTGTCACGCCAGATGCGGGAGATGGCAACCCTGGCTGATTTTGTCTACCAAGAATAACCCTTTGACAAGATTTTGACTTTGAATATAAATGCATTGTAACTTAAAATAAATACAGTTATGTTTAGTTTTTGTCCATTTTCCTGAGCACTTTATAAGATAAGCATTTCCTAGCAATGAAGCATGTTTCTGTGTGAGTTGTGTTCAGAAGTCTCAGTTATTTAGTGTCGCCCAGTTCCCTCTGAAACCCTTTACAAATGCTGGTAAGTGTACGATGCATAGCATTTAAAAATCTGTTCAGGTTTTAAAAGTTGTGTAGTGTATTTTGACCTTAAACCTGGCATTTGTCAGACTGGAGGAGGCCAGCAGAGTCACAAGGCCAAAACAAATGCATATCAAATAAGTGTCAAATGAAGCTAAACAGAATTTGGGCTGTTAGGCACAGCTACACACAATCTTCTTAGCCTACTCTATCATCACATGAACAAATTGCTGACTTTTTTTCTCAGCTGAACAAAGCTGTACCAGCCATCTGACAGGAGAACAGGTTTAGATCTTTTAATCTGGAATTCTACAGTGGAAAATGAGTTCGATTTGGAAAGTGCTGAAACACATTTTTTCCTGGAACACAGATACAAAAATGTCCTTGCCAATGTTCTTGTCAGAATGTCTGAAGCGCTGCGAGGAACCAAAATAATGTGTTCATTATTAAAACTGACATCATATTAAAGGGTTAGTTCACCCAAAAATCAAAATTTTGTCATTAATAACTCACCCTCGTGTTGTTCCAAACCTGTGATACCTCCATTTATCTTTGGAACACGGTTTAAGATATTTTAGATTTAGTCTGAGAGCTCTTAGTCCCTCCATTGAAGCTGTGTGTACGGTCTACTGTCCATGTCCAGAAAGGTAAGAAAAACATCATCAAAGTAGTCCATGTGACATCAGAGGGTCAGTTAGAATTTTTTGATGCATCGAAAATACATTTTGGTCGAAAAATAGCAAAAACTACGACTTTATTCAGCATTGTCTTCCAGGTCTGTTGTGAGGACTTTCACTGCAGTGTATGATATCTGGTTCACGAATGAATCACTTGATGTAACCGGATCTTCTTGAACCAGTTCACCAAATCGAACTGAATCGTTTTAAACGGTTTGCATAAGCATTAATCCACAAATGACTTAAGCTGTTAACTTTTTTAATGTGGCTGACACTCCCTCTGAGTTCAAACAAACCAATATCCCAGAGTAATTCATTTACTCAAACAGTACACTGACTGAACTGCTGTGAAGAGAGAACTGAAGATGAACACAGAGCCGAGCCAGATAACGAACAAAAGATTGACTCGTTCTCTAGTCAAGAACCGGTTGCATCGGTTTTCAGATCACCAGTAGTTCTTTTGGACAGTTCGATTCAATAAATCGGTTGAAGAAAACGGTTCACAGGTTCTTTTGCGCTCGACGTAATTGCGTCATTCGCAATGATTGCCCTAGATTCAAACCTTCGGTTTATCAGGGCTCATGACACTAGCACAGAATCAGTTCAGAATCAATCACCAAAAGAATCAGTTTGGTTCAGACTCTCTGTGTGTCGGTCTGCTTCACACTGAATCACACATGCGCAGTATCATCAGCTCCTCGGTTCTCAAATCGGACGCGTCTGACAGAAACGGTTCTTGACTCGTGAACGAGTCAGTCTATTGTTTGTTATCTGGCTCGGCTCGGTGTTCATCTTCAGTTCTCTCTTCACAGCAGTTCAGTCAGTGTACTGTTTGAGTAAATGAATTACTCCGGGATATTGGTTTGTTTTAACTCAGAGGGAGTGTCAGCTTAAGTCATTTTTGGATTAATGCATATTGGAGATGTGAACCATTTCAAACGATTCAGTTCGATTTGGTAAACTGGTTGAAGAAGATCTGGTTACATCGAGTGATTCGTTCGCGAACCAGATATCATTGAACTGTTGTGTTTTGAACTCTCTCACAACAGACACGGAAGAGAAGACAATGCTGAATAAAGTCATAGTTTTTTAGAAAAAATTCTAACTGACCCTCTGATGTCACATGGACTACTTTGATGATGTTTTTCTTACCTTTCTGGACATGGACAGTAGACTTCAGTAGCTTCAATGGAGGGACAGAAAGCTCTCAGACTAAATCTAAAGTATCTTAAACTGTGTTCCGAAGATAAACGGAGGTCTTACGGGTTTGGAAAGACATGAGGGTGAGTTATTAATGACATAATCTTGATTTTTGGGTGAACTAACCCTTTAACACTTAGGCATTCAGAGTTTTATGTGAAGCAAGGACATAAAATAAGTTTCCCTTACAGTAAATTTAAGTAATCCCACATTTATCAAGAATACTGAAAACTGAATACTAAATAAAAGAATTGCATGTACTGGACTTCATTTTTTTTCTATCATGTCTTTGCCGGCAAATTTGCCTCTGAGTTAAATCGGTTCTGCATGTGATGAAGTGCTAGGTTTGTAAAATATTTTAAAAAGAATTCTGTGACATCTATTAATTTTTCTTTGCCCTTAACAATTCAGTAAAAAGCATCAATAAACCATTGGAACAGGGATCCTCATATCTGGCCCACGAGTTCCACTTTCCTGCTAAGTTTAGCTCTAACCCTAATCAAACACACCTGAGCATCCTAATCAATGTCTTCAGGATAATTAGAAAAGCACAGGTAGGTGAGTTTGATCAAGGTTGAAGCTAAACTCTGCAGTGCATTGGCCCTCCAGGACAAGATTTGAGAAACCCTGCATAGGAATAAACTTCTACATGACAAAGTGACGTTGTGACATTTAATTGAACAGAATTTGACATATTTCATAATAGATTCAATAATGAAAGAAAAAATGTGCAGAAATGCACTATATATTTTATACAAGTCAATATCATTTACAATTTCCAGCTCGAAGCACAACAAAACAAAACAACTTTATTTCATACTTTACTGAGTAGAAAGAACGAATTCATTCAAGTGTGGCCTATGCTCTCACATCCTCATATGTCTAATCATTTAACATGCATATGAAATCTTTGACTTTTTGACTTTATCATCATTACACTGGATTGCACGTGTGCATCAATACAAAGATCAAAGCAACATGATTTCCCAGTAATGAAAGCAGCTGATCCACAGTATCTATCAGCATTTATTTCCACACCAGACTGCAGATAATGCATTTCCACTGATATAGTGAATGCATTGACAAGCAGGTCAAGACCTCTTTTCCCACCATTGCTCTGGGAGAGAAAAGCTTAAACTAAATTGTTCTAGTTAGTCTCCATACCTCTAGTTCAGTCTAATTCTAGTCTACTGTGAAAAACAACTCTATAGTGCTCAGTCTACCTCGCTAGACATCCATCCACCTTTAAAATGAAGGGAGAAAGCAAAATCAAGATCATAAATTATAAAGGAATATATTTAATCACCATATAAGTATCAGAAATCCAAAACATATGATAGAATGCTTTTTTTTTTTGTTTCAATAGATTTTACTTATTCACAATGATTATTAAATAATGAAGTTTTCTTGCACTTTCTTTGAGTGAACAGCTAGGTTTATTTTAATTTTATGTTTTTCATAGAACTCAAGAAGTTAAGAATTTTTTTGATGTTTCATTGTCCTTTTATATTTAGGGCTTCGAATGGGTATTAAAACATACAAAGGCCAAGTTTAATCTCCCCTCTGTTACGAGATAAAATGCCTTCTGCGACCTCTATATATTAGTGATGAATTTACAAATTCTTCCAAATGTAGCATCTTTCTTCATGCAAAGAAGAGATGTCACTGGTTTCTTTGGCTGGAAAAGCAGGGAACACAATGACAGAAGATTTTGATCTTCAGCATATCTGTATTGTAAAGAGAACTGAAGTTTGTCATCTGTCTCAATCAGAAGCATTGAGACCGAGCACAGATCTAACTGTAACATCAAGTATTTAAACATACACACAACAAATACAAACTTGAATGGTTTCTCATATCAGTAGGTCAGGTCTGGAGAATGTGTGTTGAAGGAAGTACAGGTCATCAGAGTTAAGCAGAAATAGGTCACAGGAAGAGGCTCAGGTGCCTACATTTAACTGTCTGTCTCTCTCTCTGCTCTGCTTCTTCTCTGAACCTGATGCTCTTCAGGATCTGCTCATGAAGAACAACACAAACATACACAAAATATCAGGATTCATTTATTGCAGATCATGCACACATATATGATGCAATATCACTTTTTCTGTAATGATGTATTGAGTGGCTTTAAGTAAAGCTAAAGAAAACATTATTTTCTTCTAAATAAGCAATTTTGTTTTAAAATGACAACATTAAAGAGGTAGTTTGGTTGCAGTGGATGATGAAAGTCATAAAAAAGGAAAATATATCACAGAAAAAAAAAACTCTAAATATCACTAATGATTTTTTTTTTAATAGGCCACTTAAGAACAGTGAAGCTGCTTATTTATTTAGAGATATATTTATAAGAAGCAAGGTTTTTAATTATTATGCTTTCAAAACTGTACTTCCTTTTTAGAGCACAGATTGGACAATTAAATGAACTGTGTGAATGTTTCAAGATGTCAAACGTTGCGTGGTGAGGTGGTTATCTTAATGGTGACAGGAATTTGTATCCCTTTGAATATTAGTATATTACTTTGTGTGATCTTGACTGTTCTGGATTGTTCTTGTTAATCTTTTGGATTGCTTTCTATATACTCACCATCTTTACGGAGGACACACTTCCACAAACAGAAACAGAGGCAGAGGACTAGAAGAAATGCTACAGTGGTCACAGAGATCAGGATAGCGAGCGCAGTGCCAACTGGTGAGAGAAACACAGTAAACCATAGAGTGCAACACTCATTTTAGAGCATTTGTTACCTTTTCACTTTGGACCACTTCTGAAACTTTTATCATTGGATGTTTATTAAACTTTGGGCACTATTGATGTTATGGGTCTGATTTTAATTTTTTTCTTCATGTTAGTGTTACGTGACATATAGCCAAGTATGGTGACCCATACTCAGAAATGTGCTCTGCATTTAACACACATTTTTTGAACACCATACAATTTTTATTCACTTTGATTTCAGGTTTTTTTTTTTTTTTTTTTTTTTTTTTTTTTTTACAGAATTCTCAAGAAAATACTCTATATTGTGCATAGTTTCCATTAACTGATGTCAAATTGTAAAAGTATTCAGATATTATTTACTAGATTTGTGTATTTAGGATAGATTGCATGCTAACTATGACTTTAGTCTAAGCAAGACAAATCTGCCAGTTTATTCAAAAAATATTGATGATTTTGAGATGGTGGAAAATGACTCCATTCTCCATGATCCATGCTTGTACACCGGACAAATAAACTCGCCTGTGTAGAAAGTGTGAAAAGTTAACCCTCCAACTGGGTTTATTTTCTAAGATTCACTGGGCCAAAGTGCATAGTTGAAGAAACACTGTTACTGCTATAACAACTATTTCTCTAGATTCAAATAGAGAACATACAGGGAACATACAGTATGTGCAAGTAACTATACATTACAAACAGAGACAAACAAAAACCAGGGAATGCATTTAATGCATTCAAACACTGCCATGCAATATCAGGCCGCAAAGCTCGTTGTGATCACAAATCTCTTTCCATTCTTTACAGAAAATAGTTTTGGCTTTAAGGATTAGTTTTCCTGAGCATCAGTCTGCTTTCTGTTAGAGAATGTAGAGATGAAGATAGAGCGAGGGCCAGGAAAAACACTAAATGATGAGCCCCAAATCCTGACATACCAGAGTTGTGCTGCATGTCACGCTATAAACCACACTTCATACATAACACTGAAATTACAACCGTAAAAGTATTAGACATGCCATGAGAAAAGTATGAGATGCGGTGCCAGGATTTATCAAGATTTCATATTTCACTGTAACTTGGTTTGGTTTTACCAAGCATCACAATGATAATTACTGTATGACATATAATATCACACCAAGGACAAGATGATCACATTTTGTCAAATCATTATAATTGTCTCCCTTTGGTCCACTTGTAATGTTATTAAAGGGCTTCATGAAACACAACCATATTTCAATTTGTCTAATAATTAAGATGACACTTGTTTCACTGCTCAGAGTGTGTGTTCACAGTGTGTGTGTGTGTTCACTGCTGTGTGTGTGCACTTTGGATGGGTTAAACACAGAGCACGAATTCTGACTATGAGTCACCATACTGTGTCGCGTCACATCACGTCATCTCACTTTTTTTTTCCTAGCTGTGCCTTTAAGACTCTCTTTAATTGACCTCATCATTTCCTATTCTGGCGTCAAAAATAAAAATAGTTTTAAATTAGTGTTGGGGAAAGTTACTTCTAAAAGTAATACTAATTGCAATACATAGTTAATTTCTATGGAAAGGTACGTATTACGTTGCTTTAGTGTTACTTTTTATAACATGGACTTGGCTTGCTTATACAGGATGGTATTTTCAATGGTATTCACAATGCTCAGTGAACCTATTTACCTCAAACCAATCAAGGAAAAATTGCATTATTTTATGCAATATAAACCTTCGTAATCAAAGTGCATAATAAAACAGTGCACACTTACTTTTAGTGTTCATGGAAACAGCAATGGCAGTCTCCAGTCCTTTATGATGAACGAGACATTTGACAGAGACGTCCTTCAGGAGTCCAGCCTGGATGGTCAAGGTGCTGATGACCAGAGTCGTCCCGTCACTCTGCTGGACAGAGGTGGTCACAGGTGGACCAATGGTCCGGTTATTCCCCTCCACATTCCACACTATTTCAGCCTGTGGTCGGGCCACGGCAGTACAGTTAGCTTCGATCACTCCCGGAGACGTGGTCTTGTAGCTTACTTGAGGTTTGGGCAGGACTGTAAATGAGACAGTATTTAGCTTGTTTGGGTGTGGAACATTTTATTTAGTCAGAAAACACAGCTACATGTGAATGTCCATCAGTGGAGGAAGATGAATCCAGAGTGTCAGGGTGATAACTAACATAGATCATAATTAGAAATGCCCCCCAAGTATTTGCTATTCATAATGCTGCTTTGTTTGTTGTAGAATTATAAAAAGTTTTCAACCTTACATTTTTAGACTTGTCTGCCTCAGCCTAAAAGCGATCATCAACGTCAAAATGATTGAGACCAATCAAATAAAAAAAGGTGGGATTTACTGTTCACAGAAGTCAAGCTTGAATTCTTGTGCTGCACTTCAGGATTGAATAAGTGTGAGATAAGAGGCTAAATATTTAATATTCGACAACTGTTTTATAATAAAAATGTTAAAAGACCAACAGCAACATTCAGTCATACTCAACTTTATTGTCAAATTTATATACAATTATAACTCCCCTCCCAGTCCTTCAAAAAAATGTCTCCCCCAGCCCCTGATGTAAAAATCATGGCCCTGACAGCATTACCAGCACTGGTCATTGATTGGAGCCATGCTAACCAGCCAAACTTTGACCTCTTGATCCTAACACATAATCATGCATTGACTCTACTGAATGACATTGTGTTGGCTTGAAAAGCAAGAGTTGGCTTTGTAAATGCCATGCCATCTCTGAGTGTTTGCAGCCCACATATTTTCATCAGTAGTTCAAAGCTACAGAGATGCCCATTCAAACCACAGCACTGGCCCAAACAGAGGTATACACTTGGCATTCCAACAGAGGACAAGCATTTCACATTCTTACAAAACCATGACCCCTACAGAACTATTCAAGATTGCTATGAATAACAGATGAGTGAATATGATTAAACATAATGCAGACCTAAAAAATGTTGTTTTGGATCCCACTGACATTCTTGTATGAACAAATCATTCAAAATATAGTGATGCAGGTTTGGAATGACATAATGACAGAATTATTTAGCCTTTTGAGCTAATCTATCCCTTTGGGTATCCGTTGGTGGTTCGGACAAATGCAACAGTACAGAACAACGAGTCACGAAGTGAACATCAATCTGAGAGAGACAAGGCAGGAGAACGAGAGCAGCACAAAGAGAGGAGCACTGTGTTAGTGGAACAGTGACACAGTCATTCACTTTGGCCACAGTCTGAATAAATCATAGATCTCACAGTCTCACCCTCCAACAATCAGTTTCTTTCATATCACTCTCTTTCTCTCTGTCGGTTGTCCTCATTTTTCTCCAGGCCTGTGTGTGTGTTTATCCTGGCCCTGCCCTCTCTACCACTCTGTGCTACAGTCCTACCAGCTGCATACACTGAACCGGATTTATGTTTCACTCTAGAGTCTGAAAATCAGCAGTCGCCATAAACAAATATCAACAAGGTCCATCTTGACCATTAGAGTGGGGACTGTTTTCTGGGATGGGTTTTAATGGTCCTTTTAGTTGAACAATTTAAAAAGAACCAAATTCAAGAACAAATTCAAAAGTATATAAATGGATTTACTTTAATAAACGTAAATAAGAACACTGAAAAAATATAGATTTTCTACTTTTATTAAAAAATATACAGACTTTCTCTCTTATTCGTAACACAATATGGCAAAATGTTTCTTGGCATAAATTATTTACTTTATTTTGATAGTCTACATTCTGACACAATCCCTTATTTTATGTGTGGTTGCACTTTATTTTACAGTACGTGTACTTACATGTACTTATAGTGTACTTACAGTGTATTTATCTAAGAAAGTTCTGGTAATACAAGGTAACTACATGGGGTAAGGTTAGGTTTAGGGGTAGGTTCAGGCAGAGATGTATAGTAACGAAGTAGAACTACTTCACTACTGTACTTAAGTACTAAAAGGCGGTATCTGTACTTTACTAGAGTATTATTTTTTTCTCCTACTTCCACTTTTACTTCGGTACATATTTTCGCTGAGTTTAATACTTTTACTCCGATATTTTTTTTTATGTGCTGCATCGTTACTCGTTACAATTATGATGTTACGAATCATTCCATTACAAACCACTGCCAGAACTGTAGATGGCAGGTTTGATGAAGCTGCCACATCATTGAGCGAATCAAGCGAGACTGCGCGTGCTGACTGAACTGCTGTGAAGAGAGAGATGAACACCGAGCCGAGCCAGATAATGACTCGTTCACGAGTCAAGAACCGGTTGCATCGGTTTTCGGATGACCAGTAACGTTAGTTCTTTCTGACAGTTCGATTCAATAAACCAGTTGAAGAAAACAGTTCACCGATTCTTTTGCGCTCGATGCAATGGCGTCATTGGCGTTGACTGCACATGGGCTCATAACATTAACACAGAATCAGTTCAGAATCAATCACCAAAAGAATCAGTTCGGTTCCAGACGCTCTGTGTGTCGGTTTGCTTCACGCTAAATCACACATGCGCAGTATCATCAGCTCCTCGGTTCACGAATCGGACGCGTCTGACAGAAACGGTTCTTGACTCGTGAACGAGTCATTATCTGGCTCGGCTCGGTGTTCATCTTCAGTTCTCTCTTCACATCAGTTCAGTCAGTGTACTGTTTGAGTCAATGAATTACTCCGGGATATTGGTTTGTTTTAACTCAGAGGGAGTGTCAGACACATTAAACAAGTTAACAGCTTAATTCATCTGTGGATTAATGCGTATTGGAGACGCGAACTGTTTAAAACGATTCAGTTCGATTTGGTGAACTGTTTCAAAACGATCCGATTAAATCGAATGATTCGTTCGCGAACCAGATATCACAAACTGCTTTGTTTTTAACTGTCTTACAACAGACACGGAAGAGAAGACAATGCTGAATAAAGTCGTAGTTTTTGCTATTTTTGGACCAAAATGTATTTTCGAGGCTTCAAAAAATTCTAAATGACCCTCTGATGTCTTACGGGTTTGAAACAACATGAGGGTAAGTTATTAATGACATAATTTTGCAAATTGGGCTAACTAACCCTAGTAACTGTTCTTTTGTTTGCAAGAAGTTACAGTCAAAGGAATTGTGATTGTCCTTTAGGTTAATCATTTGAAATAGTAAAAACAATATGTTCAAACTTTTGACTACTTTCTTTAATAGCTACATAACACAATACTTCTACTTTTACTTTCAGTACTTGAGTAGTAAATTTTAAAATAGACTACTTGCAATACTTAAGTACAAAAAATGTTGAATACTTTAGTACTTCTACTTAAGTGTGGTGCTTAAAGAGCACTTCTACTTCTACTCAAGTCACTTTTTTTGATAGAGCACTTGTACTTTTACTCAAGTATGGGTCTCCAGTACTTTATACATCTCTGGGTTCAGGGTTAATTATGTACTCTGTAAGAAAGAACTGGATAATCCAAGGTAACTACATGGTTTAAGGCTAGGTTTAGGGGCCAGTTATTGTAATCAATTACTATAATAAGTACATAGTGTGTACATGTGTTACTGAGATTCCACTAACTTATATAACTGTGATTAAATGTCAACTTACTTTCAATACAGTATCAGCAGACTGTTAGGTTAGGTTTAGGGTTAGGGTTGGTAGAATAAGTTGATATATATTTGCAATCTTACTTATAGTCAGTTAATGTCTGTTGGGGGCCATCAAAATAAAGTGTCAGCAGATATTAAGCAGAGAGTCTATTAATATTCTAATGACTGCTAATCAACATGTAATCGGAAATGTTCTTATGTCTAAAGTGGACTATTGAAATAAATCGTTTTGATTCAGCATATTTTCAATTCAAAACAGCGACATTTGGCAAAGAAGTTGAGTAGTTTGCAACACTGGATACCAGGCAACTGTTGGCTGTGAACCAGTGCCGATCCTAGACTTCTGGGAGCCTGGTTATCAACAAATTAATAAAAAAAATCTTGAATGGCGTTCATGTAAAAGGCTTGAGAAACAGTGTCTCTTCAACGACTCGGTACGCTTTCAACACGTTTTTTTAATGCTTGAGCAAGACTGTACTACATTCATGATTTTACTGATTTTTACGTAGAAAGCACAACAGCGCACCACATTAAAATTAATTATTATTCATGTTTTCATAACCGCTGGCCAAATTAAAAAACTAAACTAAAATGAAATCATCTTTGAGAGCTAGTGGGCCTCCTGGTGTTTCAAAGGCCCTACGCAGCTTGCGTGTTTTGCGTATAGGGAGGATCAGCGCTGCTAACAACAAACAGAGCAAGCATCAAGAATATCAAATATTGGCCCTGAATATCATCATCAGCCAACATGACAAATATCAGAATCATCCAACTTATCAAGATTACACTGTAACTGTGGGCTAAAGCCTCGAGGGACTTACCAAATATAGTGAGGCAGCTTACGGCGCTCTTAGTGCCGTCTGGATACGTGTGGAACTCACAGGTGTAGCAGGCCTCATCTTCAGCTCGGACCGGCCAGAACGTGAGCTGCGTGTCAGACAGAGAGGGGCTCAGGCTCGCGCGGTCCACAAACTCTTCTTCAATCACTGGGTCACTCTGCTTTGCAAAAGATGCAACTTCACGGGATTCTGCTTTATTCACAATCTTCTTCCATAGCACCTGCTTGACTTTCTCCGGCAGACCGTACCGACAGCCCAGAGAGGCTTGTTTACCACCCACTGCAGTCTTATTGCCCTCTGAGATCACCGATGCTGTAAATCAATGAAAATAAGTCACTACTATACCAACAGTAGCATGGTAACACTTATATGTAACTTATATACATAATCATAAATACATTATATACAGTATAGTGTATTTTAAACTATATATTTTGTTACTTATTAGCATACTGTTATACACTCTTTTAAAATGGGGTTTTGCCACAGAAGAAGAACCTTTCAGTGATCAGATTTTAAAAGAACCATTTTTGACAATCTGGAGAACTTTTTTCCCCCACTATAAAGAACTTTTTGTTCAACTGAAAGATTCAATGGATGTTAAATATTCTTCATGGAACAACACAAACCAATAAAGAATCTTATTTCTTAAGGGTGTATGTCACTAGATGAACTATTTTATTATCTGCCTTTAACTAAAGGAGAAACAGGCTTTGGGAGTGGAGTTAAAAAGAGGTCTCAGTGAGACCAGGATGAGATATGTTCACTGTCAATCCATAACAATAGATGCCTAAGGAGCATCCAGAATACAATCCCCACACGATCAATTATGTGTTAAAGAGAGGGAAGGACAGTAGTCTCTAGAAATGAGTGACAGGTGCACAGAAACCATGAGATGTTGAGACCAGCTGGATCTTTGCCTGACCAAGCAGCTTTTTCTTATCTACATTCACATTCTCTTCCAGAATCCACAACACAAGTATGCAACATCCAAAACCACAACTATGCTGATGTGGTTTATTGTTCCCACAGCCTTATATACGTAAGAGCCAAAGACAAGAACCTGATGATACGTGTTGTTATCAGTGTTATCCGTTATTATCAGTGTTTCAAAGCATATCTTAAAAAACGAAGTATTCATTAAAGTAAGACTTGTCTTTCTAATGCAGGTAGCCTACATTTAAATATCAAATAAGATAGAGTGCAAGCTCTCAGATTTCATCAAAGATATCTTACCTTGTGTTCTGAAGATGAACGAAGGTCTTACAGGTTTGGAACGACATGAGGATGAGTAATTAATGACAGAATTGTAATTTTGGGGCGAACTATCCCTTTAAATTTAAGAATGGATACCGGTTCATTCTTGAGTGAATCAGCATTTTTAAGAAATCAGTCGTGTGACTGATTCAATGACTTACAACCTTTAGTAAACTGCAAAAGGACTCAGTAAAAAAACTCCACCACCATTAATGCACAGACAACATGGAACACAAACTTGATAAGCAATTAAAAATTTCCAGTGTTGCTGGAAAGCATGGATGCTCAATGTCAAAATGGAAGTCTCCTCTAAATACATGTTGTCCAAAACTGACCTGTGACAGTAAGGCAGGTTTGTCCTTCCCTCGAGCCTTTGGGATAAAGATCAAAGATGCAGGTGTAGCAGCCCTCATCTCTGTAGCTGACCCGTTTGATGGTGATGGCACTGGCATCTCGTGGAGAAGGAGCTAGCTCCACATGCTGCTGGCCGCTCACACTGTCTTTCTCACCCGGCTGGTAAGAGATTAACGTCTGGTTCTGCACATCCAGCCAGCGGATCTGATGAACCGATTCTCCTCTGGCCTTGACAAGCGTACAGCTCAGAATGAAGGGCTGCTCAACCGGGGCCTCCACGCGTATCGGAGCTGAAACCCTGCCTGAGACACAGCAATACTGAAACCAACCGAAAACACACTTACACACAGAACAAGAGATTACTACAGTCACACACCTTGCAGTCTGGACACCATTACCACAGACACACAGATCTGTAGACATCTTGGCAAGGAGACCATAAACATTTTAGTCTAGTGGAAAGGAAATACAACATTTCAGTAACCATTGCACCAAACTGTAAGATGTAGGTGTAAAATTAAAAGTCCACAGTTTTATCTATCTTAAGAAGTGTGTACCCTTTATATTGAGAGGGCATTTAACGGTCCAGCTCAGTCTTGTGGGATGACAATGAAGACAATGATTTCTGTCAGTTAGGGATGTTTCCAACATCTTACTGAAGGGCTGCCATCTGTGTTTACATATTACAGACATTATAGAAAACACACATACACACACACACATACATATACATGTATATACACTGAAAATCTTAAAATGAGTTTGTAAAGATTGTAAATTGTGCTTGTATACAAATCTTTTTACCAGACTTAATTTTTATTTTTAATCTGGATTGGAAAGAAAGAAAAACAAGAGACCAGTATCAAACTAAATGCAATATAAAACTTCTCCCTTTGCATATTTCATAGTTTTGATGACTTCACTATTTTTCCAAATGAATAAAGTATATTTGTGTTCAGATTTCATCAATAAGTGTATAATTACATATTTCAGAGAGCATCAATGATTTGCGTTTGAGCAGTTTAATCCATAACTTCACCACAACAATGATATTAAGTTAATTTAAACTAATATATTTTTATTTAAAATTTGATTTGTTTTAAGTGGCCAAATATATTCTACAAGGAATATATAAATAGCTAAAAAATCTTTGATAAAGAGTATTTTCTGTGTTAAATTTAGTTAAATAACAGCTGATTTATTTAAAATATCAGACAATATATTTTTCCGTAATAGCATATGCAAAAATATGATAGTGATGATCTAAAGATAGTAAATGTTAGACCTTGATAAACTGATCATTAATAAACTGACCATTTATCAATAGGCTACTCAAACAGTAGAAATATCAGTTCATCTGAGAGTGGCAAATGAGATACAAAACGAGTCTAAAGTTAGGACGGAAGTAATCTATGATGTGCTACAGTTAAGTGTAAGTAATTAATAATATATTTTGACATACCTCCATGTGGTGTAGATGCCTCTGCCCTCAGCTGTACATGCACAACACTCTCTTCAACACACTGAACCAGCTGGACTGTAAACGGCCCTTTCTCCACCCATCACTGAATCACTGCATATACCGAGTCAAGCACACGGTGGCTCCGTCTCACAACTCACTCAGCTGCCTACTTAGACAGCACTGTCAGATATCATATGCCTCTCAGCTCACACACACACACACACACACACACACACACACACACATTTGTTTTTGTGGAAACTGGGTTCATCCCATAGGCGTAATGGTTTGTATACTGTAGAAACTGTATATTCTATGGCCCTACACCAACTCTACACCTAACTCTAACCCTCACAGGAAACTCTGTGCATTTTTACTTTCTCAAGGAAACGATTTATAAGCGTTTTAAAAAAATGGGGACATGGGTTATGTCCTCATAAGTCACCCTCTCCTTGTAATAGCTGTCATTATACAGAGTTGTGTCCTGATATGTCACAAAAATTTGACCACACACACACACACACACACACACACACACGCACACACACACACACACACACACACACACACACACACACACACACACACACACACACGCACACACACACACAGAGAGAGAGATAACTGACTCAAATGGCAACAATATGAATGCCAATATAAAACTAAAAACCTATCTTATCAAATTATCTGTATATAATTATATTTTCAAATTATCTGTATATAACATTATATTATTAAGATTTTAAAAAATGGAAAAGAGACCCCCTGTTTTATAGTGTACAATGCTATATCTTAGTTTGTGCTGCTTTTCACATTTAAGCTTGGCCTAAACCACCATATTCATGTATTAAATAACAAACTTTTCTGCCAGATACATAAATACAAACTTAAGAAATATTTGTGCAAAGACACTCAGAGACACTCACAATGTTCTCAGTCTGACCTCTAGTGTTCAACATGGGACTCACAAACCTATCCTCAGTACATAAATGAACGATAGTGACAAGAAAAACAAATATCACAAATTGTATCTAGTGTCTAAATAATATTTGTTTTGACTATATAGCCTAACTATATATATAATGGTGTTATATAATAATAAATAATGTCAAGAAATAAGAAGCATCTGTAAAATACTGTACAATTATGAGAGGATATACTAGTTAATTTACCACACCTTCATAAATTAAAAACATAAAAGTAACCACACTGACCCCTATTCTTCTTAAGTGATGTAAGTGAGATCAAAATTAAAAAGCATGAGCCAAATTTGCTGCACAGTGGCAGTCTTGACCACAACACACCACAGATGTCACAAACGTTCGGGGCTCATCTATCCCACTCAAGATAGAAACAAGTTGACATTTAACCTGCACACATTTAGTACGCACATATTTTTACGCACATACTGGTTAGAAAGAGGTCAGTAAACCAATGTTGCTAAAGCAACTTTTCAGCTATAGATAGATCACCACAGAGCCACTTCTGCAAGCTGGTGGACAGATTAGAGTCTTTTTTAAGACCCCTACGCTTGCTCTTGTGACAGTGAGAGGAAACCTTAACCTGAGGTCATCGAAGATTATTTGCAACTTCACCCTCAGTGGTGAGCAAAGGTTAATGTACAAAAACCACACTTAACAAATAAGACCAACAATAGATATAATCAAAAAAGTGTTATCATTTAAGAATAGTTATATACACTATATTTATGTCACACATAAACAGAACATTAATGCATTAGTGCAGCAGGGATGATGGATTTTTGTAGGCCAAAACCCATTTTCGTGAAGATTTTTTGTTGAATGCCTGAAATTAGGCCTGTGGTTATAACAGAAGCCCAAGATATGTTATATTCGACAACATAAAATAGATCAGTGATACCTCACACATGATTTTATTTTAAGCTTTAAAGTGTCTTGAAAAAGACAGGTGCTTGCAAGTGCCTAAATGGGACTACAGAGGTCATTCGGGACATTAAAGTTGTCACACCGAACAGGAAAGCTCATCTAGTTCACTTTTACAGCCTCGCTGTGTTGATAATCACACTCTTGCAAGGTATTCCAACTCAAAAAGTCCAAGAAAATGTTTTCTTTTTAAAATAAAAAAGGAAAGAGCTGTCAGAGTTGAAGTCATGTGACCATGGCTCATTTATAGTTTAGCTTTTTAATTTCTTCTGATTGTATATAGCCTTCATAAAAGTTGACACCTTATCCTAAAGCCATTGAAAAAGATCCTGCTCGTGGACAGAATCAGGGTGATGCAGACTTCCAGGCTGGCCAACAAAACCATGTCAACATCAGTGGAAAACAGAAGGGGTTTATTTGCTGTAGCAGCATCCTGGGTTTTTACCTCCTTGCTAATTAAAGGTTCTTTATCAGGTTTTATTATCTGGCATCCTTCTGCCCACCTGTGACCTTTTATTTCCGTGAATTATGACTTATCTTATCGACACAGATGGGTTCAGCTGCAAAACAGAGCAAATGCAAAGTACATTATGAGTAGGTAGTAGCATGAGAAATGGTTCTGTTTTCATTTTTTACTTATTTAAATTAAATAGTATCCTTAAAAGGCAACACAGTCACTACACCAACAACTGTAGAGAATGACTCTTTTTCAGTTTTTAGAACAATCACTATGAGTTTCAGAAGTTCTGATGGAGTTGTTCAGGATTTAACTGAGTATCTTGAATTTTGATCGTAGAGATAATAGCTTCAGACCCAATTTCAGTCAACTTGAAATGTGTATGATTTCTGTGAACACAATGTTACATTTTAGTCTATTCCTAACACAAAGCTTAAGCCAGAAAACAGTATTTCTACAGCACATGATGGTCATAGGGACCAAACATCTGAATAATAGTGATTTTGGGACATAACCACACCAGTTCACATTTAATTGCATTATATGGAAAAGAGCAGCCAGGACATTACAATAAATTTATTTTATGTTTCATGAAAAGAAAGTTCCATGGCATGAGGGTGAATAAATGACAACAACATTTTAATTTTTGATCTGTATGGTAAATATAAAAGAGGAAATTTATTAATTACGATCACACTATAACCTGAAGTGTAGCAACACTTTTTTTCTACATTTGAAGATGAAAATAGTGGCTAAGAGGATTGCAAGCGCTGAGCACACAGGTATGCAATCATAGCAGTTTCAGTAACACCGGGCTCTGCAGAGAAAACTAAAACAGAAATCATATTCATGAGCTGTAACAAGATATACATACAGCTTTTTAGGAAGTCCAGTACATTGTAGTCAAGTAGATTCTGTTTTTTGTTCCTGTGAAGGTCATATAACAAAGAAACATTAGATTTTTATTATATTACATTTTTGGTGTGGTACAAAATTGTGTGACATCAACAAAGGCTAATAGTAGATTAGAAATATTACTCGACTAGTCAATAAGAAATAATGCAGTGTTATAAATACTTACCTTGTGCTCCTCCTTATCTTCTAATAATGTTACTGTGTCATTCTGGCTTTGCAAAAAAAAAAAAAATATATATATATATATAATAATAATAATATAACAAATTAATATATATATGTATATCACCCCATTAAAATGTTTCTCAGCTCATCCATAAGAGGGAAGTGACATCATTTACAGCTGGACAATAGTGTATGTGAAAGCATTTGTCCTGTATGTTTCCTGAAAAAGGCCTGTTGTTATTTGTGTAGCAGAATGTGCTGTCCATGTGAAACGCAGTAAATGTAAACATACCTGATGATGTAAATGTTGTGGTGTACATTTAGCTTTTTGTTTCAGCCGTTGAGTCTTCAGATGAGAAAACAAAAGATCACCTGACAGAATACGATGATCGTATTTATACTGATCAATTTTTGCTAGAGATATTACGCTACCATGCTATTGATCATAAGACAAATGACCTTGAGTTAAGCATAAAATAGAGGAGTGAGTCTTCATCTTTTACATCTTCAGTGTTGAGTGTATCATTCTTCATTATTTGCAGTCCAGTCCTCTTGCTGTAAACCCTTGATACATGTTCTCTTAGGTTTATCTTAGCCAGTAAGATTGTTCTGTTGATTGTGTGGCATTTCCATTCGATTGAATTAATGGAAGTCTCCAGTGAATGTTTTTGGAAAAAAGAGGAAACATTACAGTCCATCATTTTAATATAGCTATATATGGGGGAATTTAATTTCCGGGGGAAATTAAAACTGTAGGATGGAACTTGGAGGCTTGCAAGACAGAATATTGTTGAATGGTTATATTTGATTAAGCTTTATTATTTCTTGTGTATTTTCCGCACAAGAAATGTTTCTATTAAACTTGAGCTGTCGCGACACATGCTTAACCACTTCCTTTCAAGACATTTGCTGAACAGAAATATAGGCCATCTAAAAAAAAAAAAAAAAAAAAAAAAAACATTCTCAGGACTAAAGCTGCTTTGATGTGTCATACTTAAATCAGTCTTTACCTAAAAAATACCTTACACATATCTTTAAAGGCAGTCCGTGATCCTCCCCAACTACTTATCATCATTGCCTTCCCTAAAGCTGTTTGTCACAACATTAGGTTATTATTAGATATTAGAGGCTTAAAATAATCCTGCATCCGTTCACATGCACTCTTAAAAATGCAGGTTCCAGACGGGGGTTTCAGTGTCACCGATGCACCGTTTTTGTCAGTGAACAGATCTTCAAAGAACTATTCTTATTAAGGATCAGAAAAGAACCTTGTGTGCAATGGAAAGACTCCGTGGATGTTAAAGGTTCTTCATGGAACTATCAGTGCCAATAAAGAACTTTTATTTTTAAATAATGTGATGTGTATGTGAAGCAGTGTCTCTGCAACAGTGCACCCAGATTCACCATTAAATCACTGTTCTGTTACCGGGTAAAGCATTAACCTATGAACACTGGCTACTTTTTAAAAAACAGCATATCTGGATACTAGCATAATGGCTGGTCTTAAAGATTAATGTTAGCTAATATACTTTATGAGGGCTATCTTGAAAGAACATGTAACAGTAGCTGCCTTAAAATGAACATACATAAGATTATAACTCTCACCCAAAGCCAGCTTCATGCGAGTAAAGAAGATGATGAACTGATCATTTCTCATCCCCGCTGAAATCCACCATAAGTACATGTGTCTGACATTAAAGCTAAGTTGTCAGATGCTTCCGGCCTTTAGAAAAGTGTGCTTTATCAACTCTAGAACTTCCTGCTGGCAGACAGTGCTACAGAATTGGGGTGGAATTACTTTATGCACCCTTTCTCTGTGTTTCTTTTTCTCCCAACATCAAGGAACTGAAGGAGTTTTTGGACTTGAAGTTTTTTTCATACTGACCTCTACCGAGCTGATGGTAAAAGTGCAGAGGAAGAGTTAATTGCTTAAATCTGCTCAAAGATGTCAAAACGTTTTTATTATTATTATTATTATTATTATTATGTTTATATAAAATTGTATGTTTGCTATTAATACAAGCTAAATGCATAAACAGTATATGCAGTTTGCAAACGTAAGTCAGTTGTAATTGTAAAATTTATAGAGCCAGGTCAATGTCCTTCTAATAACACAACAAAGTTTATAGTTAGAGAGTAGTATCAGTATCTACCTTGTGGTCTTGAAGGAAATGCACAACTTCCTGTGCCTAAGCAGTGCATCAACTGTCAGAAACCGAACATGTATCTTATCTTTAAAGAAATGGGTACATTTGTTTTCACCCATTTGAAACTGAAATGATATAAACAGACACTGTATTAGTTTTCCAGGTCAGAGCTATTTGCATACCTGTGACGTATAAGAAATTATTGAAAATAATAGAGAGCAGACCTGTCACAGAAGAGCAGATCACACACACACACACACACACACACACACACACACACACATATCATTTAGATTGATCTATAAGCTTTTTTCCCTGAGGGGCACAACAAAATTGCGCAAATCTCAAATCTTTCATGTTTTGCTTACTAACTTGACTTGACATTTGGTCTTTGCAATGTATAAGCACACCCACATTATAAGGAGTAGAGGAAGCAGAATGACCACTGTGAGAACACACACACATGAAAATGAGCATGTCTTCATGTCATGCACTGGAAGGCAAATGAAAACCACAAAACACAGGAAATACAACTGAAATACAAGCAGTCTGTTGTCTGACCGCTTTACACCGAATCACTCTCTCCATCCCTCTCTCTTATTTCTTATTCTGTCTGACGGACAGGTAAGAAACTCTTGGTACAGACCGCACTTTCCCAGCAGTTTGCAGTTTGTGGTTGTAGCTTCAGTATTTTTCACCGCGGCGTACAAACCATATTGAGCTTGTTGGAACAATGGGAAGTTGTTTATGTTGTGACCAAAGGTAGGTCATCTGAATAGCTTGATATCAGCCTAATGTACTGAGACCATGTAATAGTGCTAATGGGTTTTTTTGGGACATAAAACGTAGCCTAATCTAATATATCTACATTGCTTATTATTTCAGTCTTTTATTTTATTTATTTATTTATTTTACAAATGTTTCTGAAATGGAAAATTGTATTAGACTTTATATACTTTACATATTTTCTATCCGCAGAAAGAAGAAACCTGAAAACACTGGTAAGCAAATTCTTCATCTGATGTACTCTTTAAAAAAAAAGCATGTTGCATCTAATGCAGCGCTTTAATAATGAACTGTTTTCTTAGATGTTTTAGTAGACTTTTGGCAGAGAACTCAAGCATGAGTTCAGTTTTATGCCAACGTTCCTTTGGTTCTCACTAAATGCTTCTCTGTGTGCACTTCTGTATCTGACAGTTTTGTGATGATGTAGGCCTATATTTAATTAAAGATATCATAATCATTTTATACAGTGAATGGATACACTGTTCAGTGACATTTACATTTATGTTTTATTGAGCAGATAATGGCAATCAGAGAGAAACAGCAACAGACACAAAGGTAAGAATACAAACCACTCATAATGTTTTATCGGAGTATTATCAATTATTTAACTATGAAACCATTTGACTAAAATAAATAAAAAATACAATTAAAGAGAATGAATGTTTTTCCAGTGCTGATGTTCAGGTTCACACTCCTGATAACATCTCGCTAAAACAGGAAGGCATTAGTTAAGATCTAATGACAGTTTCATCACAGGTATTTTTGGCTTTCAAAGTTGTTCCATCTTAAAACAAAAACGGTTGATGTGTTTACTAGTTTTGCATTTTGGGGCATCATAATGTCTGCTCTGAATGAGTCTCTTTACTGTAATATTCAAATGATAAACATGTAGTCACGCTGGTTTTTCCTGTTTCTCCAAATGATGCTCTCAGTGAGACAGAAATAGAATCCAGGCAGGAAAGTGTGTCAAAGCAAATGACCTTCAACTTTAAGATGCTGGTAAATGCATTTAGAGGACAACTGGATTAACTATATTCTTTTTGTGCGTGTGTGTAATCACATTTGCAGTTACTTGCCAGTCTTGCCTCATTCATTACGAAGACTCTGACATCAAGACATAGTCATGCAGGATGTGTCGTTCACTTACATAATGATTCATTCATTTTGCTGATCATTTTGTGCTGCACTGTTAAAGTGAATAATAGTCTGTGTGTGTGTGTATGTGTGTGTGTGCGTATAGGTTATGTATGAATGTATATGACCATACTTCTCGTAAAGGTTAAATGGTTAACTTAAAAAAAAAAAAATGTTTAAAGCTTTTTCCATTCAAGCATTATATTGTCATTAAGCACAGAAATTAAAGGCGCTTTACTGTCCAGACAGTCATTTACAGTAACTGACAATATTTTGTTTCAAGGCTCTTGCGAAAGAAAGTGGTTTGACAATAACGTCATTTCTAATGGTCTAAAATAAAGTGCGTTTACAGATAACCAAGCAATGTCTATAATTCTTATTTCTTTGTTAAAAAAGGCCATTTTATCATTTTAAATACTCTACATCTTGTTATTAGTCATCTAAAGTTTTTGTTTTTCCAAGATTGGTCATAACTTTTTAAAAGTCATTTACCTAAAATTGTATATTTGATGTGTATTTCTTGGTTTAAAATAATTAAATTGTGTAACAATTACTGCAAAAGCTTTTTTATTTTTTTCATTACTTTATATATTGCTTTAGAATTAGTCATTTTAGTCATGACTTTTAAAGTCAGTTTCATAAATACATAGATAAAATATAGATTAAATGCTTATTTATTTTTTTAAATGAAGAAGCCTTTTTTATTCGTAATATTGTGTTATATTATTTCCTGTTAGTTATTTCAGTTCTTCTTTAAGACTGAGCTCTTTTTAAGACAGTTTTAAAAATTGATCTTTTGAATCTCAGTGCTAAATTAATAATTAGTTGTTTTTAAAACAGTTTTATTAACTAACACAATGACTGTGCTTGCGCAAACTGCTCTGAATCTATAACCACAAGGCTACACCATCTTGATTTGATCTGCCTCTTGGACACGTTAGCATGATGAAAAACACTATACAACAACAACACAAAGAAAATCATGCATTGAAATAAAAATGATGTGTTTGTATGGTTCAGTTTGATTCTTGCTCAAAGTGTACAGATTCTCTGATAGTAGTCCATTGTTATACACACATATGTTTTTGTAACATTTGTTGTCTATCTGACCCCCAGACAGAAGATGTGCTGTATGCCTCCATTGACCATGCTAACATCAGTCCACACAGACCTGCTCGAGACAACGTGGTGGAGGACGACTGTGATTATGCTGTTGTAAGGCTCCCTCAACACACAGCAGACACGTCCAAGCACAAAAGCAACGAGGACAGTTCAGATGATTATGTGCTCATGGGCTGAGCGCGGAGATGCTCCTGTGGCTGAAATCTGCACATTCAGCTGGAATGGACACCTGAGATACTCGAGCACAACTTTAAAGGCTCGTCAGCTTTTGTATAGTTTGCAGTGATATTCAGCTTTCTCAAATTTTTATTTATTTTTATAATTTGTTTATTTTTGGCCTGTTTTTGCCACTGCATTTTAAAAGCATGAAGTAAAATATCTTAAAGACTTTTAATGCAATTTAAGTAATTACTACCTTCATCTACATGCACAGTGAATAAAAGTGCATATGTGACCCTGGACCAAAAAAAAAAAAAAAACAGTCTTAAGTGTCAATTTTTCAAAATTGATACGTCACATGAAAGCTAAATAAACAGGCTTTCCATGGTTGTGTGGTTTATTAGGAACAGAAAATATCTATTTGCAAAAAAATCTAAATATTGAGAAAATCATCTTTAAAATTGTCCAAATTAAGTCCTTAACAATGCATATTACTAATCAAATATTCAGTTTTGATATATTTACAGTAGGTAATTTACAAAACATCTTCATGGAACATTATCTTTACTTAATATCTTAATGATTTTTGGCATAAAAGAAAATCTGTATTTTGACCCATTTAATGTTTTTTTTTTTTTTTTTTTTTTTTTTTGGCTATTGCTACAAATATATCCCAGTGACTTAAGTGTGCTCCAGGGTCACAAATTATGTCTGTCTTCCTGTAAGTATGTATGTATGTATGTGTGCTATAAAACTGATAATAGTGATTTCTATAATGAAAATCAAGAGAGATTTATATTTTTCCAGTGATGAGATAAAAACTAAAGCCCTGGAGAATAGTAATCAGTAGGTGACAAAGAACAACGTCATTTGTTTTACATTGTTGTATGAAACAGAGGAATTGTAATTATGTTTTAATCACTTCAGAGATGCATCTGGCATCTTAAAGTATTTTGGTCTTTCTGTCCTCCAAAATAAAATTCCAGTATCATCATGTTGGATAACAAGTGAAAACAATAAAACCATATACATTCAGACAAAAGTCAATTATATAATTATGTAAAAGAATAAAATATAAGATATAATTATATAATACAATAAAGGAAAATGAAATATTCACATGGAGTTCATACGTGGTAATATTATAATAGTAATAGTTTCATTAATATTGTGTGCATAAATGTTTTACAGTTTAAATAAATTAATAATAATAATAAAAACTGAAGAATGTTTATTAGCAGAAGATTCTGTCAACTTGCCCCACTATTAACAACAATAATAATAATAATAATAATAATAATAATAATAATAATAATAATGTTTTATTTATAAAGTGCCTTTCCCAAGCCCAAGGTTGATATTGAGCCAACATGTGTTAATTTATTTTGATTCTCTTTTTTCTTTTTGTTTTACTTTGCGCATGCTTTACACCCCTGTTAAAGGAATACTTCTAAAAAAAAAAATGAAAATTTGCAGAAAATTTACTGAAGTTTTTTTCTTCTTCACCAGAACAGATTTGGAGAAATGTAGCATTATATTACTCACCAATGATCCTCTGCAGTGAATGGGTGCCGTCAGAATGAGAGTCCAAACAGCTGATAAAACATCAGAAGTAATCCACATGACTCCAGTGCATCAGTTAACGTCCCGTGAAGTGAAAAGCTGTGCGTTTGTAATAAACAAACACATCAAGATGTTTTTAACTTTAAACCATCACTTCTGGCTAAAATACAACACCTCTAGCCATACTATTACTTTCTCCAGTGAAAAAGTCACCTCTCCTGAATCAGAAGAGAAATATGTACAGATCAAGCACTGGTTACAAGCAAAATCATTATGAAACAGTTGTGGGTGGATTTTTTTATGGATCTTATTATGGACGATGGATAATTAAGAAGCAACGGTTTAAAGTTAAAAACACATTCATGGATACAGTATGTTTTTAACATGCAGCTTTTCAATTCATAAGATGTTGATAGCTGAACTGGAGTCCATCAATGTTTTTATCAGCGGTTTGAACTCTTAATTCTGAGGGCAACTATTCATATGGTGTTTGGATCAGATTATGCTACCAAAAAACAAACACTAGATGGAGCAATATGCTTTGCATGTTGAATGCTATGTAGAGCGTGATGGCAGAGGATGAGAACAAAGGTACAACGCTTTATGATCTAAATTTGGATTGAATGAAAATTAACACTGTCATAGTTCTTGGGGGAATCCCACAGTCAAATCAAAGCCCCAAAAGAAAAATCGATGACATCCCACCAGTTTCAGTTTCTGCAGGAGTCTCTGTGTGATAGCTGAGGGCGTACCTGATCTTTCCTTTCCAGTGACAAGAATTCAGCTACCCCTAAGTTTCCACATTGTTCCCCTAAACACTGAATCACACTGAATGAAGGGGACAATGTGAGGTTTCATCTCTAGAGGACAAGTGACTAAGATTCAAAGGGTCTGTATCCCCACAGCTTGACGACAATTCTCACACAGTTATTATAATGAAAAACCCAGCACAGTCTCCTCGAGTCGGCATGTGTTTGAAGCAGGTACAAGTCACATACACTGACCACTTGAGAAGGGCTGTTTTGTTCAGATACAATCAACACTGCTGACGAATATGCAAGAAAGCTGAGAGTAGTTGATTTAACCCCTCTGTTACAGCTAAGTCATTTTGGACTGAGAAAAAAAAAAAAAAAAACTTGTGTTAATGGCACTTAATACTGACTGGAGACCATAATTATATTGTAATTTATGAAATCATTTGTGAAATGAATGTACCATTTTAATTTCAATAATGTTTTTTTTTTGTTTTTTTAAGTGGTCCTATTATGGATTTTTGAAAATGACCTTCATGCGGTGTGTAACACAGCTCTAAGTGAATAAAAACGTCCTGCAGAGTTTTCAATCTGAAAGTGCACCGTGTCTAAAGTTATTGTCTCTTAAGAGAAAAAGTCGTTGAAATGAGTCACTTTTAGATGAAATGAACGAGATGAAACATTAGCACACTGCCCGCCCACTTTGTTGATCTTTTTGCGTTGGTCTTAAAGAAAATGCTAATTAATTATTTGCCACTATAAATGCCGCTTTTGGAGCGGTAAAATAGCGGTTTCCCCGGTAACACTGTACACAAAGCAGCACTGCGCTCACAAACGCTGCTTTATCAAGTCAGGCATGATGAAATGAAAATGAGAACAATCAAACCAGTTTAGCATCACGCAAAGGAGGGGTTTGGAAAAATTAACCAAGCAAGTAAGGTAAAAATAAATGCAAACTATAAGACAATGAAAGTGTTTTTGACCTTGCATGCATGTCAACCAGTTGTTGGGGCTCCTAAAACCAAAATACGAACATTTCATTACCCATAATAGGGGCCTTTAATATTTGGAGTTTTGAGGGGGATTTTCATCCTAAACGAACAATACCAGAGGGTTAAGAAGAGTTTATGTATTAAACTCAAAGACCAAACTATAAGGCCATACAATACTGAAAAGTACAATAATAAAGTTTATTTACATATTTCTAATTATGTGCAATGTACAATAGGTTCTCTACATTGTTAGTATTTATCAAGGAAAACATTGTTTGCGGCTGGGTTTTGTTTCTTTTAACACTCTGATATAAATAATTATGTACAAATTTGATTAGTTCTGATGACTAATATCGAACCAGGCCCGTTTTCTACAAATCTACATATTAGTGATATCGCTGACGCTGAAGTTGTCCCAGTTATTCCTGCTCACACACTAGAGAAACGTTCCTTTGTCATCGCCTTTCATCTTTTGAGTCAGTGTGACTTTTGCTTCTCAGTCAGGCGCTGTTTGCTTCGGGGATGCTCTCTTGAGATGACTATTTTTCCACTAGTATTGTTTTTCATGTGTAATTTTGACCACAGACATAGCTTTGCCCTCAGCTCTCTTCTGGTATCCTGATTCATCATGAAAAGCGAGTGTGTCTCAGGCGTTGAAGAGCTCAGCTGAGGAGTTGTAGATGGAGTTGACTCTCTGTATGTAACTTGCATAGGGTTCCACCTCTTCAACATCGGCGGGCTTCATACACACAGACATACGCTTCAGTGAGCCACACAGAACAATGGATGCACACCGTATCATTTAAATTTACACCCTGAATAGTGAATAATGGAGTTTGGTGTAGTTTTAAAAACAGGGCTTGATAAAGACTTCTTACCTGGGGTGGTTTGTCTTCAGCTGCTGTCGAGATTTTGGATTTGCAGCAAAGCTTCTTCAGTGCACTACAAAGACAATGCAAAGACCAACGGATAACGATAAGATATTTGTCAGTTAATTAGTCATCATATAGCATGCAAAGTAATTCAGTTCAATAGCGGTGAATCAAGGCAGTAAAGCACCCCACCTTAAGTCGCTAAGCTTTCTGCTGAGTATGTAAACCATGGCCAGAGATACAAGAATAAAACAAAGAGATCCGACTGATATGGCAATAATTATCAATGGAGAAAAGTCATTTTCTTGTGTTCTGTTTGATAGATCTGAAAAGAGAGAGGATTTGTTTACTATGTAATATAATACATTTAACAATGTAACAAAATGACATTAGTCAAATAGAATATGAAGAAAGTCTGTAATATTGACAAAACCAATCAGCGTGTTTCTTAAAATACTGGCAATTTTAACCTTGTGGACATTTGGAAACTAACTCCTTTAAAACACTTTTCACACTCTGATTAGTTTATTTGTCTATTATAATGTCAACAGTGTCTATACATGCATAGAATTCTGTCTCAGGATCATTTCCATCACTTCTGAAAGGTATTGTGTAAAACACCTTCATTATTATTATTATTATTATCATTATTATTGATTTGTATTTTTTACGCATTGCATCGTCTCATGTGTCACCTCAAACCCTTCACTGACAGCGGTCTCATTGTGAAAATTGTGAAAGTGAAAATTTGTATTAATAATTTGTATATAATAATATGGAAGCGTTTTATCATTATCTCTCTCTTTAGTTTAGATCATCAGTTGCAATAATTGCAATCAAATGCACTAATTAAAATTTTTATGATGTATATTTATAGTATAAGACCCAGGTGGAAAACCATAAAATATATAAATATAATTAACATTATGGATTATAAAAATAATATTAAATAAAAAGAGTCTCATAGGATTTTTTTTTATTTCATTTTTTATATCAGCCCCTATAGGAAATAAAAGTGCCTGTAGATAAATAAACAGCTAAACAGAATGTACTTGCACTTTTGAAATCAGTTCTCAGTTTCTTTTCATCTACGGTGTACTCACTTTGATTAAGATGAAGTGTGCTCTTGTGCTGAACCGAGCCGGACTCGGAGGAGTATGTGGCCACACAGCTGAGCTCACTGATGGTGACATTGTCCAGCAGATATACTCGACTCTCCACAGTAAAAAACCTGCCATGCTTCTCGACAGAGCTGACATTGGAGGAAAAGTTCAGGGCAGGTTCCCAGTGAAGAGTGGGTGCTGTCTTTTGTGTGTAGTTGGCCCGACAGACAGCAGTCCTTTGATTAATGTCACTGTCCAGCTGGGTGGAAAGTTGGGCAACTAAAAACAAAAAACTTTAATTTAGCATTATAATACAGTATGGTTTCATTTTAAGTTCTAAATACTATTTGTGTGTGTGTGTGTACCTGGTATTTATCACGTTGTGGGGACCAAGTGTCCTCACAAGGATAGTAATACCAGTACATTTTGACCTTGTCGGGACATTTTTTAGGTCCTCATGTGGAAACAAGCTAATGGAATCATGCAGAATGATGTTTTTTGAAAACCTAAAACTGCAGAAAGTTTCCTGTGAGAGGTAGGTTTAGGTGGATGGTTGGTGTAGGGCCAAAGAAAATATGGTTTGTACAGTAAAAAAAAAAAAAAAAAAAGAACGCCTATGAATGTCCCCATAAAGCATGGAAACACAATGTGTGTGTGTGTGTGTGTGTGTGTGTGTGTGTGCCTGCAACGAACTGAGGAGATATAACACTAAAACAGAAGCACTAGTCTATAACTAAATAAAAGTAACATCAGATTGTTTACTTATACGCAATTTGTGATTCAAACTACAGTTTCACAGTTTTTCAATAGTTTTAAAATAGATTATGTTTGTACTCACCGCTCACAGACACATTTACAGCATAGGTTCCTGCTTTATATGAAAGATCACAAGAATAAAATCCTTCATCTTCTGATGAAATCCTGGGAATGACTAAATAAACTCCATCTGAGGTGTTTAACAGCCTCTTTCCATCTTTACATGTGTCGTCCAGCTCGCGTGCCAAACCAAGCCAACATTTTCTCCCTTGCAGGCTGATGTTCCACACAATATAAATAAGTTCATTCCACTTGATGTCAGTGACATTACCACACTGTAAAGTCACATTGCTGCCTGGAATAAAGGTCCGCTCTTTGAAATCTGCAGGAATAAATAAATGTACACAATTTTTGCATTTGACACCGAGTTAAATTATGAAAATATAATTCAAATAAAATAAAATGTGGCTGTTATAATAATAGGTGTGAGACATTTTGTAGTTTTTTCTATATACACAATATAATAACCTCACTGCCATGCCACACTAGTTTTAATCTTTGGTGTTTGATTTACTTCTTTAACACTTAAAACTAAACAGCAGCTCTATTCTGACAATAGATTTAACACAATTGGTTCTTTTCATCAATACAGTTTAATTAAAAATTTTATTCTGTTAAGACTTTATGATAAGGTTAATTATTTAATGTTAATTAATACATTAACTAACATTAACCAAAAATTATTGTTACAGAATTTATTCATCTTTGTTAATAGAAAATTAATCAAAGTACAACTGTTTATTGTTAGTTCATGTAAGCTCAGGTCCATTAATTAATATTAGCAGATACAACTTCGGATTTTATTAATGTACAATATTAGTAGCCTAAATGTTGAAATGAATATGAACTGAGATCAATAAATGCTTTACAAGTTCATGTTAACTAGCATAGTTAAGGAATGTTAGCAAAACTATAGTTTTTTTTAAAGCATTAGAAGCACAAATTCTTATATATATATATATATATATATATATATATATATATATATATATATATATATATATATATATATATATATATATATATATATATATATATATATATATATATATATATTATATATATATATATATATATATATATATATTATATACACACACACACACACACACACACACATGTGTGTATGTGTGTGTGAGAGACCCTGGACCACAAATCCATTCTTAAGTCGCTGGGGTATATATTTTTAGCAATAGCCAAATAAAAAAAAAAAAAAAAAAAAAAGTATGGGTTAAAATTATAGATTTTTCTTTTATGCCAAAAATCATTAAGTAAAGATCATTTAGTACCATAAATATATCAAAACGTAATTTTTGATTAGTTATATGCATTGCAAAAAAATCATTTGGACAACTTTAAAGGCAATTTTTTTTTCAATATTATGATTTTTTTCCCTGTTTTCTTAGTTGTATCTCAGCCAAATATTGCCCAATCCTAATAAATAAAATAAATAAATACACTTATATATATATATATATATATATATATATATATATATATAAACCTCTAAACAGTATGGTAAATAATCATAGCATGAGATCAAGGGCTTGCTTTTAGTGACTACTGGTTAAAAATGTATTTTATAATAGTTTTTGTTCTTATTTTATACTCTATTCATGAAAAATGGCTGTGTATTTACATAAACAAATAAAGTGTATGTTTTCTGACCTGTCAGCTGTTTAATCGCATCTTTATTCTGTCGAGATGCAATGTCTTGATCTCCTGGGACAGTTAGTAGCACAGAGTGTTAGTGACAGGTTAATGTGAGGCTCAACACATTGAAACACAATCATTCACTCCAGTGAGATTTCCAGTTCATTTCCATTACACAAAAGTGTTAGATATTAAAGTTTTAGTAGTAGCTTCCATTACATTTCCTGGTCAAAATGTCTTGTTAATGTAAGTCATAGTGTAAAGTTTTGCCCAAATATTAGACAAAGATTTATTTTAGCACAAGAAGACTGCACCCTGATTCTGAAGAAAATGGAGTTTGAACACCTGGCCTAAAGCAACGGCACCACACCACACCACCTACCACACTGAACAGCATTATTGTCAACACAAATGTCATTTAGTTCCATGCCAACTGCTCTAAGGTCTTGTTCTAGATTTACAGTTTCTTTTCAGATACGACTGTCAGCCTCAAAAACCTCAACAACTCATATCCCCCTAAGAATCCCCCCAGAGAGGAAGAGCGCTTCGTCATGGCATGTCCTCTCGAAATAGCAACAAACACAAAACCATCACATGCACGTGAGAGAACAGGTTTCTCATCCACCATGAATATCCTTGCAGTCTAAGTGGAAAAGTATAGAAATAGATTTTCCACACATGAGCGACTAGGCCATAAAGACTTACTTGACACTTTCAATATACTTGGACTAATTTAAACAATGCCAAGGTTTGAACCATAAAACTAACATTACTTTTTAAGCATTTTAGCACACTATGAAATTCCATTACAAATAGACAGTAGACCAAAAGTGTCAATACCAGACGAAGATGATGTTAAATCAGAAGGCCAAATCATCCACGTACAAAGAGTAGTACTAAGACTATCTTAGAGAACTGAAGAGAATACGATATTAAAACGTATTTGAACTCACCTTTCGTCTGACTTCTTGCCATAAAGATACTTAGGAGGAAAATCACCGTCAAAGTCCAACTCGCCATCGCTACAAATCTTCGGTCAGACTTCTCTTCTCTGACCTTTAAATGTCCTTTATCTCTATACTCGCAGGTTATTCGCCCTTCTATGTACTTGAAGTAAAAGTATTTTCAAAGCATCATTTTCAAAAGCGATCCTGAAATGTCATGTTTTCTTTTTTCCCGTACTATCAATTTAGATTTAGACCGACTCGATCCAGATCTTGAGGATAAATTAACGCATACTGATTTGTGGAGTTTCAAATGTTTTTCACATCTGCTTATCGCTCTATCGAACTTCACTCATTCTCTTTCACTTGTCTGAGTTCTCTTCCTTTTGTTTCCTTCAGCAGTGTGACGCTGTTGTGCACTCCTCCATTTTTTTTTTATAATTTCATATCTTCTCCCACATGAAAATGCTGACTTCCTGTCTTGGTAACCACGGCTGTCATGTGAGAGCGCTTTCTTAGTGCATGAAGACTGCAGTTTAGCAGTGTTTGATGTGTTGATAGCAATACTTACTGGTTGATTTTATTTTTTAGATGGTAGAGTGATGAGACTATTGTGGCCTATAACCCTAATCTCCAAATCTATGAACAAGGCTGTTTTGATCGTTTTTATCCGTTCTTTACTAGGTTCGAAAAATGTCAAGTAGGGGATCAACAGAAAGTCAATTGCACAAAATAAAGGTCAATAAGGACACTTTTACCCTAAAGCGGTACATTTTTGAAAATGACAGTCTGGTTATACATTATTAGGCTAATTACACAGCTACAGCTTAAGAAATATACTTAACCAAATACCTAAGTGGACTTGTAATACTAATCTGAGTTTAAATTATTTTATTGTCATAATGTCCACCAATCAACAGACCAAACGTTCCAATAATAGCATGGGGTTTATTGAAAGTGGAGTTCTGATTATTTGTGTACATGATGCAGAATTTTTGGAACCAGTTTGAACTTTTTGCAAATGTTAAAATATCTGTGATCACCAGTTCAGTTATGAACTATATTCTCAACACAAATAAATACAATTATAATTATAATTTTTATTAAACACTACTTCTGTAAAACTGGCAATTATGAATTATTATGTCTAGAATAATTATTTTATAATTGTTAAATAATTATTTACATGGATTAGTCATAGAAAACCTACTGTTTTTTCCTTCTGACATCAGTCAGTCAGTTGATTTGTCAGGATATATGCATACATTCATTATTCATGCGTGATGATTGAGTGGAGGGCAATGGCGTTTTCATTACCGATATCAACGTTTTGTTCGACTCATGCGATGTGGGGTGGGGGGCGAAATGTAACAGTAGTATGTAAATGTCAGAGAAAGCATAAAGACTATTATAGGTTATCTTACAAATTTCGGTAAGAAAAATAGCCCATTTCAACAAAGAAAACAAATGGTTTAGCAATGACAGTATTAAAAATGGCTTTGTGTGCACCTGTGTCTATCACCATTTCTTGTTCTTTTTGAGACATCCAAGGTTTTGTGATTATGATAAAATGAGTATACAAGCCCTCCAAGGCCATTTTTGTTTATAACTATCTGTAGTTAAACTTTTGAGATGCATAAAATGGCACCGATTTGTGTTAAAATAAGAGAGTGAAAAGATCTAGTGAAGCAAGAGACCTTAAAATAGTGCTGGTGTGTTGCAGTGGCCAACATTGAAATATCCAGTGTATTTTGCACAAAATTCTTAGATTTTTCAATACAATCTAAAAACAGTATTCCAGATACCAATGTGATAAATCAAGAAAAACAATAAAAAAATAATAATGGAAGAGTATTAATATATATATATATATATATATATATATATATATATATATATATATATATATATACATTTGTGTCATAAATTTTGGCTGTTTTACAATTAAATTCAATGGGGTCCAAAACAACATTGGGAAAAAAATATATTTTTCAAAAATATATATTATAAATAGATTTTTTAATTTAACATAATGTGTAAAAGTAAATAAATACTGGACTTTACTCGTTCCAGTATTTTTTCATATTTCAGTATTTAATTTTGCCAATTCTCAAGTTTCGGCATAGAAGTATGTAAGTGAATTTCAGTTGCTGGAAAATGTTTGCATGATAAATTGGTTATGAAAAGTAGCACAGTCAGTTCATTCTTGTGCAGATGTTGTGCATAGTTCAGACAGATGCAGTCACATAGGATGTGGTTAGTCGTGCCCCTCTCCAATCACATATGGATGTTAGCCGTTGTCAGATCAAATGTGTGTTGGCGTGGTGAGATGTCTGATGAAGCGCTACAGATTAGAAAAAGCAAATACTGTTTGCAACCTGCAATGCAATCAGAAATGACCTTTTTCTGCTGACATATAACAAAACCTTCATTAGCAACACCTTCCACTCACATAAACACTTTACACTTCTTCATAGCTCTTTGTTTACCTCTCTGCTGATTTTACTGCATTAACTAAAAAAAAAAAAAAAAAAAAAACTGAAGATCTTGTGAGGCCAGTGTACACAATGAAAGAAATATATACTTATTAGTGGGGTTATTAGTTTGAGAATGAGTTGGCAGCAGCTGGCTGAGGGGCTTCAAGTGGGAATCATTTTAAAGGAAAATAATGTGTGACCAATAAGCCTTTATGTACTTCAGTGTGGTTTTCCTCATCTCAGACCTAAATGAACAACTGTGGTCTTCTAGGGTCTTCTATGTGTCAGTGTGGTCGTTTTTAGTTGAGCTTGGTTTTGATTGCCACACAAGATACAATGGAATAGTATGTGTAATCAAAACAAGATTAGTGCCGGAGATGTATTAGTTTGTACACACAATACTTGTAAATAATAATGAAAAAATAAAAAATTCCGTCTGACTGCCATAATACCGTACGAGTGGGAGCAACTCACATCTGTACACTCTGAGGAACTTTCCCAGAAATCACCTGTGCTACAGTGGGCCAGAGGAAAAATGCATTGCTCAGAGGCTGCTCTCTTACAGTTCACATTCATATTTAAATACCCTCGTCCAAAGCTTCCAAATGGGGGTTTTCACAGTTATTCAACAGAAGAACCATTTTAGGATCCCCAAATAACCTTTCAGTGATTAGTTACTAAAAGAACCATTTCCTAAGTCTTTGCACACAGCGCTTACTTCCAAGTTATGGTTGTTCTAAACCCCTCTTTATAAAACGGATAGTTCCACTCCTTGATTCTGATTGGATGAGCGGTGTTCGAAATTGTTGTAAATTACTCTACAAACGTATGCCTTTGAACTCATTACATCAGTATTGCCGCAGCTCCATATGTTTTTCAGAAAAATAACTTTGTAAAATGCTGAGTATTGACATATTTCTGCGGTTGAATCAAGATACCTTCTGATGTTCATTCATGTTTATTTAGTAAAGTGGAAGATATGATTGGGTCACATGCTGCTTCTGTCAAGGTAAAGAGCCTGAAAAAGGCTAGTACCAAAGCCAAAGCTGGGGTTTGTTGTGCCCATGTCCAAGTTGTAGCCATGGGCTCCGTTTGAAATAATGAAAATATCACAAAAAAATTAAATAAACATTGTTTGATATATCTTTGTTTTAAGTATTTTAAGTTTGTAGGTGCTCAGGTACAGAAACCGAATAATGAAATGTAAAATAGCATTGCAAAGTCCTCACTGTATAAATGAAATAAAGATTAACAGTAAGGACTCTGACAGCCGCAGGGGCAGTTTCTGCAAGGGTAACGCACCAAAGTGTGAAAAGGAGGGATTTTTTCACATTCAACCAGTGTTACATTTTGATGGATGACAACTGTAACGGAGGTGAAGACGATTAGGACTCAGTGATATAAAGGAGTTTTGTCCATTATTAGTGTGCAATCAAACAGACTGTGTGCGCACTCAATAACAGCTCTTTGCACAAGCACATTTCAGTATGGTTACATGTCTGGCAAGTGTTTTATAAAGTGAGGAAGCATGTTTTTATAGGAGTTTGCAATAGTCAGTGGTGTTTAAACAGCATTAACAATCACTGAGAGGAAGTGTTCACTGATATGTTGAGCTGCCTTCAGATCCCCACATTCGATACATTCAGAATGGTTTTATTTGCTTTTTTTAATTTGTGTTTTGCTCCGTTTAATGATTCTGAATATTACAGACAACTACGTGTGGTCCTGTTTGGTATTGCAGCTTGAATTGTAGTTTATAGAAAATGATCTAAAAAGAAAAAAATGTTTTTCTCCAAATTTTTGCTGTTGTGCTGTATATATAAATTGTGACTTTATTATTTTTTTTTTATCTTAAAAAATTATTACAGAAAAACATGTTCCATGAGAAGCATCCTCAAACTTAATCTTGAACTTGGTCAAACAATTATCTTAATTTTAAATGTTTTAATCTTAATATTTTTTTTTCTTTTTGTTATACTGGAATAAATCATACCAGGTTGTGTACTTATTATACATGGCGCACTACCTAAAACATTTTTCTTTTATGCTATCCTCTGGCAGTAGGTTGAAACTGCTAGTGGGGGCCCCACACTGTCGTAGGCCCCTATAATTATCACCACGTTTCACCCAACTACAGACGGCCATGGGTATTACACAATAAAGAGGCCAAAAAGGGTAGAAACTAATTCAGAAAAATCACTGAAATAACATTACTGGGCTAGTTTTGCATAGCAAGTGGGGTGTTTTTATTTATTTTTTATTTTTTGGCAACCCTGTCCCGTTAAAGAAACTCATGCAGAAGAAATCTTGATGTGTGTAGAGGGAATATTATTTACAAGTTTTCTGTTTCAGGTATAGTAAAGTATGTTCATTGAGTTATGCGGTTTAATATCGTTTATTATACAGTCAAACTTCCGCTTTGTTAAAACTGGTCTGGTTTAAGAGAGTATCCTACTGAGAGATAAGCTCAAATATAACTACATAAAAAGGTTAATCAAGACAAACTTTAAGTTGGCTTGAGAAAAGCCTGACCAGAAAGTTTGAAATAGTTTGAAAAGTCTAAAAAGTAAAACAAAAAAAAGTTTAAGCAGTTTAAAAAGTTGAAAGTTACATTTTAAGTCAAGTTAAAAAAAAATTATTTGCTATTATGGTTGCTAGGGTTCCCGATGGGGTTGCTAAGGTGTTGCAATGTGGTTGCTAAGGTACTCTGAGTGGTTGCTAGTGAACCCGTAGCAGTTGCTAAGGCATTGCTATGGGGTTTCTAAGGTAACTGGGTTGGTTGCTAGGGTACCTAGGATGGTTTCTAGGGTGTTGTTATGCAGTTGCTACTTGCTAGGGCACCGGAATGGTTGCTAAGGTGTTGCTAGGGTACCCCAAAGTGGTTACTAGGGTGTTGCTATGCGGTTGCCAGGGTACCCGGAGTGGTTGCTAGGGTGTTACTATGCAGTTGCTAGGGTACTCAGGATGGTTGCTATGGTGTTGAGATGCGGTTGCTAGGGTACCGGAGGGTTGCTAGGGTGTTGATATATGGTTGCTAGGGTACCCGGAGTGGTTGCTAAGGTGTGACAGCAGGTGGCTCTTATGGACCAGCAGCGATATAGCGTTTTCTTGCTTACTGCTGAAAACAAAGCAGCGCTGCACTTATAAAATACACTCCGCCTACTTCCATAATGCATTATACAAAGGCAAGATGAAAAGAAAATACCATCTAAATTTTTCTGAAGACAGTCAATGCCCCTCACATACAGTTACATAAAACCCCCACCCCCAAATGTATGGCAAATCATTTAAAATTGTAAATTTTGTATCATCAGCATCATTATATTTTTAACTAGCTCAGGGTGCATTATGTCATGTCCCTAGGGGTAATATATGTATAGATGCAAACAATGGCCTTCAGCTGGTCCTAAATGAACTGTAATCCACAGCTCCTTGGGAAAGATTGCTTTATTATCAAAACCAAAATGTTCAGCCCTGAATTCTGATATATAATGAATATTCTGAATATATAATAATGTGAGCTCAAAGGTGTATGTTTATAGAGTAATTTACAAAGGCTTTGAACGTGGCTTAACTGATCAGACTCTAGGACCAGAACTATCTATAATATAAGAAATGACACACTTGTGATTTAGAGGCAGGGTTATGAAACCTGCTCCGAAGAAGTGTGTTTGCAGTGTTAACCCTGCACCACGGTTCCCAATGTGTAGAGGCTGCAAAAATAAGAGGATGCAAAACTCATTATGTAAACAGGTCGTGCTGCAGTCGTCAATGACACTGCAAATATGCAAATAAGAACGTTAACCCGGGGTTTTAGAAAGTACAGTGTGAAACGTTAGTTTATGAAAACCCAGGATTGATTGTTAACCATGGGGAAATTATGAGCAGTGTGAAACGAGAATATAGATAACATCGGATTCCATTTCTCTCAAAGGAGAATTTCAAATAATGAAAGTGCGGAGAACATTTAATTTATCTGAAATACCCTTTTCTCTTCCTTTTGTTCAATATAACGATTCCATGAATGTTAAACAGAAATTCTTCATAGATCCACTGAAGCCAATGAAGAACCACTGTTATATATATATTTGTTTTTTCCGGACTAAAAGTCGCTCTAGACTATAAAGTCGCATTTATTTAGAACCAATAACCGAGAGAAAACATTACCGTCTACAGCCACGAGAGGGCGCTCTATGCTGCTCAGTGTAGGCTACAGGAGCACTGAGCAGTGTAGAGCGCCCTCTGACGGCTGTAGACGGTAATGTTTTCTCTGTTCATTTGTCTTAGTTCATTTCTCTTGGTTCATGTCAAATAAATTTTGATAAATAGGTCGCACCTGACTATAAGTCGCAGGACCGGCCAAACTATGAAAAAAGTGCGACTTATAGTCTGGAAAATACGGTATATATATTACTTGAATAAAGGACTTTTAAATGCAAACTTTGACATATTGACAACTTTCATTACCTATGTTTTTGGAAACATGGGACGTATTCTGAAGCCGGAGTTTGAATTCTCAAACATGGGGCATTAATATGCTTTATTACATTTAATATGATGTGTTAAATGTTTGTTGGTAACTGCTCTTTTTTAGTCTGAACACCCACACAAACACATGTAATGTGTGAAAACTTAAGATCGCAAGCCACAGATAAACAATCCACTAAAATGTTACTGTGAAGGCCGTGTCATTTACGGCAAATCAGATGTTCTGCGGCGAAATGCAGTGTAATGGAGGAGCATGAGGTACTTTCGGTTGTCGTGCGAATGTGTGAGCATGTATCTCACCACCTCTTTGCTTCTCTGCTTAGCACGAGAACAGACAAGTGCCGCCATTGGAGTTAACATCAGTGGTTGGAAGCACTGGCAGGCTAACCTAACCACATGCTGTTAAAAAAACCCACCACAAGTTTATAGTTCTCACACCAGTGATTAATCTAAAATTGTGTCATAATAATAAGTCATTGAAATCATTATGTTTGAGGATGCGTTCGTAAATTGACGGTGTGCCTATAAATACACAGAGGAGATTAATGTATTACCTCATCTATGGATATGATATTATACAGTATTAAATATATCCTAAATACTATAGAATTAAAAGAGATCTCAACAATGTCACAAACTGTTCTCTGCTATAAACATGCTAACACATTACTATTACAGCAAACAGAAAGGTTCAAATCTCCTGAACTATATGACAAACAAGCGGAGGAATAAAAGTTTCCTCTCAATCAAGATATACAGTATAGACTACAAAGGTTAGCAACTTCAGTATGATTCAGACAGCATGGTTTAAGACTCATATGCAGACAGAGTTGAACTTCAGTTAACAAAAATACTACAGTAGGAAGTCACAAAAACACACTTCACACACATCAAGAGGACAGGACCAATAGCAAAAGTCAATAGTAATAAAAAAAAACAACAGTGAAAGAGAATAATACAAGAATTTCATAGTAGTCAAAACTTCCCAAAGCTACATGATACACAAGCTATTTTGCAAAGCGGAAGTAAGCTATTTTCTGTGAATGTGCAAGTGTTCTCATTCATTAAAGCAAATCAAGGACTCAATATGATTTGGCGTCCTCTGTTGACTAGAAACGTGGACTGCAAGCTCAGTTTGTGTGTGTGTGTGTGTGTGTGTGTGTGTGTGTGTGTGTGTGTGTGTGTGTGTGTGTGTGTGTTTTAACTGAGATATCACACCTAAGGTGAAAGAATCATATCTAAAACTGAGAGTTTAGAATGACATTTTGTACTATAAATAGATTAGAAGTCATATTTAATATCAGCATGATTTCAAGCAAGGCTGCTGATATTCACTGCACGACTGTGAATGTGAAGTTGCATATATTATAACATATTATGTTAATTATATTACAAAATAGCATTCGGAACAATCTTTGTAGTTTATAGATTTTCATAAACTCGTATGTGACCGTCTTAAAATCCAGATGTCCAATAACAGAAAATTTTTTTCTCATCAAGTAGTTATATTCACTAATATGCAATAAATGACTAGGCCTACCTTATTCCAGTTAGTACTGCAACACCATGTCATTGCTATGTTTTCTAATGAATCTAATGAAATACTACACAACATTAAATTACATAAAATAACTTGTATGAATACATTGTATGTATACTTAGACCTATACGTATATCATGAAGATATAGGATTTAAACAATTTAGAGGACATAAGGTAATATTGAAATTATGGTTTAAAGTGTCAAATGTTTTAAGATAAATCACCTTAAATCTGAGACAGCTTTAAATGAGATATTTTAAGGTTATGTTCGGAGACTGTGGGATATACAGTTTACCTCAGCATCTCTGCAAGCTTGTGTCACGTCGGCCTCCAAACGTCTGTCTACATCCACGTGTTCATATCAATCTTGTGTTGTAATGAATACAAAGTTTTGGACCGGAAAACAACAACTTTTGGAAATGGATGACGGTTTGGAGGACGTCATGGGTTTGTTTTGAACGCCCTCTGGCGGTGCGACAGCGGTAGTGACGTGGTCGGATGTTTACGATCTCCATGGCAACAACTGTCCCAATCGCTCCCAAATAAAACACGCACCAGTTAAACGCAGACATGAGCGTCTCTGTGACTCGCACCTTTCAGAAGAAAAATGAGGGCAGTAGGGGATTCAGACCACAGAGGACCTATGATTATCTGTACGGTGAGTTACAGCTGCAAACTAATGGCCTGTTTGACCATTAATATATTCGGATGTTATAAAAGAGTCCATATTGTGTTGATTATTATTTAAAAACTCTGATGTGTTGAACTGTGGGTGTTGGTGCTGCTTTAGACCCTGTGTACACATTGTCAGCTGATGTGGATCACGCCAGGGAAAACTTTCGTGCTCATGCCTCGGTGGATCGAGTGGTAAGTTGACAGACCCATCAAAGAAAGCAACCACAAACACTGCACAGTTCACCGTGTGCTAATAATGTTTCAGATTTTGCAGATTTATGTGGATACTGAGTCCTTGAACTTTGTGCTGCTACTTCCATGTAAACACTGGAGACAATGTTGTTTTCCACTGCGAACTTAAGTTCATGTTTGATGAACTCTGACTTTGATTGGGCAGAGAGAAAACACACTGACCCAAAACAGGACTCACAGTAGCCTGTATGTAACTCATTCTGGCTGAATTAAAACAAGTACTTGTCACAGAAATGATTTACTCAAAAAAGGGAATATAAAATTACATAATTACTTCTATTGTCTTTGAAATAGCCAAATTGGCAGATTTACTGGCAAAATGTATGTTAAACTAAAATATACTTGTATGTAATTTATTTGAATATAACTGATATCTCATATCTGTACCAATGAAGTTGCAATTAAGTATATAACTTTAAATAAAAACGCACTAAAGTTAAAATTATAATCTTTACATGCTTTAGAATGTTACTCAAAACAGAATCATTCGTGTATAATCATGACAAAATATTATCAAAACATAATAAATTAATATAAACACTATGCACAGTTTTTAGTCCACATGTAGCATGGTTCCAAGTTATTAATGTATTTTTCTAAGTAAGTAAAAAAAACGTGATACTTGCAATTAATTATTATTTTTTTTACACATGGAATGAAAAAAGAAGATTGCAAATATATCAGCATTCAAGTACCATATTAAGAGAAAAAAAAGTCTTATGCTGGTTAAATAGGTCTGTAATGCTGCAACTCTGAGGTGCTAAATTGCTTTAGGTAATTGAAAGATAATGGAGTACCCTGCTGACACTGAAGTGGTTATTTTGAGTTATTACGGGTCTCTCTGAAATACTTGATTCTGATTGGTCAATCACCGCATTCTGCTCACTAAACAGTGAGCTATATTGTTCCTGGCAGCCTGTATCCACACTGTGCTGGTTTCTTGTCTCTCGAATCACAACACTCTCACACTATTTCAGCTCAAATCCAAATTTCAGGTGCATTTATTTATTAATCTTGTTTGTTAATCTCTCAGACAACGTACAGCCAGTCGTTATCACATCATGAATTCTCTTTTGTGTAGGACAGTCTAGCCATCAGTGAGAAATACAATACAATTATTTAGAGCTGAAAATGTGACTCTTTTATCTCATGGCCAGCACAATACCCTTTGTATCCTCTGGGTATTGCTAGTGAACACAAAAACTTTTTTTGAAAATGAATTTGAAAATAATTAATGGCACTAATGTCATTCAAATTTTGAATGATGGTGTTTTTGAATGATGTATTAAAAAATATAAAAAATGGAAATAACCATTAACATTTTTGTTTCATTCTTAACACATCAGAAACCTTAAAAGACTCGTATCATGGGGAATGAAAATGCCTCTGATCTTTGGAAATAAAAGTTTATTGAATGAAAGCTTTCCGTAATTTTATGTACTCACAACATCTTTCCCAGAAACCGAACAAATCCTTTTATTGATTGTAAAGTGGAGAGATGTTTTGTTCTGTACTTAAACATTATAAATGTACCAAAAAAAAAAAAAAACAGTATGTTATGACCTTGTAAGAGTACAAACAGTTGTGTTGTGTCTCTGTCAGCGGAAGGTTCCAGAATTTAACTCCATGTTTAGTAATCTGCCACATCACCCTCGTTTCACCTTACGCCTCGAAGCCACCGAGCCTGTGCCTGTGTTCATCGATCGACGCTGGCGAGGCTTGGCCGAGCAGAAGAGACAGGCCCTGCAGCAGCTGACGGGGTAACAAATGATTTACATGATGAAAATAAATCTATTTTTATTACCATACCTTTTTTGCATTGTGCATTTTTGTGATATTTAGCATTTAATAAACACATTTCCCACAGATAGTATTATCCACTGAATGATTGAGCTGTTTTCTTTTCTTTTCTTTTGAGTTATTTCTTTTTTTGTGGATTCTTTAGGGATAATTGAATGTTTACTATATTCTTTTGCAGTGCACATAATATATATATATATATATATATATATATATATATTACTGTTCAAAAGTTTGGGGTCAGTAAGGTTTTTTGATGTTTTTGAAAGGAGTCTCTTACTCTCTGAACCTTGCAAGGTTGAAAAGAAAATGCAGTCAACAGTAAAATTGTGAATTACTACAATATAAGCAACTGTTTTGTTTAATTGCAAAGCTGAAATTTTAAGTAGCTAAATAATTATAATATGCTGATTTGGTGCTCAAGAAACATTTTGATGAATGTTGAAAACATTTGAGCTGTTTAATATTTTCGTGGACACCGTTATGTTTTTTTTTTTTTCAGGATTCTTTGATGAAAAGAAAATTCTAAATAACAGCATTTATTTAAAATAGTGGTCTTTTGTACCATAAATGTCCTTACTGTCACTTTAGATCAGTACAGTGCATCCTTGCTGATTAAATGTATTAATTTAACTTTTGAGTGATAGTGTATGCTGTATATGCCAATATTGTTAATCCTGAATCATTTTGTGTCTGTGAAAGGGTTGTGTCTCAAACACATAGACCAAACCACACAGATGTGACGGGAATGGACCGCTGGAAGTTTTTCAAACGGTAGGATATAGAGAAAAGTGAATGTGAATGACAATAGCTAAACAAAAGCTGTTATTTTTTTAACAGGTAAAGTGAACAAATAAGAATAATGTTTTTCTCTTTCACTTTCTTTCCTTCTTTTTTTCTGCCATTTTCCTTTCTCTCAGTCCTCTCATTCCTTTCGCTCAACAGATTCCTCCTGATGTAGTATTTGCTTTGCCAAAGTAAGTCAAATTGTGCTTGACACTTCACCTGCAGCTTCTATCAGAGTTAAAATCTGGACTTTCTCACTATCTTTCTATACATCTGTCTTGACACTAATTTTTCTCACAGATCTGACTTCCTTTCTGCTTCTGATGGAGATGAAAAACGGTCCCCTACTCCGTTCCAGCGGACCGTGGGAGTTCAGACTGATTATCGGGAGAGTGAGACACAAACAGACCCCTTCACTCCAGACTATGCGGTTCGTCCTGGGACAGCCCCCCCTGAGCTGCTCACACTGGCCACACTCACATGGGGTAAACAGCACTTAATATAATAATCATAAATAATACGTGTCTCTCACCAGTGCCTAATCTAATCTAATATAGACTGACACTGAAACAATGTTGCAAAAACCTTTGCATGTGAAACTTCAAGCATTTGCTGTCTTGGGACTAACAGTGGTTGTTTTCAGGCCGTGGGCTGCCTGCAGGGCTGGCAGAAGTAGAGATGATTGAGAGGGCAAGACTGAAGAGAGCTTGGGAGGCAACTCTGCCTCCGCTGAATGACCTCTCTCAGCTGGACAAGAGAAGAAGGATGATGGAGGAGATGGAGAGGAAGGAGTGGGCATTCAGAGAGAACGAGATAGAGAAGTGAGCACTGCTTATAGGAATAGTTTTCTGAGTTTGATTCATTTATGCAGTTCACTCACACATTATTTACAGTGGTTGGATATTTGCCAAAAAAAAAAAAAAATTCCAAGTGGCTGTGCAGAATGTCTCCTCTGCCATGTTGCCATCAAATAATTTTTTTTTACTTGCTACTGCAAACAAAAGCTTACAACACTTGCTCCGCCTCCAAAGTCTCCTGATTGGTCCTTTGTTTTGGAACTAGCTTTGATGATCAGCGATGTGCATTGGTTGAAATAATTTTAACTTGACAAAACGTCATATACAAGATGCTGAGAGTGATTGGAAACGCAAGGAAAACAGATGTCCATCTAGAGAATGTTTACATAGAAAACAATGGAAAAGTAGTGCAATGGAATGGATAAACGCATTCTGTGTGAGCAGCCCCTTAAGAGTCTAAAGAATAGGCTACTCTTAAGTTTACTGCCACAAGCACAAACACATTCGTGTTGACTGTTGATGTTCTTCGTGTGTTTTGTTAGGCTGCAGGAGGCACGGCTGACCCTGCTGGTGCAGCTTCTGCGTCAGAGGGAGGAGAAGCAGGAGGAGGTCAAGATGGATCGACTGGATGTGAGCTTTTCCCAGCACCAGCAAGAGAAGGAGGCGCAGATTAAGAAGATACGCAATGAATACATCATTTGTGAGGCCACAGTCAGATATACCATCTATCATACTTAAGTTGCACTTAAAAGGACCCATTCTGTTTGTGGCAGTAATGGTGAAATCACAACTGACGTTTTGTGGCTTTTAGAAAAGCGTGTTTTTGCTTTTAGACCAAATACTGTATGCTACAAGGATGTGATTTTACCATATTTGTACAAATTTCCATGTTTTGACCTGAAAAAGGTGCGTTTTTCCATGCATAATAATAACGTAGCTTCTGATAGCGCTGCATGAGTTATCAGGGTCATCTAGTGGTTGTGTAGTAAACATAATATAAGTAATAAAATCATTATTATTAAATGGGGAAAAATAAGCTTCTGTAGCTGATCATATACTAGTAAAATATGAAACATTGACAGAATAACCTTTAACATATATAAACATTTCAAACCTTTCTCTTCAGACCAAAAATGTAGATGAATCACTTTACCACATTTACACACACAGAAAAGAAAACCATGAATTACAGCCTTCTACAAAAAATTCTGTGAGGCATGAGTAAAAGCCATCATTCCTACAAAACTACGAATTCAAATCTTCAGCCAAATGAATCATATAATGAATTAAGAGCTGTCAGGACATCTGTTTTTAAACGTTTACTAGACGTTTAAGTCGTTTTATTATTCTGATTTATGAAATAATAAGCATGTAGAAGCTGAAGAATCATTTTATTGATCATTGTCCTGTTTCTCACAGCATTGCGGAAGCTGCTGGCTAAACGGAGGAATGTGGAGGGAAAGCTGCAGAGACGTGATATTATAAAAGATTACTCAGATTATGGGTTTCAGACATACGCACCTCGGTCACGGATTGGTCAGATCCCGGACCGAAATTCCGACCGCAACGTGGTCAAGAGTCACTTTCTCAGCACGTATGAAGGTCTGCTTCCGTTTACAGATGTTGTTTTCCTTGCGACAATTCAGGATACTGTAAAGTTTATAGTCTTTTTTTAAGTTGAATGCACATAACATTTTTATTCTATTATACTATTTAAATGTCTTTCTTTGTTTGATATATTCTGATATTCTTTATTTGTTTACTTTATTATTTGTAAATGTTATCCATAAAACTCAATTACCCTATTGTACTTCTTCTGAAATCAGAGTTTATTGAGGAGAGTTTATTCAGCGCGTGTGAATAACATTGTCATACCACTTAAAAAATATAAAAATAAAAAGTTGATAAATGTGGATAATTTTATAAAAGTACACAAATCCAGTGTTTATATAGTAATTTTAGTCAGTCCTGAAAACAAAAAAACTAAACTTTTTAAACTTGTAAAAAAAAAAAAAACGTTCGACATCAAATTGCATTACATATTTTTTTATTTTTTATTTATTATTATTATTTTACAAAGCACTGCACATGACATGCAAAAAATAAAAATGAATTAATTAATTGTGTGCACAATTTACTAATTTGTTCTCACACGATTTAGTCTACGATTTTTTATCGTGCATGCCATGTGAGGGACTCACATTTTTTTTATATATACATTATATTATAGATACAATTTTTATATTCTGAATCAGATCATTCTGGTTATTAATCAAAGATTGATTTTTCTTAGCAATTACAATAATGTCTAAAACCTAGTGAACAGAGAATTGAGGTTTAAAAATTGCTTCAGATCAGAATATCATAGAGATTTAGGTGCATTTTTTTTGTTGTTGGTGTTTGAGAAAATGTATGTTATTTAGTTTAAAATAAGTTATTTTAGCTGAATTTTGAATCACTAGGGATGTGGTGAAGGCCTGCAGTGACATCTCTGTGTTTCTCAGGGCTGTTAGAACTGGAGACAGGTCTTTCTGCTTCTGTCATGGAGCCTCGAATCAAAGTGCCAAGACCTAAAGTGACTAAAGGCTTCATCTCACGCTCAGCCCGCAGAGAACTAGAGCTCATGAAGACTCATCAGGTAATGAGCAGCTGGCTGGAGGTGTATGCAGTGACAGATATCCCCCTGAACTCTCCTTTCCCACTAGGCTCTGAAGGAGGAAAAGGGCCGTGTGGTGGAAAAGAAGCCTTTGCGGTTCCTCTTTAAGAGGGAAAAACCTGCTCCACGACCTCCAACCCCTGCGGTGGAAGATCCCCCACAGGTACAACCCACATACATGCTGTAGACAATTCAGGATTTCCTTCTTAGATCTGGCTTTTGATGAGAAAGTATGCAGGTTGCAAGTCTGATGTGTTTCATTTTAAGCATGTAGAAGTTCTTATGCATCTATGACTCTGAGATATCGATGTAATGTCTATAACAGGGAGATGAGGAGAGGGAACTGGCCGTTATCTTTCTGCAGAAAGTGCTGAGAGGAAGATCCACACAGAATCAGGTACGGCTCAGCGGGCGGAGCGGGGTTTTCTAACTGACGGCTCGTATAGTCATCGATGTGACTAGATAATGATGTCTGATGGTTGGCAGATGTTCGAGGGCAAAGAGAAACGGTTGGAACTGATCCAGGAGCTGCGCACCACCCACGCACTGCAGAAGGAGGAACAGGACAAGAAGGAGGTGGAAAAACAGGTCAAACTCGCCCTGCAGAGACAGAGAGACATCCAGTCTGAAAAAGTAAGACCGGAGATGTATGTTTATGATATGAAAATAAGCACCTGCTGTAGCATGTGAACTTTGACTGCTGAAACTACACACTTATCTCAGTACAATCAAAATACAGTTTTTTTAGGCAGCTGTGCTTGGGCATGTGCCGCAAATCTTTTCTGGGCTTCTCAGCATGGGTCACATTTTCCTGTTTTGAAATGAAACCGTTCAGTGAACTATGAAAACATTTTCTTTCCCTTTTCATTTTTAGAATTCAAAACCTTCTCCCAGTGAGAAGTAATAGAAAATAATGAAAGCTACGTTTAACTCAGTCACTGGTCATTTGATACAGATAGACTTTGATCGTAAAGGTTTGTGGAGCAGATTTTATTATTAAAGGAATAGTCACACAAAACTGAAAATCTGCTGAAAATGCACTCACCTTTAGGCCATCCGAGATGTAGATGAGTTTGATTCTCCATTCAAACAGATGCAGAGATATTTGGCATTACATCATTTATGCAGTGAATGGGTGCCGTCAGAAAGCGAGTTCAATCATTTGATAAAAACATCACAATAATCCACTCGATTCTAGTCCTTCAATTATCATCTTTTGAATTTAAAAGCTGGATTTCTGTAATAAATAAAATAAAATGTTAAATCCATCAAGGCATTTTTACTGTAAAAGGTCACTGTAGCCAAAATGTGAGTCGCTTATCCATAAATCAAAAAGTCCATCACATACACAAATTTATTTATTATTATTTTTTTTACTGTTTTCACTTGTAAACAGTGCTTGTTCTCTGAATATTTCTCGTGTGATTCAGACAAGACGCCTTTTTCACTTCAGAAATCAGTATTATGGACAGAAGACTCAAATTTTAGCCAGAACCAATGGTTTGAAGTTTTGAATCTCTTTAATATTTGTTTCATATTAACATACATTAATTGTCTTGTGGATTACTGTGATGAGTTTATCAGCTGTTTTCACTCTATTCTGATGGCACCCATTCACTGCAGAGGATTCTCTGGTGAGCAAGTGATGCTATGCAAAACCTTTCATTTTGAGGTATACTATTTGATAATTATTTGATCACTTGTAAAAGCATAGCATACATTTCAATTAAAAGGAGGAATTTTATTAAGGATTTTAAATACACAAACAAATAAAAATAATCTATTTAATGTTAAAGAAAAAAAAAACATAAAATACATTATTGCCTTTGGACAAAAACAGAAAAAAAAAAAAAAAAAACAGGAAAAAAAAAAAAAAAAAAAAAAAAATATATATATATATATATATATATATATATATATATATATATATAATATATATGTTATGAGCCTATGTGTGGTCTAAAATAATAATCATAATAAAAAAAAGTAACCGAACGAGACAATGTAAGGATGAACTATGATGAGCTAGGATATCTCATGTACTAAACTGATTAAATTCTTTTTCTTCACTGTCTTTCTCTCAGGTGTCTCAGATTGAGTCCTGCATATCTGGGCTGTCTGGAGGAGTGATAGTGGACATGCTGGACTTTCTCTCTAAAGAGCTGCTCCGGCTGCAGGAGGAGAGGCGGATCCATGCCTTCACCCTATTGGCTGAGAGAAACCGTCGTATCCGTGAGGCTGAGGAGAGTGGAAGACGGCAGATCGAGGAAAGGAGACGCAGAGAGGAGGATGAGATATTTAAACAGGTCACTAGAACATCCATTCACAATAAATACTGTATGCTCCTAGTTCTACCTAACAAAACCATACACTACCATTCAAAAGTTTGGGGAATTATTTTGTAAAATTTGGCAGTTTATGCAGCAAGGAATGCGATAAACTGACCAAAAGTGACAGTAAATATCACAAAAGATTTTGATTTTAAATAAATGCTGATCTTTTTCATTTTTGTTCATCAAATAATCATGAAAAAGGTGTCGGTTTCCACAAAAATATTAGGCAGCACAAGTGTTTTCATCATCAATAATAATAAGAAATGTTTCTTGAGCTGCAGATCAGCATATTAGAATGATTTCTGAAGGATGATGGGACTGAAAATTCAGCTTTGTCATTTCAGGAATGTAACGTTTTGAAACATTCATACAGAAACCCTTTTAAATTGTAATAATATATTTTTACTGTAATTTTGATCAAATAGACATAGCCTTGGTTAGCATAAGAGACTTTTCAAATTCTGTACAAAATAAAAAAATGACCTCTAACTCCTGAACATTAGAGTATGTTACTGAAAGTAAATGGTTTATTTTCTCTGCTAAAGCAAATTGCCATAGAATTCTTCAATGTCACGACCCAATCAAAATGTGTGTCCCAGTCATATTGTGTTATATAATTCACTCTTGTACTACAACCAGCATCTTTGCATCTTTTCAGTCTGAGATCTCATGTCTATCTGTGTATCATTTGGTATCAGGTGGTCAAGATGCATCAGGACACAGTAGACATGTACCTGGAGGATGTGATCCTGGGCTCCATTAACCAGACAGCTGATGCTCAGGCCAGAGAGGAGATTCACCGCACGGCCGAGGAGCTGAACAACATCACCTATGCCATGGAGGAGACGTACGTTCTTGGTCACGGATGCTGTGACATCCAGCTGAACCAGTTTTGAAGACCTCACAACTAGATTGCTTATTGTTGACCATGAACCACAAACTAGATATTTCAGCAAGGTCAAACTATTTTAAATGATCAAAATAAAACATTTCACTGAATGCTCCTGAGGAAAAGGGATAAAATATATAAATGCACCTTTAGATTTCAATATGTAGAAAAGATTCCCTCAGCCCTGTCCTGACATTCAAAGGCTGCATGTTTCTCGCTGATAGTTGTTTACGTCAGAGGTTTTATTAAATTCAAGATCATTTTTGAGCTACCAAGTGAATAGACCCAAACAGTGTGAATGCATTCTGTTATTATAACCTTTTCATAATTTCCTTGAATAATTTGTATAAAGACAGGCCATATAAAATAAAGACCTTGATAAAATAAAATAATATAAAATAAAATAAAATGATGCATGTAAGGTGCACATTAGATGACTCTTTGGCTTTCAGGAGGTCTTGAAATGAAAATATGCTTAGATTTATCTACAGGACGACTTCCACCCATTGTGCTCTGCCTGTTTAAAAACTCTGCAACATATGAACTTTCTTATCCTGCAAGGCAAAATACAGAGAAGCACAGTCACAACTTAGGAAAAAATAATCTGTGACTATATATATACTTTCCCTCAATAAATAATAAATTGTGGATGTCAGATGTGGTAGCACACCCATAGGAAGTCACTAGAATCAGATGCTTTGTATTTGCAGGCATATCACTAATCTGATGACCATTGTATGACCCAGTTATGAAGAGCATTGTTACTGTATGTGTCCTTCAGCGAGGCTGCCAGCACAGGCTGTAGTAGAGCGTTTCCTTTATCACAAAGCGAATCGAGCTGTTATGTCTTTCTCGCTCTGTGTATACGTGCAGGAGGAACAGTCAGCAGTCTGAAGAGATCGTGGCAGAACTCGTCTACAGATTCCTCATTCCTGAGGTCCAGAAGACTGCTGTCAGAGAAAGAGGTGAGTTATTCAATCAGGCAGATAATCAGTAAAATACCAAGCTATTACAGGACAAGCCAAGTTAGACCTTAATGTTATTATCTACGTAACCTTGTGCCATTTAAAAGAAAGTGCTGTTTTTCTTTGGAGTGCAAAGAGATATAAGGAGCAGAATGCACCACCTTGCTCTTCTAGATACAATGAAAAGAGATGCTTACTAAGATCGTCAAGCTCTAAAGGACAAAAAAAAAATCTTATGCTGTATAATATATATATATATGTATAAAATGTGTGTGTGTGTGTGTGTATACTGTATATATACAGTATATGTATGTGTATATACAGTATTTATATATAATTACTATACAATAATATTAATATGAAACTATCAATTGAATAACAAATATAAAAAAATATATTTGATTAATTATTTAAAAAAGTGCAATCATGTGAGGGTGAGTAGAATTGGGCCAGCAGGAAACAAAAAATCACTAGTCTTGGGGTTTAAGTCTTTAAACGGGTAATGAAATATTACATTTAGCATTTCACCTCAAGTGACAAAAGGATAAGCAGGTGATAACGCTGCCTATTTTTCCATTACTGAGACATTAAGTGTCATAAAAGCTGGTCGTGCATGAAAGCATGCGTTTCTGAAGTTGCAGACCACACAAACATAGAGAACAAAGACTTATTCAAAAATGAACAGTTTTTTAAGGCTAGTTCAATGTTCGGTTTAGATTTATAGTGACATTGCAAACATCTTTCTGCTCTATGTAGTGCACTCTATTGATGTCTTAAAAGATTTGAAAAGCCTCTTGCAGGTCTTTTCACTGCTAAAAACTGTCACTTTACCAGTATGGCCTATTTGTTAAGCTTGACATTTTAATGACCTGTGGTTTTGACATGTGTTTGTATCACAGTGGGAGTCATGTGGCCTGTGTATTTAATGAATTATCCTCACTATTTGCCACAGTCTGTTTTTAATTCCCTATTTCCCCATTATTAGCCTCTATGTAACAAAGACCCTGTATATGCACTCACAACTCTGTCTCCTCTCTACAGCTTGTTCAGGTGACAGTAACCACATGACTTTCTACATACAGCAAAACTGAAATGTATGATTTGTTGGGGATATTAAACCAAAAATTTCTTTCTTTGAATCATTTACTCTCTCCACGTCCTACAATGCTGTGTGATGTTTATTTCTTCTGTGAAACATAAAAGCAGAAGAAAGTTACACAATGCTTTCCATACATTAAAAGCAGATTGTGACCTGTGACTGTTAACTTTCATTAAGAACAAAAAGCAGCATAAGTGATCACTAATGAACAAGTCTAAATATAAAAATAAGTGGAAAAATACATTGAAAGCAGCCACAGTTATCAGTCTCCCATTAAATTCCTGGCAGGTATGAGTTATTTAATTAGTCTTTTGATAATATTGTTTAAACAGAAAAAACAAATGCCATTATAAAATATATATATATATATATATATTAATAATTTGGCACCTTTCATCAAGTGACAGCTTTAACTCAACTCTAGGTGGCACTATATTAAATAACTTTTTGTTTTTGCTAACCTAACTGTGTAGCTTAGAAACAAAGCAGATTTTTATCTGAATCCTAAGTGCCCTAAGTCTCCATGCATATCAATTTTCATAAGGATTTATTTCATTTTTCCATTTGGACGTGTTTTTATTCAGGTTGTCTTGTCTCTCAGAACAGACATATGACTCAGCATTGTCCCACCAATTGAAAAGCACTTGAAAAATGTACTATTTGCTCATTTTCTTTTAGTTCGTCAGAGCCAGAGAAGGCATCTGGAAGCAGCTCGTTCGATCATCAGTAGCAGCTCTGGATCTTCTGCGGTCTCCCAGCCCCCATCTCCCTCAGACAGAGCCTCCTATGCAGTCCTGAATGACATACTCAGCCAAGTAGAGGACGCTGTTCCCAGAACTGTGACCCCAAGAGACCCTGGACCAGCACAAAACAATCTGACCAGTGATCCAACATCAGCAGATGCTCCCGACGGGAACGGAAAACATGCAGATTGAGCCCATGAGCAGTAAAACAAAACATTAAATTCTTGACCTTTACATAGTCATAATAACTCACTTGATTTGTCCTACCGTACTTATAGAGACAGAAAGAGTGAATGAACTTTGAAAGAACAGTACAAAGTTAATGGTTACGCAATAAAACCAGTAAGTGCCACTTTTTATCATTAATAATGGAACACATCAAAGTCTGTAATTAATTGGAAATGAAAGCATAGCTTAAAAGCAAAGGCTTTCAGACATCTTCATTTTCATTTGTAAGAGAAAAACTCAATAAAAGACCCTCATCTGGAACAATTTCCAGTATTGGCCTATTAGGCTCTAACATGGGTGGCTTTTTCTCTGAGCATTAGGTCCAATAGATCCTGTCTGAGAAATGGGCTGTATCTCCTAAAAAGATAGACAGAATGATAAGGGAGATTTAGGTGGCCTATACGCTGTTCCTCCAAGCTCTAATGAGGATCTGTAGATCTTATGTTCCTTATTAAATCGCTTATTCAAGTGTTTGTGAACCTAACCAAAACTCGTTCACATTTACATGAAAGCTCAAATTTCAATCCTACAGTCTGTCTTCTGACTACCTGTGTGAATCATCCATATAATCCGCTTTGCATAACACCCTGCATTTAACTGAACATGCACAAATACGTTTAGCATTCTTTAGTGTGAGTTGGAGGCTCTGTCTCACAGCTTTGTTGTTGTAGTTTTTTGGCAGTAAAAAAAGAGTTGCATGCTATTATAATTGCAGCCAGTGTCTAAATGTAGTGTGAAGATGACTATAAAAGGTAAAAGTGGAAATGTGTACTTTCTGTGAACAAAGGTGTTCAGTTTGTGACCATAAATCTCAAAAGACAATTATAATTTTTCAAGAATGAGGATTTGCAGTTCATTAGCAATTTAAGTTTGCTAATGCAATTTAGCGAAAAACGCTGATTTCGCCTATTCAATTATTTAGTTTAGCCTGTGATTAGCCTAGTTTTGGCCAGTTTTAAAACACAGAAGTGAGTCTTCTTTTGAAGGATTTACTTTTGGGTTATGACTATGATTTATGTTGTAGAGCTTAAACTAAAGATCAACAAAGTTATAAGTAGTCTGTGTTTTAATTAATTAAGGCTAAATTACTGGTATGCTATACGTTTAATTGATCAAAACATCGCGACGCTGGCTTACAAACACTGCATGCTAACTGTTACCTATTAGCCTGCTGCTGCAGCAGTAGTTGCATAATTTTCTATAAACAAATTGCATAATGCTCCATTTAGTTCGCCCCGTCTGTGATTGGTTGTGTCTTTTATTCCCCTTCCCTCTCGACTTCGACGGTCTGCTCTTTTGGCTGATCAGGAAACTCGGAAAACAAGCGAATGCATTCGCGTCTATAGCGAGAGCACATGTTTTCTCTCTTTTCCGTCAAGTGTGTCCTTCCCAGGACATCTGTAACCAGGAAGTAAAGTCTCTGGGGCGGCTGTAACTCACAATGCGTTGTTTAGGATCGGGACAGTAAATGCAAAACGGATCGTGTCATGATTGACGTCGGAGCTCGGTGAACTTGGTCATGTTGAGGCATTACGTGAATGTCGTGCTGATATGAAATGGTAAGTGCGTTTGTTTTCATTTCGTTACTGAACTAATTTAGTTCGCGGGACCGTGACGCAACTGTTGAACGTGTATTAGGAATACATAATACTGCGAACCATAGGAATGAATGTCAGTCTGCACAATGTGTGTTTGTCGTGATTTAAAGATACTGTCCTGTCTCGAAATGCAGTTAAAGAGACGGCCAAAGCAATTAATAAACTCCTGCTGTCCGTTTAACATGCTACGAGCAGTCATTCATCAGTTGTGTATATTCACCGCGATGCATACTGTACATTCTGTGACACTTGTGCAGGACTTGACTGTTGTAGATCAAATCAGTCCAGCTGTCTGCGCAGTTGCTTAACTTTAACCCGGTGCCACCGTTGTATTGTGTTCTATTCTGAGCCATTGAGCATAATCAGTTATCACAGCAAGGTTTTTATTTATGTATTTTATTTTTTTAGCTCATTCAGTCGCAGCAATGGACCCTTGTGAGTCCAGGGTCACATATATGCTCGTAATGTAAAGCTTCTGAGATGTTAATGAACTTATTTACAGCAGATGCATATGTGTACTGTACTTTGTTTTATTTTTATTTTCCTCAGTGAATAAGAATAAATCTATAAAGAGGAAATGTATTGGCTAAATGCATTTATAACCCAGTGTCCGGGGTGTTAAAATCACACTAATAATATATATATATATATATATATATATTTTTGATTATTATTATTATTATATATATATATTTTTTTTTTTTTTGCAGTGTTGATCATTATAACCACACACATATCTCTTTCACTTATGAATGCAGTGGCCAATCAGAGGCGTTCAGATAGGCTCTGCTAAAAATGCCAGAGTTTAGTTCAGTGAGCCTGCCAGAGGAGGCCTCTTTCAAAGAAACGATTGTCTTAAAAAGGAATAATGATAATAATTGCCACTGGAAATCAATTCCTGAAGGCAAGTAATGGAGCAGTTTGTTTCTGACCCTGACCTTTTGTTGGCAGAAAAACTTTGCAGTACACTGATTAGTGTAATGCATTTTACATTCAGTCCAATACAGATTGAATGCAAGAACATTTAACATGAATTTTTTTTTTTTTTAAGACTTTCCTTCTCTTCAATTTAAGTTCACCAAGTGTGGGTCTCCATTATTTCTTGTGAAACCTGCATCACAGAAGGTTTAATTAAACAAAAAGTCAATATTGGCTAGTTTGTTTCAGTTAGTCTAAATATCCGAGGAATGCTTTGTGCAGTTTGTACTGCTGGCCTGTCTCTAATGTGTTGACCTAGTTGCTGCTAGCTAAACATGAGCTGCTGCTCAAATGCAGCTCTGTCTGTGTAGTTTGGACATTCACTAATGTTGCTTTTTCTGTAGGGAAATATAACATTACTGAAATTACCTTTCAGTAAAAGAAATAATTGTATAAATCAATTAAATCTCTTAATGAATGCAAATGATGATACACAATAAATACACATCTCAAAGAACCAGAAGGAAGAACCAATAAGATGTTGCATTACAGTGAAACTAGGTACTTCTATTTGTCAAAATGTATTGTGGAGATCAACTGTCTTGCATTCTCAGCACAATAATGGTTTATCAAGTGATATTGAGAGAAGAAAGGTTTTAAGAGATGTAATTGCATTTTCAAATTTTCAATAAGACCGTAAACCTCTGCAATTGATTTAGCCTGCAGTGCACAGACTGCAGTTATCTGTAATCTAGAATAGTCCTGGTAAGATATGCAAAATGAGTTGTGAATGGTTGTGAAGTTTTTTTTTTTTTTTTTTTTTTTTTTTTTACAGTTTACAGTGATTATGCATCGAATATAATAAATAAAACTAATAAACAAGTAATCAAGATGACTACAGTCCACCACTTAATGCCTTGTGAAGTGAAAAGATTGTTTCTAAGGAACAAATCCATCATTAAGGGATTTTTAACTTCAAACTGTTGCTTCTGGCCAAAATAAGAGTCCATAATGCATAATAATGAATGTTGTGCTAAATTTCTCCAAATCTGTTCCGATGAAGAAACAAACTCATAATCTGAGGATGAGTACATTTTTAGAAAATATAATTTATGCATGAACTTCTCCTGCTATTTCTGTCAGCAAATCCTAGTGAGACAAATTATGCCTGATGTGTAAGGACCTTTTTAAGGACCAGTTTAATCCAAGTTTTAAAGGTATATGGAGGATGAAATCAGTGAATTACAATGCATCATCACATGCACACTTAATGACATGACTGAGTGCAATAGCAACTTTTTTATATATATATAAAGAAGCTGGATGTCAGTGCAGGCTATTAATGTTGTCCCAATGTGAGTGAATGTTCTCTATATTCTGTCTTCCTGTCTCTCTCTCCCCTTCCCCTCCCCAACAAAAGAATTTCAATAGGTTTGACTGCTGGTTATATAACTGCACTTATTTTTGACCTTCCTGGTCATTTTACAGTATCCCAGGCAGCTTTTTTTAATGGCAAAGTCTTGGAATGAGCATATTATACACTTAAATAGAACAATTCATATTCCCTGTAATAGTTTTTCCCAAACCCCCAAAAAAATTATTAACAACAATTATTAGCATGCTGTCCATGCACTGTGTTATTTTCCAGTGACATAGTAGGAAGACGGATCAATAGAGCATTATGTGCAAATAAACTAAATGTATGTACACAGCTGAGGACAAGATAAGCTAACATCCCAGTTCCATGTGTTCATTAATTGTTAGTTAAGCACAGAAATGTGTAAACCCTGACCTAAATGGTGAACCCAGGGTATACCTATGATCATAAATGAGCTAACAACTAGGACAGGTGTACCTTTTTTTTTTCTTTTTTTTTTTTTTACCCATTATCTTGATGAATTTAAGATTTGGAGAAGAATAGCAGGTTTTCTGAGCTGTTGTTCCAAAATCAAATTTCACAATGCAAATCCTAAACAGTCCAGAGGGTAATGGGTCCAGAGTGTTGTTAATCGCACGGGAAAGTGAACCGTGAAAGCTAGGGGTGTTGCTAATGCAGAGAACGAGCAGATAAGAGGCAGGGTAATTGGTGCAGTCGGGGAAGAATTCAGCATTTGAGAGCTTTCTCTCCTCTCTGACAAACCTGTACTCCGTTTGTATGTAGGCATTAGATAACACTCTCAGAAAATAGTGCATTACTTAACCAGCAGGTTATAGCTCTTTGGACCCAGAGAGTGAACTCGGTCCGACCTTCCAGAGTTCATCTGCGTCAACTGTCAGCATTAAGGTCCTTAAACACTTTAATCTGCACCAGTCTCCGTAAAATGGGTCACTATTCTGTCTAGTGGCCTTTCTTTGGTCATGTGGTGTGGAAGTAAATATACGTGCAGTGCAATTAAGAATGAACCCTGAGGTGCTGTAGTCGAGGCTGAATGAATGGCAGTTAGGCTGTGTGATATCAGTAAGATGTTAGGAAAGGATTAAGAATTCTAGAAACAGTTTTCAAAATGATAGCTGAAGAGAAGGCCAAATGCATACCGTCATTATAAACCTGCCTGAAGAATGTTGAAGCTGCTCTTCTTTTTTTTTTAAGTAGCCTGTGCAACTATTGCACAATATTGCAAGGCTTCTGAAGCCTTACCATAGCTTTGAGTGCTGAAAAAATAAAAACGAAGTATTTTTGTTATTCATCTCACTTTTAAATTGCCGGTCTCAAATCTCAATGTGAGTTGTTTTTTTTTTTGTTAGTTTTTTTTTTTGAGTGAACTGTCCCTTTAAAACTGTGTTGTGTTGGTAGATGGGAATTTCTTTCATGAAAAATCTTTTAGGAATTGTATTTTATTCAACACAACATGTTGTCAGATGTTCTGTGCTATTTCATTAAACATTTATTTCTGTCACGTAAAGCTGAATTTTCGGCATCATCATCACTCCAGTCTTCAGTCAAATGACCCTTTAAAAGTCATTATAATATTCTGATTTACTGCTCAAAAAAAAAAAACAAAAAAAAAAACATAATTTAGGCCATTTGAAACAGACATTTTTGTAACATTATTATTATTATTATTATTATTATTATTATTATAAGTTGCTAAGACATTCATGTGCTAAATTAATAAATATAAATGTTAACTGTTTACACAGAACAGAGAACAGAATCATTAAAGTTAAATGTAAATAATAAAATAAGCCACTTGTAACAATATATTGTATGATAAAAATATAGGTAAAGAAGACTGAATAAGTGGTTTTTGTTATTCAACATCAACTCTGTTCCCTTGAAGTGCTTTTCCCCTCGTGCACAGCGAGAGAAAAAAATCCTAAAGGGACCTTCATCTTCCTCTGAATAGGCACATAGACTGTTGTGCTGCAGGTACTTCAGTATTGTGGCTTCGAGCGGGAGTCTGACTTGACCAATGCTTAGTGGTCCCACGTGGATACCATGGCAACACGTAATTTCAGCTTGCTTGGCATTGCTGTGTGTGTATGCACCGTGTTCTCTCAAAAGCTTATTTAGGATAAAGGTCTTGCCCTGGAGGACACGCTCTAGATTTCTGCGCTACACGGATCATGCAAAGGGTACGTTTCCTGAACTCTGAACACCTGCTCTGCTTTACAATCACATTCACAGCCTGCTCATAAATAGATGTCTAATGGTTATGTGATGATTGATACATGATTCATTCACTGTGATTTTATTACTGGAGCTTTCAGACAGCTCGGTAGTAAAAGGTGGCATAGATTTAGTCATTTTTGTGAACCATGGATGTGATATTAGTAAGTTGAATACACTGCTGAAATTGTCCCATTGCATTGTGTTATTAGATTTTTTTTTTTTCAAAATCATTTAACATAACTGTATTTCTTCTCTCAAATGAAAAGAGAATTCATTAAATTAGTATTTCCATGCCTTTGAATTGTTTTAAAGATTATGTATGATTGCAATCAGCCTCTCTCTTGCTTTCTCTGCGTGTTTTCCTTTTAGAACCAGTTCAGATAGAGCATTAATATGTATTTAAATAATGCATGCTTGTATTAAATATTTTAATAAATGATTATAACAATTTAAATATTAAAATTGCGTAAAGATGTTGCACAGGTGTATGTGTGTGTTTGTGTGTGTGGGATATTCTGTACTCTAGAGTGAGTGTGTGTGTGTGTGTGTGTGTGTACGGTGTATATATATATATATATATATATATATATATATATATATATATATATATATATACGCACACACACGCACACACACACACACACACACACACACACATGTAAAGTACTAAAAAAATATAATATGCAGTGGTGTGACAAATGCTAAATGACACGAAGTTGCTTTGTGTGAAATGAGTTGACCAAGGCAATTTACAATATCCCCATTCTGTACTGAGGCAGTGCAAATATTATGTCTCTGGATATTGTGTGCTGGAGGCAGATTCTGCAGTTGTGCAAATATTATAAGGATGTGCAAAAGGTTAAGATTAAAGCAGGAGCCAGTATTAACAGCAGTACAGTGCAGTACAGTATGAGGTAATTATCGTGATTGTCCTCATAGTGCTGTATGTTTAATGGTAATTTTCCATCCACCTATTTCTTGTTTGGAGTCATAGTAAATTAATCTGTAGTAGTTTAGTGAACGCAGACTAATTTTTGCTTTTCAGTTTTAGGAAGTCCTCTCTATTTGATCTCGTTATGAAGAGAGACGTCATTGGTGGTAATGAGAGGATGTGTGTGATATAGTGACGTGTGCCCTTTGTTGCAGTGCTTACTTCAGCTCAGGATGAGTAAAGAATTGGAGGAGCTTTCTCCCCTGGACGACTCGGGACACGGTGACGGCTCTGAGGAAGAAACCGAGGAGGATGATGAGCCCAAAATTTGTCAAGTATGCGGCGACAAATCCACAGGCTACCACTTTAACGCCATGACCTGTGAGGGCTGCAAGGGCTTCTTCAGGTCAGTGAGCAAACTGATTGGATGTGTTTTATTGTTTTTGTCTTGTTTTGTCGGGACACACATCATCACAGTATGATGAGGGGCATAACATTTCCATCACACGCTTGAGGCATTCATCCAATCACAATACACTGGATAGGTAGCCAATCAGAGCACACCTTGCTTTTCAGACCGATGAGCTTTGTAGAAATCGATGCATTTCAGAAAGGTCAGGCATAGAGGAAAAACAAGAATGTATATTATGTGGAAAATAATGTTTTTTTTTAACCTTAAACTGCATAAACACATTTCATTATACAAAATACACAAAATAATGTTCTGTTTAGCAACATTATCTCTTTAAAAACTGCTAAATCATTGCAATTTTGATTGTTGTGAGTTCCATATATTTTTTTGAAAGCAGCCCTTGAAACAGAAAGTAATTATAGAGTACAGTAGACCATCTGAATTGGTGGCCAGCCCACACGCTTCACAACATGTCGTCTGTGAACACCTGCAGGCACACGGTAATTGTTTGTTTCCCAGGGTGCTTTCAGCATGTTTAAAAACATGGGAATTATATTGGTTTATGTACAAAAGATATGAATATTCAAATGCTTTTTAAAGAAAGCAGTGTTAGCCTCTATTGACATTGTTGCTCTTTTGAATCATTATTGCCATATACAGACAAATACTGTAATTAATAGACCGCAGGGTCTGGTTTTAAATCGATAGCTCACACAAAAATAGTAAAAGTTGTTTTTATTGTTATTATTATTTATTCACCCTCATGTCTTTGCAATGTTTATACTATATAAGATATTTTTGAAGTGTTGTTTCGGACCCCATCGACTCTCATTGTGTTGACTACAACAGCCAAAACTTTCTAAAACGTAATATTTTTATTAGCTCTTTTAAACAACATCATAAAGGTTTGTAAAGACATGAGAGTGAGTAAATAATGATAGACATTTCATTTTTGGGTGAACTAACTCTTCAAAAGGGATATTTAAAATGAAAGGGTCAAGAAATGCCTTCCTAGTGCACTCCTCTGATTATTTGTGAACTAACATTTGACCTGTGTTATATTTATTTTGTGGTATGATAGTTAACCCTAGTAAAAGTGTAGATGCTAAAGCGCATACCGTAGTCTTATTGATGCGACTGACCCAAGTTTTGAATCCATCTTTTGCCAAACTTTATATCACATCGGAAAGGCAATTATTTTCAATAAAAATTAAGAAAATAATCAAGAAGTTGAACATAATGTATCGGGTAGTGTTATGGTCTGTGTATAATTTATACTCAATATGTTATTGCATACTGTTTTATAATGTACTATTATACTGAGGTGCACTTTTTGCAATAGGTAGTATAAATAGATGAAAATCCTGCTATTTTAACATAGTGTAAATAGAATCTAATTGCTATTTGCATGTAGTGTAAATAGCCTCTTTTGCTAAGAAAATATGCTGTTTTCACTTAGTGTAAATAAAATCCATTGCTATTTTCACCAAGTGAAAATAGCCGCTGCCAAACTTTATTTGGAGAATCACTTGAATGTGAATCTTAAAATGTGTTTTAATGCTACTATTGATATTGATTGTATGATTTTTTGAATAATGTCTGTCTTCTAATGTAAGATATTTAAAGTGTACCTAAAGTATACTTACAATAGTTTCACTTTAGCACAATCGGATATACTTCAGATATACTTCTATAGTTAGTTACTTCCTCACAATTAAAGTGCATTAAGTACAAAATTAATCGTTCTGATTTAGCAGATATTGGCAGATATTTTATAAAGTATGTAAATATATTTGTAGTATACATTGCATGAAATACACCGGTACAGTCATGCTCTTATCTTGCAGTGTCTTACTTTTTTCTGCAGTCAGTAAGATTGACTCTATACGTGTGTGTTTGTTTGTAAGGCGCGCCATGAAGCGCCCTGCACAGCTCTGTTGCCCGTTTCAGAACGCCTGTGTCATCACTAAGAGCAACAGGAGACAGTGCCAATCCTGCAGACTCCAGAAATGCCTCTCCATCGGCATGAAGAGGGAACGTAAGTTTGATCGAGCTACACTTTCTGTGTTCCCGAATCCTTAAGAAAGCAGAGCTCAAGGCAGTGTGATATAAGACACAAATGTTTGATTAATGGTTACATTCAATAGCCTAATGATAATAATTAGAGTGATGAACGGATCTTCAACCAAGTCAGTTGTTGAAGATTGAATTAGTCTGTAGACTGCGCATCTTATCAAACAATAAGACCGCTTGCAGCATATAAACTGTGAGTTCACCAGCATGAAACATGTTTCAATTTGTTCTACTCTGCAGATTTTTACCATGTCACTTATCACAACCCAGTCGCCCTTCGCTCATTTTCTTGCATGTGTAATACAATAAGCATGTTTAATGTATAAATAAATACTGTTCAAAAATGAATACTTTCATTCAGTAAGGATGCATTTAATTCGTCAAAAGTTGTAAATAAATACTGTTCTTTTAGGCTTTGTATTCATCAAAAAACTACGGTTTCCACAAAAATACTGGGCAGCACAACTATTTTCAACATTGATAATAATACGATTTCTGAAGGATCATGTGACACTGAAGACTGGAATAATGATGCTGAACATTCAGCTTTGCATTAAAGGAATAAATTACATATTAAAATATATTCAAATAGAAAATGGTTTAAATTTCGTAATGTTACAATTATTAGTGTATTTTTTTTTATACCTAATTGTGTAAATTGTGTAACCTTCAGTTCAGTTCATGCGGTTGTTTTCTTCAGTGATCATGTCGGATGAGGCCGTGGAGAAGCGGAGGATGCAGATCAGGAGGAAGAGGATGCAGGAGGAGCCTGTAACGCTCTCCTCTCAACAGGAAACTGTCATACAGGAGCTGCTCACTGCACATCACAAGACCTTCGACATGACCTGCACCAACTTTATTCAGTTCCGGGTAACATATTTACTTAATTCTGATTTGAGAGTCAGACAAAAGTGTCTACTGAATGAAATCTTGTTTTTCATCAGAGGCTTTATGTCCGCAGCCTTTAGATCCCGATCAGAAATCTATTTCTGAGGACGGTCTAGAACCACACAGTGGCAGGGTCTTTCAAGCCACCATGCACAAAACACTGTCTGAAGATGCACTGCCACAGAACATCAGCTTTACCTCGCCCTCCACCCCTTCCTCCACCTTTCAGAGTCCTGAGTCTAAAGAGCGGAAGCAGCATAAAAGTGTCATTTTCACTACTCTGCCACATTTTACAGACCTCACCACGCACATGATCAAGAATATAATCAACTTCAGCAAAACGCTCACAATGTTCAGGTGAATACTGGCTCTTCCATCTGAATTAAAGCTTCATCACTGGGGGTCTGTTAGATTCTAATGGAGGTGATGTGTTTTGGATGGCAGGACTCTGATCATAGAGGACCAGATCGCGCTGCTGAAAGGAGCCACCTTTGAGATCATTCTGATCCACTTCAACATGTTCTTTAATGAGGTGACGGGCATCTGGGAGTGCGGCCCGCTGCAGTACTGCCTGGATGACGCCATGAGAGGTGAGGGGCTTCGTAGATCTCCTTTAACCTCAAGGTCACTATTAGAAAGATTTTTATTATTCAACAGGGATGCATTAAATTGGTCATAAGTGACATTTATAATGTTACAGTTGCAACAAAATAATTTTATTTCAAATAAATGTTCTCTTGATTCCTCATCTTGACTTGTTTGAGATGAATCCTGTTCAGTATGGATAAATGTAAAATATAAATATATATATATTAGGGGTGCAACGGTTCATAAAATGCATGGTTCGGTTCGATACTACACAGTGGTGTCTTGGTTCAGTTCAGTACATTTGTAGGAAAGTAAAAGCTTCATATTTCAGAGATTTTTATTGATGACTGGAGTGTTAATATTTCAATTATATGCCTATAATTAATTTTATAGTAGACCTGTTTTAAAAGACCTTTTTCTAACCCAGGAGAAGATGCCCCCCCAATTGGGGACACAAGACACACATAGGCAAAAAAAAGAATACAACCATAAAAAAAAAAAAAAAAACGGGATAAAATTAATAAAACAGTTAAATAAATTGTAAAAAACCTTTAAAATTTGTAGTGTTTTTATATTTTGTGATCTCATATTAGAAAGGGTTTTAGAATATATTTAGTGTCTTTTGATTTTTTATTTTTTATTGCGAATATAAAATAGTAATTAACAGATAATGTAAAAATGTTTATCAGAAAACGATGGGTTTTGAAACAATATTAAAATAGCATGAGGTTTTCTAAGTTAAGAGCTTTGTTCAGTTATGTAAAATGTAGCCTTCAGATGTTCCTTGATGCAGAACACAAGATCCAACTCCAAGTCTTCTAGATTATGTAGCCTGAAGCAAGCATGCATTTCCATCCCCACACACAGCACTAGGGTTAGATGACCTATTACTACTAACCAAAGGTTTCCATGGTTTCTCATGGTTTTGTGTTCCTGTAAATAAGTGGTGTGTCATTCTGGAGTCTCCTCATCAGACTTTTGTAATGCGCAGTTATCATTCATTGTACTCCGTGAACAGCGCAAGTACAATACAGTGTAGAGCTTAAGAGGAAGAAAGCCATGTGACCATGACCAAACAAAGCAGGAGATAAAGCCCAACCACTTTGATGAAGGACGGAAAAGGTATCTGCCACAGGCATAACCCTCCAGTTAAGAGGAGGAAGGGGAAGAGGGGAAGACTGCAGGAGAAACCCCCCATAGTGCTAGAGAGGTGTTGGGAGCACAGTGGGACAGAAGGATAATGAGCGAGATGGAGGCAGAGCTAATAACATCTCAGAGAGAAAATGAACTGAGTAGCCAGGCTTTCTTTAAAATGATACTGTGAAGTTCTCAGGAAGCACTTCCTGCCTTAGTACGTGTCAGTCTGCATTTATTGGCATTACTTTAAATGGGATTGTGTCAGTTCAACTTTTTACTTCTTTTTTTACTTCAAATATAAGACCTATTTTAAAGGTTTATATAAAGGTTTATATATATATGCAGAGACTATGGACGCTTGTTTCTACCAAGAAATTAAAAAAAAATATATATATATATATTTAATTGCAACTTTTTTCCTTTTTTCTTTACTTTTATATATTAATTCTGAGTATATTGTTCACAATCTTTTTTTTTTTTTTTAGCAGAATAAAAAATAAAGGTCATTTGACTTTTTATCCCACAATTACTTTATATTTATCAAAAAAAAAAAAAAAAATTCTCACAAGTGCAAGTTTACATACTTTTTTTTCTCAAAATTATGTTTACTTTTTTTTTTTTATTGGCAAACCACAAAAAAAAGAAGGTAATTGCGACTTTTTATCTCAGAGTTTGGACTATTTTTCATGCAATTGCAAGTTTGTATTTACTAATTCTGACATGTCTTAGAATTGCGAGGTTATATCCTAAATTCTGTATTTATATCTTGCTAATTCCAGGTTTATATCCCACAATTTTGACTTTAGTGCAAAAAAAAAAATTCAGAACTGCGAGATCAAAAAGACGCAATTACTGCAGAAACAAGCTCCAAATAAAAACAAAGGTTTCCCTAACATTACGAAGACTCTGTGGTGTTTTGAGCATCACCAGAGCAACATCAGCAGTATGTTTTTGGGACAGGACTGTCTGGCCCAGTTGGACTGCAGACAGGAAAGTGGAAAACCAGTTTGAAAACAGTCATTACCTTTGCTGCTAGTGGACATGACACACTTCAGCATTAATCCTTTCACACAGCCTAAGTCTGAAATGTTTTAAGTGCCACGCTGTAAAAATGTGTCAGTGAACCGAGAGAGTTCAGGCAGATGAAATGCAGTGAAACTGGTTAAAGAAACCTGTGTGAAAGACATGTCACTAGCCAAGCATGACATCTGATCCATTGCTCATGTTTATGTAACTTAGAAGTAAGGCTTTAACGGTACACATACTTTTTTTTTTTTTGGTACGGTACGCAAGTGTATTAAGCCGATCATTCTTTTATTTTTTTCAGGAAATTCAGACATGAAATGCCGTTTTGGTGCTCTTTGATGTACATGAGACCGATCGTTATATGAATGCCTCTCGTGAGAGCGTGTGATCATCCCTTCATCTTTAGCTTTAATGCAAATGAAACATGAATGAACACCTCATGTAATCACTCAATCAGTGTTTCAACCGCGGAGAGACGTCAGTAAAACAGCTTGTGAACAAAATGTCACGTAGCATTTAATTTACCTCAGGCAAGTTACCAATGTCTACAGTTCGTTATTTGCCAGAGAAAGGAAGACTAAGAGCATTTTGAGAAATAATGGCCTATTTCACTTTATTATATCTTACTTTACCTGATAGTGACGTCTTGATTATTTAATGAAGGTTTTGTTTAAAAAAAAAAAAAAAAAAAAAAAAAAAAAAATTATGAATCAAGTTATGGCAGCTGTTGTGTAAATTATTGCATTTCAACAACAAATAAAAATTTTATAATTTAGAAGTTAATTCAAAAACTGCATTATGTGCAATTTACATGCTTGCATACACATTTTTAATTTGAGTGTTGATTACTATACGTAAAAATAAATAGTGACTGAATGGTGGGCTCTTGTAAAGTAAAAGTGCTCCCTATAGCTTAAGATGAGGTAGATTTTTATCTCTAAGACAGTTTTAATTGTAATTGATTTTATTTCAAGAAAATGCAATTCGTTCAGTAAAACATTATTTAATAATAAAAAAACAAAGTTAATTTTTTTCCCCTCCTGCAAACCGAAAAAACACGTCAAAACAGAGCTATGTATCTTAACCTCATGTTTGTGTAGCGTTCCACACCTGCTTAGCAGTATAAAACTGCATTTTCAAAGCTTCTACTGTATTATGAGTATTTCAATAAGAACCCTTATGTGGCATAATTAAAGCCTGTGGTGGTATTATTAAAAGCTCCAGTCCATCCTTGATTTTTTTTTTATTTTGATCTGCTTTTCAAGGCTAAGTTTCCATAGCAGCTGGAGAAGTGTCATTTCATTATATATTGACTAATTACTCTCTATCTCCAGTTTCTTAGAGGCAGCTGTTAAAGCTTTAAAATGAACTCTGAATTCAATGTCATATTGTATGTCATCACCCTGACAACTCATTTCATACAGCTGTCATTCACAATAGCTCTTCTGTTTAATGAACCCTTGCATTGTTTTATGAATCCTTGCTTTACCGTGTCGACGTGTGGTAGCCATCGCCGGGAAATGTCACGAACAAAGTAACATCTCCGGTGCTTCTAGTCTTCAGTCAAGATTAAATGGAGATCAAATGAAAACATTTGCGTGAATAAAGGCTGCAGTTTACATGTCTGAATTCAGAAATTAATTTAGAGCCAGCATGAATATTTTCAATCTAATTCTTACAAAATAGAAAATTATTTGAGCTTTGCACACTGACTATATTAACACTTATCAGATGTGACTTTTCTTTTCTTTATATATATATAAAACTAAAACTAACTTTAAAAAAATATTTTTGTGATTTCATCACAATCTTCTAAAACATCAAAGCTGAAAATATTTTTTTTTACAAATTCTAACATCAATTGAAAGATTTAGTCATTTAGCAGATGCTTTTCCAAAGCAACTTACAAATGAGGACAAATCTTCATTTCAATTTATGTTTTAAACTAAAGTTTGATGTGAGTTTTTTTTTTAGTTTTAGTTTTTAGTGTTTTAAATTTACTATTTAATCTTTTTTTATTATTTGAATTCAAGTTAAAATTTTAAACAAAATTTTGTTTCGATTTATTTAATTTTTTTTAAAGTTATATATAGCTTTAATTTATTTCTATTTAAGGTTTACACATTTTCCTGTTGAAGTTTTTATGAATGGAATATTTTCCATTTTTAAACTAAATACATTTTCAATTAGTTGCAAAGACAATATTTACACGTTTTAAGTTTCATCTACATTTACTAATTTCAGGTTTCGTTTTGTATCACGAAAACGATTCTCCTCTTAAAATCGAAACATTAATAAATTCATCTAGTGTAATGTTTCACCTTGCAGTAGGTATCCTGTTTTTTTACCCTTCATCCTTTCCCATGTTTTGACATGTTTCCCTTCGTTCCTCCCTCACTGTTCAGCCGGCTTCCAGCGCCATCTTCTGGACCATATGATGAATTTCCATTACGCTCTGCGCAAGCTGCACTTACATGAAGAGGAGTATGTGCTGATGCAGGCCATCTCGCTCTTCTCACCAGGTACTTCAGATGATGTTCAACATACACATCCAACACACACAGCCAGCTGTTTTACCTGTGTGTGTGTGTTTCATCCCCAGATCGCCCCGGCGTGACACATCACAGCATCATCGACCGCAACCAGGAAATAGTAGCACTCACCCTGAAGACCTACATTGAGGCCAAGCGGTCCGAGCCAAATAAACAGTAAGAACTCTTTATTTCTGTCTTACTAAGGGGGTAAAAAATCTTTGATTGCACTTTCATTTGAACCTTCTCCTCCTGCAAGTCTGCTGTACCCAAAGATCATGTCATGCCTGACCGAGATGAGGAGCATGAATGAAGAGTATACAAAACAAATGCTGAAAATCCAGGACATTCAGCCTGATGTGTCTCCGCTTTTACTGGAAATAATCAGCAAAGACAGCTAAGCCTTCACCGAGCAGACGAGACTCTCGCTAGGACGGAAATCCAGTCAAAACCAGCGGGGACGAGGACTGTGCCTACTGATAATGAGCTACTGAACTGTCTGCAGCACACAGGGATTGTGAAATTGTATTTTTATAATTGTGCTACTACATGTATCGGTGTTCCAGGAATCTTTTCACAAGAGAACTATTTCTTTAGTTCATAACCGGATGTAGGATGACTCGTATTATCTCTAAGATTCACTGCGTGGATGAAGCTTGAAATGTGGGGTGCGATGGAGATTCGACTCCCTTTTCCCCCGTCTGCAGTGTGTCGAGAGGAGACGCTGGAAGAGAACACTATCACGGCTGCACACGGATACAACGACAATGTGATGCATATTAGTCCATTTGTGTTAGTAGTCCGTCTCTTGACAAAGCTGTTTATTTATTGTTCGTTTTTAAATGCTAAATAGTTTTATAAGTGGACCGCTGCGAAGTAGGCTATATGTTGTGTTCAGGTGATGTAAAAAAATATGCATATATAATATCAGTGCCAATGTCCGATGTGAATAGCTGTATCTGATTCAAACCTTTTCCATACTAGAATGTAAACGTTAGGAATCTCAGAAAGAACGTGTTCAGGGCTTAGTTTACTCTACCTATTTAAAAACATGCTTTGCATAATCATTTTTAAGCACAATCATTAGCCATTATTATTGCAATCACAAATAATGTATAATAATGCTATTTAAATTATACTAATGAGGTTTTTTTTTTGCATTATGGAAATGAGAAAAACATTATGCAAAATATCTGTTTTTTTTTGTTAGTTTTTTTGTGTATTGTTACAGTTTTCTTCACAATTATTTTCCATTACAGAAATGAGAATGGGATTGTTTTTGCATTTCAGAAATGAGAAAATAGGCTTTTTATGCTAAATATCTTTTTTGTTTTGTTCATTTTCATAATTATTTTTAATTACAGTAATGGAAAAAATAGGCTTACATTTATGCAAAATGGGTGTTTTATTTTCGGACCTGGATAAGTTGTCAGATTTTGTGAGATCGACTGATGTGTTGCTGAGTATGTGCTAGCTAGTCATGTCTGCTGTGAATGTTTTATATTAGTAACATAGCTTACAGAATTTGTGCAACATATGAATATGAATCTGAAGAATCAGACAAGCTGCAAAAGTTCATCACATTGACACTTTCTTGAGAAGTGATTGCCTTTTAAAATGCTTCACTCAGCAGTGAGCGTAACCTTTTTTTCACTAAATTCAGGGTTTAAAGCAGATTTACAGAGCACACGTCAGAATAGCTTTTAAAGGTAATTTTTACCTTTTCTGGTTCGTTTTGTAAGTAAAGCTAAAAAGGCTAACCGTGACAATCAAGGTAAAGATTATATTGTGTTATATTTGGATGTGACCTGACAATGTAGAGCAGATGTTGAGGGTTCAAACTAAGAGTGCAGTATTTTTAGGAAAGGACCCTTTCACATATTTGACTCAAATAACAAGCAAAGTATTCAGATTTCAGGTGTCTCTATAAAGCACAGACTCATTTACAATGCCTTCATGTCGGCATGTGTAGATTAAGCATTTATTTCATCCTGTCTGCAATATGTCATGAAACGAGTCATTTCTACACAGCGCACTCAGGTTTTCTGTTATTTTCGAAGTAAGACCCAGTATGAGACCCTCTCAGGAAAATAAAATGTACAATTGAATGAGAACGTGTGCAGAATCTTTTACTATGTAACTGTGTCTATTTTCCTAAAAAGTGTAGTTTAATAGTAAACAAAAGAAAGAAAGCTGCTTTTATTTGATCACAAATAAATATGAAATAAACATGAATGAACATCCGAAGGTATCTTGTTTCAATGGTGAAAATGCACACCATTTTTCAAGGCCACAATGTTATTCTATTCTCCTCTCTGGGTGGTTTGTCAGATTCTGTGTTATGATTGGTCAGATCACCTGTCAATCAAACTCAGTGCAAAGGTTGACCTTATAGACTTTCGAACAGTAGTATAAGACAGATGCCTTTATCCCAAAGCAACTTTAAAGTGTTTTATCTGAACCCAGGCACTTAACGAGAATCACCTTTAAAGATCTTAGGAATGAAGAGTGATGAAAAAGATTTCGTTGCACTTTTAAAAAATTTGAGATTGGGGAGATTTTGAGTTGGGAAAAGAAAGACACGTGACAAAGCAGGGTCATTTCCAAGCTATCCTACTCTTTATTTAATGCAAATTACAGTACCAGGTAACTAGTCTCTGAATCCAAGTCACACCAAGGACCAAAACGGACATATTTACAAGGAGAGGAGACATTTAGCATACCTTCACAGAAAAAGAATATATTTAAAATAAAATAAAATTTTCAGTCACAAACAGAGGCATTCAAGTAATATTAATGTTATAGAGGTTGTATTTTTTTTTTTTTTTCGTTTTAAACCAAGACAACTTTTTTTCCCAATAAATGTACGTAATGCAATAGTCTGTATTCAGCCCACAGTCCTTAAAACACTTGTTTGTTTGTTTTTTGGTAATTGTTTTCCACCCTTGTGTCTTTACATTTTTACTCTAACTTGAGTCACGAGAAGTGGTCACACCATTCGTGGAAAGCAACACATCTATGAACGCGTATCTTACAAGCAAGCTTTACATCGAGGGTCCGACGGGTGCTACGTGACATCTCTACTGCGTACTGCCAGCTGGCCCACGAGCGGAAACACAAAGAAATCATTATTATTGCCCCCGGGATGTCGCAGTAACATCACAACACGCTCAGAGTTGGTTCACTTTGGTAGTGGAACGAGTGTTAGGACATACATTGTGATGGGCTCCACAGGAACAGGACTTCCTCCACACACAAAAACACCTTTGTGCCAAAAAAATGAGGAAAAACATCTAATGCGAATGTGGTTTCGGCTGTCAGTCATTCAGACAGTCAGCACCTGCAGAGGGTCACAGGAAGGGGCGTGGTCTGTCTCGTGTGTGGACAGGAAGGATATGGAAGCAAAGGCACTCCAAACTATAGATACACTATACATTACTAGTTATAGTTACAATAATATAGCTGGCACCTAGTGTACAGATAAGACTGAACTATATGGCTGGAGAAAGCTCCTTGTCTACAGTATCCAACAAACAGCTCATGTCTGCCCTGATCTTTTAAATCTGCTTTTCAGGTTTTACTTTGATCCGTTTTCATTGAATCCCTCGTCTTTGTTTTCGCTCCTTAACAGTTCTCAGGTCAGCATATTTATGTACATAGCAGAACACTCACTCACTCGCTCACAAATGATACAAAAAATCAAAACAGAAGCAAAAGTAAAAGCCAGAATTTGGTGAGGAGCAACTGTGCTGTACTGTATATACACGTCTGCCGTTTGCCTATTAAGACATTTTGGGAAAGAAAAAAGTACTCTTTTTTTTTTTTTTGCAAGTTACGTTGAGACAGTAGTGGTTAAAACAACGCAGCCATTGCGAATAAAGCGCAAACACAGTCTCTGTGAGGTCTGCGCCACATCGATGCGCTTCATCATGTGTTCTGTACGTTTAACTATGTGGATAAGAACATTGGATCTGAGCGTTGCGACACTGACAATAAATAACGAGAGCAAATCAGGACAGAAGGTGAATATCTAATTCTACCAGGCTAACTGAAAACAGCAGAGAAGAGCGAGACGCTTGCTCCAGCAGACTCTTACACATACTGTATCATTTCGATTCTGAACCCATGATGCTAGATATAGATCTATATATAACTATATATATATTTATTTTACATAATGCGAAGTAACTGTGTATGTATATATCATACAAGAACACAGAGATGGAGACAGCACGTCTCACCTGTCAATCAAAATGTCTGCCCCTCCCCTACAGCCCGCCCATTTTATAAAACAAGATAAAACCGATTCTGCCGACTTAAAACTCCTGTAACAGAGTATTCCTCTGTTGTCTTTGTGGTTGGAACATGCGGCTTTTATATGTATACCTCTTGTACTGTGCCTTGTGTTTTTAGATACGATTAGATACAGTATTCTTGTAGTTTTGAATGCTTGTATCAATTTCACCCAATACATATATGCATATACAAGCTATATGTATATATATATATGTGTGTGTGTGTGTGTGTGTGTGTGTGTGTGTGTGTGTGTGTGTGTGTGTACTGTATACAAGAGGTGCTCCCAACCAAATTCAAGCCATGCACTATTAGAGGCCCAGGACGGTAAAAAGGGACAGAAGGTGCAGCTAGAGACGTCCAGGTGAGTGAAGGGGAGCCCAGATGTGAACGGAAGTGGATGGATCTGGCTACCGGATTGCTTACATAACAAGATTGTCCTCTGAGAATGAAAAAAAAAAAAAGTTTTGGCTGGTCATGGACCAGGTTTTATGGTTAAACAATACTCCCCCCCTCACTGCTCTCTCTCTTTTTCTCTGTCGCAGTCGTTCTCGTGAATTACGCCCGACGAGGCATTTCCACACAAGTCATTTTGATCTCTTTCTGAACTTCGTAAAAAAACTAAAAAGATGTAAATGAAGGTTGTCTCTTGCAGTCTGAATACAAGTGGTGGTTATGTGACTCAATTCCTGCCCATTAAGCTGGTGAGCAGTGGGGTGGGCGTGGCCTCTGAGGCAGGGTCAGGTCTGATTGGCTGGGACTCTCAGGTTGAGGTGTTGGAGGCGGAGGCAGAGGCTGCAGTTGTGGTCTGACTGCGATCTCCAATATTGGCATCTGGACACAAAGACAAAACATTTTATGTTATAAAGTCATGCTCATTTTTTAGTATTATGTAAATACTAATATAATATTAATTCTAAGTAATTTAAGTACTTGTTTAATTCTTTAGTACAAACCTTTTCAATATATGAGAGTAAGTTTCCAACATTTCAATTTTTTAAGTTAAATTTTTAGTCTTATATTTACATTTTATTAAATATAAGCTTTATTGAAAACAAATAATTTTTCTTTAGTAACAACACTGTAATATGTCATGGGGTGCTACTCCAATATATCCTTTAAAAAAAATTCAAATTTCCCTGTAAAAATACTTTTAAACCTTTTTTGCTAATGAAGATAAATATAGATTAGGGAAATACGTTATTAGTTTTGATGGATAGTTAACCCACATGACATGATTAGATTTACATGTTTCTTCAAAATGGTATAAAAGTTATCTAAACCAATATAAAGCCAAAACGAGTGATTTAAATTTGTATTCACTGTGTACATTTGATACATAATTGAATAAAAACGTACTTGATAAAACAGAGGTTCTAGCTTCTGATTGGTCGATACAGTAATAGCTATGACACAAAACCCCATGTTCAAAATATAAAGATGAGCAAAAAGGGTCTGAAAGAAAGGCTGACCTGAAGTGGCAGAGGCGTTGGTGGGGGTGGAAGCTCCTGCCTGGTTACGTGCATGAGCAGGAATTAGGATAGAGGCCAGGGATGGGTTACTGGACAGCTCTGAGTCAAGTCAAACAAACAACACCAAAAGCTGACTACCTTGCATTTGACAGAACGTTTCTTCATAAGAGCACATGCCAAGTAAGGCCTTACCTTGAGTTGTGAAGTTGAATAAGGATGGTTTCTCACGCCCGTTAGGAAGTTTAACATTGGGATCCCGCAGCTCATCAAAGAAGGAGTGAGCGCAGGCCTCTAGCGGGGTCAGCCGAGCGGTCGGGGTGTACTCCAACAGCCGCGAGCACAACGCAATGGCTTCAGGAGGCGTACGTGGCCGAAACACCTGCCGAGACAATTCAGAAGTTTACTAAGACTCTCTTAGTCAAGTGTATCTTTGTAGTATGAATAAATTCTAACACTTTATTTTCAGAGTCCGTGTTACACGTCACATGTACTTACTGTTACCACAACAATAAATAACCATATTTTTCGGACTATAAGTCGCACCTGAGTATAAGTCGCATCAGTCCAAAAATACGTCATGACGAGGAAAAAACATATATAAGTCGCACTGGACTATTAGTCGCATTTATTGAGAACCAAGAACCAAGAGAAAACATTACCGTCTACAGCCGCGAGAGGGCGCTCTATGTCTTCAGTGTAGACTACAGGAGTATTGAGCAGCATAGAGCGCCCCCTCACGGCTGTAGAGGGTAATGTTTTCTATTGGTTCATTTCTCTTGGTTCATGTCAAATTAATTTTGATAAATAAGTCACACCTGACTATAAGTTGCAGGACCAGCCAAACTATGAAAAGGAGTGCGACTTATAGTCTGGAAAATACGGTATGCAGAATTACGTGCAAGTAACCCTAAGCCAAATCCTAACTATATATTAAGTATATGTAGCTAATTAATAGTCAGATAAAGTCTAACCAAATTATGCATAAATACATGATTAAAAAGTGTGCATTCAGACCTTTTTTGAAAGAATAACCACATTATGACACTATTGCATAAGCTTTCTCCGTTCTATCTGAACGATCACTCGTTCATATGCACATGATTTCGCGATTAATAAAGTCATGACATGTCTGTAGCTAGCTATGGATGTTTTTGGAATCATTCATAGAATCTGAGTCATCTATGAATCACTTCGGAAATTATCTCACGTAGGCTACACATTTAGGATGATTATATGCATGTTATTTTACAAACGAGGCCCAAGGTTGACATTATAACAGCCTGCCTTGAACAGGGTGACATGGTGTCCTGTAATGGGCTGCTAAAGAAGCTGTAGACTTTCTCCTGGTTTATTAAGGACGAAATGCTCACATGGTTTTGGTAGCTTTACGTCTTTAAGGTGTTTGAAGTGCAAGAAGTGCAGTAATGGAAACAAGACTTGTTTATATCTGGCTCAAGCTCTGGTTTACAGGAAGCGGAAGAAAGGGAAGGTTTGAGTCATATGCATTGGGGCATATCCTGTGCAGAAGGTAAGAGTGTGTTGAAGGGAGGGGTCTGATTGGAGGATAAGACCAAACACACCCTGCAGCTCAGCTGTATAATTCAGACAATGACCACCAGAGGGCGCATGAGAAGTCCTGCTACTATACTTCATGTGGACTACAGTGGAGGGTACATTTACTAGTATAATGGCCAGACAAAAATATCAGTTTGAGATCTGCATCACAGTTTTCAAGAATGAAACGTTTTTTTAAAGCAATAAATACAATAATTTTGTTTGTGTACATTTCCCTTTCTAATCATACCGAAGAAAAGTACTAAGACTCATTACCAGTTATAACATGTCCATCTGTAACAGTTCATTTGTCCTTCAGATTTGATTTCAAATGAATCAGCAAGTTCAGTTTGATGTGCATGCAAACATTTTCATTTGCAAGGCATAACATACCCAACTGTTCAAGGGTTTGGGGTCAGTAGGATTTTGTCATATTTATGAAAGAAATCTTTCATGCTGACAGAAGTGCCATTTTATTCGATGTTATCTATTTGAATATATTTTAAAATATAATTTATTCCTGTGATTTCAAAGCTGAATTAATCCAGCATCATTACTCCAGTCTTCAGTGTCACATGATCCTTCAGAAATCACTCTAATATTCTGCTCAAGAAACATTTCAGATTATTATTAATGTTCTAACATTTTGTAGAAACAATGATATATTTTTTTCAGGATTGGATAAATAAAAAGTTGAAAAGAACAGCATTTATTTAAAACAACAATTAATGCACCCATGCTGAATAAAACTATGAACTGCTTTTAAAAACATCTTACTGACCCAAACTATTGAAAAGTACTGGTTACCACAATCCAAAAACCACAGAGTGAACAACAACTGTGAAAATGTGTAATGAAGTCAGCATGCAATGTAGAGCATGTCTGATGAGGTCATTCAATTCAAATGGACATGAGGATGTGACATCACTGACCGACATCAGCTCTGTTCCAAAACCTAAGCATGCAGCCGCCTTCTTATAACACAAAGCACACAGATACTGAGTAAGATAAGCAGTTTTCAAACTATTTTTATTGATCAGTTTTATTTAGTATTGAATAAACCACAGTCATATTTATAGTACATGTAACAAACATAACGTTTATAATTCCTCTTTCCATTTCAGATTTTTTTTTCACCTTCTCCTTTCTAGATCAGGCTATCTTAGGAGGCAGCATAATTAGTCCGCCTACCTTTTCTGAACCAGACTTCCTATGTAGGCAGCTCACTAGGACTGGGAACAGACTGTAAGGTCACTTGGCTAAGCATTACAACAGAGCTCAGAAAGAAGACGTCTACATACAGTACAGACAATCCTGACTCTAATGTTCCTTCTCACAACAACCAGTTGAGAAGTACGTGTCAAAGAGCACTAAATGAAACGCAGTCGGCGAGGCCTGTGTGGTGCAGACGTCTGGGTGATGTGAATGGAGTCGGGACAATGAGTCGAGCGGACGGCTGGAGGTGGAGGGCGGCTGTGCTAGAAGTAGTAAAACAGTTGTCTTGTACCTGTTTACTCACCTTAGTCCATGGGTGGGCCTTAATCTGCGGGAACTTGAACTCGGTGTAGTTTGGGTTCATTTCCCGAATCTGCTCCCGTGTGGGGGTGCCCAGCACCTGAGACCACAAACACACACAAACACACTCAACATAAATAGCTGTTTGTGAACTGAAGTTTCTGAAAAATTACTGAAATGCTGTGTGATGCATTGTTTGTTAAAAAGAAGTATAGTTTTAAATACTTTTAAAAAGAGCACTTATCATGATAATAAATACTTATTATCCCATAATTTACTCCCCCTCAAGCCATCCTAGGTGTATACAACCTTCTTATTTCAGACAAATAAGATCAGCGTTATATTAAAAATGTCCTGGCTCTTCCAAGCTTTATAATGGCAGTAAATGGGTGTCGAAAATTTAAACCCCCAAAAACTACATCCATCCATCATAAAAAGTGCTCCACACAGCCCAGGAGTTAATAAAGGCCTTATGAAGTGAAACAAAGCACTTAAGTACGAATTAGTGATGGCCGGATCAGGTTTTTTGTGCCCTTGATCAAATCCCATTCATTGAATATTGAGTACCTGCCGATACCGAGTCCTGATCTGATTCTTGTAAATTCCTACAGGAATGTATGCTTAGTGCAATATCTACAGAGTTGTGCAGAGAGTAAAATAAATAAATGCATGATGTATGTTTGTGTATCTTACAAGACACACTCTCTATGTATATACATATATGCACACATTGTAAACAGAATATGTTGTAAACAGACTTTGTGGCCACAATTATGAATATGGGACTACTGATATAAACTTCTTGTGTTTTAATATGTACAATAAGCAGAATAATTGCAACAAAAAGTGGAGAAATGGTCAGAAAGAATGAAGCTCGTACTATCAACAAAACATAACGTGTTATTACAACGAAATCTCTGAAAGTCTGAAGGCTGATACAAGTTAACAATAAATGAATGAGTGATCGTTACAAAAGTGCACATAAAATACACTGAACAAGGAAGCTCAAACATGTGTGACAAGCTAGAACAGACCTCGAATGGAACGCACAGGATTGTGGGATATCAAAGGCAGCGTAAACAAAACTTGGTTCTCACCAGACTAGTGTATTCTCACCAGGGTTTTCCATCTGCTGGAACACCTCTCTCTTGTGAATACACCGCTTCACTTCAGAAAGCCTCTATTAACCCCCGCAGCCATGTGGAGCACTTCTTAAGATGGATGGATGCACTTTTTTTGGCTTAAAATCTCAACCCCCATTCACTGCCATTATAAAGCTTAATTTTCATTTTTGGGTGAACTACCCCTTTCAGTATGTATTATACCAACCCTTTTCAGTATATCCTATCAGTATAATATATATAATTTCACATTTACTTCTAGTGTTGTTAAAATTTACTGATGAATATACTAACAGGCATTCACGGTAAACTAAAATACACTTTGATGTAATTTCTATTGAAACTTCCATTGAATGTACTAGTAAGAGTGATAAGTTTTCAGATAGTTCACCTTACAAAACTGTTACAAAAAACCCATAAATCATGTTAACAGTCTTGTATGAAACTCTCAATCTAACTCAACCAACTGTTACGCAGCAATTGTTGCTCTTCCTACAGACTCATGCACACACCGTGAGATTAAATCACAGTTTTACAGAAGTGGTGGCGGTGGTGTTGGCGGCTGTACCTTGATGATTTCCACCAGCTGATCCACTCCACTGTCCCCGGGGAAAATGGGCTGTCCCAGCAACAGTTCTGCCAGCACGCAGCCAGCTGACCACACGTCTGCAGTGAAAGCAGGTCAGAGAGATGCTGATTAGCCAGAGGTCATCCTAAACTCACTGTATGGCCTTGCAAAATCACCAACAACACATCAAACTAAAAAAGCACAAAATAGTGGTCTACATGAGTGAAAAAATCCACCAGTTCATGAAAGATCCTTCAGCTTCATAATCTTTTTTATAGAGCCTATTTTCTGAAAGAATGGTCAAATGATTTGACTTTTCATTGGTTGATAGAATATTTAGAGATCAAGGTGGCCACTATCATGTAAAACCAATTTAATCTCAGTCAATAAAAATGTGAAAGGAGATAAATAAATAAATAAACATAACTAAAGCAACTAAAATTACATCAACAAGAGTTTAGTCAAGATATATAGATCAAAATGCAAATGTGAATTATTCAGACTGTAGATAATTACTGATAGTCCCAGAATTACGCTGATATTTGGCCTAGCTGATATATATCAGTGCATTTTCTTGTGCAAAAGGAGCACAATCAATTGTTTTGAACGTGTACTTCACATCTTTAAAGTACAGTAGATTTTTTTAAACTGTATTTGCAGATAATATCAATTAATAAATCAAAAGGCAAAATCAAAAGTGTACTTAAAGAGTTCCCTTTCATGTATGTTTCTTAACACACTTAAAAAATGCACTGTGTAATGTTACATTTTTAAAAATCAATATTTTGTTGAGTTTTATGTGTTATCTAATACACTGAAGCACAGGTAAAATACTCAGTTTAATAACTTTAGTTCATAAACATGCATCATTAATTCTGAAATTATTGTTATTATGATTAAAATTAAAGATAAACTTGAGACCTGATGAAGTGTGCCAAAAAAACGAACTAAAAACTAAATAATGTTTAGCTAACTGCATTTGTTATAAATCCAAAATACAAAAACCTTTTATTCAAATGCAAATAACATGCAATTAAGTGTCCGGAAACATTTTATTTACTTAATAACACTTTTAAAAAATGCTTCAGTACACTTCTTTTCACAGGGGCCACTTTTGTCATAAATTTGCATATTTATCATGATAAGAGGTGATAGCAACATAACAGAGGAATAGTTTTTTTTTAAGAAGAAATGATTTGCATGGCAGAACGATTAAAGCCCATGTACCTATGCTGGAGGTGTAGTCGGTTGCTCCAAAGATGAGTTCGGGAGCTCTGTAGTACCGTGAGCATATGTAGGAGACATTGGGCTCCCCACGTACTAACTGCTTAGCACTGCGAACAAAAAGACAGATTGATCAATCTCTGATCACACACATCACCATTTCATTAAACTATTCTGTCTTGTGGAGTTCATTGGCAGGATAAACCCCTAAAAGTCACCTAAATGAGCTTAGAGATCTAAAGTGACCAGAGAGCTAAAGGTGATTTCTTTTGTTTCGATAGCAAGCAAGTTGCTAACATTTTTAAAGCATCTCAAGGCCACTTGCAATGTACATGAGGACTGCTGCTAATATGTGTCCTCATTCAAGGAAAATGTACATTATGTTTTTGTATAAGTCCTCAGTATAAGGTATTCATTAACAAGAGGCAAAATCGCACGTCCTAGTTTTCAGACGCAAGGCAAAGGAGAAATGGATACCCGAATATCACGTCACCTAAAATCTTCACTAGTATTCTTAGGCAGGAAAATGTTAATATCAGGCTAAATGAAAAGGCTGAGGTCAGCACAGATATCTCTGAGCAGAGCGAAGCCATCTGGAGGCCTCTGGCGAGGTGTAAATACGGGATTATCAGGTTAAATGCAGTGAAGTGTTGCTTTCAGTTCACAGATCCACTGGGGCCGCACTAGACCTTTGAAAGGTTATCAGAAAAAGGTTGTATCCTATGAATTGGCTATCAAGAGATTGCCAACTGACCTGCCAAAGTCACAGAGTTTGAGCACGGCCGTGTCTGGGTCCAGCAAAAGATTCTGCGGTTTGATGTCCCGATGGCAGATCCCAAAGGAATGGATGTAGGCCAGACTCCTGAAGAGCTGGTACATGTACAGCTGGGAAGTAGATATACACCAGTCGTGAGGTTAGTAAAGCAGTCAATAAAAACAGGTCACAAAAAAAAGGTACCCTAAAAAATGCATAAAAATGTTGTTTCAAATCCAAATGACTTTCTTTTGTCCATGGAACACAAAAGGTGAATTTCTGAACAATATAATGCTTTGTTGCATATAATGAAAGTGCAACAAAGTGGGGACCGGTGTAATCAAGACTGAAAATGATTTAAAAACCACCGCAATACATTTTAATGGTCATAAAAGTTGTCTATTTGACTATTCTGAAGTGATATGGCACCACTGACATTAATGGCATTTTATCATATCCAGTTGTCCATTTTTGGAGCTTTGAAAGAGGGGAAGATTATCAGAGAATAATGATTTTTGATCTGTTCATTACCAAGACTTGGAATAAAGTTCATGACTAATATGGAGTACTTTTATGCTTCTCTTATGGTGGAGAGTCCTTAGTCTAAATTCACATTCATTATATGCAAATGTTTTTTTTTTTTTGGAATAGCTAGACTATTGTATATTCTTCATAAAAAATTCTCATGGAGTTACAAAATCCAATTAATTTACCTGATGTTTTCAGGTTTAGAAATCAGATAGTCTGTCATTAATTCCTCACCCTCATGTCATTCCAAACCCGTAAGAAACCCGTTCATTTTCAAAACACAAATAAAGATATTTCTATGCTTTGAAAGCAGACATGATGTCATCACACAGGAGGAGGGGGAAGAAATGCCAACACACACTCGGCTGACCCATAAACTCACCAGTGGGAACAAAACCTAAGGCTTTCATTCTGGATGTACACAAACACACATAAGGAAGCATTAGGAACGATCCGCACCTTCACATAAACCATGGGAAGGGTCTGCTTAGCGCGGCTGTAGTGTCTCGCCACTCTGTAGACGGTCTCAGGGACGTAGTCCAGAACCAAATTCAGATACACCTCATCCTTCTGTGGACAGAGAACAAGAAAGCAAATACTTCCAGTCAGAGAGCTAAAAGTGTCAGGCTTTATAGCACATACGTACATAACTTCAGTGAATCTATATATAAAACCAGCTCAAGATAATGACTCTGAGTCAATGTCTATACTAAAAATGTCCCATACTCCCCATCCCTCCATATATCTCCATGACTGAACAAGCAGCTTGCGAACCGTAAAGAAAAGCTCATTCTCTGGCATGACATCATTGTGGACGTTGACTGCCATGCATTGTGTAAAACCGTGCCTGAAAGCGAACGATGATGATCATTTTTACATAACACACATGCTCAGACATTGAAGTCATATCCTCCTGAAGAACTAAAGAAAGGGAAGAGCTCAATAGGGTGGCCTACAGGGCCACTCTGCCCCCACGTCTGATGTCACATCCTGTCTATTATGTTCTTCTTCCTTCCTCCACAGGTTTAGCTGTAAGAGAGTCTATTTCTGCTGGATCTGACATTCCTGAGCTCATTTACTTGAGTCAAACCAAACAACTCTACTACACCTGTCAAGAAAACCAACAAAATAAAGTTATATGCGTAAAACCAAAACGATAATGTTAGAATTTTTATTTTTGGGTGAAATAATCCCTATATATATATATATATATATATATACATATATATATATATATATATATATACATATATATATATATATATATATATACATATATATATATATATATATATATATATATATATATATATATATATATATATATATATATAGGGATTATTTCACCCAAAAATAAAAATTCTAACATTATCGTTTTGGTTTTACGCATATAACTTTATTTTGTTGATTAAATGAAATATAAACCATTTTATAAACCATATAACCATTTTAGCCAGGAATTTTTTAATGTATTTATTTAATTTTTGACAGCCTCTTTTTCCATTATGTAAACCAGCACTCCAAAATTTTTGTGATGTATCTTCTTTGGTGTTTCACTAGAGCAAGAAATGTTTTAAAGGAAGGTGAATTAACAATAAAATTTGGTAAATTTATTAATATCTGGGTCAAATCTGAAAAAATATTTCTAGTAACGCAAGTAGTAAAATAAATAAATCTTGAAAATAAATAAATAGAAGTTACTCTGATAAAAGCATGGAGATGCTTTAATATGAGATGCATCAATATGAAACATATAACGATATATAAAAGATATAAAATATACAAGATATGAAATATAAAAGTATTATTTGAAATAAACAAAAAATAAAATAAACATCTGTCACCATCTACATAATTTTCATGGTATATAAAATTCCTCTGTTGAAAAATAAAACATTGGTACCATAATGTGGTAATATATGTATATATATTTTTCGAGTTCTACACTGTTTTGACATCTACATTTTTCACTTATATAACATTGTTTTGTTGAATAAATGAAAAATAAATCATAAAAGTACCATCATTTGGTCATAGTAGTCATTTTAGCTTGGCTTTTTTGTCTTTGTGTGTCTTGTGTTTCATGACAGTGTGAAAATCATAAGGTTTAGAGCAACTAAATAATGACAAGTTTTAGTTTTTATAACCTATTCCTTTATCAAAATCTGCATTAAATCTGAAAAAATAATTACAAGTATCAATAAATTAATTAATTATAAAAAATATAAGTATATATACTTATACAAGTTCCAAGCGACAAACTATTCAGTGACTGCTGCTCTTCACGAATCTGTCAGTGCCACTGTTTCTCTCGTACAGAGTCATTTATCTTTCTCCGCTTTGACTCTGACTTGATTGATAAGTAATCTCTAATAACAGTTGTTAGATTTTCTAAAAAAAAAAAATTTTGAAAAAAAAAAAAAAAAAAAAACCAAACCAACCCCTAACTGTGCTGTGCAGCTAAAATTAGTGATAGCGATGACTAACGCTCCACCTCACTACAGCATCAGCATCACTTCCTCAATTACAGCCGATCGGAGGGGCTCTGAGATGCTCCCATCAGATTACAGAGCTATGTGATTGGCTGCAGCTCTGTGGCCACATGACACTTGTGAGCGTGTGATTGGGTGATCTGTAGTCAATGTCTCCGTCAGTGAGCGAGCCACAGGTAGAGACTCATCTGTCCCCAGGCCCTGCTTTTACAGTCTCTTCCACAAACAGCTCCCGTCAGAGCCAAACGCACAGGGAGGTGACCCTATATGCACTAATCTCAGGGTGTAAAATTCCAGTAAAACTAGTAAAGCTGAAAATTCTAACTGAAGATAAATTCTAGTGCGTCTAGTGAAACTCCAGACTGGTTTGGAAAACAGTGGAATAAAAAAATATATGAATATGATATATGAATCTGATTCCACTTAACGATTCTGTTTCTTTAGTGAGCCAACTAATGATTGTTGTAGTCCTAAATTCTTGAGAAGTGGGTTGTAAAGACTAAACGTAACAGTGCTATTACTGTTAACTTATTCGATTGCTATTTTTATGACCTTTTCTCACCGATTGGTTCATTAGACTGATCAAACTGAAAATTCAGTAAACAGGGAATCAAGACAGCTTCGTCTGATTCAATACATGGAACATGTTCATAAGAGCTTTGCGAATAAATCTATTTTAAAAAAATACGGAAGTCTATATGTATGTAGCATATTCAAGAGTCCTTCTCTCTCTACCACTCTCTCTCTTCCTATTTGTGTCTGAGTCGTCTATGTAGATGTATTTTTTGACTCATCCGGTCTTGTGTGGCTCCACTGTGGGGAAAATTCAGCGGGCACTAAGTATGGCAGAGAGATCATAGGTACCAACGGCTGGCTGGTGGTTGTCAAGGCCCAGCAATCTCCTCATGTGTCAGTACCTCTCGAAATACTCTGTAACACCATTCATAAATGGACGGTTTTAATATGTTCTGTCGGTTAAGCTCAAAGTCTCCAGCTCAATCAGCTGAATGTGCTGACATATACACACTAATACCACACACACACACACACATTTCTGTTTTAAAACCTATTGACCTGCTATGTAGGCGGCATTTTAAAGCATAAAACGCACTCTAGACATACAAGCGGTTTCAAAATGCCAGTTTTTATAGAATAGACTTTAAAGTTTTCAAGTACACAAGTGCACATTTAGTTCATTTAAACACTATGTATTTACAAGGGAAGGACTTTGTCACTAATACATCTTTCAAGGAAAACTCAGCTATATAACCTCATTGTCATTGAGACAAAATTATATTATTAATAAAAAATCCTGCTAAATAACCTGTAATGTTATAAAAATATTACATACCTTAAAAACTTGAATAAATGGTAAAAAAAATTCTAGCAAAAATATCAAAGTAACAAAAAAATGCACAAAGAACTTTTATGGAGATTTTTCCATCTATAGGTTTTTCCCTTTTCTTTGTAAATTAAGTGTGCACACTATTGCTGAAAAACGCAATCACTACTTATTAGTCAGATGTCCTTATGGATAAAGGCACAGACATCTAAACAAGGTCATGTCTGCAGATGAAACTTTGTTTGTAGAAGCATGTTTTAAATTTGAACTAGCACCTCGTGACTACACCACGTTATGTACAAGAAGCTACAAAACACACAGGCGCAAGTTGAATGTACAAAACATGGTGACATTAATTAAATATAATGCGCAATATATTGCGTCACCAAAAATTATTGGGGTCATGTACATATATTGTGCAATAAGTCTATATATATCGATTATTGCGACAGGCCTAACTGTCAGACCCTGCAAATGAGGTTCTAATTCACTAAGGATGCTGCTTTCAAAGTCTACAGTGTGTGGTCTGAACAGCAAGTCTGCTCACTATGTTTTGAAACAGAGCCTGTGACTGTAGTGAGAGTCATCTGAAGGGGTCTAGCGTCAGGCTCCAGAGCTGAGTACTGTCCACATTGTACAACAACACTTCTACTAATCGTGCCACTTAGCAGAAGTGGAAGTTGTTTGGAGAGAGAGAGCAGACCAGGTCCAGACATGACGCCACCTCATCTATGTCAAACAGTCTCTTTTCAAGCCTGATTTTAATCTCTTTCTCTCTCTCCAGGCCTACGTCATCCTCTTTTCTCGATCTTTGTGTTTTATCTCTCCATGAGATGCTCTGGGCTCTGATTTCATGGTGGTTTACACTAGACAAAAAAACACAGCGCAGCTGCTAAAATTACAGTATAGGGAGAAGCTAGACAGTCTACAGGCTGACCGCTGGGCGCTGTGAAGGTAGAAATGTGTGGGGACTGAGCTGAAACATTTATGGTGCTGATGGAGGTTTACAGCATAGAAAGCTTCATTGATCTCGATGGCAGTGATTTAGCTGCATTGCTTCAGTTTTGTCTGGTGTAGATGCATTGTAACGTTTGTTTACACTAAGAATGATAACTTTATTAGTGTCCACACCAACAAATGATAATGTTTTCTTTATTATAAGCGCATGCTGCAGTTTTGTCCTCTGGAAGATGCGATCTGAGGGTCTGATTTATCAAATGCACCAAACCTTGGTTCCACTTTCGAGTACTTAGATTTGTGCACATAACATTTTCCCAGAAGCAGTCGTCTATGTTGTTTACTATGAAGTCACTTTTGTTATTGTTTGTTCGGGGAGGACTTACAGACCACAATATCAGTGTGATCTTGTGTTACTTCCTTATCACTTCTCGCGTGCATTTGGTTATGCGGCAACTGAATGCTAGGGTTGGCTAATGATGCTTTTGATAAAACGCAGCAGTTCAGCACAGCTAGTGGCAGAGAAACTACACACTGCACCTTTAAGCTCAGAAAAGAGAAAGCATTTAATATTTAAAAAAATTGACACCTTTCACCTTTAACATAAAAGTCATGATGGTCAAATGTCAAGGGTTTCTTCTCAGTGAGAGGACTGTTGCCATATCATTAGCATCATAGACACAACTGTCTGTCTCCACATTCTTCATCTCTCTCTCTTCTCTTCCTTTCAGGCCTAGAGTTTTTATTATTATTATTTTGTGGTCCTGTTCTCCATGCACTCCCTGTCAGCCTTTACCCCGGTGCTCTGTGATTCTGGGTTACAGAGAGGCCAGGCATGCATGAGCGGAAACCAGCTACTGACGTTTCGAAAGCATGTTTCTCAGAGAAGAAAAAAACGGTGGTCAGGTGTTTTTGCAAAGTCACGGCGTGTGGGCGAGAGGTCGAGAGGGTATATGTGATAAAAACGAGACCAAGAGAGACAGAGAGGTACGTAGATGTGTGGTTGGAGGTCAGGCCTTGCTGCAGCGTTGACAGTATTTATGTGTGTGCGTCTCTTAATATCTCAGTCAGAGATATCTGTGTCAGGTCTATATATGCCTAGCAGATAAAGCAGATAATCACATGGGCACAAGTTCTCAGAGTGGATTTCTGTCGGGTCAGCATCTGGACGCCATTAGACTCCATTAGAGATTAACAAACACAGAGAGGCATGGGCCAAATAGTTCATAAATCTCTTAATATTATTAATTTATTGATTTTCTTTCTTAAAGCTATTTGACTACATTAAATATATAAACCTTACCATTAAAAACTTGACAATGAAGACTGGAATTTTAATGTTGAACATTCAGCTTTGACATCACAATAAATTACATTCTAAAATATATTATTTTGATAATTTTTCTTAATATTGGTGTTCTTACTTTATTTTTGAACAAATAATTGTCTGAGACGTCTTTCAAAACATTTAAAAATCTTTCTGGGCCCAGTCTTTTGAACGGTAGTGTTTGTTTTGATATTCATGTATTTTAATTATCTATATTTCTTATGTATTTCTATGTATATATTTAGTAATATAGCCATGCATGCTAATAAATCGACACATGTTGTTACAAAAATATATATACAGTTTAAACTCATTTGCAAACGTGAATAGAACTTACCAACATGAAAAACATTTTGTTAGTTTAAATCAGAATTGGATTTAGATTTTGGAACATCTCTGAACTCTCAAATGCATAGCTAAATAAAAATCACTCTAAAATTATTGCAACAAGATGTTGCTTAATTTTAGTTCAACAGCAAGTTTGAAGTATACTGTGAATATTTATTGTATATTCACAGTGTCCTGGTTCAGAGATATGGCACTGAAAAGGACCGCACAAAAACACACCGTGAGATAGAAAAGAAGATGAAGTGATACACTTGCCTTATCTCCACTGGAGTAGAAGAAGTAACGCAGACGCACAATGTTGCAGTGGTCCAGTTTTCTCATGATCTGAAGCTCCCGGTTCTGCAAGAAAACACAAACAAGAATACAGTTTGACTGAAGCTAATAATATGTTCAGCTGTGCATAGACTAGTACTCTGAGCTCAGTTTACCACCTTTTACCATATTTAAATCCCCCACACTCATTACAGAAATAGTGTAAAAACTCCAAAGATGCCATATGGGCTCACTGATGTCCCTTTGAAGCCTTGTGATCCAGCAAAAACTATACATTTGGAAGTAAATTCCTTTTATTTATTCATTAACACTAAACTGCTGAAAAAAAACTATGATAATGGCGGATACATGTTAAGTGCAATTCAAATAAAACACACACACACAGCAACCAATAAAGTCCTTGAGAGTTCCCCGTCTAGAGGACTTGGGTCAGTTTCTGACCCACATCTGACCAGAATAATAGACCAAAATAGAGCAACTGGAATGGCCCGTAACCATAACAACCAGCGTCATCTGGCAGCTTCCATGAGAGAAACTGGCTAATCGACGATTTTATTTAAAGCACCACCCACATGGTGTGCGTCTGAGAGAGATGCTTCCTCTACTTCCAATGAGAGCAGCAGAAGGTGACAGCAGGGCATTAACTACATGAAGACTTCATATCTGATACAACTTCAAGACCTTTGAGGATTTGTTTAGTCAAGGCCACGCTCACAAAATAGCAGGGCAAATACATTAAATGTCTGTTTGGATGCATGGTGAAGCGTTTGTATAAAACTAAGTCCACTTCTGGGTTAAAGTGGTCACTTTGGTATGGTGGCGATTAGTATGAAAGGAATCTGTACAGACTGCTTCACATGCTATCATTTAAATCAATGCTTGGTCACAATAATTATACAATAGTGCATTTATTATAGATCTTTCTCTCTGAATACATTGGCTTTGCACAGCAGCCTGAATCCTTCACATCTCTTGAAATGCATTTATCAGACAAATCCATGCACATTTTAAAAACATTACTGTGTGAAACAAATGCTTTAGTCTTACAGTATAAATGCAGTCTATTTGACCTGCTGCTGTGTATTACTGACTAGAAAAAGATCGCTTGGTCGAATTATTTCATTTATTTTAGTTCTTCAATATTGTTTGCTTTAATAAGCACTTGACAAAAAAAACTGAAGCAATATGTATATGATTGGGAAATATGTGAAAGCATGTACTAATTAAATAGTAAATGTATATTAATATTTACTACAGAAAATGTAAAGTTGTGCATTTAGTACATTTAGTTTTGGTTTCTGCTGTAGTATAGTAATTTTGAAATTACTGAATATACTGAAGTTTTGGTATCCTGACAATGAAGTTGTGAAAAGTCACCTGCGGGGACAGAGGGAGGGGTGTGGAATCAAACTTGGGTTTGTGTGTGTGTGTAGAGACTCTGTTAGCCTGTAACTCAATCACAATCACACGGTGGGTGGTAATTTGTGAATACACTAGTCTCTGCCAACTCTGCATACAGTCACTCTCATCAGGGAGCACTACACAAATACATCGCTTTGCTTCAGAAAGCCTTTATTAACTCCCAGATCCGTATGGAGCACTTTTTATGATGGATGGATGCACTTTTTTGGGCTTCAAAAGCTCAACCGCCATTCACTGCCATTATAAAGCTTGGAAGAGCTGGAACATGGTTCATTTAAACATTGTATTTATCTGAAAGAAGTAAGTCATATACACTAAGGATGGCTTGAGGTTGAGTAAATCAGTGTAATTTTTATTTCTTGGTGAACTATCACTTTAACAGTTACTCTTTCTTGTGATCATTTGGTGAAAATCTGGTCTCAAACATTTATCAGATTGAATGTACTTGCTTACAATGGCTGTGAGCTTAAAGTGATGGTTTCTCTCATTAAAATTTAACAATTTTATGTTATTTTACAGAATATACATGAATACTGAAATAAACATGTTCAAAAGGCTGAAAAATATTCTTAGAATAAGCAAAAATTTAATATTTTAGCAACTGTTCATTGCGCAGCCCACTAAAACAGTTATAGTTGGTTGGTATTGGTATATATTTATAGTTATAATTTTTAAGGAGAAAGCAAATAGTACCTTCGCTTCATGCACACAGCCAAGTACACAACCACTTTCATGGAAACTGATCGATTCCTCTGAAAAGCCCCCATTACATCACTTCAGCTGCACTATTACATCACACAAGCATTTGCGTAACCTAAAAGCAGCAGTGTTGATTACTGGCTTCAGCTGACAAAATCAGTAGATTGATGCATGCATATAACAAATAATACACGTATCCACTGAATTCAAAGTAAGAAGTTTGTGTGACACCGAATATTGAGACTGTTCTTGCATACTAATGTCATGTATATATGTGTGTGTTTATTGCAGGGTAAAGGTCATACAGATAAACACTCCTACAGATACTGACACACTTCACACGTACAGATCCTCTCTCGGACAAACAAGAAAGGGAGCAAACTCCACTGAAGAGAAAGGTGGAAAAGACTGACAGATATAACCAGGGTTGCTAAGTCTCACACATTTGGCTCTCACTCTGCACATGTAAATCTCACGCCAAACTAGCAACTGCTTGAAATAGTTAATTTGAAACCTTCCGTGGTATTGTAAGCTCATGTTTGAGCTGCTTGAATACATGTTCTTATTAATAAATTAATTTTTTCTTCATTTTTTAGCATTTGCAGTGTAATAAAAATGTCTTTGTCCATGAAAGTAAAACACTTTTTTAAGTAAAGGTTATTGTAACCGGTATTTTTCCAATTCATTTTATGGTCATGACATGAGAAACAAAATTTCAAGAAGCAGTAAACCTAGTTGTCTTTGCTTACCTGCTACTGAAATTGTTTTGGGCCCCTCTAGGCCTGAAGGCCCCTAGAATTGTTCCCACTTGCCACCATATTAACGACAGTAGTCCTGGAACCAATGGGTCTCATTCATGAAACACGAGCAGAACGAATTTTTGTGTAAATCGCGTGTAAAGTAGTTTTGGCGTAAATTTTCGGATTCATTAAAACGTTCGTATTTTCCAAATGTTAGTTGGTACGAAAGAAATCTACACCTGCTCCCAGCCACGCGTAAATAGTGCGTTTAACGTCTGAACGTTTTGCTCATTAATACGGCTGCATTTTAATTCACCTTAATCGGGTACATATTTACACAGCATTTTGAAAAAAATATATTATATATATTAATTACATACGGTTTTTCTTTTAACTTTTATTATGAGAGCCAGTAATAGGATCTGTAATATGCTGCCAAACTTCCTTTTTTAGGACCTGATACGCCGCTTGAAAATTAAATGGCGTTTTGAATGAACTTCTGATAATAAAACTTCAATTTCTGCAGCTGAGAAATGTTTGTTTTTCAGTCGCTTTTGAGAAGACATGTTGAAATCCTTCGTTTGGTGTCATAATATGATGCTCACATATAGTTGTCAGTCGGATTTAATGGGAGGGATTTATGGTAATTGAGAGTGAGCGTGCACGCGCGTCCCATTTACGACTGATTGAAATTCATTAACACACACACACATTTCACTATCACATCTGACGTTTACGAAGATTTTGTGAATCAGGAGAAGAGTTTTCGGGAAGTTCTCTTTACGCGCAAATCACTCAGATATTTACTCGTATATTTACGAATGTTTCATGAATGAGACCCACTGAGTGTAGACTTTGCTGTTTCATCTGGAGCAAAAGTGTGACCCACTGGCCTTTTACTTCAAAATACAGTGAATTTGCCCAAAAGGTATAATCATGCCTGTACCTTTTAGAAGAACCTATCTGTTGGAAATGTGCCAATGATGACTTAAAATGCCGCACTATCACCCTAGAAGACCTGACAAAGTGTCAATGGAAAGGGCACACAGCTTCACAGACAACACACACACACACACCAGTGTGTCGATATCTCTGTCAGGTCACTGTACACACGCTGTCCTTCATATGTGACTCATTCTGTCTCACACATGCCACACTGATGCACTACAGCTCTCTGATGGACATGGCTCATCCACGCTGGTCACTGTCCCAACGAAACAAAGTCAACTTTTTCACACTAGCGGAAATCGCTCGCTGACATGAGTGACCTACATTTCATTTACACCACCTTCTGATCTTACAGTCACTCTCAGCATGACTGTATTTATGTGTCTCTGCACAGGAGAGGTGACATCCTTCTCCTGTCAATCACACTTTTTTGCAGCAATATATATAAAAGAGATGATGCCTGTCATCTGTCCACTTCTTTCTTACTTAAAGTCCACTTCTACTCCAGATGAAACAGCAAAGTCTACACTGATTGGTTCCAGGACTACTGTCGTTAATATGGTGGCAAGTGGGAACAATTTTAGGGGCCTTCAGGCCTAGAGGGGCCCAAAACTATTTCAGTAGCAGGTAAGCAAAGACAACTAGGTTTACTGCTCCTTGACATTTTGTTTCTAATGTCATCACCAGGAAATAAATTGGAAAAATACCCAATAACCTTTACTTAAAAAAGTGTTTTACTTTGATGGACAAAGACACTTTTATTATGCAACAAATGCTAAAAAATGAAGAAAATAAATAAATAATTTATTAATAAGAACATGTATTCAAGCAGCTCAAACATGAGCTAACAATACCACGGAAGGTTTCAAATTAACTCTAAATCTACTGTACTGTATATATATATATATATATATATATATATATATATATATATATATATTTACAGTACAGTAGATTTACTGTATATATATATTAGGGGTGTAACGGTTCACAAAATTCACGGTTCGGTTCGATACGATACACTGATGTCACGGTTCGGTTCGGTTCGGTTCGATACGTTTTAGATACAGCAAAATGTAAAAACATCTCAACTTTTCAGAATGCCGCAAGCGCACCGCGGGTCATGTGACAAGAACTAACCAATCAGCTTCATCCTTTCCCGTAACAACGTTGAGAGCTCAGCCAAGATGAAGGATCAGCTGATCATAGTTGTATATGGATTGCAATTTTGAAATAAATTCAGTAGCAGAGCTACTGCAAGCGATTTTTAGAGCTGCAAATCCATTTATCCTTCGCTGAAATTTCCGCGTCTCATGGAGAGAGCACGTCATTGTTGCTTAGCAAAGACAGACGCCTCATGAGCGCTTCTGCCCAAGCGCTTTGGAAAGGAGGAGAAAGACGCGCTTAGCGTTTTCCATGCGTTTTTAGGCACGATATGTGAACTAAGGCGCTCGCTCACTCAGCACGCGCTGAAGGCTCGTTGCAAAATGTCGAATGCCTTTAACAGACCAGAAATATAAGATCCTAAAATAACCAACAGGTCTGGTGTTTGGGTTGGATTCCCTGTAAGCTATAGTTTCTAAATGCTGCAGGGATAGTTTGCTGCGTGCATGTTTCTCCTTTTTTTCGTCTTTTCCCAGATAGTACTGACGCATATATCCCAGATATTCCCGCTGGTGTTTTTTTTTTTTTTTTTTTATTCCCGCTGGTGTACCCTGTCATGTTGCAGATGCGACATACCGTTGTTTTTTTATCCACCACTCTCTTGCCATCACCATTATAGCTTAAAGGGAATCCAAAGTGCACCCAAACACCAGACCTGTTGGTTATTGGAGGATCTTTAAATACAAAAATGCAGTCTGCATTTTTGTATTTATTGATTGCATATCCAGTTGTCTTGCACCTGGCCCAAATTTGGGTTCATGTGATGTGCACACCACTTCTGTGTGCTCTATTGGAGGATCTTCTCATTTCTAGTCTGTTAAACGCATTGGCTATTTTGCAACGAGCCTTCAGCGCGTACTGAGTGAGCGAGCGCCTGCTGAGTAGCCTAACATAAACATATAAGATGGTGTTTTTTTCTTCTTCGGGAGTGTCATGGGCGTTGCCTGTTACGTTGTTTGGGTTATTGGGCTACCTTGTTGAACGCATATCATTATATTTCTCTCTCTCTCTCTCTTTTTTTTTTTTTTTCAAATATAATTAATTACTCCAACGAACCGTTCGGTATACATAATGCGTACCGCGTACCGAACCGAAAGCGTCGTACCGAACGGTTCAATACGAATACGCGTATCGTTACACCCCTAATATATATATATATATATATATATATATATATATATATATTTACAGTACAGTAGATTCAGAGTTAATTTGGTTCAACCCATAAGGAGGCGGGACAAGTTGCAGGACGATTTGTTGATTGCCTAGTATCTGTTTTTCCTCCCCCAACTGTGAAATTTGATTCAAAACACTGCTTCTCATAACTGTATATTGAACATTGGATATTTTCTGAATGATGGGCAAAACTGCTTGTTGAGGAAACTTGTAGCATTGTATCTGGTTAGGAAACAGTATAATACTTAATACACCTGTATGATCATATCAGTATGTCATTCAGCAAAAATGGATTTAAGAGAAACGATAAACAATAAGAAATGAGATCAAATATAAGATATTAGAGATGAAAGATAAGAGGGTAGCAGTAACCCTGAAGAATAGAAATAAGGGAGCCGATCAAAGAACAGACGTACAAAAAGAAGTAGGGGTGCTCCGATCACGATCGGCCGATCGTTATGCGCACATCTCGTCAGTAAAGCCGGTTTTCTAATCAGCGGTTAATTCCATCAGGTGCATGATTTCTCATAGAGTAGCTGTTACTACACAGAGCCGTTGTTAATAGAGAAGATGCGCAAATCGCGTTAATTTTCAGCGTTTATTGGCCCATCTTCTCAGTTAACAACGGCTCTGTGTAGTAACAGCTGCTCTATGTGAAATCACGCACCTGATGGAATTAACGGCTGATTAGAGAACCGGCTTTACTGACGAGATGCGCATTAACGATCGGCCGATCGTGATCGGAGCACCCCTAAAAAGAAGAAAAAAATATTATAAGGATATAGGAAAAGAGAACAAGTCACTTTGATGAGAGAGTCTGAGCTGTTCTTAAGAAAAGGTTTGAGCTCCAAAGCATTATATTCAGTCAAGAAACTAAGAAGCGGGGAATGCCTCAGTCTTACCTTAAATCGCTTGTCCTGAAGGACCTTCTTAATGGCCACCAGTTCTCCTGAGTCACAGAGCTTGGCCTGATAGACCACGCCAAAAGAGCCATTCCCGATGACCTTGGTGTCGGTGTAGCTGACCTCCTGCGGCCGGTCAGGTCCCTGTCCAGGGGTCGCCACCACTGTGGTCACTTTACTGCCATCTTTATCTCCTGCAGACAGATAAAGAGAGAGTAGGGGGTTAGAGACTGACTGATGTTACAGTACAAAAAGGCAATCGGAAAACACAAGGTCTCAGCAGTAACAAGTTCCCAACCTCATAATCAATTTCTCCAATTTTATATATATATATATATATATATATTGTTTTATGCATCTGGCAGATAGTTTTATTCAAAGCATATTGCAAAGTATACTTGATATTTATTAGTTCATGCATTCCTTGGGAATTGAACCCATGACCTTAGTATTGAATTAATTGTATTACATTTAAATAGATAACGTATCAGCACAATAGAAGCATTGAAAACATGCACCGGCTGGTGAACAAATTCTGTACAACTCTATATTTTTCCCTTCTAATAAGCTGTGATTGGATCACTCATTTGAACTGCATCAGTTCAATTCATGAATAAATCATTCACCAAACTTCACCAATCCTCATTCACTTTTATTATGCTATAGAGAGTGATCAAGGTGTTCTTCAAGATCTCTTTTATTCCACAGATTAATGAAAGTCACACTTCTATGGAATAAATGATGACATTTTCCATCCTGTGTGAACCATTCCTTTAATTGAAAAAACAAGGCAGCTTATCTAAATAGCTAACAGAACTGTTCTGTAAATAAGGACCAAACTGGGACAAAATGGAAAAGAAAATCTACCTTGAGCTTATGCATTTTACATTACTTTTTTGGCATAAAAGAAAGTGCATATTTGGCACTTGGGAGGATTACTTCAGCAGGTGACTTAGGATGAAAGTGATTATATTGCTTACAATGCAAACATAGCACGTGAAATATAATCCTAAGCATGATGTGGAGCGGTTTTCAGACTGACTATTCTTTCCTTCAGAGCTGTTATGGGTAATAAACCCAAGAAATTAGTGCCAAAGCATAATGCCTTTGGTTTATCTTTGTTTAAACATTAGGAACAGATTTAAAGTAGTCATAAAAATATTTACTATATGCATTACCTCTTACAATGCAACTTGAGCTCCAAGGACTCTCTGAATATACTATGCAAGGATACAAATGCGTCAATAGATTCTGCTATACAAAAAATATTTAATTATCATTATATAAAATGACTCATACCATGATTAAATTTAGGTCCCTAGGACAAAATCAAATCATGTACAAACACTGATGTATGTATGTGACTGAGGGATCTGGTCCAGTATTTGTGACTACTTGGATCAGCTTCTTCGAGATCCAGTACAAAGTCCCAGTTAGCTCTGTTAAAGGTTAACCGCATGGCCTCCAATTGTCTTGTGCCTCTTCAACCCACTCACACCCACAGAAGCCCCACACAACAGATTCTCCAACGGGCCTCAAATCATGCCTCCGGATCAACTGTTTCCCAAATCTGCAGTTAGTGGCCGATTGTGTTGCAGCACTGTGCTTTTAAAGAACAGAATCCGGCCTAGTGTGCAGCTTATGCCACATTTCCTCCCTTACCACCTGAGACTTTAACAGTCAATGCCAACCACATTTATGTGCCGCCAAGGCTGGGCAAAAACATTGATTTTCTGATTAACTGTGATCTTCGTTTGAATGTTCTGATATCGAGTTTTAAAATCCCAAGATTGAATTTTAGATTTTTAAATCAATGGCTTTTTTCTGCAGATTCTCGTTAATCATTATTTGTAGCATGCCTCTCAATCTACAGCTTTAGCTGAGACAGTAAATCCAGACTGCTGGCCCATGGACAAACAACAAAAACCTAAATACTGTGAATGTCAGCTCGTCTCATTAATATATAAATAAATAAATCTCTCTCTCTTTCTCTATATATATAGTTCAGCCATGAAAGTCTACTTGCATTCTTGTTTGTTCATTCTCTTCAATGTTCCCAGCCAACTGGATAATACTCATTATTCCTATATAACCAGCACATACTCAATAAATGTTATGTCTGCACGATATGCATGTCCTCATCTGAGCCCTCCCCCTCCCCAGCACCACCTGCCTAGATCTGCAGCTATATATTTATATAAATGAATGAAGTTCAAAAGAACAGGGACAGCATTTATTTGAAGTAGAAATCTTTTGTAACATTATAAATGCCTTTATGGTCAATTTTACTATACTACTGCATGCTTGGTGTATAAAAGTATAAATTTCTTTAGAGTAAAAAAACAAACAAAAACACCAGACTTTTGAACAGTTGTTCATACATGTGTGTGTACATCATAACCCCTACAGTAAATACACTGAATCAAGTCAACTTACTTGATTTTTTTTCACTGGTATAAAGAAGAATCTTTGAGTTTCTGTGTATAGCGATAACGTGTAATGGCCAAAAGTATTTAGATATGCCTGAAAGTTAAAATAAAATGAATCCCGAGTGAGTTGCGGTTGTGTAATCAATACAATAATGAATACATATAAAGGATAGCTTGTATTTTGAGTCGAACCAGGAAATCAGTGCCGATACCCATACCCTTTCTCACCATCTCCATGGCAACTGAGTCGTCTCTGAGCCTGAGAGATGTTGTGGCCCACTTGCTAAAAACTCACCCACTCATCTGCACGAATACCCACATGCACACAGAGAGTGTATCAAGGGTGACATTCACACATTCCAAAAATAACACCATAAAATTGCCATGAGCGAATGCCAGCACTACTGGAAATGGAGATCTGCTGCAATGTCTAACGTAGAATTAAAGATCTTGAAGTATGACGATCTTCATTACAATGTGAAACTATGCACATGCTATCCATTTAACGTTCTGACTTGAAGTGTTTGCTAAAGTTGAACATGATCTCAGGACAAACATCTTGTCAAACTGGTTCATTGGGCTTTTTTTTTATTCAAGACAAGAAACCACTTCAAATATCCATTGCTCTGTTTGAATACAGAGGAAACTAGATTCACTACGCATAACAATTACCAATTCAGTCAGTGCTTTGATACACCAGTACTTGTTACTCCTGTCAGATTTACATTTCTTGCAGTTACCTAAAAGCATCTAGATTGCTCTAAGGAGAAGTATATGAGATATGATTTCTGAAAGATCATGTGACACTGTACCCTGGAGTATGATGCTGAAAATTCAGCTTGGCATCACTAGAATAAATTAAATGTTAAAATAAAAATCAGTCATTGTAAATTGTACAGTATTTTTGTTTAGAGGCGATGGTGAGCATAATTAAAAAGTCATTCTTTAATCCAATCTTTTGACTGATCATGTACTGGCAAAATCGTCCCCGCTAAGCAAATGTATTTACATTACAGACCAAAAGTTTGGACACACCTTCTCATTCAAAGAGTTTTCTTTATTTTCATTACACTGAAGGCATCTACTGTACATTACATGTGAATGTAATGTAAATGTAAATCAAGGGCTATTTGACCAATTAGGAGAGTGATGGGGTGCTGCGCCAGATGACCTGGCCTCCACAGTCACCGGACCTGAACCCAATCCAGATGGTTTAGGGGTGAGCTGGACCGTAGACAGGAGGCAAAAGGGCCAACAAGTGCTAAGCATCTCTCGGGGAACTCCTTCAAGACTGTTGGAAGACCATTTCAGGTGAATACCTCCTGAATCTCATCAAGAGAAAGCCAAGAGTGTGCAAAGCAGTAATCAAAGCAAAAGGTGGCTACTTTGAAGAACCAACAATATGACATATTTTAAGTTGTTTCACACTTTTTTGTTAAGTATATAATTCCATATATAATTCCACATGTGTTAATTCATAGTTTTGTTGCCTTCAGTGTGACTCTACAATTTTCATAGTCATGAAAATAAAGAAAACTCTTTGAATTAGAAGGTGTGTCCAAACTTTTGGTCTGTACTGTATGAATTTTACCAACTCAATGTCTTTTAAATCACAAAATCTATGAAAATATACACTTTAGTCTTGGTCAAGACTGTAACCAATGAAAGACTATTTCAGCTGGTCAATTAACACAAAAAAGGGCTGAAATGACATGATAAGCCAAGATTGAGGTTTTTGCTTTGTTTCATTTATGCCACATTTAAGGCTGGAAATGCAACGAAGTGATTAACTTAAAATAACACGCTTTAAAATAAACACAATAAATGACTACATGTAAATAAAACAGTCCATGTCATATATTGATTATTCACATAAGAATGTTCACATGAACTCAACATAGTCTGCACTTTCATATATAGTTGATAAAATACATCAATATCTCTTTATATTCCCCTTCAGTTGACAAATGGTACCACCGAAGGGTTAAACATCAGTGGCTGTAAAGTGATCCGTTCAGGCACTTATCCTCTCCTGTTTTCCATTGACGTAAACTCTTTATCACTCCTGGTTGTGGTGAGGCATGTTTAGATGTTACCTCAGAGGTATGTGATGTTCAGTGCGCAAGAGAAGTGAAACTAATTGACACAGAGAGAGGAAGGCCCCATCGAGAGTGAACATGTGTGAACACACACCCAGAGATTCATTTACGTATGTGCACATACCAGATTACAAACACACAGCAGTTGCGGGCAGAAGTGTAATGTCTGTGAGGAATTGTGGATTACATATATCTCTACTTTGCTCTGAGCATCGTGACCCATGTCTTGACCTGTGCTCACAGTGCTCTGTGACCAGTTACACTTTGCTCTCACTCAGAGTTCAAATACTTTACCAAGCAGTCCGTTTGATCACTACATATCCAGCACGCAATATCTCCAAGTGTTGTCAGATATGAGTTCTTCTGAGACCAGATATGAAGTGAAAATGTTTTTTTTTTATATTAAAGCTTATTGCTCTATTTTAAAGTGTTTGTGTATAATTTCTTTATGTGATTTTTTTTTTCATTGCTGTGAAATTTTAAATAAGTAAGTAAAGGATGCAGTGTGCAAATGTTAAATCTGCAGTTTTAATTTCAACGGCCCCCAGACAGTCAGTCTTTAGCCCCAATCACAGAGAGAGGAGGGTCAGCATGACATGCCTTAGCACAGGTAGAAATCTCATTCTTTCACTCATACACACTGCTGATGTGTGGGTTTGATAAAGAACTGGTGACAATTAACTACACACACACAATACTTAGCATTTAATATAAGACTTGAGAGTGTTGTACAAACCTCAGAAGAACAATTCACCACAAAGCATCATATGCACATTTTTAAATGAACTCTTATATACCAAACAAACTCCTTCGGGATGACACAAGACTCTATGCTTCACATTAACGGTGCTGATCACCCTGTGTTAGTTTATTTGGAGGTAATGAGCGGCTGGCTGTACATGACCCCTTACATAACTCCTTCATTTGACATGTTTTCAGTGACTTCAGCAGTAGTCTGTTGGCCTTTGTCATCACTCATGACTTCACTACCACTGAGCCAATCAGAGCTCAACATCTCTCACTGAGAGCGCTGGCATGTCTGCATCACTCCACTGCAGCTAATGCTTAATCCTGCTCTATAAATAAACTCCGATCAGGCAGAGAGTGGAAGACAGTGTCTACGTATGGCATGTGACTGGATTCATGATCATGCGTGTCTTTGAATCACTTTACTGTCAATGGTCTGGAGTTCTCCACCTGTTTGCCAGATGACCCAAATCTCACTCTCAGGGTGATCAATTTTACTATCAGTCTCATTCGCACTGCTAGATTTGTGGGGTATACTGGTTCCTGCATTTCTAGAGCTGGTTTCCCAAGTAATCAAAATGCCATGTTGTTGTATTTCAGTAACTCTGTATTTGTATGTTTGTTTTTCGTTAACTTATTGAGTTTTCAGATCGCTGTTGATTTTGCCAATCATGGCACTGCCTTGCTGTAGTTTTTGGATGTTAGTGCCTTCAAAACCCCTCTTTCACTTGACAGAAGTGAGCTGTTGTGACTTCAAGCATGTGACTTTAAGACCAAAAGATTCCGGAGTTTCTTTGTGTGCGTTTCAATTGGTCAATGTTGTTCAAACGGATCAAGATGTGGTAAAATGTTGCAGACTTGCCATTTTATTTAAATGTTTTTTCTCTCTGTTTTCGTTAAGAGCATAGAAGGTTGATTGTATTTCTATGATGTTAGTTATATACCGTTTTATTTTCAAAATGGATTTGTATTATTTTTTTTTTTGTTATTGGGCGAGTCAATGAAAGTAAATTCTTAAGTTGTTTAGTTTTCCTTGATTTATTTTTGATCTGGCACATTAAGTATTTATGTTTTTTATTGTATCTCACCCCTATCAGGAAAAAAAAAAAACTATGTTTGTCGTAAAACTGAAAAAACAACACTGTAACACAGCATCCAAAGACATGCATCCATTTGTTGCATATTCAAACGTAGATGGAAAGCAAGAGCAGTCCTGCTTACTGGGTTTTTTTCTAGGCTTGATTGTGTTTATGGGGTGCAGTCTAACATCTGTTCATGTTTCGTTTAAAAAAAATAAAAAAAATAATAATTTTTACCTTGATTCCACACTGATCTGTCCCTTCTCTTACAAACGCGTAGATAATTTCCTTTTATCATGAAGCCCCTCCCACAGAAATATGCGATGGGCTGAGATTGGTCCTGGGGGCAGGGTTTGTCTGGGTTTTACTGACATAATAGACCCAGGAAGAAGCTTGTTGTAGTCCCTTACCAGCCGTTTTTGTAGGCATTAAACTGCCAGAATTTTAAAAGACGATAGATATCTCTGTGTGCACTGAACTTTCAGCGCTGCAACTTTGCAGATATTGTTTATGCTCAAAAAGCAACATTACAAACTAACTAAAGTTAAAAAAGTGATATCGCAATTAACCACCCCTTTAAACAGCTCCAAGGACCTATTTGAACATGTGCTCCAGCACCAAAATGATACATCCTCTGTGTATGTATTTCTTTTGATTAAATATTTAATGTGCAGCCATTTAAAAAAAAGAAAGCAAGCATGTTGCATATAGTATGAATGTAATCGGGACATGTTACTTTTGTCATGTTGTTGTGTGTCAGTTGCATCACTTCCCTGTCTCTCTTAAATCCTTTCCCGTGGTCTAATGGGATAGGTAAAGTGTCCATAAGGTCATCCTAGAACTTTTCAGTGAATGTTTTAAGAATACTGTGAAATCTTTACACATTGTTTTCCACCTGCTATATAGTGGAGAAGTATACATATTTGGATGCAGCCCTTTATTGGATTCAAGGTACATTAGTTAATGAATTCAATGGGATTCAAATATTGATTAATACCATGATCAATTGTTGTTTAAATTAACGATCAATTAATCGTTAGCCATAATGCTACAAAATGCATCTATTGCAGGCAGCAGTCACTAGCATGACAGGATGTGCAAAAACCACACACACACATAAACAAAATGCTTTCTCACTTGAATTAATGGCATCTTATTCTGAATAAAATGCTAGTAGCAGGATTATAAAATGAATAGATGTGATTACGATCTTTTAATAAAATAAAGATCGCACCAAACGTTTGAGATCATTTTACTTTGGTGACTGTTTTCTGGCACGGAGGCCGCTAAACGAGCCTCTTTAAATGGTTTTGTGGTGCACGTTGTTGTATTTTAAAACACAATTGCAATGTTCTACATTAGTTACTACATTTCTATTGCTTTTCATGTTGAGTAACTTTTGTGTTGTATCTATATTTAAAGTACTTTAAAAGTGTAAAATCTCATTAAAAGTTTAATTAGTACATTGTGAATGAATGATGATGTATTTATATACCATCACAGTCACTCACAGCCGCTCCCACGTGTTCTGCGCATGAGCCGCACGCAGCCCAACAATAAATCGGTTAACTGACCATGAGCCACCAACATTTAATTGCATCTCTTATCGATAATTAATCGATAATCGATTAATCGTTTACATCCCTAATTTAAACCCACAGCCTGTTTGATCTTCAGGAACAAAACTGCTCAGCTGGATAAAGTTAAACTTTTCTCAACTTGCACATGATCACAGGGCACCCTGCCACCATCATTGAAAATCAATGACTTCCTCTGCTTTGTTGCTACAGAGCATTGTATGTGTTGTAGGCCCCTTATGGCTCTGGTCTGATGTGTGATTTTTGGTTGATGTTTAACAGACAGGCGGTGTCTAACTGCAGGGCAATGACACACAGAAAACCAGCAGGATACAGGACAAACACACACACACACAAATGCACGCAAAACTTTGATCTGTAACAGCTCACTACTGCCATGCTCCAGAGTGTGCCTGAAAAGTATCTGTATAAACCACACACACAGTATTCAAACCTCTGGCTACCCTGTCTGTCCAGACAATGGCAGATTATTCTTGAACTGTAATATTTCTGTCTGTATCTTTCTTTTTTTTACATAAAACCCACACGCACTACACAATTCAAATTGGCTATCTCAGCTACCAGGGTCTTCCAATGGTCACATATCAACACGTGAGAAAAGACAAAGACATACGAATGAGACCGGAAACTGCAGCGGTTCAGGGAAGAGGTCCAGGACACTCCACTACTTCCATGAGCCAAAATATAGAGAACACAAAGCAAAACAGCAGAACCCACAATCAGAACTAAAGGGGAGAAATATTATAACAGTGTTTGTAAGAGTCTCGTATTTTGTTAATTTAACCAAAGTTTGTAAGTTAACCAAAAAATTCTGCAATCTATTGCTCTCAGACAAAAGTTTCAAAAAGTCCATAAAGACATAGCAAAAGTAAACAATGAAGGATGTGGTTCAATCAAAATGAAGATATAATATTTAATTTAAGCTTTTACTATTAAATGAACATTGAACAATGATGCCTAACATGAAGCACATCAAACAAGTGCAAGAACAAACCTTATTGGCTGAAATATGCTTGAAATACAAGGAAAAATCTCATTGGTTCCCACTCACACCCAATCTATCTTAACTTAACTGTATAATAAACTTAAAATCACTAGCAGAAACTTTATCCAAAGCTACTTATGTTGTATGCAAGGTATACAAATAGAATTTTGTATACAAATTCTACTTGTTCTCTAGGAATCAAAGCCATTGTCTCAGCCTCAGACGTCACGCCCACAAGACTGCTGGCTGAACATCTGATGCATACGGCACACTTAGCTGGAAACATTTCAGGAGTTTCGAAGTCGTCGGACTGGTTGAATTCTAAAAGATTTCTGGGAGACGTGTTTTACGTTCTTTGATGTTCCACCTGGAAAAAAAAGATGCCGTGGCTCCAAACCTCCTCACGAAAGAAGAAAGCTGACAAAAGCGCTTATCAGGATCAACTAAAAGCTGACTTTTCGATAGTATGTGAAAAATAAAAGGTTTGTGGCATAAAATCTTTCAAATATGTCTGAGAGTATTACACACGGGTCTGTTACTGTGGTGACATTTCCACACCCCTAAACATGACTACTTTTTGAGCTACAGGAACATGCTACCATCTAATTGGCTGTTATTATGCCCTATCATACGTTCCTTTCTCTTTCAGAATAAACAACATACTTGATGTTGAAAACCTTTCAAAAGAAATAACCTAAAACTTTAAAACAATTGTTATACCATCTGGAATTGCAAATGTAGTTATTATTATAATTAAATATCGTTGTCTGTAATAGTGTCACTTTTTATACTAGTGTTGTTCATATATTTGAGAAAGTCAGTGTGTAAAGGAATGGAGGCTTTACGCATGAAGAGTGTAGCTTTGATTGGCAACTCAATCTGAAATTCTCTCAAGCATAAGTAAACATTCCTTCAAGGCACGATAAACTAAATTGCAGCAATCACCTTTCTATCCCTGCTGAGGTGTGTAGTAATGCATGTTTGCATGTATGTGTGTGTGTGTGTGTGTGTGCGTGTGTATAAATCAGCTCTGATCAGATAAGAGAGAAACATGTCAGATTGGAAGTGATCAGGTAAGTGGAATGCAGACTCTGATCTTTTAATAACAGACCAATAAAGTAACAAACTGCTGTACCTCCAACAGAAGACATGCATATCGAGACATGTATTGCAGGTAAACATCATTCAATGCTCTTACCATCAGTAAACTTTGGGAGAAGCTACTTTTAATGTGTAAAGCTAAAAGCAACTCAAATACTAGCTAAACTCCAGTCAAGCTACTGAAAAAGCAGACAGCTTCACTAAAAGCTACTAATGAAAAGCAGCTAACTACACTGAAGCTACACAAGCAGGCGATATCTTTAGAAATACATAACTATCAGATGAATCAGATGATATAATTTATTTTTGCAATTAGTGCAGCATTTATCTGGCACGAAAAATGAGGATCTCAGTTACTGTGGTTAAATGATGAATGACATAACTGATTAAATATAGAGCACTGTTTGCAATGGAAACAATGACATCTGCGATGCTTAATGTTGCAAAATTACAACACGGTCCAGAATGTGACGAGATTTATGTAATGGGCCAATGCAGACAGTCACAGGCAATGTGTATTGTGAAGACCTACCAACATTTCAATTGTACTTCTGAATAAATTCCATATTGTAAGCATCACTATGACGTTACTTTCATATGACTTTCTAAAAACTCAAAATCAACTGTGGGCAGCAGATTCTATTCCTACTTAGCGCCAAAACTCTGGAATAATCTCCCGAACATTGTTAATTTTTTTTACATATATGCTAAGCGTACAATTATTGTGCTGTAAATTTCGTCATCCACATAATACACACACACTGTACACAGCCTGGTTTATCTGATCAAAATTATCTAAAAGACATTTTAACCAACTGTAACTTCTGAGAAGAAATAGCGCAACCACTGGTCAAGGATGACACTTTCTAGTGTGCGTAGACTAAACATTTGCATTAAACCAGAGGTGTACTACTTTGGGCATCATAGCTGCTTTAGCATCAGATATTGCCTTTGTGAATTTACCTCAAAGCATCTATTCCTTGTTTTTCCATTCATCTTTTTATTTTTATCCAATGTTTTATAAGAGAAAACATATTTAACCTCCTACACAGGAGTCTTTTTTCATTTTACAAAGAAAATTGCAGAGATCTCAAAATGGGTACCAAAGTTTTCAAGTCATTTAGGGAATTGTGGATGGGGGAAGTGAGAGAGAAAGAGAAAATGTGTGGAATGTACTGGCTTGTAATTTGGGTCGCTGCAGAAAATCTTAGCTGCAAATGCAGATTTTATCAACTGGTCCATCACAGTGAGACAAACTGCCCTATCCTCCATTTTAACATGGCTCTTCACATACCCAACATAATTAGGCCAATGAGAAGAGACATCTTAGCTAACCATGAGGATGTTCTTATGACCCCATGCCAAATGTTAAGAGTTATGGTGTGTACAGAGATAACAAAAGCTAAACAGACAACATACAAGTTCTCAAGTGTCAAGCACTTCCAAATGCTTCCCGTGTAGTTACTCAGACCAAGTATACCGACCAATAACTTAAGTGCCACTTCTTCCACAACTTGGATTTCACAGAGTCAAGAACTACGAGCAGTTACAGTATAAGCCACAACTCTGATGTGAGTTTAGCAAAATGTAAATCAATAACCTGTTTCTCTATACTGAGGCATGTAACACTGCTGTAAGCTGAATGTTATTGACTTTCAACAGGACAATCTATGCAATAATTAGGTTTCTATATGCAACAGATGTTTCTCTATGATTTCATTCCTCTATGGAGCCCTGAAGCACTCAGTTTATTGACATTTGGGAAACACATTCTGTGATAAGACTAAAACATCAATGATAAGAACATCAATGATGAGAAAAAACATCTCACTTCTCTTTAACCAGAAATCTATGATCAAAGTCAGATCATCTCTTGACGTCACTTTTTATCTCTAGGCAGCAGTAGGAGCCATTTCATCTTTTTCTGTACATGACAGTCAACATTACAGAAAACCTTGACTTGCACTAACACTTTATCTTCCTAGAAAATTCACTGACATCTCCCTGGCGTAGAAACTTGCTCTTAGTGCATTCAACTCTCTTCCAATTCTATTCCATCACCAGCCATTCATGCATGACATACATTAGTGTCATCTCCGAGGATAAACAGCTCTGCTGGGACCAAACCCACACTACACACTTATTGCAGACCCCAAACCTGAACTGAACGTGATTTGGCCACATTTTGTCAAAGACAACCTATTGGTTAAATGGATAGTTCTTACAAAAAAAGAACATTCTGTCATCATTTACTGACCCTCATGTCATTATAATCTTGTATTACTTAATTTTTTACATGAAAATAAAACTGGAGATGTTCACTAGCATTCTTAAGTTTAGGGTTAGTAAGATTTTTTTAATGCTTTTGTCAAGTCACACCAAGGTTGCAGTTAGCCCATACGAGAAAAATACACTAAAACAAAAAATATTATTACAACTGAAATCTTTCCATTTATATTGCACATTTTAACTTATTGCATGGCCCTGTGGAATACTTGATTCTGATTGGTCAGTCGTGGAATTCCAAAGTATGTAAAAGCTAACAACACAGGCTCATCCGGGTAACAGCAGTCGGCACTGTACTCTTGCTTGAACTATTTTTTTCTTGGAAGCTTTGCTTGTTAGCTATTTAAATATTAAAACTGGATTCAAAATGGTGTACAATTGTCTATGTCATCCTGGTATCCCGGACTTGCTCTTTAGGATGGAGGACACTGTGATTGGAGCCGTGTTATTGTTGTATCTTGCGGGTTTCACATTAATGGACATGGAATGTTGACGTATACGTAAAGCGATTGAAAGAATGAAAAGAAAGACGATTCTCTAATGACAACTGGCAGTGCTACATTTGCTACAAGGTCCAGCACTTCAGCGTCCATCCGTCCATCTATCGCTGTTCTCCATACATGGAAATTAGCTGAAACAATGTTTACAGTATGCTTACATGGTGTTTTAAAATCGTAGTGGGTGAGAGCGTTTTCATACACATTTGGCCAATTAATGTCTACTTGCGTCACAATAGTACCAGTTGTCCTGGTTAGACATCACTCCAGAGTAGGAGCTAATTTGGTTCTTGAAAAAAGGCAGTCCGGTACTAAAAGCCACACCCTTGAGCTGCTTATGGCTCCCTCTTCCCCTTTTTCCTTCTCAGCTCCCATCCCCCAACTTTATCTAAACTCATCCATAGGAAAGCAGTGAGGGGCCCCTGGACGAATATTTCACCTGAAAAGGCTGTGATCCTAAGCAGGTGGCTTAAACGTTGGATAAAAGTGCACATTGCTGGAGTGAAGCTATTGATTATATACTAAATATAAAATATATAAATTCCCCAATATTTTAATGCATTTTTACTGAACTACTACATTTCTTAAAGATGGGTATTTTGCAGAGATTTTTTAAATGTTTTTGAGTGGCAAAAACCTATTAGGATTTTGTTGTTCCATTTATTTCTGCTAATTTCTATCATGCAGATGCAGAACGCAAAGCAACAAAACCATCGGCTTTAATAACTGCTATTTCTTTGAAGTCTTTGAAGGCTTGGTGTGTCCCAAATTTAGAATCAATTTGACTACAATGTCTCTTTGGGTAGATTAAAAAAAAATCATCCGTTAAACCTATTTCACAGAAAATCCATACAATTATACAGATATTACTTTATTTTTCACTATCAACCCTAACTGTGGAGGATAAACATCACTAACTGAGGCCATATGTCGTCTGAGGCCTTTACTAGTTTTACAGTATTCTTTACTAGCAACCGCTATGTTCTTGTGATTGAAAACAACCATCAATCACTAAAATGGTAAAAAGAGACAACCAAGAGGACAATGACCAAACATTTAGCTTCATGCTGTAAAATTAACGTGGCGTCTATTTACACAATATGGTCGGTCGGATGGCTTTTAAATGCTAAACAAGGATCTCATTGTCCCTGGACAGCTGCCTTTTCCGAAAAAAAAAAAAAAAAAACTAAGAAGAGGGGGTTGGGGAGGCAGTCTGAAGAATCGCACGTCCCACTTCAGAACCAGCTGCTAAGGCCGACCACTAATGCGGTCTCCTCAGATCAGCTGCCAAGTCACACACATGTGTGCATGCTTGTAAACGAGACAAGCCGTGAGCAAATCTCTTCATGTGCAAAAGAAAAGAACACAACACATACTAAACGGAGTTCCTTCAAAGTTTTGCAAAAGGGTGGCTTCATTGGAAATGCAAAAATGAAGTCACTTAAAAAGTTTTTTTTGAGTGTGTGTGTGCGCAGAAAGGGATTTAACTCAGAGATATCAAACTGAGTTCCTGGTCTGAACCTACCCTGAAATACATCCTACCATGTCGTCATCACAGCCTGAAGTACTGCCACGTCCATCTTTTTGAAGAACACACCCTTCTCCTCTCCCTAGGTAATATCTGACTCATGGGTTCCTTCTTCCAAACCTACTAAAACCACAATTTATCGTCAATGAGAGAACCATTTGGTTTCTGTATATCAGTCCAAACAGAAACCCTGTGTAAAACCTGTTGGAGCACATCTGTTGAGACTGACATCAGATGAATGATGATATCATTGCTGGCATGTGATGCCTGGCTTTTCTCGTCTTCAAGATCTCTGCCGCACTTAATATCTGTTACTCAGGTGGCAATGTCATAGCCTGACTACGTCAGACTTCCTACTTCCGCTCAATTTCATTTTGCTTCTGTACTCAGTCTGATACAGCGTCAGAGCTTTCTGTTTGCCACCGGTCTGAAAACAGCCGGGCCAATCAACGAGCAGAGGGCGGGCTGAGAGCCGTGACATAGATGCTAAGCCCCGAGTTTTAAATTGTAGGTTATAGAAATCGAAAACAATTCTCTCTGTTAAGGAGAACATTCAACTCTTTTTCAAACTGAAGCCAGAACAAGAAGAGTGTTTAACAACAGGTTTACAGTGGAAGTTCAATCATAGATTTGAGTTCGATGCATGATGTCTGTGCTTCGATGCGGCTGTACAGGCGCATAACATACGTCATAACTAAACGTATCTGATTGGCTTACGGGTAACCAATGATTTTAAACTTCAGACAAGCGCCCCCTAGCGAGAGAGAAAACACTTCTCTATTATGCCATTCCAGACTCTGTCTACGAAGCAAAGTGAAGTAGCAGAGTCTGGTATTACCAGGCTAGCAATGTCACACATCAATAGACTTCCTTAGATAAGACCTTAACAAGAAAACCTTAACAAGAACATGGATCTGCAGCACCTGCTAAGCTTTTTGGTTGAGCCACTAACCTAAAGAGGAATTAACAGAAGACTAATAACATCATGAGCAGCCTTTGTACCATTAGCATGATCATAAACAGAAGCAGCAAACAGGAGACCAATATCAGACCTCGGATGAACAGATTGCTGTATATGAATGCAGTGTAAGAGCCTGTGTATCTATAACATAGCATTTACACTCACCATTTTCCCTTTTTACCTTTGAGCAGTCTGTAAAATGGTCCTGTGGGAGCTTGGTATTTAAAATCACTCTCTTGACAGGCTCAACTAAATCCCTAGAGGGATACTCCACCCCAAAATGAACATTTTTTGTACACGAAGAAAACAAAAATAGTGACTTTTACACCGTAGCAACATTTTGGAGAACATGAGCTGAACGTGGGTAGCATATGCTCTTCTGTGTTAGCCGCGCCACAAGGATACATATATTTACGCTTTGATTTGAAAGAAAACAGCACATCCATGTGAAAAGGTATTCTCGTCGCTTCATAATGTTACGGTTGAACCACTGATGGCAGATGAACTATTCTGATAATGCTTTTCATACTTTTCTGGACCTTGACACTATATTTTACTTGGCAGTCTATGGGACAGTCACAAGCCTCCAGGTTTTCATCCAAAATATCTTAAAGGTCCCCTTCTTCGTGATTCCATGTTTTAAACTTTAGTTAGTGTGTAATGTTGTTGTTAGAGTATAAATAATATCTGTAAAATTCTAAAGGTCAAAGTTCAATGCCAAGCGAGATATTTGATTGAACAGAATTCGCCTACAAAAAATGACCCGTTTGGACTACAGCCCTCTAGTTCCTGCAGTAATAACGTCACTAAAACAGTTTTTTTGACTAACCACCGCCCACATGAATTCACAAACAGGGGGCGTGGCCCTGTTGCGCTCCGACGGAGAAGAAGGAAGAGCTGTTTGTTTTTGTCGCCATGTCTTTGAAACGCTGTTTTTTTCATCTCTGAGTCCAATCACCTTTGTTTGGGCTTCCCAGGAACGCTGTACTTTGAGATTAATGGTTACAATTTATGTTTAACTTGGTTCCCGAAAATTATAATGCACATGTAAAACTATGTGCAGCTCATTTTGCTGAGGACAGTTTGCTGAGGACAACTTTCTCAATCTCAATCAGTTTAATGCTGGATTTGCACAAAGATTATTCTTGAAAGATGAAGCAGTTCCCTCTTTGTCTGGAGAAGGCGTTGTTTATGGACCACAACTGGTTTATTATTTAAACCAGTTGTGGTATTAAACCAGTATTTTATTATTTAAGTTGGTTCGTTTAACAGTTTCTGTAACTTATTACACAAAGGGCAACGCTGTTTAGCTTTGTTAACTTGATGTTAGGGCTGTGCAAAAAAAAACAAATGCGGTTTTCATGCGCATCTCGTCAGTAAAAACGCTCCTCCTGTGACTATAAATACATCTCCAGCACGTGCGTTCTAGCCCAATCACGTTAGCAGGAGGACAGCCTGCTCTCAGCTGCTGTCGAATCACAACACAGGTACCGCTGGCCCAATCAGAACTCGTTACGTATTTCTGAAGGAGAGGCTTCATAGAACAAGGAAGTCATCAGCCCGTTTTTGTGACAGTGAAAACAGCAGTATACAGATAGGTGAACTGTGTGAAAAATACTGTTTTTTTACACGCAAAACATGAACACATGTTGTATTGCACATTGTAAACACAATCAAAGCTTCAAAAAAGCGCGTAAAACGGGAGCTTTAAATTGTTTTCCAAAGTCGAACAAAGCTTTTACGGGTTTGGAACGACATGGGGGGGTAAGTGATTAATGAAACAATTTTCATTTGAGTGAAGCATCACTTTAATCTTAAAAAATCCCACAAAGACTGCTTTAGAAAATTATACTTTCTGGAATTAATGTGTAGTACTTTACAGAAAAAGAACAATACAACTTAAGCCAAGCTCCCTCTGTGCAATTCTGGCCACGTTTTGGTCATCTGAGACATTTTTTTTTTTTAAATCCTACAAGATTCCTAAAATCCTAGGCTAAAATCTGTATTCTTTGATTGATGGTTTGATATGTTCACCCACAGCCGATTAATGGCCGCTGCGATCAAATTTTACCTCCAACTAACTTCTGGCAGTGTCAGAAGATTTGGCACACAGTCCTGCAGTGTGACTTCTACGAAAAGCATCAAACGGTCTCTGACAAGCCATGATCAGAATTAATGTTAAAGATTTCTTCTATCCACTGTAAACTCCGGAGCTCCCAGCCTCTGCTCATAGAATTCGTGATATTTTGCCTTTGCTATGATAAACACTGTTTTCATGTTGGTGTAAAGTGCTACTTACACTATTCTTCTTAAATATGCTGCTATTGCCACCGCTCATACTTTTCATGATAACCAAAATTTCAGTCTTGCGTGTAATGCAGCTCACAGTCACTGAACATGTATGGGTTGATAATGTAAAACTCCGGACTAGTTTTCTTGCACGCACCCGTTTTAATGGGTCTTGACTGTCAAACAGTCTGACATTAAAGGGATAGTTCAGTTCACCCAAAAATAAAAACTCGGTCTAAGCAAACAGTTGGCCATTGACTTCCATAGTAGGAAAAAAAAAATACTGTGGAAGTCAATGGCAGCCACCAACTGTTTGATTACTAGCAATCTTCATCTTTTATGTTCAACAAAGAAACTCATACAGGTTTGGAATGACACGAGGGTGAGTAAATGATGACAGAATTTTCATCTTTGGGTGAACTATCCCTTAAATGACAACTGAGATCGCACATGACCTGAAAAGTGGAGCGAAAATATTTTTATCACCATCTTGTGGCTGTCATAAAGTCATAAACCCCATCCTCTCCATGTAAATGAATGGGACAAACTAAATAAATTTTCACTTCAAATAAATTTTTCACAAAGACAGTTTCGATCATTTTTGGGAATTATTGCCACGCTTGCATATGTTCAGGTGTTTGTTTTACTGATTAGTTTGCTTTGAGTAAATTATTTGATGCTATAAAAACGGGGTGTGGCATCATGATTGTGTGCTTGCGATTGGGTCTGAGTTTGGATGGGACTTCGAGACTCGGCTCCAAATGAATCACTACTGCACAGGCTCGGGCTACAAATAGCGTCATTTTTGCAAGATGAAAGCAGCCATACCAAGACAATTCAGTTTCACTTTTCTAAAGTGGAAGGAAGAAGAGATGTGTCAATCTTTTTTTTCCCTTACAGTCTATGGTAAAATCATTTTAAAGTTCAAAATTAACTTTAACTTCTCATTTAGAAATAATGTCGTTGATCCTGAATTCACTTGTAGAATTTAACTGATTTTAGTTCGTTTCGTTTTTTAACTTTAGACAAGACAAAAAAACTGAATATAATTTTTACCAATTAGCAGTTGTTGTCCTTAACACGAACATTATTATCTGCATATCAGCCCTGTTCACATCCTTAATCAAAATCATGAAGACCGAAACTATCCTTTCATAATCAGGCGTTTAACACAAGACGTACAGTTCTCAAAGGAGATGAAGTTAACTTTTAATTAAAGTACTGAACTGCACAGCAGCTTCTTCTTAAGACCATCTACTTTGAATTGTGCAACAGTTCATATTTGTTTATGATATCTGTACTTTGAACAGCTTCCTTGCATCATACTTGGCAATAAGGCACAGTTACTTCCTGCCGATGTTTTCACGAGATTGAGACAAGATCTCCTGTGATGTGTGAGACAAAGGCTAAGCTAATCATATAAGCTGTGAGAACTTTTGTGGCTTTTCTGAATGAATGCAGTTGTCATCAAAGGGAACTGCAGTAAACTTCCTAAAGCACACTGTCAATCAACGGTTCCACGGTGCTGTATACATTTCTGCGACCATAAATGGATTATTGTTTGTTACAGTGTAAAAAATAAACTCAATAAGCACAATGTAAGGGTTACATTTATAGAGCACATTTATAGACACACAAATTTCTTTACAGTGCTAACATTTTTCCTTTTGAAACAGGAAATAAAAGAAAGAAAAAAAGTCCTTTCCTGTTTCAGTAATGTCTAAGCTTCATGTGCGACTTGTTTAACATCCTATACCAATAATCATTCAATACCAATATACCTATATATACAAACACCACTAATGGAAAGGAAAAAAAACATGCCAATAATGCCTACCAAAAGCTGTTATGAGCACTGGAAAAAAAAACACTGATCAAACTCTAAGGTGTAAAGCTAACTGACCAGGACTAGAATTTTTTTTAATCCATATATCTCTGTAGTTATTTTATAACACAATAGTCTTCAAACTTGTTGAAGGGGATAAAATACTCAACTTACTTAACCGCTGCGGAGGCAATGATGCCTCCAGTCTGTAAGTTACTGCTGAATGATACTTGTGATTGCAAAAGACAGTATGGATGTAGACGTGCAAAGATATAAAGAGTTGTGCTGAGGGTGCAGGAAAGTTTCCACACACCCACAGAAGCTTACAGAGCCAGATGATAATGGAGTGGGGTGAAAGGTGACACCCACCTTACCAAATCCACAGAGAGACACTAGAAAGAGTGTTTTATACTGCTACGGGAAGCCACTTTGGACAGCTAAAAACCAGCTCAGAATGAGGCACACTAATCAGGTCAGTTGGGTGAATAAAGATCAATGAAGAACTAAATGTGTGAGCACACAATAAGACTGACAAATAAAGATGACAATTGAGGCATAAAAATAAGAAGCATTTGCTAAAAGTCTGACTAAATGTGTTCCTTGAACTTTGTGAAGTAGTCTATTATTTGATCTCATACCTTGAAGTCAACATGAAATGTTGTTTTTGGGGTTAAAATCATTTCTTAATAGGCCTATTAAATTCGAGTGGTATGACAATTAAAGATAAGACTGTACAGAAATTGAAATCTACTTGCTTATACACACTATATTCAGTCACGCAATGCTGATATTAACATTAACAATTTGAGAATCAAGTATAAACAACAACAATTTGCACAGTTTGATGTGATATGAGCTAATTTAGATTAAGTCACTCAGTTGGTAGTGCCATTTATTGTAAATAACTCAGTTGGTCAGAACAAACGTGGCAGACTTGTTACTTGCTCAGATGACAATATCTGGTGAAAATGCTTATTTGGGTCATATATTCCAAGATGTGGGCTAGAATTTGTTAGCGCAAAGTACAAAATCCACACTGGTGTGGTGACTGACTGCCACACATAGGCCTAATCCATCCTAAAAACATTATGCCGGAGCACAACCCATGCAGGGAAGATAGTTCCGCACACAGCTGCAATTCCAGGTTTTCAAACAGGGATAGCAACAAAGAGGCAAAACTTTAAGTGAACAATACTACATCACATCTCAAAATAACTAGCTATTGTTGCACTGTGTATGCACAGAATTGTAATGCTGGACATATAGCAACAAGGTATGAGAAAATACATCTGAATGGGCACATTCCCATCTCTATTACTATGACAGAAGAGGGGACAAAAAGACATCTGTCTGAAAACAGATGGCACAACTATAGGACCATAACAACAACATCCATCATATTAAGGCTGCAATGTCGGTTGAGGTAAACTAAAATTAGCTATTTATATATTACTGATGATTCCTGCTTGTGAACATTTTTGGGTCAAGTGTGTAGTTTTAGGAGATTGGCTAAACAACCACCAACCCGATTTAAGAAGGAAACTTCCAGTATTTTCAATCTGGCCCCTTAAAAGCACTTTTATTAAAACATTACATAAATTGTATATAATAACTGGTACTTATGCACTGGTAGTTTTAAACAAATATATAAAAATCATCAATCAATCAATAAAAAGTTCAAGCATTGTACAAAGTACGAAAGGTAATGAAACCGTGAATTAAGGGTGAGCTGGAGTGTGCTGGGTCTACACAGCTAAATAAATACTCTTTAAAATAATAATATTATGATTAATATAGACATATGACGAGACCATGTGATTTATTTTGTTACAAAGTTGTGTCCAGATCACTGCTTGCTATAACTACTAGGATGAAAGGTATGAACCCTTCTAAAGGGGCACAGGATCAGGAGAGCAACAATTTTAAAAATAACTTATTTTACTGCTACATTTTTTTTTAAATACAAGAACAAAATTCAATAATGACTTATTACAATTATGGCTAGTATCTTTATAATTAGTAACTGATACATATTCATTAGTATTTTTTTTTCTTCGCTAATTGTGACAATCCCAAATATTTTCAATACAAGTAACGTTGCAATGTAGTGACATTTTAAATTTTTACATTATAGAAACTTATTTTAAGGCAAATACTAGCAAAAAACTGTCATAATATATAGTTACAGTCAGAGTTGGGTAGTAATGAGTTACGTTTACATGAGTACATTTTTGGGGTAACTAATACTTTGATTATATTTAAAGATGGGTACATTTACTCTTACTTGAGTTAATTCTTTTTTTTAAATCTGTACTTTTTTCACTTCGTTACTGTGGGCGACGCTCCTCTTGTTACTTTATCTTAATGCAATAAATGTTATAAATGCTTCAGTTTATTTCAAACGCGTCGTCTACTTTTCTCTGGGCAATGAGCAATGCTCATTCGCAAATGGTTCATTCTTTTGAGTCAATTCTGTTCAAAGGCTTGATCAAACCAGTTGGCAAACAAGTGAACTGGTTCATGAATCAGTTTGAATGATTTGTTCAGTTTCCGGCCGCACGCGCTGATCCGTCAATGTGCATTTGGTTCGTTATGTTCAGATGTTCGGTAAATTAGCAGTCATGTGAGGAGTTTTCCCTCTTCTCTGTGTCAGAGGTTATTTATGCATATATAATACATACTTTAAAATATAATTTATTTTGTGTTGCAAATCCGAATTTTCATCAGCTGTTACTCCAGTTTTCAGAGTTATGATCCTTCAAATGATAATTCTAATATATTGATTTATTACCAGTGCTGGAAACAGTTTTGCTGCTTAATATTTTTTGGAACCGGTGACATTTTGTTTAGGATTATGATAAAAGAACATCATTGATGGTAAATCAACATATTGGAATGATTTATGAAGGATTATGTGACAATGAAGACTTGAGTAAAGGCTGATGAAATATATATATTTTTATACACACACACATACATTACATACATTATATCTATATATCTAAATAAAAATAGGCTCAGTATATATGACCCAAAGTAACTAGTAACTAACTACTTGAGTAGATTTTTTATCGGATACTTTTTTACTCTTACTCAAGTAACAATTCAGACTAGTACTTTTACTTGAGTAAATATTTCTATAAGGACTTTTACTTTTACTCCTGCCGCCTGTGAATCACTTCAGACGTCACTTCCTGTTTGTTGTTGACGGCTGAACTGCGTTTGAGCTCCGTCACTATATTCTTTTCATTGACTATTTTTAACTTAAAAATCTATTTTATACACCATCGTTTCCGTTTATATAACGCGTGAATATATCCTCTATTGTATTCTACAACAAAAACAATTAGAGCGACTCGCTATCACTGGATTTATTTTGATCTCCCGGGTCCGCTATTAGCTTTTAGCCAGTTAGCATCAGCAAGCGTGGTTGCTGCTAACTGAGCTTACATTGCTAATACTCTATTCACACACATTACCACTGCTGTACTCACTGTTACTTGCTTTAATGGCGGATGAATGTCTCCACTCTGTGCAGCTCGAGCTCGAGGCCGTGGGGAAGCAGATTCGCGACCTGGAACGGAGGCAGGCCGAGCTGAGAGAGCGGAGAGCCGCGCTGGAATCATCCCGGGCTGACGCTCACAAGTCCGGGGTAAGTATACAGCGTGCTGTTAACAGTCCCACCACGTCTACTCCGTGTGTTTCTCTGCGCAGGCCCGGTGCACCCAGGACGCGATCTTCCCAGATGTCCTTCACTGCGACGCCGGGACACCACGGACCCTGGGTGCATCCACAGCGGAGGATGCGAGCCGGGTCCCGGGCGACGACATCTCCCCCTCCTGCCTTCGAGATCTCCATCCAGAACCGCTTCGCTCCCCTCCGCGAGACAGGACGCGACGCTGTGATCATCGGAGACTCCATCGTCCGACACGTAAGTGCTACGTTAGCCGAAGGTAAAGTGCACACTCATTGTTTGCCTGGTGCTCGTGTTCTCGATGTTTCTGCGCAGATACCCGCGATCCTGAAGGACGACGAGAGCCCGAGAGCGGTCGTGCTTCACGCCGGGGTTAACGACACCACGCTGCGGCAGACGGAGACGCTGAAGAGGGACTTCAGGAGCCTGATCGAGACGGTTCGCAGCACGACGCCCGCGGCGACGATCGTCGTGTCAGGACCACTGCCCACGTATCGACGAGGACACGAAAGGTTCAGTAGACTTTTTGCTTTAAATGAATGGTTGTTGTCATGGTGTAAAGAACAGAAACTGCTATTTGTTAATAACTGGAATCTTTTCTGGGAGCGTCCTAGACTGTTTCGCGCTGATGGATTACACCCCAGTCGAGTCGGAGCGGAGCTTCTCTCTGACAACATCTCCAGGACACTTCGCTCCATGTGACTAGTAAGTCAATTCTCAAATAACCATTATGATGAGTTTTGTTCCACCCGCTTAAATGATAAAAGTACTTGTGCTGTAAAACCTATTAAGACTGTGTCTGTTCCCCGAATAGTGAGGTCAAAATATAAATATAAATATAATGTAGGATCTAGAAAAAATCTTATCGTAATTAAACCAGAAAAATGTAAAGTAAATGAACAAAAACAATTTTTAAAGTTTGGGCTCATAAATATTAGATCACTCACACCAAAAGCAGTTATTGTAAATGAAATGATCACAGATAATAGTTTTGATTTACTCTGCTTGACTGAAACCTGGCTAAAACCAAATGATTATTTTGGTCTAAATGAGTCTACTCCACCAAACTACTGTTATAAACATGAGCCCCGTCAGACTGGTCGTGGCGGGGGTGTTGCAACAATATATAGTGATATTCTCAATGTTACCCAGAAAACAGGATACAGGTTTAACTCTTTTGAAATACTAATGCTAAATGTTACTCTGTCAGACATGCAAAAGAAATCTAATGTATCTCTTGCTCTGGCTACTGTGTATAGACCACCAGGGCCGTATACAGAATTCCTAAAAGAATTTGCAGATTTCCTCTCAGACCTTCTAGTTACAGTTGATAAGGCGCTAATCATGGGAGATTTTAATATTCACGTTGATAATACAAATGATACATTAGGACTTGCGTTTACTGACCTAATAAACTCCTTTGGAGTCAAGCAAAATGTCACCGGGCCCACTCATCGTTTTAATCATACACTAGATTTAATTATATCGCATGGCATCGATCTTACTGCTATAGATATTGTACCTCAAAGTGATGATATTACAGACCATTTCCTCGTATCGTGCATGCTGCGTATAACTGATATTAACTATATGTCGCAGCGATACCGTCTGGGCAGAACTATTGTTCCAGCCACCAAAGACAGATTCGCAAATAACCTGCCTGATCTATCTCAACTGCTATTTGTACCCAAAAATACACATGAATTAGACAAAATTACTGACAACATGGGCACTATTTTCTCTAATACATTAGAAGCTGTTGCCCCAATCAAATTGAAAAAAGTTAGAGAAAAACGTACTGTACCATGGTATAACAGTAATACTCACTCTCTCAAGAAAGTAACTCGTAGTCTTGAACGCAAATGGAGAAAAACTAACTTAGAAGTTTTTAGAATTGCATGGAAAAACAGTATGTCCAGCTATAGACAGGCTCTAAAAACTGCTAGGGCAGAGCATATACACAAACTCATTGAAAATAACCAAAACAATCCAAGGTTTTTATTTAGCACAGTGGCTAAGTTAACAAATTACCAGACGCCACCTGATTCAAATATTCCACCAACGTTAAATAGTAATGACTTTATGAATTTCTTCACTGATAAAATAGATAACATTAGAAATACAATAGCGAATGTAGATTCTACAGCATCTAACACTTCAGTTTCATCCATCGCACCCAAACATAAACTGCAGTGCTTTACAACCATAGGACAGGAGGAGCTAAATAAACTTATCACTGTATCTAAACCAACAACATGTTTATTAGATCCTGTACCCACTAAATTACTGAAAGAGCTGTTACCTGTAGCCGAAGAACCGCTTCTCAATATCATTAACTCGTCGTTATCTTTAGGACACGTCCCAAAACCATTCAAGCTGGCGGTTATCAAGCCTCTTATTAAGAAACCAAAACTAGATCCTAGTGTACTGGCAAATTATAGGCCTATTTCAAATCTTCCATTTATGTCTAAAATTTTAGAAAAAGTTGTGTCTGCTCAATTGAGCACCTTCCTGCATAAAAATGATCTGTATGAAGAATTTCAGTCAGGTTTTAGGCCCCACCATAGCACAGAAACTGCACTTGTTAAAATTACAAATGACCTGCTCCTTGCGTCAGACCAAGGCTGCATCTCATTTCTAGTCTTACTTGATCTTAGTGCTGCGTTCGACACCATAGATCATGACATACTCATAGATCGATTACAAAACTATACAGGTATTCAAGGGCAGGCTCTAAGATGGTTTAGATCCTACCTGTCCGATCGCTACCATTTTGTTTACTTAAATGGGGAGTCATCTCATTTATCATCAGTAAAATATGGAGTGCCACAAGGATCCGTCCTAGGTCCCCTTCTATTTTCAATATACATGTTGCCCCTTGGTAATATTATTAGAAAATACGGAATTAGCTTCCACTGTTATGCTGATGATACTCAGCTATATATATCAACGAGACCAGATGAAACTTCCCAATTATCTAAGCTAACAGAGTGTGTTAAAAATGTAAAAGATTGGATGACAAAGAATTTTCTCCAATTAAATTCGGATAAGACGGAGATATTAATTATTGGACCAAAAAACACTACACAGAATCTTGTAGATTACAATCTGCAACTAGACGGATGTACTGTTACTTCCTCTACAGTCAGAAATCTGGGTGTTATATTAGACAGCAATTTGTCTTTTGAAAATCATATTTCCAATGTTACAAAAATTGCATTCTTCCATCTTAGAAACATTGCCAAGCTACGAAACATGTTATCTGTTTCTGATGCAGAAAAGCTAGTTCATGCATTCATGACCTCTAGACTGGACTATTGTAATGCACTCCTAGGTGGTTGTCCTGCTTCTTCAATAAACAAGCTACAGGTCGTCCAAAATGCAGCAGCTAGAGTCCTTACGAGGTCAAGAAAATATGATCATATTACCCCAATTTTACAGTCTCTGCACTGGCTACCTATTAAGTTCCGCATCAGTTACAAATTATCATTACTTACCTATAAGGCCCTAAATGGTTTAGCTCCAGCGTACCTAACTAGCCTTCTACCACGTTACAACCCATCACGCACCCTAAGGTCACAAAACGCTGGACTTTTGGTAGTTCCTAGGATAGCAAAGTCCACTAAAGGAGGTAGAGCCTTCTCACATTTGGCTCCCAAACTCTGGAATAGCCTTCCTGATAATGTTCGGGGTTCAGACACACTCTCTTTGTTTAAATCTAGATTAAAAACACATCTCTTTCGCCAAGCATTCGAATAATGTATCTTTTTAATTGTGAGTGTAGTTGCATCTGATCAAAGGTGCATTTTTATTCATTACCTTGGGTTAAACTAATTTTACTTTGTTGGATCAGCAGCTATGCTAATGATGTCTGTATTTTGTTTCTATGTTTTGCCACGGGATTCACATCCCGTGGTAACTAGGATTTACACAAGCTCCAGTCTGGATCCAGAACACCTGAGAAGAGATGATGCTGACCCTCAGAGGACCCCAGATGATGCTAACCCTGAATGAACAAACAGAACTAACAATTATTCCTAATTGTGTGACTTAATCATATAATAACTTAATAATATTGATAGTTCATCGTCTAGCTGACTACGTCTTGTATTATTATAATTTTTTTAGTTTTTCTAAAATCCTGTCAAATGTGCACAAACTACTAGCTACTACTAAATATTGTAGAAACATAATTTTCTGTAAAGTTGCTTTGTAACGATTTGTTTTGTAAAAAGCGCTATACAAATAAACTTGAATTGAATTGAATTTTACATGAGTACAGTTTTTGGGTACTCGACCCACCTCTGGTTACAGTAAAACTATACTCATGATGTGTCAATTACATTCACATTACCCATCCTATTAATACCCTATTAATTACTAGTACTTATTTAGTTAGTCATAACTACTGAAATCTAGTATCTTTTCCAGGTTTTATAATGATAATTAGAATAGACACCAGTATCAATTAATTAGATCTATATTGCAAAACTACTAGTAACATTTAAAACTTTCTAATAAAATGTAACCATAAAGTAGCAATTCTAACTAGCCATTTTATACGAGAAGTGTTAAACATAAAAAATAAATAAGAATTGTTACCAGTGACATCTGTCATAGTTACTAATATCTCAAAAACACATAAAAAATACATACCAATAAAGCTAGAATAGGTGCCAGCAATAACTGGACCACATAGTTGGAGGCAAGCAGCTGATAAAATTATAAAATCTACAATATGTTACCAATACCATTACTGTAATTACTAGTATGGCTATAACTAAATCGATATTAAACAAACAAAAAAAAAAGTTACTAATTATTGGATTGCTTAGTTTTGAAAAATACTAGAAAACATCAAAACATGCTAGTAAATACGAAGGCTGCCATACTGGATGACTTGTAATGAGAAAAGTACCAAATATAAAACAGATGCCAATTTAAAAAAAGAAAATGGTATCATGGCGAGCTGCTGTCAGAGGGTTAACTACAGCCTCAACTCCGTGGCTGTTCATCTCCAGACTCCTTTACACCTTCTTAACATTAAAACGCACAGAAAAAAGTTCCCTCGCCACCAACCCTGCCCTGAACCAGTGGCAGTCATCTGCCCGTTTAACCCACGGCGGGGCCCGGTCTCGGCTCAGCTGTGGGGTAAAGCACCGATTTAAAATGGGGCACGTCGTATTTCACCCAAAGGTGACACTCGAATGCACTCAAACCTCAGCTCATGTGCCCGACTCGGTCGATGCGCCACTCTCGCGTATTAAAGCGACCAGACTCGGTCAACAGCACGCGTGGCCTCGACAAAACCCTAAAAGCAGATTTCCCGGTGTCCGAAAATCATACTTACTGCTGACTTTCATGCTGCCGAATGCCGACGGCTGCGGCACTGGCTTGCAGCTCTCTGCGAAGGAGGTGGTTCTGGGCCGACCAGACATTTTCCGATCCGAGATCCCACGCGTCTCTCAGAGTAAAATACGCTCGGTTGTCTTGAACGAATCCGTTTCGACCCACGGCAAACAGTCCGCCTCCGACTTAAATAATAAGGAAAACGGTGCGAAAGCAACCCGGCCGTCCGCGATCGGTTTCTTCAGTGAGCTCTCATGCGCTTTCAGATCATTTTCCTCGGGGTCGCTTTTCTGTGACTATCGGTGTCGTCTTCGGGGATGAAACCTCAGAGAAATTCGCTCGTGAATTAAGGCGCTCATGAAATTGGCCTCTTCCCAGTTTCCCTCGAAACAAAAACCCACCGATCCTCGTCTCTTGTTTTCTCTCTGACTGGAACAGAGATTTACACAAACAACACAGTCCGTGTCTAAAATACCCTCACGACGCTGAGAAACTGAAGTGTTTTTTCATCACCATTCAGTATTTTTCATATACTGAGGTGGAGACCCAGCGATTCTGTGGCACCAGCCATGGCGGCTTCCTTGCTCTAACCAACGATACTGAGAATTTCCCAATTGCCCAATTTCAAGACTGCTATCCTCCTCGACCCACTTAACTCCATGCACACGGAGGAACAAATAAGAAATCCAAAATATACACGGGTGATGCAAGAAACGAGCCCAAACGCGCGGTTCCGAAAGGAAACGGTGTTCACAAGCTCAACGGTAATTCAGAAATGTCCTTTTTTTATTTCTTCTCCGTCGGTCTGTGCTCGTTCTCTTTGTCACTCAGACCGACGAACGTAAACTGCGCTGTGTGCGCAAGAGTTGTGATAGAGTTGCACGGGAGCACAGATGGGGTTACGCCACACCGCTGCGTCAAGAATCGGAAAAATGTGAACGCGCAGGAAGGCCTGGGGAGGTCTGAGCCAGCCAATCCGGCAGCGTTTCTTGCGGATGGGCGGGGCGCCGGCGATACACTGAGCCAATCGAATGCTTTTGGTCTCAGAACACATGGCGTAATTTCCCAATCTGTCAGGGTTCTGCAGCCGTAGATGACGCGCTGAAATCGAACGTGGGCGGGCGCGTGGAACGACTGATTGTGAAATCACCCAATAAGCGTAACCGAGGAAAAGAAACGGACCAATCGTGAATAAGCACCAACGGCGCAGAAGTAACCAGACTGCACTGTTGCTAGTCAGCTGAGCTCCAGTAATCTATTCCGCGCCAGTGTCGTTTTCAAATCACTCATATCTATTTTTTGATTGATTATAATTACCTAATTAGCGTGTCAGCGTAATGTGTCTACCCACATGAAAAATTACTTAAGTAATTTATAGTATAGTGTTTTTTAACTATACTATACTAGAATTAATTAGTTGTGGTAATATTAAATTTGCTGTGGTAATAATATTATTGTAATAAAAAATAAATGACTAATATATTATACAATACACTACAGTTTACTGTAGTAAAAACCAAAGTATTAAAGTATTTAATTCATCAGTTCACGACAGTTTATACTACAGTATTCTGTTAACAAAGTGTTGTAAATACTATAATATACAGTATACACTTATACACGTATAGGCTACACTAAATATGATTCAAAAACACTATAGTATTTACAATAAATTACTATAGTATTTTTAATGTAAGGACTTTTTAGCTGTAAAAAAGTATATTTTCTAAGTTAAATATTTTATTAAAAGAGTATAGTATTAAATGAGATTCAAGCTCAGCCACTTTATGTATTTTAACCTGTATATTTACACAGGATAATGAAAAAGGATACAACAATAATAATAAAAAAAGTCATTGCAGTTTCATGTACTTCAAAGTTAGAACTTTAATAGCCTTTCCTTTGCAGCACTATTTTACAATCCTATTTAAAAACAATTCTATCCTGAAAGACATAGAATAATTTTCATCCAAATTATACTCCTTTTTTGTCCAGTAAGTATTCTTTGGTCAGCAAGACTGTTGTCTGGCAGTGAATGTGCATCTTGTGCTGAAAGAGAGGGGATGCTGTAACGGCACAATGCTAAGACAGCAGCATTACTGTGATCTTTTACTGCTCTGGTTAAAATACTGCTATGTCATTTACAAGTTTGTCTGGCTTTTACTTACAAGCAGTTCCATTTTCATGTTCATGGAACACCTAAAACATGTTCTGTTCACACTGTGTCTGACATTACAGATGTGGGGCAGTTTTAAAGGCTATTAATGGTTTATCAATAGCTGAGTTTTGATTATGAGTTTGGTCATTTCATTATACTTTTTTAGTAAATACTGAATTTGATTAATGACGATCGTACCATGTTGGCTTTGTCCTTTGACCGGTGTACAATCAGCAAAACTATTTACTGGGGCGATGCTAAATAAGTTCTATGCAATTAATTTTTTTCTTTTTGAATCTGACGGCTTATGCATTAGCAAAGTGTTAGAAGGTTGTTATTTAACTTTTTGCTTTTACAGCAGGGAAGTATAAATATTCAAGTGCAAGGATGATGTACATAACACAATAATGTTTCAGCTAAAAATGATTGCACATTCCTGCAGTGGGCTTGCATAACATTGCATCCAACATAATTGCTTATTTACATTTCATAGATGGGCAGATTCTCCCTTTCCCCCGGGCATCAACATAATTGTGGTTTAGATCGACATTGCAATGTTTCATTTGCAACCATCATACTGTATACATCCTGAATGTTTCACAATGTCTGTGCTACTTTTCTGCTACCACTCTTTTCTGTGATGTGATCTTCCTGCTTTGAGCACATTTTACAATGATGTTTCACAAATAGCCCTTCATCTGCAATAGAACAAGTGATGCAAGTAATGCAAGTTGCCGTTTTCTTTTTTCCTTAATGCAAATTCTTCCTTGGGCAAGTTTAGATGCGTGTTTGCACACATGCACAAATGTATACACTGTTGTACACACTTTTATTCACATGCACAAACAATGATAAACACATCTTTCATTCGGTCTCAGTATGCTTATGCAATCATGTTCATGTATTTGTAGATGCTCAATCCTTTCAAAGAGAGATTACATAAAAAAAAACTTATTCAAAGAGAAAACGTTTACAAGAGGGATACAGAGATAAACACATTCACATACACTAAAATATTTACATAAATGCAAAAAATTATTCAGTTTCTGTTTGAAGAAATAACAGGATGCATGCTGCTCAGGTTCTTCAGTCATATTTCCTCTTTAGAGTTTAAATTAGATAAATTAGGAGATAAACAAATATATAACATCCTTGGTAAACATTATTGTTTATAAAAAATCCACACACACACACACACACACACACACACACACACACACGACTAACCAAAAATAAATACTATAAACAGACTAACTAAACTAAAGCAACGAAAACTAAAATCATTTTACTATTGCAAAAGAAAGATTTATCAATGGGAAGATATGACTCCAAGAGCCATTTTAAATGATCAAGGAACATAATAAGAATTCAAAAGCAATACAAAACAAATTAAAAGCTAACTTCACAGCTGTTTGTTTTTATTGTGATCATGTACATTTTGACAGTATTTGCATTGGAGTATGTCCTCCTTATT